>NW_027270998.1:0-1200000 GCF_040938485.1 Diadema antillarum | reverse complement strand
AATATTTAATAGATGGTAGGAATAAACACTTGAGCTACATTAGGCTCAAGTTCAAAAAGTTCTACATGTACAGTGGTCTCCCATTATAACTTGCGTCCTTGGGACCGGCAGTTTTCTTTCGTTATATCGAAATTTCGTCATAACCGAATAAATAAACAGTAAAAATACATAGAGCGGATAATGTTGAAGTCTGAATTTTACTTCATTGTAACCAGATTTCATGATATCCATGTTCGTTATAATGGGAGCAACATGTAGAAGATAGGTAAACTCATATTCAAATGACTTTCAAGTTGGAGTCCACATACACGTATTACCACAGTTGGGAAGTCAAAGGTAATCAAATGGTCATTATCATATCAAACCCGACTATAGCAACCACCTGCCATATGTGGCCACTAAGCACAATCCCCCCGAGAAAAGCCATGTTAACAACCCTGTCTATTGACTGATTCGGGTTCGTTGAGGGCAGCAGACATTTTACGGCACAGGGCGCAGCCATAGTGGGTGTATCAGCGACCCCCCCTGCTCTCCCCCACCCCGGGGCAACATGTTTATCACGCACTTGTAACAAAGGTTCGCGCACTTAGCAAGCATTCGCGCACTCAGTATGAGACGCCCATTGGCTAAAGCAGTTTTTCATTCTGCGCGCGTGCTAATGTAGGGAGAGGGGTGGGGGAGTGCGGAGGGGGGGGGGTCTGCTGATACACCCACTATGGCTGCGCCTATGCTAAAAATACACTTAGCGCGTCACAGAATCGGTCAATAGCTGGCCACTTGTCTACATCAGCCACTTTTTTCGTGGCCGCTATGAACTTAACACATACACAAAATTGTACATGTATATCAACTGAACTTTTACCGCTTTCATTCATTTCCCCCGAGGATGAAGGATGAATGTCGGTACTCTTATGCAACTCACATCCCCACTACAACCAGCATACTACACACTTATGTAGACAGTCCATGAGTCAAAACTAGTGAATAACTTGTTGGTTTTTTTTTAATGAATTTTATTAGATTTCATCTTTGAATAACATTCAAGCAGCATTGCACTGAATCAATACACTTGTACTGTAACACGTTTGACTGCCATCCATCACAGAGGCCATACCTATCATATCTCAATCAGCTGGTACACATATTAATTTGCTGTAAGAGAGAATTGCCTGAAATGACATTATCTTCCAACGGCTGTTTCAGTATTTTACTGTGATCATCTCAATCGATATAAATCCCATTCTCTCTCATCAACATGCATATCAGATTGACCGAAGCCATAAACAACCTCAACAGAAAAATGAAATCCATAGTTTATGATGGTATAAGAAATATTCACAGAGTAAGCTCATAATACATGTCCTACATGTACAAGCTTGCTCCATGCAACCTATACAGTTACAGTTGACTGTCAGACAAATGTAATGGAAGAGCAGGCATCTGTTGTATGCATTGGACACTCAGTGTTAAAATGAAATAAGATAAAATAAAATGAAATAAAACAAAAGTCACCCATGTATCTCGGTAATTACTTTGCCTTCTTTACCAGTGGCCCTTTGCATTTGAGATATAAGAAATCGTTTGAATACATGCATCTGCATTTTACAAGACAGGGACTTACAATGGACATGGAAATCTTTTATCCATTGGAAATGAGCTTAAAGGGACTGTACAGTACTGGTTGAGGTGGGGATTCATGTTTTGAACATTCTTAAGTGAGATAATGAGAAACCTCTTATGAAATATGAAAGAGCATGTAATTTTAAGAAGGATTCAACGTTTATTTGATGAAATTTGGTTTTCAAATGGCTGAGATATCCAAAAAAGTGATAACAATAAAAGGCGACAGGCCACAACTTTATTAGGATCTCTTTGTTTCACCTTGTTTTTGGATATCCTTTAGAATTGCATGCTCTTTGACATCTTATAGAGTGGTTTCTGAATATCTCGGAAAACGTTAAAAGCTAAATCCTCACCTCGACCAGAACTGTACACACCCTTTAAAATCCTTGAAGCTTCAAGTGACTCTTAGTCACTTTATTCCTGAAACTAATACAATGTCAGTCTACAAATATAAAGCACTTCTTTTTTTTTAATGCCCACTTGTATGCCCTGAATGCAATCAAGTATGAGGTTAATTTTCATGAGGGTTTTAATGCAAAACACATATCCTTTTCGTACTACACTTTTCCAATTCACCAAATACTGGTATGGAGAAAGATTTGCAATCTTCGTATATTGATTACGGACTTCTGTTGTCTAAAAATGAATTTCTATGTCTGAAATCGACTTCACACAGGGTTTTTTTGTTTCTTTAACGCCAAGCCTTCCAGGCTTCCTTCTATTTGTCCGAACAATCTCTTTCTCACTCACTCACTCTCTCTCTCTCTCTCTCTCTCTTTCTCCATGTCTTTCCTACAAGAGCTCAAGCAATCTCGATCTCACCATGCAGGAATAAGTCCCATGTGTGTAACTTTAGGGATATACAGATTCAGGATTCAGGAGGGCACTGTTGTATGGAGCCATGCTTACGCATCTGGCATATTTTCAACGTCAGAATAAACCAATCCCTACTGTATGTCGAAAATGGCCGAACTAATATCAATCTCAGTTTGTTATCTCTTGTTTGACTGGTTTTCCTTGGCTGGTTCCACCTGCTACATAGAGATCCTTCAAAGACAGTTTGCTTGCTAACAAGCAGTAGAAACCTGCTTGCAAAATGTGATCTGTTTTGATTTACAGTTAGCTAGCATTACATCAATGATTTTCATAATGAAGATGGAGGCAACAATCACACTATTCAACAGCGCCCTCCAGAATCCCTGGTCTGTGTACCTTTTAAGACAAACAGAGCACTGTGGAATGGACCAGCATTACTTATATACACACATAAAACCTACTCAATGAAACTTTCCCTTGCAAACTGTCAAGAGGTTTACAAATGATGAATGATAGGCTCTTCAATGGAAAACAGATAATTTTGATATTTCAGTTGCATGGATAATATTACAACTTGGAAAATTCTGCCTTTGATTTCGTCATGCTTGCCATCACGCCCTTCATAATATCGTTGGTCTGAAGTCTGGCAGCATTCCAAGTTGCCTGTAAATGAAAAAGAGAAAATAAAATAAGATAAAAGAGGACTAGATGCCACATTTCCGCATCATATTGTCCAGGTCTTCAGTATAACAAAATGTTCCACTTTCAACATACCCCTTTCAAATCTGAATGTTTGCAGCAAGCCTTTACGGCACACAATCCACAACTCACTCGCATTTTTATAATTGCCTATTCAAACCAGTTTCTCTAAAATGTTACAGCACACAAGAATTTTAAGGTGACAGTTAAGTGATTTGAAAAACACAGATTTGAAGGCTCCAACAAGACGTGACATTCACATTAATGTCACTGCACAATCTGACATAACATATGATGTCTGAGATCACAGGCATACAAAGGAAATTATAATAATGGTCTGCCTTTGTGGATTTCTTTTTCTCTGTTTTTTTTTTCCTGGGATGGGAGATGGGGGGGGGGGGGGGGGAGAAGGAATGTCATAAAATCTAACACTCCTGAGGACCACATGTTCTAACATTCCTCTAAATCTAACAGGTGATGTATAGGAGTTGAATGTCAATCAACACGTGCCTTGCTTCATTCACATTGATATTCAACTAATATCAACTTCCAAAAAGGTTTCAAAATCAACAATAGAGCAAACACAGAGATTCCAACTTTGTAAACAACAGTGCAGTATTTTGAGGGCTAAAAAGAGGTATTTTGATGCAATAATGGTATTTTATACATTTTCTACAATAAACATATATAACCTTTCAATATTTTGTCGTAGTGGCGCTCTGCTTGTTAACAAACGCAATTTGGTATAGTCTGGTTTTCAGACCCTTTGCCAACTGGATTCCGTGGCGACAAAGTCGCCATTCGGGCAAAGGCCTTTGCCGAAGGAAAAATCGCGGCCACGAGACCACCTGCAGAGCGTGGCCAAATGCGCGGCCAATTTTGGCCCGCATTTGGCCTTTTGCGCGTTTACACTGAAATGAAAGCGGGCTCGGCCGCGGCCCAGTCCCGCACTGTAAACGGGTCTAATATGAATGTGACAAGCACGTATACATTTCTCTGTTCAGTACTATACTCCACGATTGTGAATTTAACCACTCGCGAAATTGTCGGGAAGTCTTGGTTCGCGAAAATTCAGACTAGCGAAATATATGGTGTATACAGTATACAGCACTTGATGTTCCAGTGTAAAGCGGTACTGTTCACGAATGACAAACTCACTGCATAGTCAAAGCTGTCTGCGATGCTGTGATCACGGCTGTAGTTCAGGTTGACCTTTGTACCCTGCACAGCAACCGGGCTCTTGCTGGCAATGTCTGCAGCTAACTCCATGGCCCCACCCAGCATTGCCTCATGGTCCGAGTACACACGACTACACAGAATGGAACAAAATCATCCATAACCTGTATTTCATGTTTATCACTCATGCACTTCACTTTCTCAGCACCCTAACTACATGAAACTGTCAGTCAAACTGTTGCAAAAAAACAAATAATAATAATAATAAAAAATTAAAGGAATGGTATAACTTTGGTTGAGATGAAGCTTCAGGTTTCCAACTGTTTGTGAGAGAATGAGAAACCTCTCAATTCTAAGAGGAATTCAAAGTTTATTTCATGAAAAATCGGTCTTGAAATGGCTGTGATATCCGAAAGCAAAGCGATTCTAAAGGTGGAGTAGCACTGTTATACTTTGGTTTTGGATATCTCAACCGTTTTAAAACCCATTTTCATAAAATAAACTTTGAATTCCTCTAAGAGTTGTATGTGCCTTAACATTTCATAAGTAGTTTATACATACCTCACAAAAAAAATCAAAAGCTGAATCCTCATCTGAACAAATACCATGCCATCCCTTTAATTACTTTGCATAATCATCCCTTTCAAAACCAGAAATTACTTGAATATATGTCACTCTCATTCTGACCTTCTTCATGGTGCATGTTACATCATTCTGCGTACAGGAACTATGCAATGAGAATGCATGTTGACTTGTGTTCATTCATAATACCCTCAACATAAATGTGGCCAAATGAACATATCTAAATATGTGCCATATCATATAATACTCTTTCTACTAGTTTCCTTGAAATTACTTGGATATATTAAACCCTTTGAGGACACTTTGATTTTGCAACAACAAGATTCTGCCTGTGAAATCATTAGTCAATCATTAATAAAATACTAATATAATCAACAAATGAAAATGGATTGCACCTTCCCCTGTACTGAGCATTGATTGATTTCATTGTCCCTTTCAACGACTTGCCAGCCCACAGCTGTCAGCAATGTCTCCCAGTTGACTCGCATCATAACAAAGTCTTTGTGACATTGTAGTTTTTTTTCAAAATCAAAACACTGATATTTGGTTATAACTGAAGAAATATAGTGTGTAACGATATTATATAGGTAGTAATTTTGGAACCCGAATTTTTATTCTACTGTAACAAAATTTCATTATAACCGTGTTTGCTATAAGGGGAGTGCACTGTACAGCTTTTCATGTTTAGAAGGCTTTAGTGAAAGTAGTGGTAACATTATAATAAGAGCAGTGACCTTTGGGGCATCCTTTCCTCACCTGACGAGGCCGATCTCCCGGGCCTCCTTGGCGTCAAACCTCCGAGCCGTAAAGCACAGCTCCCTCAGGAGACTGTCATTGCCCGTCTTGTGAGGAAGCCACTGAAGGACGCCTACATCAGCTGCAAGGCCTAAGTCAGTCTCCTGCCATAGATTACACAAATGAACACACCCACACACACGTTGGGAATCATGCTTAAGTTGACAGTGACATCTGTTTATCCATCAAATGCAAAAGTTACTCTGACATATAATTAAGATAACAAAAACAAAGAAATTTTGACTATCCCAGAGTGACATCATATTTGACTTGTTAAGTGCAGATGAAACAGTCATATCTTTGATGCCATTTGCTTGGCATTAATTTGCACAATTGAAGCATGTACAAGCAATTGAAGTTACTTTTTATTTATCTATTTCAACCTTTGTACTAATTGCTTCTACTTCACTGCTATGATTATCATTAAAACAAACAAACACACAAAACTTCTTCTTTTTTTTTTGTGGAAAAGCCTGAAGTAATGAGCATCAATATTGTTGTTTTAATGGGAATGAATGGTTGAGGGAAAGTGCACTGACCTTTACTTGGAACCATGCATCTTCTGTACACACCCTGATGTCACAGCCTGAAATCATACACATGCCTCCTCCGAGACACCCACCGTGTACAGCTGCAATCACCGGTTTGGGGCACTGCAGAGTAGACACACATATTTTGCATATTGTCGAAATGACCATACAATAACATGTCTAAAGATGTTGGTCTTTTGTCAAACATTTTGTCTAAACAAATTTGTGAGCATGTCACATCACAGATTCTTCGCTTCAGTCATGTGAAATGAAGCTGTACAAAAAATTTCCCATGGCATCTCCAAACGTCACATTTTCTTTTAATGGGTGTCATGATATGACACTTTCATTTGCGATACCAGGTCTTTTTTATTGTGGGTACGATACACATTGTAATTGACTTAATAGAGCGACTGGTCAAGAAAAAAGCGAGTAGAATCATTCATGAGTCGCACACATGATTGTCTGACAGCAGTTTGCTAATTGACAGAGTTGTCCGTAGCAGTTTTTCGCTCGATATGACTTTCAGATTCCATAGATTCCTGAGGATTTCACCCTACACTTTAAGGTAATACAACTGCAGTATGAAAGCTTGTGGAATGTTTTTATCACACTGATAAGATGATAATTATTCACTGGTTATTGTATCATAGTTGGCACATTGACTTACAGAACATAGTGCAGTCAGTAGTAGTGCAGCGAGCGTAGATTTATACATGTTGTTCAGTTAGTGGATGATTGACATGGAGGTGAATGTGAGAATTCAAGTGCTGTTATTCTCAAATTGAAAACAAGTTTGATTTAGTGTGAAAGGTTATCAGGATGATGAAGGTTGTAGCACAATAATGTGTATGATTTGGTTGGAGGTACATTGCTGTTTACCGTACATAGGTCACCAAAAATAAGGTACGTTCTAGTAGGAACTACATTAATGTTTGCTTGATGTCATAGAAACGGTTCCGCGCACAATGCCAGTGGCGGAGTGACATTTTAACCAACATTCCTGGTGATGAGGCACATGCGTAGACTTGAAGTTAGGAGTTTGACAGTATTGTCACGATAGTGCTATTAGTATCACATAGAGTATCTCATAATGACACATACATATGTTGAAGTAACGTTCAGAACTGTTCGAATGGAGAGTTGGTTTATATCTGAATTGCTATTAATTCAGCTCATTGTTTGAGTTTATTTTCACTGATAAATCTCAGCATCTCAGACAGAGTGTAGAAAGGCTAACAATGTTTGAAGTAAAACATCACACTGGTATAATCTGTTATTCTTTCTTTACATGCACATGCAAAATGGAAAATCTATATTTTTCATATCACACCTCAATCTCAAAGCATTTCTGGTTTTACTCTCTTTGTTGTAGAGACAACTTTGACTATAAATACACTGTATTATACACTGTAAATACATTGTGGAAAGCATCAGTATAAAAAATGAGAGAAGAAACTTATTTTTGTCATTCATCAGTAGAGGTGAAGAAGTTGAGTATGTTTATTCGTGTAGCATTCTACAGTATTTGTGTTATTTCATGAATGCCTTTCTTGTCTGTTTCGTCTACAGGGTAACCGACACTGTTGTTGAATTTGTCCGTTTGAATACCACAAGAGATTAACGAAGGCAACAAAAGTCAGGTTATTCACCTGATCTATTCTCTTTATTGCAACAACGCGAGAGATGCACATGAAAGTCTGTTGAGTTCACCACAATGGGTATAGATAGTATGAAAGAAGTACGAATGCATATTCACACAAAACTTTGGCAGTCGTACTCCTCTCAAAATTGTGCAAAAAAATAAATAAAATAAAACAGAACAAAAAAATCAGGCAACTTTCGCAAAAATGTT
Source organism: Diadema antillarum (assembly GCF_040938485.1). Lineage (NCBI taxonomy): Eukaryota > Metazoa > Echinodermata > Echinoidea > Diadematoida > Diadematidae > Diadema > Diadema antillarum. The sequence continues at coordinate 1,191,924 of NW_027270998.1, read as the reverse complement.
TGGCTGATCTACAGACATTCAACATACATCAATCAGATTCCAACAAATACCACAGTATGTGAAATTAAAGTGTCTGGGGCATTCTGGCCTGCAACATCTGCAATTCATAACTTCCAATACATAATCATATTGACCACAGTGATCTCCAATGAAACCTGGATTACCTTAGGGCTGCTTAAAGGGGCTGTACAGTTCTGGTTGAGGTGAGGATTTAGCTTTAAACGTTTTGCGAGATATTCAGAAACCACTCTATGAGATGTCAAAGAGCATGCAATTCTAAGGGGTATCAAAAGTTTATTTGATGAAAATCGGTTTTGGAATGGCTGAGATATCCAAAAACAAGGTGAAACAAAGAGATCCTAATAAAAGGCGTGGCCTGTCGCCTTTTATTATTATCACTTTTTTGGATATCTCAGCCATTTAAAAACCAATTTTCATCAAATAAACATTGAATCTTTCTTAAAATTACATGCTCTTTCATACTTCATAAGAGGTTTCTCATTATTTCACTTAGGAATGTTATAAACCTGAATCCTTACCTCAACCAGTACTGTAAAGTCCCTTTAACCCTAAAAAGACTGGGCTATTTTGGTAGCTCGAAAGACTGGGGGGGGGGGGGGGGGGCCTAAAGGGCCCCCCCTTAAGATTTCGCCGCGAAAATTTGCACAATGGTAGTGTGCGATGTAATCTACAAGATAGTATATTCAAATTTTCCAAAATAGTCTTCTTTTATTTTATTTTGATTAATTCTGCTAATTTACGCGAGAAATCAGACTCTTTGATCTAAATCAGTAAATAAAGCTCCAAAAGTGCTCATTTTTGGTCTAATTATTCTTTGTGGCATTCTTAGCAAATGCACTTGAAAAAAAATTCGGTATCAAAATTAATTTCTTATCTATTTTATTGTTTCATGAATTTCTTATGTATTTCTTTGTTTTTTTGACCTTTTGTTTTTGTTTTTTAAACAAAATTTGTGGCAGACACTTTTTGAAGCATAATACTCCTAAAACAAATTGATTTTAGCCATTGAGAGTAAAAATAAGCATATTTATATGAACCATGTGAAAAAACTCAATTTGCATTGACTTTGTACACAAAATCACATTTTTGAGCCATTTTCGGCCTCACATGCATGTACAAAATGTTATGTAACTTCAGAATCGTACCCCCGGGCGTCACAAATTTGGTGTCAAAATGTGCGGGAAACTTGAAAGAAAAAAGTCATAGAGCAAAGCGGCGAGAGCATTGCGTGTTGCAGAGTAATCGCGCGAAATGTCGAGGGGGGGGCCTTTTAGGCCCCCCCCAGTCTTTTTAGGGTTAAAGCTGAATTACCTTTTCTAGAACAAAGAATGTCTCTTGGTAGTCCATGATCTTGTTTCTGATTTGTTCAGCAATACGAGCCGCGTCCAATTCGCTATCTCCGCCGGCACCTTGCATCAATTCAGCATTGTCCTGGATGTCAATACCTGTCAACACAGAGAATGAGCAGGAGGTACTAGTACATCATATCTACAGTTTTTTCTGCAAAGCTGCAGAAAAACGCAAGAAACAGATAACACCAAATAAACATGTGAATCATGTGGCGGCGCTGTGGCATAGTGGATAGGACTCCCAACTCCTAATCGGAGGACCCAAGTTCAATTCCCGCCCAGCCCTTATGTCTTCAGACAAGATATTTTACCCACAAAATTCCTCTATTCCCGGGTGTATAAATGGGTACCTGGCGATGCTAGGGTAATAATGATGGCAGGGCCCTCTAGTACAGCAGTGGTGACACTGAAAAGGCTACCCTGCATAAAGAACAGGGCCGGCAGAGCGTTTTCAAAGGTGGAAAAGTGGGGGGGGGGGGCACTTCCGGGTTTCATGTGAACTAACAAGCCAAAGAAAAAAGAAAAAAAAAGAAGGTCCTCAGCTCATCTCTCCCCTTCCATTTCCGGGTTTCTTCAGCTGACAAAACATAACCTTACCGCACTCACACTTCAAGATCTCTGTCTGTTTCTTTCTAGTGCCACTTACGTACTTCCGGGTTAAAAAAAAGTGGAGGGGGGGGGGGCCGTAAAATGATGACATCTTATGTATTCCTTTGTATGGTGCAAAAAGGGGGGGGGGGCCCGAGCCCCCCTGGCCTCCCTGGTTCCACCGGCCATGAAGAAGACCTTATCATTACTAGCATTATTACTAGAATTAATGATTTAAAAAAGCAACATGCATAGATCGAGAGGGAAAAGGAAATGCCATGCTCCTAATCCTCCACTTCAGCAGAAATCATTAACCCAAAATGTGCATGTGTATTCTTATTTTCATGAATTTCAAGAGAGCCACATTTCAAGCTGAGAAAGTATCCTACTTTACAGTATGATCTATGAGACTCCATACTCAATACCAAAACATCTATCAAAAGGGAGATTCTCCCATCTGGACCCAGGAGCAACCTGGAGACTCTGATCATACAAATATGTGAGCCATACATGTGCACATCAAAAGCACCAAGCACAACCTCCCTTGCGGCTACTGTCTAGGGTTCAATCTCTAGGGTTATAGATGCTCTCTGGTGCAATCCTAGCTATACTTTTTTAACAAAATGTAAGTGAGAAAAGCTAAAGTTGGGTGGGAGAAAGCTAAATTTAAGTGGAAGAAAATACACCAAAAGCAGGAGACACAGAGCTAGAGTGGGATAAATTCCAACTCAAGTGGGAGATCTCCTGTCGAATTTGGGAGAGTTGGAGTCTCTTGTATCATGCCCTATTGGTAGAACGCAATGTCACTGTCTGGGCATCAGAAACATTTTGTAGAATGCCTTCAGCTGTTAAATCAATCACACTGAATGGAAGAAATAGTCTGCAAAAACCAGTTGCCTGACAGAAAATACACACATGGCACTCAAATAACATCAAACAGTGTGATACATTCATAAGAAGAACTTTACCTTCATAATGGAACAACGCATGGAGGTGAAAGCCCTCTGGTGGGCAATGATATTAATGCCCAGAAAAGCAGTCTATGATATCTCTATGATATTACACACAACAAGCGAAATCTTCACATGCATTTGTTTTCCCTCCAGTTTCATGTTGCGCAAAATGCCATGAAATATCCCCTTTTGAAGTATTTCGCCCGGTATATTTCAATTTTTAACTTGATTAGACCATCATTACCTGCTGAAAACATTTTCCCTGCTCCGGTCAATAAAACAACTCTGCAGTCCTCGTCTCTTGCGATTATGTTGAAACATTCCACCATCTCCCTGTGAGGATACAGTAAAACGAAAATTATTGATACCTATGAAATGCAGCATGCTAAATACTGGCATTGATTGAAAGCCCCCCATGAAAATCTTTGAAAATGGAAGAAGCATAAAATCTGACTTGAGATTACTATCATCTCGCGAGACTAGTGAGAAAAAAAAAGAAGGAGCTCATTGCAACAACAACAACAACAAAATGCGACTTGCATACTTCCACTTGCCATAATTCATGGTCACAGTGACTACAATACAATTATTAAGCATTTTACACTAACATACATTCTCTAGCATTTACTAAAGACTCGTAAGGTCTTCTTGTGTGACCATATTACAGAATAACTTTCTGTTTTCTCCTCATTTTTCAAATTTCTCAGAAATATCAGTTACCCCACGCATCATCTCATATCTTAATAAAGCTAACAACTGAAAAGGTTGCATATAAGATGCCATTCGTTCATATGATCACCATGACATTAACTTTGAAAGCTTTGTCAATGTCATCCTCACTTGAGCACATTGCTTAAAATCAAATCAAACTGCTGGATAATTTCAAAACCTACTCACACAAGGTAAAAAGACTTTCACTGTTATACAGCTACATTTATTGAGTATGATCCAATTAATAAAATATGACTTCAAAACCTTTCTATCAAACAACAGAATGGTGTGTAGTTCAAATGACGATGCTAATATTATATAACTGTCCAGCACAGGGCTCCATATTGGCATAAGTGGTTAGAATTTGTGGCACAAAGAATAAAAATCAAAACAACTGCTTGAAACAGGAAAGAAAGATCTGACAACATAATTGTAGCACTTTTCATGCTAACAAAGTTTGGCATTTATTAGATATATTGCCATATATTACCATTATATTCAATCATTATACATACCTGCTCTAAATAAAAACCAAAAAGCATTTTTCTTTAATTGTACAAGATTACCTAGACATATAACAAGTACTATTAGTATTAATAAATTTATTTATATTACCTCCAGAAAGCTTTGTTCATGGCATTTCGCTTCTCTGGTCGATTCATCTCAACCTTGTATACAAATTCTTCAGGACTGGTTACAACCAGCGTCTCAAAGTTGTATTTTGACATGGCTGCTGCAGACATGTTCCTCACAAGGCTTTGAGTTGCTGCAAAGCCTCCTGCAACTGATGAAAACAAACAAGCAAAACATGGTTGTTCAGGAAGACATCTCTTTACCTTGGTCACAAAGCAAATTTCCCAACAGCCTGCTAGCAGTTGAGTTATTTCATAAATCATATAAATTCACTTAGCAAGAAAACTTTGTTGTTTTGCAGACAGGAATAAAAAAAAATAATAACAAAGCAGCTCACTTGGGCAAAATCACAGCAGCATAGCTATTCAGTTCTACACTTAATGCAAAAAAAGGGCAATTGAATGAGATGTATTCTTCAGACGAGAAGTCCTGCTCTTTTTGTATATTTCTCTACTGTAGTATTGGGAGTTCAGATTCCTAAAACAAACTGACTATTGTACTTTAGTTGTTGTAGTCTGCAAATCCACTCTGCAATTTGGAGATCCTCATTTCCCAGTGGGTGAATAAGCTTGATCTTTGTCTTTTATTCAGTCCATGTCTATTCAATTTTATACATCTGGGTAAATCAACGTCAAAATCTGGAAACAATCCTTGATGAGGTATGAGGTGATCTCATAATGTATGAGGACTAATAGCTGAACAATATGATGACAAAATTAGGGACACAAAAAATATTTCTGGGTGTTTACTGGGACACTGGGATATTGTGTGAGGTGTAATTGATGCAGGGGCCACAGAATTCTTTTTTTTTTGGGGGGGGGTGGGAGTTAGGGGGTGTCATGGGTTAGTGCTTCCTTGAAAGCCTTAAAGAATTAGTGAGTTAAAGTCCTCAAAGAGAATGCACTTTTTTATCTTTTTTAAAAATCTGTTAGTGAATGGTAGGACCTATGTGTGGGCAATGGTGGGGGGGGGGGGGGGTTGAGGTGTCCCCCCTTCTTAACTTGTTGGATATATTATGTGTCTGCAAACCTGACCAAAGGTCTTTCTTTACTGAAAATTTTGTAAATATTCCCTTTAAAATGTGCATCAGATCACTGAATATCAATTCTGGAAATGCAAACGCTCCCTCATGTGGGACTGATAGCCACTCCCACAACCCCCCCCCCCCCACCTCCATGAACTTAGTACGCACAGAAAGACACATCTGTGGATCAACAGGTAACAGATATTACAATTTAGCCATTCACAATGTTCCTGAGTATTAATTTTTCTTATCTTTTTTGTAATTTTGAACTACATATCATTTTGTCTTTGGTGTTTCCATCCTCCCCCCCCCCCCCCATGCATTCGAGTGAGGTTGATCTTAATACATAATCATAAGATAACTGCCACATAATGTTAACACATAATGTTAATCATTAATGGAGACTGTAATATAATTTTTAAACAGACAGTATTTTCAGATATTCCTGGAAAATTCAGAACAAAAACTTAATGTTACTCATCGAGCATTAAAATCAACAAGTATAGCCAAATTAATAGCACTAGGAGGGCTTCGCCACAGAAATACTACTCCGGGAGAGAGGCTTGACTTATATTACTACTACTTTTACTAAAGACAGTGTACCAGTACACTAGTACAATGTAGTCTACTAGTTGCTACTACTAACTTCTAGTCAAGTAAAGTACCTCTCTGAATGACATCATGACCTTCAAAATTCATGCCGCGTAGCGTGGCTCAGCTCAGCGTTTACTTCAGGACTTCAGTGCTTATTTCTCATCACTTGTTGGGGGCAGTCTTTCATGGATATTTAGAGACACACATATGCCAGCGTGTATACTTTGAGCAGTGATAAGATACTAGTATCTAAATAAACTACTGGGAGTATCTAAAATTAGGTCTCATCTCAACACATAACAAAAACATTAGGCGAAATTACGACAGCAGAGCTGAGCTGCGACGCGACGCGACGTACGGAATGTATTCATCGGGGTGATGTTGTGTTGGACGCCCAAACCTCAGCCGTGTTGGAGGTCTAGGTAGCCGATAGGCATTGCTAGTTGCTGGTGGCGGCAACTCGCGAGCAGCTTTGCGTAATTGTTATTTTCTAAGGTTATTATATACGGTATAATATCTATTGAATTATGAAATACACGATACAGTGCTGAACAGGGCACCCTGAACAGAAACGAAACTTACGGAATTTTCCTCGACAAGACGTTGATAGTAGTGTACGCACAAGACGATTCATCGTAAATTGTTTGAGTGTTTGATTGCTCAGCGATCCGCGATCTTGGTCTCCGCTCGCGCTCCGTGTACATTACAGTGCAGTACAGTGCAGTTGAAAAGATACACCAGCGAGCTCCTCGAGCGACCGAGTTGACCAAGCGTGCATGATGTGCGGAGTTGGGTTATCGGATGGGTGGGGGCGTTGGAGGGGCATAGTTTTGGTTGAGACCTAGATTTCAGGTTTCTAACATTTTTTGGTGAGATAATGAGAAACCTCTTATGAAATATGAAAGAGCATGTAATTCTATGAGGAATTCAACGTTTATTTGATGAAAGAGTGATTCTAATAAAGTGTGGGACCCACACTTTGTTACGATCGCTTTATTTTACTTTGTTTTTGGATGTAGTCATTCCAAGCCGGATTTTCATCAAATAAACTTTGAATTCCTCTTAAAATGGTATGCTCTGTACTATATCATAAGTGTTTTCTTGGTATCTTGCAAAAAGTTAAAAGCCCAATTCTCATCTCCACCAATACTGTATCATCCCATTAAAAACTACCCCTACCGTTTTGGCTGTGGGAAAGCATCCAACTTGGAGGACCCCCTCCTTCCTTTTTCGTCGAGCTACTGATAGTACCCGGGGATTGTACAAGCATTATTATATTTCCTGTAATCTTTGTATCAGAACGACATTTCAACTCACGCGTCTCGATGAAGCAGCAAGATTTATTTTTTTTAAAGGGGGGGGGGGTGTGACTAACCGTTCTTTTTATGGGTGGGGGTGAGGGTGTCAATTGATGCTCTGCAGTTCATCGATGAACAGAAATATTTATCAGTGATAAATTTCTCATGAGTTGCTATAGAGATATCATTGAGAGTCACGTGTATTTTTTTTTCTTAGACCCCTCAGTAGACCCGATACTTTTAGACCGATTTTGCAAGAATATACCGCGGTTCAGAGCAATTTCAAAATAAACTCTTATTATCAGTGGCGGATCTATGTCTATACCGTATATAGCTTTTTGCTAAGGGAGGGGGCGGGGTGTGGGGTTGATCCAATGATAATTCTCTCGCCAAATCGGGCTGACAAGCAAAATAAAAAACAAAAGAAAGAGAAAGACGAAGAGAAAGACAAACCCCCCCCCCATAAATAATGCTTTTATTTAGGTCCCTATTCATCTTTATTTAATTTATCTCCTTCTTCTTTTTTTTGTACCGCCTCTCCCCCCAGATCGGCTAACAAGACATAATGACGTTTATGCACATCGTATTTAAACTTGGCAAGGCGGGTCGGAGGGGGGGGGGGGCGGGTTTAACCCCTTCCTCCCCCATAGGCCTACGCCCGTGATTATCATGTATAAATCGATAATGCATAACAACACAATAAAAAGGTTCGAGATGAAAAAATACTCAACAATATATGGATAAACAGACAGTATGAACAGTTCAATAGATAGATGTGAGTAGATAGGTAGATGGATAAATACACCCATTCACACACACACACACATACATACACACACACACACACACACACACACACACACATACACACACACACACACACACACTCCGACAGACACACATAGCACACACACACACACAAAAAATATGAGGTGCAGGCATGATGTGGAGTAAGTTGACACATAGACCTACACTGCTCAAAGACAAAATCCAGCAACACACTCGTAAACTACATACATATACACACATACCGACACACTTACACATAACATACACCCATCATACATAAACATACATGTACATACACACATACATATAGAAAATGTGTAGAGTGATTGGAGATATTAGATTTGCGGAACATGTAAAACATATAGGGCCTACACTGTGAGTACACTGTCTTTTCCCGCTTTCATCACTAAAAATAAATGAATTAATTAGTTAATAAATGAATAAATAAATAGATAAATAAATAAATAATAATAACAACAGTGATGATAATGATGATAATGGTAATAATAAAAATAGTGATAATGATGATTATGATAACAATAAGAACAATAATGATAATAATGATAACAATTATAGAGCTTCTATAGCGCATATAACAAATCAATGTTTCTTACTCATCAATTTTACGCGCACATTATCACAAGAGCATATTGACAAATTTGTTTCAAAATAACAATAAGAAATAACATATTAAACATATAACACAAACACATAAGCTCACTCTAAAAATGAAATGACATTGATGAATCAACATTTCAAATGTTGTCACTCCTCCAACTTTTTCGTTAAATTTTATAACACTCAAAATGGTAAATTTACCATTTCTGAATTGGTAGTTCAACATTATTTGAGTGCTAAATCTAACATTTTGAGTGGTGATTTAACACTTTACAAAAGGTTTGAGGAGTGACAACATTTAAAATGTTAATTTACCATTTCATTCCTTTTAGGGGGGGGGCTGTACGCATTTATATGCATAACTTACAACAACAACAAAAAAACAGGAGAAAAGAAATAAGCTATTTTACCTAACGATATCATACCTGTCCCATCTCTTCCTTGATCAAAAGCTCCACCTGCTCTTTCTCTCCCTCTTGAAACCTTGAATGGGTAATCGGATCCCTGCAGCAGCTCGTAGAAAACTATAACTCTTTCCATTCTTCCTTCTCTTCCCGTTCTTCCGACTCCTCTTCTTCCTCCTGCCTACTCATCATCTTCTTCCTTCGCATTATCCTCCACTGACAGTGGTGGATGGGGGGGGGGGCGAACCGCGGGCGCGCGCTCCTCTTTGTTTATTGTTAAAACAAAAGAAATAAAACGAAAAAAAAAATTGAAATGAAACCCGGAAGTAGTACCAGAAATATTGTTTGCATCCCCTCTTTACGGAATTCCTGGATCCGCCCCTGACTGATCACCGATTCCCCACCTTCTAATGTTCTTCTCAGGCTGCGTTCACATAGAAGTATGCTTTTCGGGTATTCGGGCTCGTTTTTCGAGGGCACGCGAATAGCTTGAATCGAACGATAGGATTTCCTCACACCGGTTCACATACAGTAGGAGGGCACTATTCGAAAGTACGAATAGCTGCGAAAAGTATAGCAAAGTGGGAATCGAGCTTGTTCGATTTTCTTGCAGCGTATACCGTCTCTCGTTTATGAAATAATGACACTTTTGGTCTGGATTTGCCCTTTAGCAAAAATAAGCATGTAGACTGACATTCTGATGCAGTTTAGAAATTGTTAATAAGATTTGCTGGGATGTAGGAGGAAGAAATCCTCACTGCATGGGATGGTGAGTTGACGGTGCGGGTGATAGTGTACTAGTATTCGGTGCTCGAATACCGAATACCGAATACCGAATACTTCTATGTGAACGCAGCCTTACCTGCATTTCCTTCCATTCTTCTTTTTCCTTCTACCCTCTCTTTCTCCTCCCTTCATTATCATCATCACCATCGCAACCACCAATTATCTCCCCAAGTCACTCTCACCCCTGTCACCTCCACCCTTCCCACCCCTAGTCCCCTCGCCCTTATGATGTAACAGTATATTATATTATATAAAGGTAACATGTTTTTCTATGATGTTCATCATTTTGGTTTTCTTTTTTTTGGGGGGGGGGGGGGGCGGGGGTTTCGTAGGCGATTTCAATACCTGTGTATACACGTACTCAAAAAAGTCACTTCGCTTTTGTACCTACGAGCGACTGCGTCGTTAATCGGCTACGAGCAGAGGTTCGAGCCACAGAGTAAAAGCTAGCGCCTAGCTAGGCTAGCTACGTGCTGTCAAACGCTCTTTGGTCGGTTTCGCGAGGTGCCGTGCGTCGCGAGGGAAGTGCCAACGTGTCGTCGATCAAATGTAACAGAAGAGGTCGGCTTTCGCAGTACTTGAGTACTTTTTTGGTAAGATGGTGAATTCAAATTGATTAACAAATCTCATGTGAATTTTAGAACTTTCTGTATTTTTTCACACTCAACAGTTTTTAGCATGATAGACTGACGTTGGGCCTCGTTAAAGTTTCATTCTTACGGCGGCCGGCGGCCTCCCAAATCCAAAGGCGTTATAGTCCCGTGTACTTCGATTTGTGTTTTGTTGTCAATGTCATATTCGAATGTGTCCAAGCCATTTTTGTTTGACATGTGTTAATATGACTGACAGGAGTGACAGGTAGACCACGCACTCGCCGATCGTGTGACAGATGTCATAGCTGCTGTCCATCACCAGCTTGTCTTCACCCAGCTGCTTGTACTTGTAAATTTATTCGCCATCTAACAATAGATCTACACGACGGCGTTGTGGTCGAATTATATGGGCAGCTTGCATGCCATTATAACCCCGGCGCGGGGCGCTGTAACAATAACATAGCTCTAGAGTCTAGTTACGGTACGTATTGGTCCGTATTAGGGTCGTTGCTGCGGTTAGCATGCCATTAGAATTATCTAAGTAATACACTGTCACTGTGTATTTGTATTGTGAATTTACATCTGGGAGTGTATAGTTCTGGGCTTGCCTAGTTCTGCTTCAACCCAGCCAGCTTTCTTTGTGTAACAGTGTCTGTTTCATACTAAATCATAGTTATAAAAGTACATGTACTACACTAGTCTTTAAACCTGTCCCCAGTTGTATAGCCTTTTTGGAAGCTCCAGGGAGGGCCAGGGCAAATTTTAAAAGCTTTACTCTTACCATGCTTTAATAAAGTAAAGAGCATCTTGAAAAAATGCAGTAAAAAACAACAAACAAACAAAAAATGGGCAAGAAATGTAACCTGATGGGAAATGGACAATTTTGACCATTGTAGTTTTAAAATATACCCTGCCTGGAAATGAGATTTGTCCTCAAGAAAGTGCAAATGGGCAAACAAAAATCATTTTATTTTTTTATTGCTTAGCTTCACAAAACCAGTTTTAGTACCTGTAGGTTATTATACTATGCTACTATTCTTGCACACTTGCTTGTTAGCCAGTAGTGTAGACACCTACAGTGTATTTACTGTTGTTTTTTTTTTTCACAGCATATGATATGAGATTCAGAAAGCACTGGAATCTGCATCATAACACAGATGTGAGAATTGTTTCCATAAATGGCAAAGAGAAATTTTAACGTTAGAAGAACCATTTTTAACCATTTTTAGAAGTGAGTGTATTATCTTCTTTAACTCTCAGAACCATTATTGAAATTATATGAAACTTATTAAAAGGTATTGATTGAAATTCACCTGAAACAGGATTTTGCTGTGGACACTTCTTCAGAGACTCCAACCCCAAGCACCTTCTGATCTGGAGATTCTCCCGCCCGAAACCCCTAGCAAACGGGAGACTCCAAGTTGATGTGTGCGAAGCGCAAAGTTCCTAGGATTCTAGATGTTCTCTGGTGCTATCTAAGGCTTATTTTTTCAACATACGATAGAAATAAGTAAGAAATCCTTTCCACCGGGAGACACAGAGCCAGGGCGGGAGAAATCAAATCTCAAACGGGAGAACGGGAGATTGTGCAAAAATGGGCTTTCGGCGGGAGATCTCCTGTCGAAAACGGGAGAGTTGGAGTCTCTGCTTCTTGCTCAGATATGGAAATATAGCTGAACTACATTTGAAGGGAATTTGTGATCACAAACATACTTGGTCTTGTGACACCAACATCAAGACATCAGCTGCCCAACTTGTGTTTGCTTACATAACTCAGGGTTGTCTTGGTTTTGCACTTGATTCCTCGAAACATTCCTTTGAAGTATCACAAATAAAAATTATGTACACGTGTCTGCGACGTCTCCTGGAGACTAGTCTGGTCTCTGGGCAGTTGTGAAAGAATCAAACATGTTCAATTATTTCAGAGAATTTTTCCAATCTCCAGCTTGTCTCGGGAGACATATCCATGTCCACGATGTCTCCATAACATTTCCTTAGGTGTGGCCAAGTCACCACTTGAGGCTAATTTTGTTCATGACATCTCGGAGACTTTTCGGCAACAAAGTGGAAACATCACAGAGACTATCTCTATGACTGAGAAGATGGTGCAGAATTAATAACTCAAAAGAGCAGGCAGCAAAATACCTTTCATCTTACTGATTACTAGTATATGCAAACCCCTGTCAATTGTTCCCATACACACAGTCAGTCACCCACTGTATTGTGCAGCCTCCACTACTTTGTTTGCTGACTTCCGAGGTTTCACCCCATTCTAACACTTTTCCTGTAAACCATTATATCATGTAAAATTTCTGTAGAAGTGAAATACATGTAGTGCTGACTGCATGTATGCAAAGTGCGCTGAGTCCAGGAGAGTCCCCACAGTTGTTGGTCATCTTCGCAAGGTCAAGTTGGCTTGCACCTCTGCAAAGACCTGGAAGACAATCATTCCCTGCAAATATGTGTGAGCTGTATACATATAGTGTACAGTGTTTTCTCCTGTTAAAGCTTCTTATCTTGAACAAACCGAAGGCATCATTTACCAGGTATGAAAGAACATTCACTTATACTGCAGCTCTACAGTATCATACCAACCAATCCATATATTGGGTCTACTGTACTTAATACTATTGAGATTTGACCCCGTGTAAGCCAGGTAGCAACAGGTGCAACTTCAACCTCATGATGATTGATGATGAAAAGCAATGTGATTACCCAAATTCTTTAGAGAACTAAGAATCAGACATTTCACTTTTATTTTTTATTTGCCTCCATAGCTAAGATGACAGCCCATATATCACTGAATAAGCAGCCTGGTGGATTTACAGCAGCTAGAGCTATTGTATTTCTAGCTCTGTGTCTCTACCATGTGGATTCTGCTTTTGCGGATGAAGCGGGACCAGGAACAAATTCAGAAAGTTCCTGGACAGACTTCTGGCTGGTGCGCCTGGGCCTGAATGTCCTAGGCTACTTGTCCGTGATTGTTCCAGCCTGGTTGGTGATCCGGTACGTCCGCAGCTCTGGCTACCTGGAGAGGGGAGGTGAGGAGGCAGATACAGCTGGTAGGAATTGGTGCAGAAGAGAAGTATAAAAATTTATGCTGCTTGCTGTGAATCACCTTCAGTTCTGATTTCTGTTGATTTGTGTGACACAGTCTGCACCAGCCTTTTCCTGCTGACAAATACAATGTAGGTATTAAAAAGGAAAACATCTGGCCTTTAACCCTTTGTATTGACCCGCTGAAGATGGTTTGATTTTACTACAACACGCATTTCCCATAGACACCTGCCCGAGTATACTCGGGACTTGTCCTCAACTGGTTAAGTAAAAAATGGGCATCTCCCAATTCAGATGCCTGATGTTGTGTGTATAGACATGCACAGGAAACGAAATTGCTAAGACATGCCACCGCACAATGCTACATTTAGTGCAGGTTTTCTTCGTACAATCATTGAATATCTTATGTGTTGCCTGAAGTTCTTCTCTAATGTTATATGCACATTGCACCAATGCAGCACCACTAACATTCAGGTGTCTGGACATGTGTATTATCAACATTTTCATGAGCACATATTACTTCAGCAATGACTGAAATTAGTCATTCTTGTCTGCCTGCTTTAAAAATCTGAAAAAAAAAATAATAAGTTTGCTCCATTTCAAATACAATTGAACCTGCACAGAGTGACCACTCATGGGCATTGTCAATTTGACCTGTTATGTATACATGGTTACTATAGGAAGGTTTATGTCAAAGTAGAGTTGAGCACATAAATTATGATCTACACTTTGTATGATGGGCATAATATGCACATCCCTTTGAAGTTCATTATTTGAGGTGTATTATACTGATTTATAAATATTTTTTCTAAAAAATGAATAAGTGCAAAGAAAAAAGTACCCTGTTTGTATTGTCTTTTTACTAACGGTCAGTTGGACTGGCCATAGAAGTGGTTTTGTGTGATATGCAGAAACTCTAGCTTATACAAGTTGTACTACATGAGAGTGCAGTATGGGAGTGTAATGATTAGATGATTGCCTTATACACAAGGTCATTAACATGGGATATATCTTTGTTGAATTTTGTAGCAGCTGCATAAAGCAAGTGGTCAGTATTGAGAAGTTGCCACTAGAACAGATTTTAAAGTACACAGATTTTTTTTTTCATCCAACCATTTAATGCTACACCAGTATCTTTTGACTTTCCTTTTTTTTTACATTTAATTAGAGAGCAGTTAACTTCACTTGCAATATTCAGTGAACAGTTTCTTGTTTTAGGCTGATTGGTCTGTGATTGGCAATGTACTGATTGATGCCATCAGATAATAGCAGCTTGCTATACAATGTACCAGCAACTTGCAAAATGTTGGAGAAATGTAAGGATAATTTCTGAATTTGGTTTAATTCCTTTCAGGGTATGGCTGTTGGTTCCGAACCGTTAAATCGTGCGTGGCAGGAGCCGATGAACAGAAGGCTTCGTTGGAAGAAGGTGGAACCAAAGGGACCAGTACGGACAAACCCAAGGTTTGTGTCTCCTGTTATTCATCACTGGATGCATCCTTGTGATGTATTCATTATGCTTGATCATTTGTGTTCCTTATGTTTTATGTATTCTACATTCTGTTTTCGGGGTTTATGGTCATGATAGGTTTCTGTTTGTTTGAAGATGTTAACAGTTTTGATTTGTAGGTGCTAAGTACTGATCAAAGGAAAAAAAAAAGACATTCTGCTGGGGCAATCTATCCACAAAGACAGCATCCATATTTTCAATCCAAATGCAATGCAGAAAAGAACAAAAATTTTCATGAAGGTGATACGGGTATATACTACAACACTCTATTCTCACATATGAACAACACTCTGCTTGTGAGTAAGTTTCCTATATCAGAGCTTGTGTCAATGTCTCACTGTGAACAAAAAGATAACAAAAATTATTGGATGCCAAAGATTCTCATTCAATGACTTTTGTCAGCTTTTTTTGCTACACTTGGTACTGTAGACTGTCACAAAACTCATAAATTTTGTGGAAGAGATTAGGGTAGGTAAAACACATGCATAGATACGTTGAATTGTAAAATGCGCTCTGCACATAGATGTATGATACTTTTTCTCTCCCTCTCTAAATACAGTTAGTGCATACTCTTGAGTTTTAATAAGTTTCCAGTATCTATTTATTCAAGGGTTGTCACAGCTGGTCAAATTAACCATTCACATGTGCCACCTGCATGAGAAATGTTTTCTTGCTTTCATGCAACTCTCATGTATGCATTGAGCAAATATTTACATATTTTGCTCAAAAGCATTGGGAGTTGAATGACAATGTTTAATTTGCATCGGTAACACGAGGTCGTTGCTCTTTTTGTTTAAAGTGAGAAAGTGGAAAATAATGATTAATATTAGATAATTGCTTTTCAGTGTTTAATGGGGAAAAATGCAAATATGACACATTCTGCTGCACTGTAGAAAGATGATTTCTCTAGCAAAATGTGTATGAAAATATCAAGAGAAAGACTCACAGGATTAGGATAATAGAGGTAGTGGAAGGAAAGCCATGTAGAAAGCAAAAAGATCTATGTAAATGTGCATTTGGAATTAGCTTTTTTTTTTTAATGACCTGGTCTCTCCATATGTTTCCATGTTCAATGTGCTATTTGATCACCAGGAGGTCCAACTGTAGTCAGTAAATGGACACAAGTGATATGAGAACTTTTATCTGTCCACCATGAGCTAATCAACCTTCTCCTAAAACATTTGATTTATTGTATCAATTTTCATGTCAGTGAAACTGATCATGATATCGTGTTTACAAATATCTTGATATGCAAACTGTGTTTCATATTGTCTGCCTGCATTTTCATTGAAATTTACTACAACTTATGGCAATCACGAGTAAAAGAAGCATTCACTATCAAAGACATGGTTAGTTGTAAGGGGTGTGAAATTTTTTCATTATTTGCTGACATACTGAAATCAAGCACAATCTCTTGCATGAAAACTGTTACTCTCTAATCAGCTCTTGCTTCCTTATTTGTCAATCTGTATATTTTGCATTCTAACAAAACCTGTCGAATTGCCAATAGCTCCCATGAGTTACCAAGAACACTTTGCTTTTTGTTGAATACAGGCCAACCGTGGCTTTGTGCTGCTCTTCTGTGTGGCGGGTCTCCAGGGCTCGTACCTCACGTGGGGAGTTCTGCAGGAACGTATTATGGCGCACGAGTACGGCAAGGATGACACCAATCCAGGCGAGAAATTTACAAATTCCCAGTTCCTGGTATTCATGAATCGCATCCTGGCCTTCATAGCCGCCCTCCTCGTCATGACTTTCACTGTACAGCCACGCCACACGGCACCGCTCTACAAGTATTCCTACTGCTCCCTGTCGAACATCCTCAGTAGCTGGTGTCAGTACGAGGCCCTGAAGTTTGTGACCTTTCCAACGCAGGTCCTGGCCAAGGCTTCCAAGATCATCCCTGTGATGCTGATGGGGAAGGTCATGTCCGGCAAGTCGTACGAGTACTATGAGTACATCACGGCTGGCATGATATCCGTTGGCGTGACCATCTTCCTGTTGTCGCAGGGGGGTGATCACAAGGGTTCCACAGTCACCACCGTGTCCGGGGTCATCATCCTCATTGGCTACATGACCTTTGACAGCTTCACCTCCAACTGGCAGGCAGAGCTGTACAAGTCCTACAACATGTCCAGTATACAGATGATGTTTGGCGTCAACCTCTTCTCCTGCCTTTTCACGAGCTGGTCGTTGATCGAGCAGGGCGGGTTCCTCGAAGGGATCGATTTCATGCTCAAGTACAGCACCTTCATGTTCCACGTGGGGCTGCTGTCGCTATGCTCGGCCACTGGGCAGCTGTTCATCTTCTACACCATCTCCCAGTTTGGGGCCGTCATCTTCACCATCATCATGACCACCCGTCAGGCACTGGCGATTCTCCTCTCCTGCATCATCTATGGACATCCCCTCAACCTCCAAAGCATCACAGGAGTTATCATGGTCTTCATCGCACTCTTCCTCCGCGTGTATGCTCGCCAGCGCAAGTCTGGACAGAAGTCGAAACCCAAACCACCACAAGAAGTATCCAGCCCACAGAATAAAACATGACTAGGAAAGCACAGTCGTACCCACCACTTGTAAGATGTGCAAATCTATAGCTTTCAGAAGTGTAGATAACATTTTTCGTGTATGTATATTTTTGCAGTAACTAAGTACTGCCTCAGATATTTTTACTGCTCAGCACACCATTTTTCAAAAGTCTTTCTGTCTATTATCTGAACTCATTTGCTTGCAAACCTTGAATTCAGATATGTTTAAATCTGACTAAGTGATGAAGTTATTCAGTATACATGGCAAAGTCACACTTCACAATTGTTTTCTACTATTACAGAATTCTGTTACAAAGTTGATATTCAAGAGTCAAGTATCTTCTCATTTAGAAGCAGCATAAATAGATACTACGCTAGATAAAGATATGCCAATTTATATTGCTGACATGTCCTTTTCAGACCAAATGATTTTCATCAGGTATACTTGCGGATTTCTTTTTTCAGTCTGAAAGTGTCTCCGAGTAACACCACTGAAAATGCCCCTGTGGAAATTTAAGCAAAAGTTGGCCTTCTGCACCCCTAAGGCAGATCTGTGCTGTGCTTTAGAGCTGATCCTGCACAGAGCCAGCTGACATTGTGATTCACATTTGTGCGCATAGAGTTTCATCGGGCATCATCACCCTTTTGCCCCGAGTATGGGTTGAAGAGCTTATGGCCGATGATGTGCAAAATTATCATGTCCATCTTGAGTTAAAGATTAGCAATGGGTGAAGTCAGGATCGACACCATGAAGTAGGCATACATCTAATGAAATACACACCTTTACAGATGACAGTAACTAAATGCATGCTTGCATTGTATTACACTGTTACCTGCAACTCACTGAAAGAGAAAGATATTAGGCTGAAATGTTGTGGCATCCATATATGCTTTTTTGTTTCACATTGGGTGCAATTTGTTTAGATGTTTTCAATTTCTTTGATATTGTGTTAAAAAAGAAAAGTAATATTTTGAACTACCACTAATATGCCTAGGTATACCAGGCCAAGCGTAAGCTCAAGATTACACCTTTGATGAGATTTTCATTTATGTTCAGCAAAAATGTATTGCCGTAGTTTGAAAAGGGCGATGAATGGTTTTTCTGCTGGAAGTCCATCAAAACTGCTTTGTATATACAAGTTGTATTGTTGAGAGTTCAGGTACTAGAGAGCAAATCAGTGGATCAAATCATCTTCTAAAGCCACTTCACAAAAGTCAACCAGAGATGTCTCGACACCTCTGTCATATTTTTCTTTGTTGTCGGAAACTTTAGTTTTTGTTGCTTTTTTGTATCAGGAGGAAAGCAGTATCAGTCTATTATTGATATCAAAAGTTGACATTTACAGCAAAGGAGAATGAGAAAATTTTGTTTACTCAAAACAGTATCTTTTTTTTATGCCTCCGCCACGAAGTGGTGCCGGAGGCATTATGTTTTCGGGTTGTCCGTCCGTCCGTCCGTCCGTCCGTCCGTCCGTCCGTCCTTCCGTCCGTCCGTAATGAATTTTGTGGACAGGGTAACTACCAAAACCTTTTGAGGTATCCTAATGAAACTTGGCATGTATGTGTATTAGGGGGTGAATTTGTGCCTATCAACTTTTGGGTGCACATGCTCAAGGTCAAAGGTCAAAAGGTCAAGGTCAAATGCTTAAAATTGTACTATTTCCCCCGTATCTATGCAATGCCTGAAGATATTTTCTTGAAACTTAGTGTATACATGTACTACCCAATTAAGATTCTCTGGTGAAAGTTTGGGGTCATGAGGTCAAAAAGTCAGGGGTCAAAAGGTCAAGTAAAATGTTAAAATTTCACTTTTTTCTCTGTATCTTGGAAATTGTTCAAGGTTTCTTCATGGAACATAGTGTATATGCATCTACTGACTGGCAGTGGTTATCTAGGGAATTTAGGGTTCATGGGGTCAAAGGTCAGGGTCAAAGGTCAAGGGCAATACTTCAAAATCTTACTATTTTCCTTATATTTATGCTATGCCAGCAGGATATTTTTTTTAAAAACTTGATGTATCATGTCTAACCCAATAGAGATTCTCTGGAATTTTTTTTTGCCGAGAAGGTCAAAGGTCAAAAAGTCAGATCAAGTGAAAGTGCTGAACTTACTTTTTTCTCCATATCTCGGAAGTGGCTCAAGTTATCTTGAAACTTAGTACATGCTGAATTTATGTATGTTCTGCCTGACAGTGCTTCTCTTATAAATCAAAAGCCAGATGAAAATGATAACAAATTACTGTTCAATACAGAAATTGCGCTTTTTCTCCATACCTTGAAAATTACTCAGTGCATAAACTTATGAAATGGTCAAAGTCAAGTTAAAGTATTTAAATCCCCAAATACATGCTCTCCTATTCATCCAATTAAACATAGGTCAAGGAAGGTAAACATTCAATACATTTGTGACAAACATGTCATTTTAATATTTTGCCAATTTTGTGAAAATGTAATCACACATTGTCCACATGTACTATAGACCTATTAGGAGAATCATGCATTATGGCAGAGGCATACCAGTCGCCATAGCGACATTTCTAGTTTTTTTTAAGTTGACAAACCTGTGAGCTGTACATGTCTAGAGTATATGCACTCTGCTTCAGTACAGGTATAGAATTGTCAGCATAATGTGCTACACATTTGGAAACATTTGTGCAATGCATTGTTATTATTTGTATTATATCTAATGCATATTTCTAGAGAATGTCACATTTTTGATGTATTCAAAATACAGAATTTGTGAGGTAAACTTCTTCCACTACATGTGTAGGATGTAACATTTGAGACTCTGATAATGAATTGAATGTGGTTAGATTCTGAAACTAGCAGTGCAGACATAAAGCAGTCTCTCAAATACCAAAAAGGAACAGACAGTTTTAGAAATCTTGGAAGAACTTTCATGAAAATAGGAACCTTTTAACTTGGAAATTGAATGTGAAAATGAGAGGGCTTTCATATCATTGTTTTCACAGTATCCTTTTTGCTTGCTTGTAATTGACTGGGAAAATCATGACATGTACTCAACTCTGATACCAGGGTTCAAGTTCATGCAAGCCTTTCTGTTAAGAAGAAACAGATGTTAGCACTACCATTGACTTGTTGCACAGTGCGAGTAACCTCATGCTGTCACATGCTCATTCAGTCATCACAAACAAACATGCTACAGATGAAGTGTGCATGTATAATGTTGTATTTGTTAGGCTGAATTAATGCACCCAACACTGGACACAAGCTTTCTATAAGCATTTTGTCAATGGATAGTACAGTATCTACTGATGCTACCGCATCTCGCTTGTTCAACGAGCTAGAGCGCCTGTCATTTCTTTTCCAGAATCACGTTATTGAAGTTTTTGCCATGATGTCCTTGTCATGAATATAGACATTCTTTTCGATACTATCTCTGTCGCTAGCTGAATTAATTCTTTGAAGTCTCTGTCACAGTGTGTAAAACTTCTGATGTTGTTGCTTGTTTGGTTCTAGTAGTTGTTATTTTTTATATACAGTATTGTGAAGCAGTGAGAACTGCATTGAGAAAGCACCTTGAAGCAAGTTTGTCTCTTGCATGTGTTTAGGAACGAATCAGCCACTTCCACTGGAGGATGAACCAAGTTTCTCTTCATTTGCTATAAAAGAGACTTGACTTAGTCATCAACCAAATAATATGTGTTATTTGATTTGCTTACTTCCTTAGTACAGTTGTCAGCAGGCAAACGGAAGAGTTTGTAAGACAGTTTAGGAAGAAATACCAGACATCAAAACTTTTCATAATGTTACAGTTGCACAGTCATGGCCAGTGAGGTGTGCATTTGTAAATTTATGCAGATGAAACATTGATATCTTTAATAAGGTCAACATTAAGACAATCTTTTATGTTCCTAACGTGATCATTATTTTTTTTTCTTGGTAATGTTGAGGGTTCTTATTCCTTTATACTGCACTAATACTGTATTTACATGTAGTATGGTTTTCCCATCACAGGAAATTTAAGTTACTGCATCAATCAGAGATAAAGTACTGCTGCATAGAAAACTATGGAAGTGATGATTCCTTGGTTAACTTGACATGAACACAAGTTCTTGTTACTCACTGTGAATAACCACTTCTGTGTGATGCATACTTTTAAAGTTGAGGATGTTAATAGTGGGATCTGCCTGTAATGTACAATGTACATTTCTTTTTCTGCTGCATACTGGTACATATTATATTATGCTTCATGCTCATTTAACTCATTCATACCAGACCTATGTAACCTCAGGATGATAATGAGTCAACAACATCATAAATATGGAAATATTTCAAGCTAGGCCAAGTGACATTGATTTTGAGTACCAGGTACAGGTATTTTAAAGATAATATAAAGTTTTGGTATCTCAAAAGTTTCCCTGAGTTTCCTTGTCTTAGTTTGTGTTTCAGGTTAAAGTACCTTTCATATAACTAACACTGTGAGAATTACTCGCCCCAAAGTGCTCTCATGTCTTAGTAATCATGTAATAATGGTTTCGTACCAGAGCAGAGCGGGCTCTGAAAAATTCGAACGAGCCGTTAGTTTGACTCCATGCGGTACCGCGACAATCAATATACACATATTTTACGAAACCATTATTGCATGATTACTAAGACATGAGAGTACTTTGGGGCGAGTAAGTCTCACAGTGTTAGTTATATGAAAGGTACTTTAACCTGAAACACAAACTAAGACAAGGAAACTCAGGGAAACTTTTGAGGTACCAAAACTTTATATTATCTTTAAATTTCAGAAATTGTCTGAGGCCTGGCTTTAAGAGAACACAAGCTATTGACCCAAGTTCTGATGAAAGAAAAAGATGGGGGGAAGAGAATCATAAGAAATGTCGCAAATACACTGTACATAGTGTATGCCTAGCCCAGACCTTGTTAGGACAGCAAAATGTAAACATGTATTAGTGCACACGTAAAGTGCAAGCACTGCTCAAGACTGCATTCAGCTGATATGAAGGCATTGTGATATCACATTCAAGTGCAGAACATTTACAAGTATTCTAAGTGTCAAGTGATGTAAAATTCACAAAAACATCAAAATCACCAAATAATCTGCATGTACAGGTTGCCAGATTATGGCAATTATTCATTTATTAATCTATCTTTTTTCTTTTCTTTTGCGAATAAGACACACACACACTGCTCTTAAAATTTCTGTGCATGCGTATGTACATAGTACATAAAGTATTAAACACAAGAGCTTTGCTTTAATTTCCAAGTATTTTTTTTTTCTATTCTGAGAGGTAAAGAAACAATTGTTCTTTATTTGTGTCATATATATCATTTCACTGTGTATATATATATAAAACATAACATGAAAACATTATTTATGGCAAATTCAGGAGTGCTAATCCAAATCTGTACATAATTGACACATCGACATGTATCAGCTACTGTATAAGACTCTTTTGAGCAGAAATATGAATGTCATTTTCTATTGTGCTAGGTATAATAAATCACAAGACACTAAAAAATGGAAGAGTACATGTGTACCAAGTATATCTCATTTTGTTGGTGTTGTTTGTCCCTATATTGAAGGGTAGTACATTGTACCCTTTGAGCAATGCATGTGGTCTGTTGAACAATTTATTTTTCTCTCTTTCCTTTTTTTTTTTGTGAAATCAAGGTAACTGTTAAATTCCAAACTTGGACTCTTGAAATGACATCAGTCAAGCTTCTGACCTGAATGAGAAATCATATCCTGCCAACTTTTGTGAATTTCTGCACAGCCCCTAAAATGAGATGCAATACATGTATACAACTGCACAAGTCAACCCTCCCATTGACATTTCAGTTCTTCCAACAACATTTATGTATATACTTGTATATATATATATATATATATATATATATATATATATACATGTTATATCCTAAAACTATAAGTTCTTTCTTTTTGCAAAATTTCTTGCAATGTGAAATGTTTAAAAGGCAAGTACTAAATGAATAAATTGCCACCCATGGTCTTATATTTGTAATAATGTTCTAATTCAATACTTGAGGCTCAGTATGGATTGGGCCACACCTGGACTGCATTATCATCTCAGTGCAGGGTGAAACAATCGGTATAGTAATGATCCTTGTCTATTGCAAACTCTTGTTAGGCTCACCCAAAACTTTGGGAGCAGTAAAGAAGGTGGGGGGGGGGGGGAATCAATGAAAATCCTGTGTGTGTTTGCATACAAGACATACATAATCTGACTGCTTACATGCCACAGTGCACATATTTGATTAATTTTCCCCCTTTCCTTTTCTGCCTTCATCACTAAAAAGTGGAAAACACAAAACAGGTATGCAGACTGTACACCTGACAGTTAGACACTACAGTGGACTCCCTTATAACAAAGTGCTCAGGACCAGCAGTTTTCTTTCGTTGTATCGAAATTTCGTTATAACCTAACAAATAAACAATGAGGAACAGAACTGATAATAGTGGATCCTAAATTTTTACTTTGTTGTAACCAAAATTTTGTTGGAACAGTGTTTGTTATAACAGGAGTGCACCGTATAACCAGTACATATTAACCAGGAATTTATGTGCTACCAGTCATTTTTGCAGCATTTTATGACAGCCATCTGCAAACTCTTCATCTGAACTGGTAAAGTTCAATGAAACAGAAGCAGTGATGGAATAAGATTACGTATATGACATGCACAAGTTGACTTTGCTTAATGGTAAATGCATTATGAAATATCAAATCAGTCTTTTTGCTTCTTACTAAAATAATATGTGTACATACAACCCTAGCATTGCATTAACTTCCTAAGACGGGGTTCACATACATGCTTGGCAACCACTGCCAAGATTTTCTTGTACCCCTTTACATACCACACCCCCAACTTAAGATATTTTCCTTGATGAAAGAAGTGTGCTACATTCACAGAACTTTACATTATTCACCGATAGTAACAGGTAATATGATATCGTGAAAGTGTGAACATGATTGTAGAGCAAGATAAAATTCAGCCTTTGGAGGCTATGTTTTACCTTTTTAATGAATTTAATAGTTTTATAGATATTTTGATCATTTAAGCATAAATGATAGTTTTTACAATAATACCCCATATCATGTTGTTAAAAATTGACATAAAATTCAAGGGGCTTGTAAAGTGAAAGGACAACACTGTATGACCGAGGTTTCATGTGTCTGAGTGGCACATATACAATGTCTGGATAACATTCATCAAGGTTTCTGCTCTCCAAAGTTTGTTCACTGTCTGGTAGCACACAGCCAGTTTGTGGGTACTTGGTATGAGAAGCGAGGTGTGCCGTCGTCGTAGGGAATGTGCCATGAGGTTGATGTGGACTGAATGACTGTGTCATGGGCAAGGTTTACCTGCACAGAATTAGAAAACACAAAACATGTCTAAGAGATGGAATATATTCTTTTTTCTTTACACTTGGGAGCCCTCCACTCCATGCTCTCTCCACTTGGAAAAGTTGTGACAAAAATTGCACCTGGCAGTAGGATAGCAAAGCATAACAAAATTTTGGCACTGAAGCCGCATTGCAAAAACTTTGAAATATCCAATGCCCTGCCTCAGCTCCCCCCTCCCCCCTCGATCTAGAATGACAAACAAAAATAACTGACAGAGTCCAGAAAAAAAACCTCTACAACAACAACCAAATACACTCCCCCACCCCCAAATAACAATTATATAGACCTACATTTAGAATGAAGCTTATTGCTTAGTCTAAGTCAGTCAAAGGTAATAATTTACCCATAAACCTTACACATAGTCATTAGCTCCTGCACAGTGCATAATCATGACCACATTTCAATTAGGAAATATATAATAATTCAAAATGATAATGCTTTCACAGTGCAGTTTACCCGTCCAAGAACATTTTTGGTTTGCTGCAAGCAACATGAGTACATGACTTTGCAGTACCCTTACAAAAACAGAAAAAAGAAAGACCTCCTCCCCCCCCCCCCCCCCCCCAAAAAAAAAAAAAAAAACTAGAAATGTCGCTATGGCGACTGTTATGCCTCCGCCATAATGCATGATTCTCCTAATAGGTCTAGATAGTACATGTGGACAATGTGTGATTACATTTTCACAAAACTGGCAAAATATTGAAATGACAAGTTTGTCACAAATGTGTTGAATGTTCACCTTCCTTGACCTTGGTTTAATTGGATGAATAGGAGAGCATGTATTTGGGGATTTAAGGACTTTAACTTGACTTTGACCCATTCATACATTTATGCATTGAGTAATTTTCATGGTACTGGTATGGAGAAAAAGTGCAATTTCTGTATTGAATAGTAAATTGTTGCCATGTTCATCTGGCCTTTGACCCTAAAATTCATGAGATAATCACTTTCAGGTAGAACATGCATAGATATGCAGTAAGTTTCACAATAAATTGAGCCACTTCCGAGATATGGAGGAAAAAGTTAGTTCAGCACTTTCACTTGATCTTTGACCTTTTGACCTTTGAGGCAATAAAAAAGAAAAAGAAAAAAAACTCTCCAGAGAATTTCTATTAGGTTACACACGCATACACCAAGTGTAAAAAAAAAAAAAATACTAATCCTGCTGGCATTGCATGAACATGAGGGAAATAGTAAAATTTTGAAGTGTTGCACTTGACCTTTGACCCCTGACCTTTGACCCCATGAACCCTACATTCTCTAGATAATCACTGCCAGTCAGTACATGTATATATACCATGTTCCATGAAGATACCTTGAACAATTTTCCAATTTACAGAGAAAAAAAAGAAGTTTTAATACTTTTACTCGACCTTTTGACCTTTGACCTTTGACCTCATGACCCAAACTTTCACCAGAGAATCTAAATTGGGTAATACATGCATACACTAAGTTTCAAGAAAATATCTTCAGGCATTGCATAGATATGGTGGAAATAGTGAAATTTTATGTATTTGACCTTGACCTTTTGACCTTTGACCTTGAGCACGTGCACCCAAAAGTTGATAGGCACAACTTCACCCCCTAATACACATACATACCAAGTTTCATTAGGATACCTCAACAGCTTTTGATAGTTACCTTGTCCACAAAATTCATTACGGACGGACGGAAAGACGGACGGACGGACGGAAGGACGGACGGACGGACGGAAGGACGGACGGACGGACGGACGGACGGACGGACAACCCGAAAACATAATGCCTCCGGCACCACTTCGTGGCGGAGGCATAAAAATGCATCTGGCACCCTTCAAAATTGAGGCATACAAGGGGAGCCAACAGCTCACCTCAAAGATGGCCTTTCCTCCTCTAAAGTCCACTGGCTTCAGCTGCTGGGACCGCTGCCACTTGATGAAAGCCAGATTGACCCCAGGGCTGAGGAGTGCCTTGTGGTCCCGCAGGAGGTCCCTAGTGACGTAGCGTGCACCCCTCCCGCTGTGCAGTGTGGCATACAGCATGAAGGGGTCATCTTCTGACCTGCATGAACACCAAGCAAACATAAATTAAGGCATCTACAAACTAGAAATTTTGTGCTCGGCGGGTCGCGCAGCTGAGCACATGTATCCCCCAAACCCACAGCATCAAGAAGCATACCCTATTGGATTTACCTTTTCATGTATAAAGACGGAACAAGCAAGGGCGCCATCACCAAAAACCATAGGCATCTTTGTCTTATCATAATACACCTTCATGCCAAATTTGAAGATGATCGAAGAAGAACTGCAGCCAGTAGAGCGCTCACAAGCAGACCCTATTGGATTTACCATTTCATGTATAAAGACGGAACAAGCCAGGGCGCCATCACCAAAAACCATAGGCATCTTTGTCTTATCATAATACACCTTCATGCCAAGTTTGAAGATGATCGAAGAACTGCAGCCAGTAGAGCGCCCACAAACAGACCCTATTGAATTTACCTTTTCATGTATAAAGACGGAACAAGCGAGGGCGCCATCACCAAAAACAATAGTCCTCTTCATCTTACCATAATACACCTTCATGTCAAAATTTGAAAATGATCGAAGAAGATCTGCAGCCAGTAGAACGCTGACAAGCAGACCCCATTGGATTTACCTTTTCATGTATAAAGACAGAACCAGCGGGGGCGCCATCACCAAAAACAATATGCGTTTTCATCTAACCATAATACACATTCATGCCAAGTATGAAGATGATCGAAGAAGAACTGCAGCCAGTAGAGCGCTCACAAGCAGACGCTATTGGATTTACCTTTTCATGTATAAAGACGGAACAAGCGAGGGCGCCATCACCAAAAACAATAAGCGTCTTTGTCTTACCACAATACACCTTCATGTCAAAATTTGAAAATGATCGAAGAAGAACTGCAGCCAGTAGAGCACTCACAAGCAGACCCTATTGGATTTACCTTTTCATGTATAAAGACAGAACCAGCGAGGGCGCCACCACCAAAAACAATATGCGTCTTCGTCTAACCATAATACACCTTCATGCCAAGTATGAAGATGATCGAAGAAGAACTGCAGCCAGTAGAGCGCTCACATGCAGACCCTATTGGATTTACCTTTTCATGTATAAAGACGGAACAAGCGAGGGCGCCATCACCAAAAACAATAGGCATCTTCGTCTAACCATAATACACCTTCATGCCAAGTATGAAGATGATCGAAGAAGAACTGCAGCCAGTAGAGCGCTCACAAGCAGACGCTATTGGATTTACCTTTTCATGTATAAAGACGGAACAAGCGAGGGCGCCATCACCAAAAACAATAGGCGTCTTTGTCTAAGGGCAAGTCCAAGATAACACGCGCGTTACGTATGGGACATTCAGAGACTTTTATGACCTGAAAAATAGTGTTAATGGCATTTGATCATATTGAACTTTATCATGGTGATTGATATCTAGGAGAAGTATAATCATGAAAAAAATTGAGAAAAATGACCTGGACAATTATATTCTAGAAGAGAAAATATGTGCCGTTACGTATGGGACCAGAAAAATTTTGTTTTTTTGAACATTTTTTTCAACCTCAAAACTCTCTGAAAGTATTTCATTCTACAACTTGTAACTCACTGTGATGAAAGTCACAACACTCAAGATTATCACAGGTAAGTTTCATGTCATTAGGGAAAAAGCTCTAATTACAGGTTCTAATTAAAGACAGACATGACGTGTTACGTATGGGACAGTTACGTATGGGACACTTTGTCCCCCATTCATTTAGTGTGTGGAGAACCATGTTTATGGGTATTTTGCATAATTATTGAAGTAAAATCAGTTGAAACTACTCAAATACTGATCCAGATTGTCAAGGAAACCATATTCCCCAAATATTCATCATCATAGTCATATTCAATCATATTTCTATATTTTTATGACCAACCTGAGTATGCATGCCCTTTGTCCCCCATTCGTTTAGTGTGTGAAGAACCATGTTTATGGGTATTTTGCAAAATAATTTTGCAAAATACCCATAAACAAATTTTTGCATAATTATTGAGGTGGAATCAGTTGAAACTATTCAAATACTGATCCAGATTGTCAAGGGAACAACATCCCCCAAATATTTACCATCATAATCATATTCAATCATATTCTATATTTTTTATGACCAACCTGAGTATGTATGCCCTATTTTTATCAGGATAGTTACTACTAAAAAATTGAATAGTTTTAAGTGTTTACTTCCATTGATGAAGGGCAGTTTGCCATTTAGTTTCAATAAAAAACAACTTGACACAAGAAATATTAATTTTAATAGATAAGCAATACCTGCTGCGTGGAATTCCAGCAATCGAGTAGATGTATGATGTCTGTCTAGCAGTCAAGTCATTGATTTGAGTCACACCTCAGTATGTATACCCATGAATTTTGTTGTGGCTACTATTGAAAACTGAATAAAGACAATTTGTGTATCACTTGCAATTAAAAAAAAAATCATTTTACTTTATTTTATTATTTTTTTTTTATATCACAACCGTTTCAAATTGGATCTCCATCAAATTAACTTTGAATTCCTCTAGTCTTAGAATTGTATGCTCTTTAGTAATTCATATCATTGGTCTCCAGTCATCTCATAAAATGTTGGAAACTGAATCCCCATTTCTACAAAAACTATACCATCCCTTTAATGCTGATTTTCATTGTGTATTTTGCCATCTTCCCCTCCCCCTTTCTGAAAATTGTTCAGTCAAGTATATGTATTGTTTCAAGTGTCTATAACTCAAAAAGTAGCTACAAAGTTGGGATGCTTTCTCCAGGATGATTGACCATTTGTGTACTGAGAGACCTTCCCAGCTAGGTACATGCATTCACATGCAATATATATGAGGATGTCCCATACGTAACGCATTTGTCCCATACGTAACATTATTTCAATGCCTGATAAAGAATATTTCTTTTATTCTTTTTTCTTTTTTCTATGGTATCTAATTTCTCTAAACAATAAATTAGAACTTTCCAAAAGGGCATTCAAATAACCTTAGCAATTTCAGAAAAAACCTAAAAAAATGACCTCATTTTGTTACGTATGGGACATCTCATGATAGGACACGAGCTAATTTGCATAATCATTTGCATAATCCCTAAATTTTCATACCAAGTTAAACTATTTGATGAACTTCTTATGTCCACATATTAATCAAATATCATTTGCTTTCCTTTGAATAAATATAAATTTTTATAAATGTCCCATACGTAACGCTGTGTTTTACATTTATGCAAATGAAGCCCTTGAAATTTGCATAAATTTACATAATATAATTTTTTCCTCCATGGAAATCAAAACTTCAACTCATTAGCTTCAAAATGATACCAAATATGTCAATATTGAGCAAAGATGAAATTTTGCCTTCTGAGGGGACCTTATCTTGGACTTGCCCCTAACCATACTACACCTTCATGCCAAGTATGAAGATGATCGAAGAAGAACTGAAGCCAGTAGAGCGCTCACAAGCAGACGCTATTGGATTTACCTTTTCATGTATAAAGACGGAACAAGCGAGGGCGCCATCACCAAAAACAATAGGCGTCTTTGTCTAACCATAATACACCTTCATGCCAAGTTTGAAGATGATCGAAGAAGAACTGCAGCCAGTAGAGCGCTCACAAGCAGACCCCATTGGATTTACCTTTTCATGTATAAAGACGGATCCAGCGAGGGTGCCATCACCGAAAACAATAGGCGTCTTCGTCTAACCATAATACACCTTCATGCCAACTTTGAAGATGATCGGAAAAGAAATGCAGCTGGTAGAGTGCTCACAAGGAAATCTCTGCGGCGGCGGTGGCGGCGGCGGCGGACGCGGACACGGATGCGGCGCGACGAGGCCAAATCCATAGTATCCTCCGAACTCTGTTCGGGGGATACAATTAAAAGTATCAATATCTCCGAGAGCTCTGAAATGGGCCTGCATCCGAAATGAGATTAACCTGTTGAGGACGAGTCCCGAGTATACTTGACAAGTGTCTATGGGAAATGCGTGTTTTAACAAATTCAGCTTGTGGCGTCCTCAACAGGTTAACAGAACAAATTGCACAATGAGTGAATGACAGTATACTTCTTGATTCATTTTATGTGAAGCTTTTAAAATGAGAGGGAGCAGATTAAGTTCATTATTTTGCTACCATAGAGTCATTTTGGGGGGATATCTTTCTACATTGACATCTTTTAAAAGCTATAATTTTCCAACATCCACTACTCCCACTAATCACTTTTTTTTTTCACAAAAATCTGCTTCAACAATTTTTCTATAACTTCAGCTCACTCTAAAAACATACATCCTTTATCAACCTAATAACTTCATCTAAAAATTAGAATATGCGCAGCATGCTATACTGTACAAAATTCAATGCACAGACTGGTAAAACACACACATAAACTGACACTGTATGCAGAAAAGAGAAGTAGAATTGAGCCGATCATCAGCAGGCTTGTTAATTTTTACAGAGAAGAGATGAGACCTATTACTGAGAGGAAAAAGCAAAACTCAAACTGAGCTGTAAGTGATATCATGAGCCATGGAGTATTCCTCATTTGTTTCTGCAATTTCATGGTTCTTGGGGGATGATGTCGACAGTTTATCCTCTTGTAATAACAACCACAGTCTTAAAGGGAAGGTACTCTCTAGCCTAAACCAAGTATCAACATACATATTTTGTGTGAAGAAGCAGTCTGCCACATCTTGTATAGCCTCCATATCCTGTTTCCTGTACTGTGCAGGCTGTCTCAACATGTGCTGTCTACCCAAGACCAAACACTTCTTGCCAAGACCATTGGAAAAGTACTCCATAAACTGCCTGAGCTGTGGAGGAGAATGGAACGATATCGAGTAATGGAAATTAAACAGAGACCACATTATGGTCAACTCCATTTAATTCAGTTTCAGTTTATCAATGCAATTCAACAATAACAACAACAAAAAGACCAAACAATAAATAATTTCAGTTCACAAGTGCCAGAATGAGCATGTAAAAAATAACCATTATTAATTCAATATATATACATGAAAAGGTAAACAATTAAACTTTGAATGGATACATGAATATTATTTCATGTTGAATGGTGGGAATGAAGAGATGAGGCCAACATTTTACATTTTTCTGTTAACCCTTAACATGCTTTGTTCATCAACTGGCATGCACTGTGGTGTAGCTTCTTTGCCGATTATCACAGAAGTCTGGAAGCTAACTGTCAAAGAATTACCTAATTTCCCTAATCCCCATTGTGTCACCGTAACCTCTATATATGTTAGACCGAGGCACATTGCCACGTCCAAGTGGGCTAACTGATCTACAACTAGGTCAAGTTTGGATGGATTACTGACGCTTACTTTCCTTTGCATGTCTTTATGTTTGCTGGTCAGAATTGGTCCTTATAAAAATCTGGGTCATCTTTATAAAACACACAAAAATGCACTGCCATAATATGGCTATAAACTCCCCTTCCCTCCCTCCCCCCCCACCCCCCCCCCTCAAAAAAGACTTCTACCATTCATTCCCCTCCTACTATAGATGACCAAGGGCCTTGACTTGTATCTTACCACTATGCCAGGAGTCCACCACAATATGGTCATAACCTCCCCCCATGCCCACCCCCCCCCTCCCAACCACCCACTTATCTGTCCTACGACAGATGACCAAGGGTTTTGACCTGCATCTTACCACTATGCCTGGGGTGATCCTCTTCTTTATGTTTGCAACATTCAGCCCATCGATGACGATGTCGTATGGAGGACCACCATCTACAAACTTCATGAAAGCACCCAGCTCTTTGGGTGTGGTCTTCTTGAAGATGTCTTTTCCTCTTATCACCTACAGAGAGTGAGAATGCTACAATCACTAACCCGTGCAATGAATACAATTGCTGTGACAACTTTGATAAAAAATGTTCTTGGGATGGCAAAAAGTACTTTCCTGCATGTATTGTTTGTCTGTTTGAAATGTTTAAGTGTTAAAACTCATTGACTATCTCGACAACAGTGATACAATTGCACAAAATCAACATGAGCCTCATTCACATAACCAGCATATAGAAGGCAAAGTTCTGCAAAACAACAAAATTCTCAGATGATTCTCTATGATAAAACTACATGTATGTGACAAATATAATGCCTTATTTCCCAGCTGCCTTCCCTTCTGTTTGAGTCCCAAAGCCTTGACATACCGCTACCATATTATATTTCAATTTAGACCATGAAGGAAAAAGGGCAACAATGAGGACAATTTGGTGCAAGGAATGGAAGTGAATATGAATAGATATAAAAATAGATATGATTCACATCAATGCACTTTTCTGGTAGATTACTGGATAGTGGAAATCATATACATGTATTGACATTTTACCTTGGAAAATATTTCATCTCTAAGATTGTTGAACTCTTCACTACTAAGATGGAGAGACTCTAGTTGCTCTTGACAGGACTGACAAATTCCCTTTTGGCTGACTTTGGTGAAAGACACTCTCCAGCTTTCATTCTGTTTCCTGCAAAACAAACAAAATAAAATGAAATTACAGTCAATTATAGTATGGGATGTCAGTTATGTCTACAAACTGGTAAGCTCCCTAGAACCTTTAGTTTTATCCTCCTCTATCTGTCTAATATTATGGGGAAAAACATATACACACATTCGAGTCCCTTGCACTGGATATGGGTGGAAGCAGCTTCCAAAGATGCTGTGTTCTTATAAGAATGAATTAGTCTAACAAAATTTGAATTTGTTGGACAAACGTGATATGAAGTTTCATCAGTCACTGAGTCAGATTTGCAAAAAGTTGTCTTAAGCTGCCATATATCTTTTATTTGAATGTGCAATCATCTGCAAGTTTCATTTGCTATTCAAAGACAAGAAATTGTTTCCTTGATGATAAGAAATTAGATTTTTAAAATGATTTCTGAAGTCAGTGCTACCTTTCAAACCAAGTCTTCAATTCCTGGGCTATGCTCTCTTGAGGGTAGAGTCTCTTTACTCTCATGTGATCCAACAGGCCTGCAACTATCCGTTCGCTTCTTTGAACAAATTGGCTGTCCGCAGAGTCACAGTGAAATGCAGATAGGATTCCACGAATGCTTTCTTCTGATGGAATTAACCCCCTTTGAAAATGTTCTCCAATGAGTTCTTCAGCAAGCTGCAAGTCTCCGTGTCTACATGCCGCTAGCAAAAAGGGCTCCAAGAGTCTCGCTGTGACAGCATCATTTGCGTCGGCTATTTCCACAAATCGTGCACTCTCTCGCCATCTGTCCGTCAAGCACAATCCTGATATCACATTTGATAGCGTCCCCTTGTCCATTGCGTGCCGAATGCCAGACAACCAATTGACACACCACAGGGTTCCATCATGATCCCGACAGGACACAGTCATAAACAGGCACTTACTCACTAACTGGTAATTCAGCGGAATCTGCGCCTCAACGAGATAGGCGAGAAGAGACTTTGCGGTCTGAGTCAACTTCTCCGCAGCAATCTCATCCATAGCATGGAGTTCAAACTGGATCGGTGAATTCACGACTTGTATCTTCCATTTGAGTCGTCTCTCCTCCCCCCATGCACTCTTCTTGGTCTCCCACTCATCAACTGTCAACCAAGCATCCCGTTCAAATGTAATATGTCTCCTCCTCCTCGTCTTCCTCCTGTCTCCATCTGCATCACTCCTCTCACCAACCTCAGATTTTGTTGTCACACTTCTTGCCACATGCCTACCTAGCACTTTCCCACTCAGCATTCGTCCACATAAAGACTTTGTGTTGACGAAGTTGTCGTGGAAACTACACTTGTAGTGACATGCTGCCGTGAATGGATGACCGTGCCGAGAATGCAATGTCCGACATGAGACCAGAGATGCAAGGTGTCTTTGTTTTGTGGCTAGCTGTATGAGACATTTCATTATGCTCCCACTCTTAAATGCAATGCATCTCTTACAGAAGAATGGGGACAGCATCTAGTAGATCTTGTCAAAACACCAAGCTGGTACAGTACAGAACTGTGGAAAGAAAATAACACTAAACTGTCATTTGACAAATTATTGTTGAAATTAGAGGTTGTAAATCATGATTTAAGGTTTAGGTCTACTAGACCTCTAAGGCATTTCATATTTTTCTTTCAATTTAATAAACTCTAACAACTTAATCTAAATCTGCATTTAGCTGCCCATTCATTCAAACTAGTATTGGTAGTCCATTAGGGTGTCTACGTTGTATATAGACTCTAACTTTATGTCTTTTTATTATGATTCAGCAGAAAGATACTAGTAAAGGAGTGATAAATCATAAATGTACACTTAGACACTACACTGACACAGACATATAGGCTAGATGCATGGCATGACATGGGTCTACAAATAAAATCAAGAGACTAAAAACCAACAACAGAACATTAACATAAAAAAAATATGTTGTTTGAGCAAGTAATTGGCAATCTTGGGTGTGAGGGGGCTAAATCATTTTGGGCTTCTAACTTCAGCACAGCCATATGGAATTTACCTCCGCTAAAACTGGGGAAAAAATAAGTGATATGTATCACAGTAAAATATGATTGCCTTTAGGGCATCAAATTTGCACGCACTGCTCGATCTGGGTAAAATCCTGCACCAATAATATAGGGCCGTAAATGAAAGTGCACAATTGCCAAATTGAAGTGGCTTTATAATATAGGGTTTAATAGGTACAAGAGTTTATGGTTAGGCCAATAAGTTAGGGTTAGAGATTAGGATTAGATTATAATAGGGCTGTGCTGAAGTTAGAAACCTAAAGGCAAAAATAATTTAGCCCCCTAAAAAAATGCTTAAATATAAAATTTAACACAACTTCACAACCGCAACCAACCTGAGCTCTGGCAAGTCTGGGGGGCATTTCATGAAGCATTTTGTCCGACAACTTTGTCAGACAAATTTGCCCTCAGCCAAATCAGATGCACAGATTTTGGTAGCTTTAACAGTTTGTAAGACAAAACCAGAGGTAACTGAATGTGAAGGCCCCGCCATTCTAGAATCAGAGGTTATAAATGCTTTGAAAGAGATGAGAAACAACAAGGCAGCAGGATTAGATGGGATCCAGGTTGAAATGCTAAAGCTTTGGATAATTATGGTGTTGCTCAGTTGACTCAGTTATTGAACAGTATACTGTACGAGCCGAAATTTTCGCAGTGGTTTCATTTCGCGCATTTCGCGAAATGCCTTTGAACCGCGAAAATAACAACACGCGAAAATAACGCGCGAATAGCTAAGTTCAGTTAGACCCTCGCAACCACGAAATTAACAACACGCAAAAATGTCCTCCATGTAGCAATTCGCAAAAATATCTGTACGTGAAAATTTCAGCTCATACAGTATATGAAACAGGATATCTTCCATCAGGCTTGCTGGAATCTGTGTTCATAACACTGCCCAAAAAGCCAAAGGCAATGGAATGTGGTAACTTCAGGACTATCAGACAGTCTCATGAGCCATATCATGAAGATCCTACTCAAGATCATTCTGAAGAGGAATCAGCTCTTGCTCAATGAGAACTCTGGAGAAACCCAATTTGGCTTCAAGTCGGGGTCTGGAACACGCGATGCCATATTTACTATGCACATCATTACGGAGAAGTGCTTGGAAAAGGGAAAAGACCTCTATGTATGCTTCCTTGATTATGCTAAGGCATTTGATAGAGTCCAGCACCAGAAAGTTTTCGAGTGTCTCCGCAATACCGGGATGGACAGTAAGGATCTGAGAGTGATTGCAAACCTGTACTGGAACCAAAGGGCATGCGTCAGGATTGACAATGACTTTTCTGATTATGCAGAAATCAAATGAGGTGTTTGCAAGGGATGCATCATGTCACCTAGTTTGTTTAATCTATACACAGAATGCATTTTTAAAAGCATTGAAGGAATGCCAGACATTAACGTTAGTGGAGTAATGATAAATAATCTGAGATGTATGCGGATGATACTGTGTTGCTAGCTGATAATGAACAAGACCTGCAAACAATTGTTGATGTCATATACCGCCAAAGTAAGGCATTTGGCTTGGACATGAATGTGAAAAAGACCAAAACGATGGTAATATCACGGAAGGTGGAAATACCAAGGGTAAACATCTCTATCAGCAACACTCTCCTGGAACAAGTCAGTGAATTCACAGATTTAGGACAAAATGTTTATGAAGATGGGAAGAATGGTGAAGAAATTAGGAGAAGAATTGGAATGGCTAAAACTAAGTTTACCCAAATGAGTAAAGTGTTAACATCAAGGAAGATATTTACTATACTGCAACCAAGCTCAGACTAGTAAAATGCTACGTGCATTCAACTCTCCTTTCCTGTTGTGAAACATGGACATTGTACTTGGATGATATGAAAAGGCTGGCTGCATTCGAGATGTGGATATTCAGACGCCTGGGCCGTATATCATGGTCAGACAGGAAAACAAATCAGTATGTTCTAGATCATCTGAATGTCACAAAAACCTTGATAAAAGACATTAAATCAAGAAAACTCAAATATTTTGGCCATGTTAAAAGACATCAGAACATCCCAAAAAGTGTACTGGAAGGGATTATAGAAGGCAGGAGATGCAGAGAGGATGCCAGTGCAGTGTGTGGTGTAACAACATAAAGGAGTGGACAGGAAAGAGTGTGGCCGCATGTAGTAAAGCGGCCATGAACAGAACAGAGTGGAGGTCCATAGTCGCCAACCTTCGGACTGAAGACAGCACTTAAAGGGTGTGTACAGTTCTGGTCGAGGTGTAGATTTAGCTTTTAACATTTTGCGAGATATTCAGCAACCACTCTATGAGATGTAAGGGCTAATGCAGTTCTAAGGGGTATCAAAAGTTTATTCGATGAAAATCGGTTTTGAAATGGCTGAGATATCCAAAAACAAGGTGAAACAAAGAGATCCTAATAAAGTTGTGGCATGTCGCCTTTTATTATTAGCACTTTTTTGGATATCTCAGCCATTTGAAAACCAATTTTCATCAAATAAACGCTGAATCCTTCTTAAAATTACATGCTCTTTCATATTTCATAAGAGGCATTTCATTATCTCACTTAGGAATGTTCAAAACATGAATCCCTACCTCAACCAGTGCTGTACAGTCCCTTTAAGAAGAAGAAGACAAAATATCTGACAAAATGCTTCATGAATGCCCCCTGGTCCGAGTAACCGCACCAGCGACCCAGAGCTACCAAGTCTCACACATTCTGAGTGAGACTCAAGCATTTAGGAGTCGTCTCACGATCTCACGCATGGCACCAATTTTTGGTGGGGGGGGGGGGTGTTGGACCCCTCCTACACCCTCGCTTGCGTGCACATTCGCTCGTTGAGATTCCGAGTCATGAAAATCTCACTCATAAAATTGTTTTGAACTTGGCATCCCTGGCGACCCCAACACGTATGACCATACGTGGTCGGACCAGACAAGTTGTGGGACCAGACTAAAAATTTACTCCCACAAACACAATATAATCCCATTAAAATAAGCATAAAATACAATGGCTTTTGAATAAATATTTCATACCAATTTTTGAGGTAACTTCTCTAAAGCAGAACTCGCTGATTTGTTTCATGATTTGTCAACTTGAAGAAGCGCGCAATATTCTATCACACGTGCCATGTGAAACTTGTGCACGTGTTTGAGTCAGAAACAACAAACTTCAGTGTTAATCCATTCCCATAAACAATACACGCAGGCTGGCTACAACGTTCAAAATATATTTGCAAGGGTTTCAGTTAAGCTCTCTAATTACGACAAAAATTGATTTTGTTCGCTTTGCTTTGTATTGGAAGAATTAAGTATCATTTTCAGAACCTCATCATTGCGGGACATTGTGTATTGGAATATTTTTATTGAGAATATTAATGTGAAAAACTCATCTAACGTTAAATCTCAACTTCTGAAGTGTCCGGAAACACATCGCAACCCCCCATCATACTGTGAATGTTAGTAGTGACAGTGTTAGCTAGTTACAGCGCCCCGCGCCGTGGTTTAACCAGGGAGGTGGTCTTTCCACCTCCCTGGTTTAACTTATGCCATGGACTATGGTAAACATGGTCTGGGCAACAACACAACTTTTTAGTCTTCGTCTTAAATTATAGTTACCCTTGCGGCTTTGGTAAGGACCGAGGTTGTAATCGGACGAACAATCATCTACACAGCTCAGTGAGACGCTGTAAACTTCTATGTAGCAAACCAGTAATTAGGCCTACTTTGTGTTTTTCAGCTCTGTTCATTCCAAGCAGGGAGGTGAGAGGAAAAGGAGTGGGCACTGGATTAGTGTCTTTTGAACCATCCTCGGAGCCGCACTCCCCAAGAGACCACTCCACTAACTAGATTACTGTCGCTTGGCCGCACAGTGCACATGCGCAATCCTTGTCAACAGGCTGGTGGGTCTCACCCCTCCCTGGCCAGAACCTGGATTACTCCACGTGGTACTGGTGGGTGGTGTATACAGAGACTCCAACTCTCCCGTTTTCGACGGGAGATCTCCCGCCGAAAACCCATTTTTGCAAAATCTCCCGTTCTCCCGTTTGAGATTTAATTTCTCCCGCCCTGGCTCTTTGTCTCCCGTTGGAAAGGATTTCTTGCATATTTCTATCGTATGTTGAAAAAATAAGCCTTAGATAGCACCAGAGAGCATCTAGAACCCTAGGAATTTCGCGCTTCGCACACATCAACTTTGAGTCTCCCGTTTACTCGGGGTTTCAGTCGGGAGAATCTCCAGATCAGAAGGTACTTTGGGTTGGAGTCTCTGTGTATACTGGTGCTTTACTGGTGCATTACCCATTGCTGTGCCTGCAAACAACACTGGTGCATTGTGATGTGCAGCATGTGCAGTGAACTGGTTGCATGGTCACATTTTGAATTTTGCAGCTAGTATTCAAGGTATTATAACTTATGTGCATTTACATGTCCATGTAGGGCCCTACTATAAGATTTCTTGGGAACAAATGTACTTTGCATGCTATTATGGTGAAATAACTTTTACATGAAATGGAAACAAATTAACACAGACTTAAAAACATTTAATAATAATGATTAGCAGCACCAATAATAATATACTGATTGTAAGAATATGAAGGAAACATGAACAGCTGAGTAGTGGAACACAGGCCCTAATAATGTCTGATGATAATGATAATTTTAATACCAAGCTAGCACAGAAAATACCAACCACAACAGCAACAACCATCATACAAATACCCATTCAGCTTTCAAATAAGAATAAAACAAAAACAGAGAGACAGACAAAAAAAAAAACGCCATGGTGAATATCTTATCAGGCATACAGTGATACAGGACATGTGAGATAGTTCAGCTCTCACTGAACTCTCACATGTTTTCATCATACACCAGGCAAGGAGGCAAGTTATTTCACCAAGATTAGGTCCTATAGTAGTCTCCATCATGACCACTCTGTTGTAGATTCGAGCCCTCCAGCCTCCTGCCTCAATATATCCCCAGCATACAACAAAAAAAACATTCAAATAGTGTTTTCATCCCCTGGAGAACTAAAATTGCTCACAAAAATATGTTAGTGGGACCAGAAAAAACATGTCTTGGCGGATGTACGCAAGTTTCCCCAAAAATATGACAAGAGAACCAACACGAGCGAACAATGAAGTGATACATCAGACTAAAGAAAAACCCCAACATCTGCTGATCTACAGGTGAATTTTGTCAGCACTAGTCAGGATTTACACTTGACATTGCGTCGTAATTTGATTAAGACAAGAAGAAAACAATGGCTATTGTTAAACAGTTACATTGTCAAAACTCAACTTCTTCTTGGCCGATTTTCAAAATTTTTGTATCTATCGAGAGCTGAATTCTTAGACTAGCAGGTCCCAAGAGTATATGCCGTGTGAGCCTGCATAAAGAATGTAAAACCCTCATACACGTCCTTGTGAACACACACAAGTCAACTGGCCTGTCCATACTCCTAACGATAGAGGGCCAAATCACCGCGGCCCCGAGGATCGAACATCAAACAGCAGTGATAACGATCAGACTGACCTCGTTACGTAAGAGGTCGTTTACTTGTTCGTTGGGGCACTGATCCCTTGTAATCCTGTGTTGAGTGATAGGGAAAACCCTCAGGGCAGAGTGCCCACTCCTTTTTGTCTCACCTCCCTGTTCCAAGTGAAGTCACTGATTTTTACTAGCATTGCACGCACCGCACCGTGATGCATGCTGTCTGTGACGATCCACATGAGGCTTGTGTATTACGTAATCTCAGGACAGTTCTTTTTTGGGGGCGGGCTGGTGATAAGTAACTGGCTTCTTTGGGCTTGTGGGCTTGCCACAGTCCACAGCTTGCTGGAGCTTGTGCCGTGCGTGAGTCATGAACTATCCGTTACTTTGGCTCCTTATATAATGAATAACGCCCAATTGAGCTATTTTCTGCGTAACTGACTCGAGTATACAGTGCAGGCCTCGTTGGTAATTGAGATTCAGGCTTACTGATCCGTCTGTCCGGCTATATCAAATGTCATAAGCCGCAAATGTCCGCCTAGGTGAACTTGAAACATTTTTTCAGTCATTTTTTCAGTTTTGGTGAGGGTTGAAAAAAAGATCAAAAGTGAAATGGACTGGGTGAAAAGCTTGAAGGACTACAATGCTACTAAGCAGAAGGATAAGACTGGTAAGTTAAGCAGCTTCGTTATTCACTGGCAAATTTTATAAGATTAAAGTGAAAGAATATGGAACGACATTGCGCACAAGCGACAACCTGGATCACTGTACAGTCCCGTTCATCGAAAAATATGTTTGTTACCTTTGGTTTGTCTAATTGACCTGCCTGTTGCTGTTGTTAGTGTTGTGTTGCATCAATGAAATAATTTACTTGTGCAATGTAGATTTACGTAAATTATATTGACATGTCTATCAAGTTTTGAAAGACATATCAAAATGGCTGTATTGATGACTTGCCTTTGCAAGATGTTTCAATTTCTGGTATGATCAATGAGCTGGAGTAGCTAGTACTAGATTCTATAGGCTCTAGTAGTAGAATCAACTTCAAAAGTTCGACAGAATTTAGGCAGTCAAATCTCAAGAAACTTGTAACGGCTAGTTGTAACATGTTAGTGACATTAAACATTTGTTTGCTTGTTTTTGTTACCAGGTACTGCTTAGCAACTAGATCTAGAAATTGTTCTACATTGTTCTAACGTATTTGACTTGAAAGAATATACAAGTGACCACTCACACTCATTCTAACTAGAAGTCTATTCTGTAGAGGAGTGAGTTTCATGCATGATTCAGTCAGTTTTTGTTTTCCCTTCGTCAAGGAAGGAAGTTCAGTGATCATATTGGCATTGATTGGTTTGTCTGTTTGCAAAATAGCTCAAAAAGTTGTGAACGGATTTGAATGAAACTTGCAGGTGAAGTTGATAATGAGACAAGGAACGGATGATTAAATTGTGGTAGTGATCTGGAAATTGTTATGGATATGTAAAGGATTTTTTGTCTATTATTAGCAAATTCACATCAATGAACTTCGGAGTTCAAACTGTGCGTACCGGAGTTCTACATATGTGCACTAAAGCATGTGCTCTGCTACTTTGGCAAGGCGCCACGCAGCTGGAAACTGATGATGTAAACAAAAGACTTTTATATTGGGAAATTGTATGCATGTATGGGTGGAAATGAGTTAGTGACTTGGCGGAGGTCTGTGCACTTTGAGTGCTTTTCTAGTTTATTTTGAAGAAAAAAAAGAGTAGACAGCTAGCATTATATTCATATTTAGACCCTTATGGCCTTGAGATCTGCCTCCTGACAAAAGAAGAAGAAAAAAAAAAACAACATGTAGAATTGTGCAACATACATGCAGTCAATCAAAGCCATGCGCAATTTTATACGTCACCTGAATCTGTTACCCCTGTGGTCACAGTGTGGAGTTAATGGATGATTTAATATATCTTCATTAGGCATTTGTTCTGAGACTCAGAAGCATCTTGTGAGTGGTAAAATAACCATATTTGTCAGGTTGTCTTTATTACTGAGGGTACCACCACCCGCTGACCACCACACTGTAAAACACAGACAGAACAAGCTCTTTTTTTTAAAGGAGAAAATCTGAAATCAGTTGTTATTTTAGCCTCCTGTTACTTCATTATTTGTGATTGTATATAGAGCGGACAGAAGAAGAGAAGAAGGCAGAGGAGATGGAAATATTTACCAAGCTTTACACAGAGATGAAAGGGCCAGATAAAAAGCAGGACAAAACTTATGGAGCAATCCCAAGGTTTTACTATAAAGTAAGTACCGGTAAGCAGTTACATTGAACATTCATGTTATATATACGTGACAGAAAGTTTCAAAAATCTACTTTTTTGATATCTTTGTGCGGTATGTATGTCTTTCATTCATATTGTATCAATTCTTTTAAAGACCATGGACAAGTGAATCATACAAGAAGAAAATTAGTATAATCAGTTTCCATTCAATGGTGCTGTTGAATTGCTGGGAAGTTGGAAACCTAAGTATCATGATAACCTGTTGCTGGGTGTGTCAAATTTGATTTATACCACCAGCTTGCCAGTGACTAATAAATGTATCGCACTGAATATCATTTTGTCATTTTGAATGTTGACAGCATCTTCTTATAAGTAAGTAAACACAAAGATGTTAGACCTAGCAAACACTAGGTATACAGCCTATACACATGGCTCGACACTAACTTTATTGTTTGGTGGCCCGATGGGGCCACCAAAATCCTAAATTTCAAATTTTTGGTGGCCCGAGAGAAAAATTTGGTGTCCGAAAAAAAGAACAATAAAAAACATTAAAAGTCCTTTTTTTAATGCGTCAAATATTTAAGATTTATGATAGTAAGAATTAGAAGTTGGACATACATTGTATCTACTCATAAATAAACTTCAACAAACTTGCAACACTCACTCTCAGGCATTCATTCATTCCTTTTCATCCATCCTTTGAACAAATTTAACTGCTAATTTCCGGTGCAAAAAGTTACGAATTTATTGACATACTTTTCAAAAAATTTTGGTGGCCCAAGGCGGGCCACCAAATTTGCCCTTTTTTGAAATTTGGTGGCCCGACTTTTATTTTTGGTTGCCCCGGGCCACCGGGCCACCGTTAGTGTTGAGCCCTGCTATACATGATAGTTAAATCCACTTGAGGCTTTGAGCTATTTGTCAAATGAATCATTAGTCTTCTTATAGTTAACAATTAGTCAATAGTGTGTGTGAGAGACTCAGAGTTTTGTTAGTAGAGATGAGGGCTAGCACCATGTTCAGTTTGCTTATATTCACCTTCATTTTCCTCTTCTGTTTGTTGATGTGTAGTTGCCAGGAGAAGATGATGTGCTACTCCAAAAGTTGCGTGAAGAGTCCAGGTAAGAAGGTGTGAATATATTGGAATAGACCACTAAATAATTGTCTTCAGTAGTCCAGTTTGCGAACTCTTAAAATTTAAAGAATTTATATTACTGATGTTTCAACACTCGTATTACATATGATGTGATAAATGTATCCAGACTGCCAGATCACATTGTATTCTGATTTGTCCAGCTGTACATATTTGTTGAACGTATACAACCTGTAGTTATTGAGTACTGTAAAACGAGGAATTTTCGCGTGCATTTTAATTTCGCGAGCGCCAAGATTCGCGAAATTAAAATGCACGCGAAAGTCCTTGTGTACACTGTACGCATTGAACACCAGTGGCATTTTGCGAAAATTTCATGCCACGAAAAAGGCTGTCGGCTCCAATTCGCGAAAAATTCATGCCGCGAATATATCATGTTTTACAGTATTCTTTTTCCTCTCGCTCTTGTACCATCTTTGATCAACTAACAATCCTTGTTTTTTATTTCTGTAAAGTCAGTATTCAAGTCACTTTGGCTTGACACATGGAAAATAGTTACAATTAAGTAACAGAATGTCACATATAAATAGAATGTATTCTGAAGTGCTTATCAAGAGAAGTTTCAGTGCAAAGCTTGTATCAAATGTACGCACAGTAAGAACCATTTACTAAAATCCAGACAGAAACTTTTGTTTTTCCAGGAATTATTTGTTAGATTACTCACACATAACAGAATAGATGAATTACTTTGTGTTCACTGATCGATTTTTACAAATAG
The DNA here is from genome assembly GCF_040938485.1 of Diadema antillarum. Classification (NCBI taxonomy): domain Eukaryota; kingdom Metazoa; phylum Echinodermata; class Echinoidea; order Diadematoida; family Diadematidae; genus Diadema; species Diadema antillarum. The sequence goes on along the minus strand of NW_027270998.1, from coordinate 1,146,941 downwards.
ATAGTTACAGTATGCCAGCAGGTATAGATGCTATATATCGCTTTCTTTTTTTTTAAACCACAGAGCTGTGTTCCTGCAGAGGAGAAGCAGAGAACTGTTGGATAACGAAGAACTTCAGGTAACCTATTTAGATTTGGATTACACTGAATTACTTTCTGATCTGACATGTTCTGTTATTTATCACTATTCATATTAAAGCCCAACATGTGTAAGACAGTTGCAGGTAGAGTTATAAGTATAACATAGAACAGGACAACTGTTGTACTCGAGTTCTGTTTCTATCATGGTATCATAGTTGAAGAAATTGATGCTAAATCTACATGTAGGCTTAATCTAGGAAATGATTTAGGACAAAAAAAATGCAACGATTAATATGCTCATGTACTATTTTCAAATATGAACTGATAATGCATTAAGATCACTCCCTCACAGACATGTCTCTGCTGAGTGTTTTGCTTTTGTTTGTTTTAGATAATACCTAGTATGTATTTAGTATTTCTCATCAATATGAACATAGATGTATGGAAATATGCACAACCAAATCAAAGCAACAGCTATTTCTTTGGAAATTAATTATGGTTTTTGAAGTCATATTTCAGCTTTAAACAGGGTGGCAGGTCTATATGGAATGTAGATATAATTATATTTTATCAAGTTTGACATTGGTTGATGCTCTAAGAGCATGACTTTGAAGATGATATCTTCAGCAAGGTGTACACTATAAAATGTTAGCACTATTAAAAAAAAATGTATTAAAGGCATAATTTACTATTTGCAGATGAAACAAAAACTCAGCAGTAGTGCTTTAAAGTAGTTCTAAAATATGAGTTAGGGATAGAAACAACCATTGTAAAAATTTGATTCGGTAAGATTGATCTTGAGTATTGTTAAATATATAAAATGTGAACAATAGTTATAATAGAAATGTTTCCAGACTAAACCATCTACAGTTACTGTTTATTGAGAAAAATACAGATATCTCCTTATATTTTAGGCTTTATCACGAAAATTGTATGTGATAGGATGTATTGTGGTAGAACAGACCTACATATATGCATTAAATGTCATATCTTGAACATTTTTTAATCACTGTTACCAAAGGTAAACAGGACCTTTAATACAGTGTATTTGAAAACCTACTTTTGGTGGAATACTTACTGCTATTAAAATTGTGATTATTAGGTGTAAAAGCAAACATATTGCCTCTCATCATCTGGAAGGAGAATATCATTGGTGGGTGTTGGGATTTTATTCTGTGTGGACTAGTATAAGGTTGTAGTTGTGTTATATTATGTTGCTTTTGACAATTACATGTACTTGAACAAAATTTAGATTCTGTAATCAATTCCAGAATGAAGGAGATGTGATTATTGTTATGCTTTCATGATTTTTCAGTGCGTGCCTGTCATAACTGTAAAAACTGTTGTAGGCATCTTTCTAAAGGTACCTTGATCCTGATATAACATAGATGTCAGGTTGTGTTGTGGTTAGCATGCTACTTTATCTTTGTAACTTTCCATCCATAGAATTTGTGGTTCCTGCTTGACAAGCACCACACCCCTCCTGTTGTTGGAGAGGATCAGATGATCAACTACGAGGACTTCCTCAAGGTAGCCTCAGAAGCTGGTGCAAAGTGCAAGTATGTAGTGAGGCTGCTTTTATTTATTTTTTTTTTTTTTTTTGAGGGCATAGCAATCTGTTTGATTGTGGAGATATGCTATAAAGATATGTGCATGTGATTTTTTGTCCATTTCTTTGTTTACATCAATTGTAAATGACAGTGTTCAGTAGCAGTGACTCTATTGTTCTTTTTATGTAGTGTTGGGTTTAGTCATCCCCTTTGATGATATTATAGAGGGATATTGAGTTTAGTTGTACTGATTGTTGTGCAGTTTCATCCAGCTTTCTTGTATACTCACATGAAAATAAACAAGGCTAACCTGCAAATCAGAAGCCATGGTGACCAAAGAGTATGTCTCAACTTGAATTCATGGTATTGATCAAGAGTGCTGTAGCAATTTATCTTTTAGGTGTTTTTGTTGTTGTTGTTTTAGTTCTATTCAACATATATTGTTCATGATATGAGATCTGCTATGAAGTCACTGAAGCTGTGTTTCAGGGTTTTAGGGATGACTTGTTACATGTATGTATCATCAAGCTTTGCTGTTTGTGAAAACTGACCCCCTCAGAGAATTTCTCATTTGATTTAACCTAAGCATATGGTCCAGTTCAATGTGTTAATTGTCACTTGTCACAGACCATTCTTCACAGCCACAGTCTTTGCCAAGCTGCTTCAGCATGACCCCTACGGCAGGATATCCATCATGCACTTCTTCAACTACGTGATGCGCAAGGTGTGGCTCCACCAGACCAGGATTGGCCTCAGCTTGTACGATGTGGCTGGCCAGGGATTCCTCAAAGAGGCTGTGAGTAGTAGTTAAGGTTATGGATGATGATGAAGATGATGAAGAGGAGGAGGAGGAAGAGGAGGGAAGGATGATGTGGGTGATAATATTTAGGAGAAGGGCAAAAGATTGTAATGATGATGAAGATGATGGATGATAGTGGTGATGATGATTGTTATGACAATGCTGGTGGTGGCCAGGATGATGAGGATAAATTTGGTTTGTAATGATTGTGATGATTTTGCTGTTGGTAACAATGGTTAGGATGCTGTTGTAGTGATTCTTTTAGCATCGTAATTGTTAAACATTTTTCACATAAATGAATAGTTTCATGACTTGTGAAAACAAAAACAAACAAAGAAACAAATAAAACAAAAAACTGAAGCTGAAAAATATACTAATGTCAAGCCAGAAGAGGTCAGTTTTGTACTGCATTATAAATAAGCTGGGCCCATCTACACAAACTTTTATCATGTCAATGCATAGATTGATCATAAATGTCACATGATCAGTGGTCACAAAGACAGAAATTGAGAGGTTTAAGGAAGTCCATAACCATGTTTCATTTTTTATTGTCTAGGAAATGTTTTTTATAAGGATCGTTATTGGAGTATTTAATTTCTTGGATTAGTGACTTTTCATTTCAACGTAAATCTTTTTTTTTTTCCTTTCTTTTCATTTCCAAGTATCTTGTATATTGTTAATGACTTATTCCTACTTATAAATGATTTTTCTTATCTGCCACTAACAATACAGCTATGTTCTTTATGCTAATTTAGTTTGTATTGTGTATGGGGCTTTGTACAGGATCTGGAGAACTATATTCTGGAGTTGATCCCCACCCTCCCTCAACTGGATGGCCTAGAAAAGTCATTCTACTCCTTCTATGTGTGCACGGCTGTCAGGAAATTCTTCTTTTTCCTTGACCCAATGAGGACAGGTACAATATGTATATGATAATCAGTAGGGGTTGGCAAATGTCAGTTCCATAATGACCAGTCCACAGGTTATAAGTATTGTCATAGTTGTTGTCCGTGTTGTCATTAGATGTACAGAAAATATCTAGGACACTGTTTAACATTGTGGAGGGACAACTTTAGAAATTGTCAAACTTTGGTGATTGGGCTGTATGTTGATGTTCAAATGCATGTCAAAACATCACAGGATACGAAAGTTTTCAGAATGATGATGTCAGTGTCAAAAGACCTATGAAGATATATCATCATGCTGATACACTGAATGACTTAATTTGACACTGCTGTCTATAGGAAATGTTGAAACATTTTAAATGTAGATGCTCACAAATTGCTCTTTTTTATAGCACATGCTGTTTATTGTTCAGTCCAAATTATTTTTATAACTTCATATTCACACAATATCAGAGATTCTGATGGCATGTAGGACCACTTAACTAAGATATTTCAAGCTTAAAACATTGTTCATTAGTGCCTTTAAATGCTCCCTCCACCAATATTACCTAGGTAAGATCAGGATACAGGATATCCTGGCCTGTAGCTTCCTGGATGACCTCCTAGAGCTCAGGGATGAGGAGCTGCCAAAAGATGCCCAGGAATCCAACTGGTTTTCAGCTCCATCGGCACTTCGTGTCTATGGTGAGTCACCTGCATACTTTGCTTCCCATTGTTGTTGTTTCTCTTATCAATGTGAATAGTAAGTAACATTTGTCTTTAGTATATAGTATTTGTGTCAAGTGCACACTCAAAAAATCTTTGTGTATTCTTAAATGATCAAATGACATTCATATAGACTGAACATGCAGATTGCAATAACAATCATTATATTGATAGAGATTTGTAGTTTTCTTTGGATCCAAAATTAGTATTCAGATTCAAGTAGCCATTGTCTCGAATGAATCTGACATAATGATTCATGTAACATTCATGACATATTACACATGTTGGTAAAGTTGTAGCAATTACATGTATTGTCACTCTGCAAATAACAACATCAAGTCCTACTAAATGGACACATTCGGTGTTTCACATGATTTTAGTTTCATGCATTGATCATTACATGTATCTGTTAAATCTGCCATTCATTTGCACTCTGGATATGTAAATTAGATTAAAGTGTATGTGTATTTTATGTGTATAATTTTCTTGTTTATGTGTACAGGCACCTGTACTTGTGTGCTATAAGTTTAAATGATTTTAGATTGACTTTCCATATGATGCCTGACAATTGATAATACATTACAGTATTTTCTTTTACTTTTGCCATCATTCTCAACAGGCCAGTACCTGAATCTTGACAAGGACCACAATGGCATGCTGAGCAAGGCAGAGCTGGCTAGATATGGGACTGGAACGCTGACTGAAGTCTTTCTAGACAGGGTCTTCCAAGAATGTCTCACGTATGATGGAGAAATGGTAAGAATTCAACGCAGAATGCTTGTAATTTCTTATCTCCCTAGATCTCTTCTCCAAAAGTGCTTCTGTCATTTTGCACTTTGGCATTGCATCGCACATCTTGGATTAACACATGCCCTGCTGTGCACCATTATGACCTAGCACACTCTTTTTAGCTCACCTGAGCCGAAGGCTCAAGTGAGCTATTGCAATCGTTCTCCGTCCGGCGTCCGTCGTGCGTCGTCCGGCGTCTGTCATGCGTAAACTTTTTACATTTTCATCTTCCTCTTGAAAACCGCAAGACCCATTTTCACCAAACTTGGCAGGTAGCATCCCTAGGGGGTTAGGATCTCAGTTTGTTAAAATTGGCACCATGCCCCACCCAGGGGGCCCCAGGGGGGCCCAAACCCCCCAAAATTAAGGAATCTTTGAAAATCTTCTTCTCTAGAACCAGAAATGATAGAGCTAAGTTAATACTATGAGTTAGTACATTGATGACTGTAGTTTCAAGTTTGTTCATGGCGGAATCAGGGGTGCCCCCCTTGGGACCCAGCGAGGGTAGTGGGGAGGGGTCCTAATGGGGCCTAAATTGTACCTTTTCATCTTCTCCTTGAGAATCCCATGACCGATTTCCACCAAACTCTGCAGGTAGTATCCCTAGGGGCATAGAATCTCAATTTGTTCAAATGGGCACCGAGTCCCACCTGGATGGCCCCAAGGGGCCCAAGCCTCCCAAAATTAAGGAATCTTCTCTAGAATCAGAAGTGATATAGCTGAGATATAATACTATGAGTTAGTACATTGATTACTGTAGTTTCAAGTTTGTTCGTAGCAGATCCAGGGGTGCCCCTCTTGGGGGTAGGGGGTAGGGGTGGGGAGGTCCAAATTGGGGCCTAAATTGTACATTTTCATCTTCTTCTTGAAAACCTCACGATGGATTTTCATCAAACTTGGCAGGTAGCATCCCTAGGGGGTAAGGATCTCAATCGATTAAAATGGGCACCATGCCCCACCCCGGGGGCCCCAGGGGGGCCCTCAATCCCCCAAAATTTAGGAATCTTAAAAAAGGGGGGCCCTTATTGTACATTTTCATCTTCTACTTGAGAATGCCTGGTCAAATTTTGGTAGAGCTGTAAATAATTAAGATTAGTGACTGCGTGAAAGGTGAACTTGCGATACTCGGGTGAGCGCTAGACCCGCGGGTCTCTTGTTTTTTTTTTCACTTTGTGTTCTCTTCTTAGTGTATGCTTTAAAAGATTTGTCAGTCATTATGCACATGATGACTATTACTGTCTCCATGTTGATTGCCAGAGACATCAGGAATGGCATTAGACAAACTGCCCTACCCCCCCCCCCCCAAAAAAAAAAAAAATAAGCTCCATGGTAGCAGTATAAGCTGCAGTAGTATTTATCTGGGAAATTTCCATCTGACTCAGATGTAGATTCTATGGTTCTATCAGTATTGCATTTGTATGTTTCATTGTTTTTAATGTTCTGTTTTGGGCTTTTCTGTGCAGGACTACAAAACCTACCTGGACTTTGTTCTTGCCATGGAGAACAGGAAGGAACCACAGGCCCAACAGTATTTCTTTCGCCTCTTAGACGTTCAGAACAGGGGCTATCTGAACGTCTTTGCACTCAACTTTTTCTTCAGGGTGAGGATCTAAGTCAGAGCACTCGCATATATTTTAGTATCTTAAAGTGATTTATTTGTTTGGAAGGAGTAGTTAGGGATGCTGGTGACCTCTGGATTATCACAGAATTTAGTACACACAGTGGTGTAATCAACGGCAGCTTTGTTGACAGTCAAGGTCCGTACTTCTTGGTAGTCAGGTTACCATTATAAGATTTTGAATGTGCTGCATTTTTTGCATGGTGAGAGTACCAAACGGAAATGGAGAAAAGGAGCAAATGCTTCAGACTTTCCAGTGTTGGCAACAGAAGAAGCGAGATAAACTTATATTTCATGTAGATATTGTTACTTCTTTAAATTACACGTAGCTGTAACATATAACTTTTATATGAAAGGAAATGTGTATGCTATCATGTCATAATCATGTTTAAATGCTTATCACAATTTGTTGTGAAAAAGGGAGATAAGTGTGGATGTTTATTGTTGATTGATTAATTTTGTCCCAATCCATTCTTAGTTTCAATAATATCATATCGCAAAATGATTTGCGTAATATTTTTGGCTCCTTTTGAGATGATCAGTTGTCACATCTGACCCATGATTCCAGGCAATTCAAGAACAGATGCGGACACATGGCCAGGAGCCAGTCTCGTTTGCTGACGTTAAGGATGAAATCTTTGACATGGTGAAGCCTGCTGATCCTCTCCACATCAATCTTCAGGACCTCATCAACAGGTAGGAAACTATTTTTCTGGTGAACAGATGCCTCACGTTGTAGAAGCATGTCATTTTGAAGCAGATGTATTGGTCTTGGTTTTTGGGAAAACCCATAAGATAATTGCACTACAAACAACTCTGACTTAATGTAAAATAAGAAGAAAAAAAATAATTGGAGTCCCAAATGTTCTAATTTTATTCCCGTATTCCCGTATTCCCTTAATTGCAACTTCTGGTATTGCAACATACCAAGTGGTGGGGAGCTCTTGAAAATTAGATGCATCAGTGTGAAACAAATAGCATTTAATTTCAATAAAGGATGTAGTCAAATTCTGTAACAGAATGCCATTTGATGATTACATTCCATTCAGCATAGATTGATTTTATTGATGAAAGTTCATGTAGTAGAATAAAATGTGCTTATAAACTTAAAGCATGTTTTAAATGCTAAAAGTATTTCCTTAGACATGTTCATAAAAAGTGGATTAATCATTAGCACTTCCTTTGTTTCTTGAGAGTGATATTGCAGGCAGTCTATCGTTTAGGTCAATTTGTGCAGCTGTGTACATCATCTTGTCATACTATAGAAGTGAACATTTTTGTGGTGTAGAAATTTTCATGCATCTCACGTGACCAGAAACCAGAACAAAAATAAAAGTATGTATTTTTTCTCTTTATATCTTACACTATGATGTTTTGATTATACAGAATTTAAAACCAGAAATTCATCTTGCAAGTCTGAGCGTAAAAGATGACTGGCATGAAAAATGTTGCTTTTACCGTGGTTTTAAAAAAAATTCTATGTTGAATGTGGCATGTTTTAGATTCATTGAAATAAGCAATGACTGATCAGATCATTTCTTCAAAGGATATCTATCTCATTTTGAAACTATTGTATACGCCGAATATTTCGCGAGGTTTTTATTTTCGCGAATTTCGCAATTCAGGTGCTATTCGCGAATTTAAAGACACGCGAAAATATCGACTCTGATCCTGATGTGAATGTGACACACGTGTGTGCACTTCTCCGTTTAGTACAAGGCTCCACAGTTACAAATTTTTGAAAACCACGTGCGAAATCGTTGGGAATTCCTGATTCGCAAAAATTTAGACTCGTGAAATATATGGCGTATATAGTATGTTTCTTTCTTTGATTGCAAACAGCAACCACGGTGAGACGGTCATCAGTATCCTGATTGACCTGAATGGATTCTGGACGTATGAGAATCGAGAGGTGCTGATGGCAGAAAACAACTCCCAAGATGAGGAGCATGACATCTAGGAAACAGTCGCATGAGGCACGTGATTAGTGGTGCATATATCGTCAACTGAGAACCAGTTGAGGATAAAAGGCTTTATTGCAATTTTAGGGGGCATTGAGTTATTGGTATCATGTTTTAGAGCTTGATCTCCTCTACATTATGGTATCCATTTTGAATTATTTCCATTTTCAGTAGAATGTTAAAAATTTAAGCCACAAATTTAGTATTTGGAACAATGCTTATAAGTCTATCCACTTTTGATTAGATAAGCTTTTTATGTCATACAAGTTGATTGTTTCATTTTCACTTACGTTCAAATCTTAGAATGTGATAACACCCTTGTGATTCTCAGCTGACATTATGTGTGTGAATGTCACAAAAGATGTCAGATAACATCATGTCCACTTTAAGACATCTTGCTGTCCCACCCCCCCCCCCCTTCATTTTGTAAAAATATGAATGTTGGATTTAAGATTCACTTTAGCCGCTTGATAGATTTATGTCACTTCTCAAGTTTACAACTGGTGTGTGATTTAGAAAAATTGCACTCTCATTTTCCCCAATTTATGGTTACAGACAACCTTGGCTAAGTCAACCTCAAGTCGAAAAAAGTAGCATGGGAAACATGAAAGATTTGATTGTAAAGAAATGTTGGGTGAAAGAATTTTAATGCAAATGGCTACATATGTCAGATGACGGGGGAAGGGGGAGAAATAGGAAAAGAAGTATTCCATGGCCATTTTTTTTTTTCAGTCAGGACTCTATCCCACAGTATATGATGGCCAACCACGATCTTCCCCACTTTCAGATGGGGAAAACTGAAAAGAAATGATAAATTCACTAAGACCGGATGTGCTGATGATTTATATGAAATGTGTAGCATTGCATTCTGTGGTATTTCCAAGTTTCCTAGCGACAGGCAATTACGTAGAAGATATCAATATACATTTTGTACTCTGTTTATGTTTGCTTGTATCTCCAGAATGGAAACTCTAATATATATTTCTCACTGGGAGAGGTAACTGGTTTCTTGGCGTTGTTGTTTGAGTGCATAGGATGGGATTATGCTCTCTTGCTTTTTTGAGAGTTTCAGATTTGTGTTAAAAAGATTTCAAACCAATGTGTATTTTCTAAGATTTTCGGATTTTCATCATTTCATTCCTGTGATATACTTTCAGTTAATGCTGGAATAGCTGAATGATGAGGAAAAAGAGATGGTTATGTGTAGTGCAATTTTATGTTGGCTATCATTATTTTTTTGGCTGTACTATTGTGTACCTGGTATTAAACCTTTTCCCTTGAGGGTAACATGCCTCCTTTAATTCCAAAGATTATTGAATATATCAGCCAGTTTGTGAGTGTTTGACCACTTTGCCAAGATTTCACCCTGCTCTTTATGAGAGAAGTGAAGTGGGTTTTTACATGCATAGGGTATAGCTCTCCTACAGGCGGGACCGTTTTGCTCTGAAAGACATGGCAGTGAGGATAAGGCGCCTTCCCTAAGGGCACTACTGTCGGGCTGGGACTCAAACCTCAAATAAAAAACGGAGGCCTGCAGTCTTATCTGCCACATGGTCATAACCGCTTAGCCATGACCGCCGTGACAGAAGAGAGCAATGTGGGCTCAGCCACATGGAGTCACTGTATGGACTGAAAGTAACTTTGTGTCAGATTGTTATCATTCAAAATATTTTGAAAGAAAAAGGGAAAATAAAAGAGATAAGTGATGATTGTTTGTTATTGTGTAGAAGTAGTAAGACATTGCATTAATTGACAATTCATCAAGTCAACATTTTCACAATACTGGTAATTGATTCATTGCCTAAATATAAATTGATCAATTTGGTCAATGTGTGATGATGTGAAAATATCCTGTGCACTAGAAAAAATAGTGGAAGCTACTAGATAATCATATTTGATGTAGACTACTCTTTTAATGCAAAGAATTGCAGTCTACAGAATAAACGTTTTGAGTGCCTGATCATCATTCAGAAGGGATAAGGTACTTGTGTATGTATATGTTGATATATTTGTATAGTGTATATCTGAACACAAGACTGAAATAAATGTACATACAGTATATGTATTTGTATTTATTGCCATGTTGAAGGCATATGAAGAGTCTCCCATTTGGTCATGTTTTTGTATTTTGTATGTCTGTAATTACACGGATTGGATGTGTAATACACTATGAACATTACGAATACCTTTGGACTTTGCTTAATACCAAATAGTTTGTAAATGTATGTGGTGTGTGTGTGTGTGTGTGTGTGTGTGTGTGTGTGTGTGTGTGTGTGTGTACTTCTCTGTGTATGTACTAGGTGTGCATTAATGTAAAGATTTGGCTTGTTTGAATCCCTTCGTGAACCGAGAGCTAAAGAGCAGCGGGAAACCCATATTTTCTCCAAAGGAAACTAAGGAACTGGTGTGAGCAGTCACTTTGTGCCTTTCTGTATAAAGAAAAATAAGGGCACACTTTAAAATTCAGTTAGTAGTTGTACTCAGCTTGACTTTAGACACGTAAGATGATCGGCCCATAACAAAAAAAAAAAAATTGTTTGCTGGACAAGGACATTAGTTATCCTGACATGATGGGCTGAAGGCAGAAAAGAAATTGTAAGGGTAGACTGAGCAATATTCAGTACAAGCACATACACAGTTCACATCATATACCTGTGAGTATCTCTACTAATATCTATCTATTTATCTATTTACTTCTCCATGCATCTATTTATCTATCTGAATATCTATCAATCAATCAATCTATCTATCTATCTATCTATCTATCTATCTATCTATCTATCTATGATCTATCTATCTATCTATCTATCTATCTATCTATCTATCTATGTAATCTATCTATCTATCTATCTATCTATCTATCTATCTATCTATCTATCTATCTATCTATCTATCTATCTATCTATCTATCTATCTATCTATCTAATCTATCTATCTAGATCTATCTTCTTTGTTAAAGATATACCTGGACACAATTCTGTCTGGAAGAATTTTGGGCACTTTGAAAAATCAAGCTCTGTATAAACAATCACAATTACATTTAGAAATATGCCAGGCAACACTGAACTGCACCACTGCTTTATGTCTTGTTGTCAACACTTCTTCTTACCACAAAACGAGCAACCTCTAAGCAGGGCGATCAAGGAGTATACACCATGTGATCATAACAGTGTACAAATAACATGCCCTGAACTGAAGATTGAAGGGGCCGGCCTCAGGTGCTGTCGTACTCCTCTTTTAATACAATGTACTGTTATATCACAGTAGTATGTGAGGTCATCGAATTGATAATACCATAGAGCTACGTAGCTCCATGATGTGACCAAAAGGCCTACAATGTAAAATCAAACTGAGAAAATTCCATTGCGAATTGAAATTCACAGACACCATATCTTTATAACGTACAATCGCGCAATTACGTACACGGCGTGTACGTGTGGACGTGTATTGTTGGTTGTCATCTAACGTTTAGAGATCTTCGTCTGCTATTCCAACGAGCCATCTGTCAGATTGATATTATTCATCTACGAAGGGATTTGTTCTTGTGAAATTTCTGATGGCTAGTCTAGACGATGATGAAGCTCTTGCACGACAGCTGCAGCATGAGGTAATACAGAGGGAGGCTGAGTTTGATTTACTTTGACCAGCAGTGGGGTGTGCGATTGTTCAGCCATGCCGTGCCTGCCTTGTCGGCAGAGCCGGAGCTCAGGGCCCGGGGCTCGGCTCGGGAGCCGAGATGGAGGATACCGGCTAGCACGGCTAGGTCCTATAAAGGCTAAAATGAGGCTGTATCATTGACATTAATGAGCCCTTTGTGAAGAATGACTCAGTGCACCAACAATAACGAGACCAGTCCAGTACGCAGTGTCGTAGTTAGTTTTGTAACATATGATTTTGAGATTTGTAACGTTAGAGCTTCGTATCAAACATTTTAAAAAAGAGGAAAAATTATCTCTCAACAATGTCAATGATAAAGACAATGTCAGTGTTCTCTTTTGAATTGAATTAGAAACCGCTGATATCACAGGCACAGCAACTGACAGATAAACTCTTTCATTTCATAAGTTATGGGCCCTATAGTAAACTAAACTAAGTAAAAAGTAAGTTACACTAACAATGTATCAGTGAAAAATGAAAATGTCAACATTTGAATGTAACAAAAGAGTATTAAAACCAAAAGAGGCATCAGTTCCTGTACCAAAAGTTGACCGCTAGCTGTGCCAAAATCTGGCCGCATGCAAAAAGGAGACAACAATGTTAGAATCTACTTTTACTAGAATGTCTAATGAATAGGCCTACTCGATTAATATTAGTCAAACATCAGCAGTCGAATTTGGGACTATAATTACTTCACTGTCACTGCATCTGTGTCAGTTATACTAGTGTGTTACTGCCTGCAGTAGTAAAGCCACAGACACAGTGAATGAATGAGCTACTAATTAGAAGTGGTAATCAATAATCATATAGACCCATATGTAATAGGTTAATTTGTTGAAAGTCACATGTTAACCCAGTATGTGAGGACGAGCTGATTTTGCAGTAAAAAAAAAAAAACCTTCCCGTAGATACCTGCCCAAGTATAAGGCCTACTCGGGACTATAGTCTTCAGTATCATTAGACAACAGGCATCCGCCCTATCTCTTGATCTTTGTTTACTGATGTGTTGCCCTTTAGAACGTCACTGTGTGTGTGTTTTGTTTTTGTTTTTTAATTATGCATGATAATGTCTCATGTAAATAGATTTTCCTTAAATGTGGTTTCACCCTGGCTTGATCTTACTTGCTGTTTGTTTCTCATTAAGAGTCATTCAGGTTTTTAAAAAACTCTCATAATCTGCAATAGGTACAAGATCAACAAGGAGTAAATAGAATAGTTTAGGGTGCTTGGTTATGTTTCATTGCAATCTAAAGAGCCACAAATGATTACAAAGAAGGCAAATGTGTATGATGATAGCTATAGTCGTTTAGGTTAGGTATAGCCAGATCACTAAACATGCTGTTCATAGGATTGACCCATCCAACAAATGAGAGTAGACACAATGTTTCAGCCCATCATACACCCTTTCTTAACCCCCTTCCCCCCCCCCCCCCAAAAAAAAAAGGGGGGGGAGGTAGGGGAATGCCATATCAATGTGAGGTGGTTAATTCTAGTATTTTCATTGATTGCATCCTAACAACAGTTTGACACTGAGGAAGACCAAGAGAAGCAGGACATGGCGATGGCACGAGCCTTGGCAGCGGGCCATGATATTTCAGACTCTGACTCAGATGGTGAGGAGAAGCTCCCATTGAGGAAGCTGGTGAGCAAATCCAGTTTTGTTTCCGAGCACAGCGTCAGCGATTCCGACTCAGATGCCACGTACATCGAGGAAGAGGAGGAAGAGGACAGAGATCGAAATTCCAACGACAATCATCCAAAGCGTGCCAAATCTAAGAGAAAACACCCCACGGACTCTGATTCTGATGTCAGCGATGATGAACCAAGTACGTCATCAAGAATTCGCGGAAAGATAAGAGGGTCCGAGAATGAGAATTCCTCTTCTCCAAAGAGACTTAAGAGAGATGACACTGTCCTATTGGATGAGGGGGAATCGAGTGCATCCAGCAAACCAGAATGTCAGTACGGGAAGCAGTGCTACAGGAAAAATCCCTCGCACCTAAGAGAATTCAAGCATGCAGGTAATTCTTGATAGTATACAGGGTGATGATAATATTATGTTGTTCAGGATGTGGTACACCTGGGCCCCATTTCATGAATGATGTTAGGATGGCAACTCTTGCTGGAATGGCAACTTCCAGTTGTAACAGCCAATCAGGAAGCTGGATTCTTGTCGTTACTATGACAATTGCCATCCCAGCAAGAGTTGCTATCATATCAACTTTTTATGAAATGGGGCCCAGAATGTGCATGCTAAGATGGAATGTTGTTTTTGTTCAGGCATTCAAATTTTAACTTGAGAGATGTGAATGATTTTGAGAATATATGTGTAAAGTGGAATGGATTTAATGTGTATAACCAAGTAAATACCAAACCACAATCTCAGGCCCCCCCCCCCCCTCCCCCAGCTAAGAAAGAAAAGGCATGGTTCAACAGCACTCTACTGGAGGGAAAATCAGTGTGCACTGTTCAATGGGCATGAAAGGGTAAAAAGAAGGTATTTCTCAGTTGCACAATTTTTATGGCCTATCCTACAAGCTGGTGACCAGGATAGGCAGCTGACCAGTTAAGGGAGATTTGGCTGTAGATGTTGCTCATATTCTAACTATCCATAGACACTAGCAGCAGATTCTTGTGTTTGTTACATTAATCACATCTGTACTTCTCATAATCTGCCTGCTCAAACTCTGGCAATGTTTCCCAAGGAGTAAGTGGACATGTAAACAAGTGTGATAATGATCATGATGATGACTTGGTGTGCACCCTGACTGCATGGGTGCTCATTATGCAGTGCTATAGACCAGTAGAGTATATTACAAGAACCAACAAAAACAAAGAGGTAGAGCAAAAATGTTGTCTAGTCATATGATTCTTTTACAAATGAGATCTTAGCTTTGAATTGAAGGGTGTTCAGGATGGAGTGTTTCTTGAATGCAGGGATTCAATTCCACAGAAATGGTGTGATGTGCAAAAGACCAGTCCCCTTGATGTTGCATGTATTGTTTTTACCAATAAGCAGACCAATGTTTGATGAATGGAAGCTTCTTGGAGGATCATCCTGTAATTAGTGTAAATAATGAAAATGATGCTGTATTCAAAGAAGAAACCATATATCACTTTTTGTTTTATGATCCTTTTTGTTTGAAAAGGAAAAGATGGTAACAGTTCGACACAAAGGCAGAAGAAGTCCAGTTCTGGGGCGCGAACTTCTCCCCTGTCTTGCCCAGAAGTGGTGGAAAGAGTGTCCCCCTATGGATTTGCCCTGACCAAAGTGCATGGAATTGATGACATATACAACAATACTTGTGCTGTCCACATTCGAGGTGAGTTAATTAGACCTTCTACTCAACTGGGATGAGATTATATGATCTAAATGGGAGCAAAGGTATACAGATGCACTTTATGAGGGTTCAATAACATTTTCCCATTGATAACTCCCTAAAAGTGATTTCTTAAGTTGCTGGGCATATTGTTCATGCTTCTTTTCCTTTTTTTTTCAAGTGGGATGAGTATTGTCAGATACAGATCTTTCTAACTTTGATGCTTCATCACAAGTGTATCACATCAATCAAATTGATATCAAATATCTCATCCCCAGTGCTAAGTAATATGTTTAGAAATGCGATGCTGGAAGACAAATGCGTATGAAATTTTTTACCTCTTCACATTCCCTAATAAGCAAACATCTTGATAGTGAAATGAGTTACCTGATATGTTCTGATGCTAATGTCATAAAAGTTTAAAGAGGGATACATGTTTGCAAAAGAAAGCAAAAGCATTCAAGGAACTTGCTGTGTACAGTATCACCAGAGTGTCACAAATGCAATCAAGAATTTTGTTATTAAAGTGCAAGTAAAATATTGTTTCCATGTTCCCTTTCAGATATCCTGCACCCCTGTATGGGTCAGCTTGTAGCCTCAGCTCACTTCAATTACATGTTTGACATACCTTGGCTGATGAAGCAATATCCCAGAGAATTCAGGTAAGCACAGTAGTCACATTTTTCATTAGATTTTCACAGACCCCCTTTTTTTTTTTTGAGCAAACTAATTGTGTCCGGAGTACATGTATTTTTCAATGGATTTTCACAGACTTTTTCAGTCAGACCGCAGCACCCGATAATTCGCTCGTATTTATTCAACTCGTATGCAAGCCCGCTCTAGGCTTTCGGCAACAAAAATAATTGTACACCTTATATTCACAAATTTGGTAGCAAATTCAAGGAAAATATGTAAACTATGGTCACATGTTACTCAAATTATTAAAAATGAAAAGTATCATAGCGTAATTTGAGCTTGAAAAGTGATGAAAAAAGTAATTCATGCAGTACACGTTCAAGACGTCAAAAGAATACCGAATTCACTTTGCATCTCAATGAAAATGCATTATTTGATAGTCTATCTATACATGTAAACATCTTGACAATGTGTTGCTTAAACTGATCAGGAACCAGTAAAATATACATTGATGTCAGTGCTGATCAGCTTGAAACCGTGCAATCTCAGGAGTAAGCTCTCTCATTGGACAGCGCTTGCTTTCAGCGCTTGCATTACGTCATTACGCTGCTACATAACGGTTTGATGCCACTTGCGGTTTCGTGGCATGCGTGTAGTTCAAGCCAAGTTCAAGTGCTGAATGCAAGCACTGTCCAATGAGAGAGCTCTTTCGCGCCACTGTACACTTTGTGTGGAGCATACTTCCGGCTTAGGAGTGAATTTTACAGACATTTCAAAACAGAAAAACTAGTATAAATCATGCTTGCATCTCCTTGACTCCAATATATGATGAGTATCTAAGTTTCCTCTCTTACGAAAAAGCCAAAATCAGAAACAACAGTTTCTTAAACCGGTCAGGAACCAAAAACAAACTTTAGACGACAAAATCTTCTGTGAAAAGCAGGTAAAATTTACGCAAATTCAACTGATTATATCGTCATGATAAGATCCGATGTTATACGCAAATTTAGTATCAAAATAAAGATCAGAGTCTGCAGAACAATTTACCGTGACTTGTAGCCATGATGAATGTATGTACAAGGCGCTACACTGTGAAAACCATAGCCCTGTCAAACTCTCGCAAAATCTCGCACGACGAGACACCTTTCGAACGCAAAGATCGTCAACGAAGAGTGCTGAATAAATCTTGACAGATTGGCTCATTAGCATACGTGCTGCGGTCTGACTGTTTTTAAACAAGACAAAACGTGTACTTGAGTTGTGAGCAAGAGAAAAAAAATGATGATAATCAAAATTGTTTCATCTGTTGATTGTTAACTTATAAATGTGTGATGTATACAATATTAACATAAGCAAATTCTTGGTAATTGAGGTCAGGCAAGATTGACGAGGAGGGTTTTTCCATCTTCTTTGTATTTATTAAAATAAGTTCTGTGTCAGTTGTATGAGAACACGCGTCTTCACTGTCTTTTTTCTTTTTCCTGTTTCGGGAAAAACGGTAAAACTGATGCATAATGATAGAAGAAATTATCCCGAAGGTCACCATCATTGCCATTTTCATCATCATCATCATCATTTTGGGGGTCATTTTCTCTGTGTTTTTCTTCTTCTGCATTTTGTTTTGCTGTACCCTGTGTAGGGACAAATCGATATTACTGGTGCATGGTGAGCAGAGAGAGGGGAAAGTGGCTCTCCACAAGGCTGCCAAGCCGTACCCCAATGTCAACCTCTGCCAGGCAAAGCTGGAGATAATGTATGGCACCCATCACAGGTGGGGTATAGTCACTTTTAACTCATTGAGGACGGACTGATTTTGCTACAACACGCATTTCCTATAGACACCTCCCCGAGTATACTCAGGACTTATCCTCAATGGGTTAAAGATGCAGTAGTGTGGGGACATCATGGAGTGAGAAGGCTGGCCCGGTTCAGATATCTTTGAGAATCCCTGTAATGAATTGTGTACAGCTTTATTACTGATGTCTTTATATAGTACACACAAAGGTGAAGAATCTCTATTGGAGTCGACTATTACCAATGAGTTTAGGCTTTGATGCCCATATTGCTGACACATAGCTGACGGGCACTGTTTGTGGTTTTTGAATGCCCCCAGTGGGCAGCAAATTCAATCGGACCAACCATGTTTCCCCACGCTACCACAACTTTAACAGAAACTAACTGCTGCAGCCCAGTTTGTCAATCATGAGGAGATCCCCAATTCAAGTTCATGGGCAGCAGTAGCATTTGTGTCCTTGTAATAGGGAAAAGCTCTTTATCCTCATTGGCTAGTCTTTTGAGGGGACTTAAAATTCTTGGTCATGTGGTATCTTGCTCATAAATGTCTAGGTACTTTCTTAATGGCCATGTTGATAAAATCCTAACAAGCAAACAAATAGCAACCAGCTGAAAGCATTTGCTTTAGTCTATTTGAAATTTTGTTTCATTATGATGATGTTAGGGACCTCAAAGCTGGTGATTGTTCTGTAGTTTTAGCCACATGCATTTTGCTCACATCTATATTGTGGTATGATTATGCCTCATTTTTGTGATATGCAGTCCAATTATGATATGCCAATAGTGCAAGGTATCTCGGATTAAGTGCCTTTTTCCTGGGAATAGCTCTGACAGATCTAAAAAAATCTGACATCATTCATTTTCGAAAGTGCTAATTGGCATTTCAACTTAGCAACATTCCACATTGTAGAAATCATACAGCATGTCACCTGGACTCTCACCTTTTGGATTGTACAGATGATTCAAGTTAGAACAAAATTTTCAACTGAAATGAAGAACTTTGCATCGTAGATAGCATATGTAGATAAGAGTTATAAAGTATTAGCGCCATGCATCATTTTATGCAGCCTTCAAGTAGATGCAAATCACATCTTATACCTTTTGGATATTGTGTCTTGTAACTTCTCATACAATCTTCGTCTCTTTCCCCTTGTCTTAAATTGTGTGAGCAGCAAAATGATGTTCCTTCTCTACACCAACGGCATGAGAGTTGTCATACACACAGCCAACATCATTGACATTGACTGGCACCAAAAGACACAGG
Organism: Diadema antillarum; assembly: GCF_040938485.1. NCBI lineage: Eukaryota > Metazoa > Echinodermata > Echinoidea > Diadematoida > Diadematidae > Diadema > Diadema antillarum. The sequence continues at coordinate 1,127,863 of NW_027270998.1, read as the reverse complement.
GGTGAGTGTGCCAATGCTTAATATTTTGCACAGCAATTGCTACAAATCTTTAAAACCTTGTTCCTAATGTTTGACCATCTAATCACTGGATAAAAATTTGTTTTGAAAATGAAATAACCTGACCTGTGGACAGAGTAAACATGTCTTCATATCTTCAATAGCAATGGTGTTCAAAACAGAAGGCCTAGATTGAGTTGACTAAGTACATGTCATTATATATCAAAGCCTTCAGAGGGCATATTTTTAAAATGCTTTTCATTATTCTGGTAGTGAGGGAAAAACCTACATAATATTGTAACAATCAGCTACCTGGTAATATATAAATCAGAGCATAATTCCTTGTTTTCCAGAGTATTAGTCCTGTGTAAGGAAGGTTATTTGAATATATTCATCATTTGAATATCCTCTCATTTACATCAAAGTCCTTCAGTTGAATGCAACATGTACATGATGATTGAAAAATAAAAATAAAAATCAAACAACAACAACATATGGGGGTCATACAAGATTGAAATGGTTTATATCTTTCTTTCTTTCTTTCCTGCTATTTTCCATGCAGGGTTTGGATCAGTCCTCTCTTTCCCAAGCTCCCATCAGGCAAGCAGGGCTCAGGTCGCGGTGAGTCGGCAACATTCTTCAAGAGGGACCTTCTGGCCTACCTGACGGCGTACAAAGCGCCCTCTCTGCAGGAGTGGAAGACCCACGTGTCGGAGCATGACATGTCACAGGCCAAGTAGGTAACATTTGTTGGCCATGTGTTTCCATACAGCTATGCATAGTGCAGAATTTATGCATAAAACAGTGTTAAAGTGCAGGTCCTGTGGTCCACCTATACATTTCGAGGGACCAACAATCTTTCAAATACTAGTACTGCGATATGTCCAGACAAGGAAAGCAGAACATTATGCTCTTTCTGTGTGGGAATGATTAATTGTGATTACTACTTGACTGTGCACGTAAAGTGCTGTTAGTCTTATGTCTGTCTCTTACTTTGATTTGATGTTGTCTTTATATTTGCAAAGCGAGATACCAGAAAGTAAGCCGACACTTGTAAACAGAAACAAATCATCAAGAGCTATAAGTTTTTATTTCCTCATCATTTTGATTTCGTGTTTTGTAGTCCGCATCTCTCACCGACTTCATTTCTCTCCCTTCGTTCATGAAACATCTGTCAGAATTTCTCTCTCTTTTCTCCATGATTTTCCAACCTTCAACTTCTCCCCCTCCTTTCTCTTTCATATTTCTTCTCCCAATGATTTCCAAACCCTTTGCCTGATTTCCACTCTATTCTTCCTTACTACTGCTCTCCTCTGTTCCTTATTCTCCCGTCTCCACTACTGCAACTTCAACTTCCAGCTCACCGCTGCCCCTCGATTTTTATGATGGAATGGGTAGCGAGAATCCTGCGATCTGATTGGTCGAGAGCTATGTGTTGATTTTTACTGGCCGCACGCTGAGTCACAGTGGTAAACATGTTATCGCGCACTTTAGCAAGAGTACGCGTACTTGTAACAAACGTTCGCGCTCTAAGCAAGCGTTCGCGCACTCAGGTTGGCCATGCATCCAGTAAAAACTGATGCATGCTCGTTTACGGCAAGCCAAAAGGAAATGCATCCAGTAATTTTGTCATCGGGTAACACGATAGAAAAATGGGTTTTTGACAAGAAAATTACCCATTCTATAAATCAGATGACGCACATGTCTTTTCGTGCGTCAGTCAGAATATAGTGTGCATGCGGTAACTATGGAATTTAGCCTAAACCCACTCGGTTTCCTTTTGTAGGTTAAGCATTCCATAGTTACCTTATGCACACAATTCCGACCGACGCACTCAGACCTTTGCGTCATTTGTATACTATTAGGCTTCCTAACATGCTCCCTGTGTCACTTCCCTCCACAGCTTTCCTCTCTCTAGACTTTCTTCTGCCAACGGTCCCTGCAAACCTCTCTTTCTCAAGAGGTAGAATGGTTTCAATAGTCAAGTGTGTTTGTCCAAGCTGTCAACTAAGTTGTAATGCAAATACAAGAAATAAGCGTTGGTGCACTTAGTTTACAGAACAATTGGGAATGGTGATTACCATGATGTTGCGAGCACAGAGATTGACTTAAATGTTATTTATCATCATGGCTCAGGAATCTGGAAGACTAAGAAGGAACTCTAAATCTCAATTCACACAGGGTACACATCGTAGCCTCGGTTCCTGGAAGACATCTAGGAGAAGCCAAGGACAAGTGGGGGCATTTGAGAGTACGAAAGGTAATAAGAATGTGAGGCTTCTCACACAGTGAGGTGTGAGTTCCCATAAACTAATTTCTCACTCTATTGCTGCAGTCACACTGGCAAATGATTGTCAAGTCTTTGCGAAGTCTTCATGAAGTTTGCTTGTTTATCCACACTGGCAGCCAAATGTATTTCTGATAGATTTTATCTAATTTTAAGCAATGTTTTTATAAAGCAGTTTGTTTGAGAAGTCACACTCTCTGCTGAATGTTTGTGTTTTGTTTTTGTTTTTGTACTTATCATGTGTAATAAACAGATGGTGTTGTAGTGGTTGAGGTGAGGATTTAGCCTTAAACTTTTTGCAAGATACTTTCTAAACCATTTTGTGAAATGTTAGAGAGCATACAATTTTTTGAGGAATTCAAAGTTCATTTGATGAAAATTGGTTTTGAAACGGGTGAGATATTAAAAAACAAAATAAAACAGTGATCCTAATAAAAGGTGGGTCCCAACTTTTATTAGGATTATCTAATAGATATTTTAGAATTATATGCTCTTTCATATCTCAAAAGATTTCTCATTATCTAAAAAAAAATAATTAAAAATTTTTGGAAACCTGTAGCCCTGTGTCAACCAAAACTGCACCATCCCTTCAATGAGAGCACCACAAAAATGAGAAGACCACAGAAATTAATATCTTGCTAAAGGGTCCGATCCAGTGCCAATCGCAAAAATATCAGTGTATATAGTTTATTATGTCAAAGCCAATTTAAACATGGTGTGGAATGGCATGTTATGTTTCATTGCTACCATCAATTATGCCATCTTATGATCCATGTATCACAGAAATGATTTTTGAAATATAAGCCAAGAAATGAAAGGAATGGATAGTTTGCTGGGAGGAAAAGATCAGAGTCTCTCCCTACTGTTTCCTGATGGTTCATCTCTCACTTGCCCCCATCACAGCTGCTGCGACAGTACGGCCCCAGCGACAAGAGCGTCAGCGGATGGCCCGTGATTGGGCAGTTCTCCAGCATTGGCTCTCTTGGGCCGGAAAAGAGCAAGTGGCTGTGTGCAGAGTGGTTCCAGAGTATGTCAAGTGCCAAAGGTCAAGTGGGGTCACATGTTTTAGACGTAAACACAAAGCACATGAAGTTGGTAAGTGCAGTAAATGTAGATAATGGAAAGACTCGATATGTAAGTAGTATTGTAGACTGACGGTAATGTTCATATTGTGTTCTCATGGTAGAAGCAGACCATTCATAACACATGGTGGTTCTTGGATGAAAACTTTAATTGCACTATCATGAAGCTTTTCTGTACTGTCGATGAGCCCTTATACCGCATGCCTTTTTACTTAGTGGCTGGGTTTATTTATTCTTTATTAGAAATATGCACACTTTAAAACCGTATTCTGTGTTCATTGACAAGGATACCCAAGCAATAACTTCTGATATTTTCAGTAATGCTGTCACAAAATATAGAGTATGAATGAATATGTCTTGCTCATACTGCACTACAAAAAATGTCTGTACTTCAAGAGTTGGCATGCTCTGTCATCACTATCTTGGCAACTCTGTTCACATTGGAAGGAAACTTACTGCAAATATACATATAGATTTAGTTAATAAATATTCGAACACATCAGTGACATTTGAGCAAAATTGGACAATCTATTCAAAGTTATGAATTTTTAATGATTTGGTGAAATCCATGTGCTGTCTTTACCGGATAAACAGACTACAATAACTTGTGATTTCACAGTAAAGCAACGATATGAACAAAAAAGTAAAGAGAATTCAACATGTTTTCGTTTTTCTAGTATAATGAAAGAGCACTTGATTTAGCACCTCTTTCAGAAAACAAGGGGAGTGATATTACCCCATGTCAGTAATAAGTCAAAGCAAAGTATACTTTTCAACAAAAAAAATAAGAAAAGGACATTTTTGAACAGATTGTCCAAGATTTTCCTCAAACTTCACTAATGTATACTACTAATATTTTTGCATTCACTGACTTACGAACATCTGAGGTAAATTTCCCCTTAACAAGTACAGCATGCATTTGATCTCATTTCTCCCATACACCAAAAAAGTTTCAACCTTCTACGCATGTATTTTGTATTTGTATTGCATGTTATATGCAGATCTTCCCGTGTTCTGACAATGTCCGTACAAGTTTGGAAGGTTACCCTGCAGGAGGCTCCCTTCCCTATAGCATCCAGACAGCTAAGAAGCAGCTGTATCTACACTCATTCTTTCAGTGAGTCACTGCAGTATGACCAGTACAAAATAAACAAATAAAGTCACAAAAGTCTTGCAAATGAATTGTTCCGTGTACTTTCTTGTCTGTGCAAAAACACACGCACTTCACATTATTCTCACAATGCGTATCAGGGCAATTACCCCCCAAGGGCAATTACCCCCAGGCTAAATACTGGTTTAGTGATAAGGTTAGAGTAAAGATTAGGTTTGGGTTAGGTTTAGGGTTAGAGTTTGGGTTAGGGTTAGGATTAGGTTCAGGATTAGGGTTAGGGTCAGGGGAAGGGTCTGGGGTAATTGTCTGCGGGCAATTGTCGTAGGCCACTCAAAATGATAGACATTTGCTTCTTTTTTTTATTTCACCATTCAAAATTTACATAAGCAGGCTTGTGTATGTGTGTGTATGTGTGTGTGTGTGTGTGTGTGTGTGTGTGTGAAGTTTTTTTTTTTTGATTGATGACATGAGTAGAAATTTAGCTTGTAGGGTAGCAGAAAATACAGGCAAAAGTGAACTTCCTTGGCTTCTTTGTAGGACTGCTATTTCAATCAAGGCAGGCAGAGATTTTGTTTTCTTTTTGTGTCTGCATTGCATAATCCATATTGAGCAATAGTTATACATTAGTGGAGGCTCGTGCCATGAAGCTCTAGAACTCTAGATATTTTCTTCTCAGTACAATAGCGCTTCTTTTGTTTTGTTTAATTTCATGTCAAATCATCATACATGTTTTCACCTAATCACTTTTAAGGTGTTTTAAATCAAGATTTTAAAGAACTTTATTGTTAGCCAATTATCTCATTCCACAACCAGCAAAGTGATGTGGAGAACAGCTAGATATGCTGTTGCCAAGTAGCAGACACTTACAAGCTGCTCATTCTGAAAGATATAGAATTTAGGACGTCAGTTTTAAGTGTGGTATGCAGATGATTTTTTTCCCCATGTCACGAGACTTTACAGTTGATGACTTGCACAAGTACTGTTACATTAATTACAATGATACCCCTTAATTTGGAGACTCAACACTCCATCCCCCATTTAAAAAAAAATGACAAACAAAGAAACATCATGTGAACCCTCTTGTGATGTCATCTGTCAATCATATGTGTTTCTTCCAGTCAGTGGAAGGCGTCTGAGATGGGGCGGAGCAGGGCGTCGCCCCACATCAAGACGTACACCAGACTCTCCCCCGACAATCAGAAGATTGCATGGTTCATGGTGACAAGGTTTGTTGAAACTGAGAAACATGATAACCTAAAAAATAATCCTTCAAAACTGTGAGATCCATCCATCCCCAAATACAAAACATACAAACAAACAGACAAAAGCTAAATGCTCATCATGTAATATGTTGTATATATCATGGCCACTGTTATGCTAGATTTATCCACATCATAGCCTAAGCTAATTTTGCTATAGCATGCATTTAGTATGGACACCTGCCTGAGTATAATTGGGACAAGTCTTTGGCAGGTTAAATTAAGAATGCATTGTTCAATAGTTCTGCTAGCATTGCCGTGTGTAGTGTCAACATTTGTCATTGTGTTTTTCAATGAAACTGTGGTTTGTGTCTTTTCTCAATGAGATTTAGCTCTTCTGCTGGTGAAATTCTCTTCTCATAGTATGCACTCCATATATATTCTATGAATATGATAAGCTATTACTATGAAATAATTTCATTGCATGTATTACACCATTGCCCATGACTTTATTGCAAAATGAATATATCAAGCACAATGTACGTCAAATATCCATTCTGGCATTAGCACTGTGTATTACAACTGAGAAGAAGTCTGTCAATGACGTCACTTTATTTTTTTCCCCCACATTTTGAGAGTGAGACAGGTTAAAAACGATATACTATCATTGGCATACAGTGTATTGTAAACTTTCTGTCCTGGAAGGATTCAATGGTAATAATAATGAATGCCATCTTGATATTGAAGGAGCTGCAGTGTTATCCTCTTTCATTCATTAATAGGCCTGTTCATTGTTCTATCAAGTAAAGAGTGTCACTGCCTCCTCTTCTACCAATCCTTCTCCCCCTACCACCTACCACCGTCCCCCTCCACCATCCCCTCTTTCCCCCTCCACCATCCCCCACCATCTTTCATGGCACAGTGCCAACCTGTCCAAGGCTGCATGGGGGGCTCTAGAGAAGAATGGCAGCCAGCTGATGATTCGCTCCTATGAAATAGGCGTGATGATGCTCCCCAGCAACTTTGTAAGTATTTTGTTATATTTTTGTTTTCATTTTTGTGTTTGTTTGTCTCTTTATTTCTTTATTTTTTCATTTATTTATTTATTTATTTATTTATTTATTTTTATTCATTTATTTGTTTATTTATTTATTTATTTATTTATATTTAGTTATATTTATTATTTATTTATTTATTTAGTTAGTTATTTATTTATTGATTTATTTATTTATTTATTTATTTATTTATTTATTTATTTATTTATTTATTTATTTATTTATTTATGTATTTATTTATTCATTTATGTATTTATTTATTTATGTATTTGGGGAGGGGGATAAAAGTGACCCCATCATTATGGCTCAGTGGGTGCTTCACAAAATTTGACCAGTCCATGCTGGAGATTTTTGACAAACCTGCAGCATTTACCCTTGGAGTCTTCTACTCTGAGTGCAGGGCCCCATGCCTGAAGTGATACCAGGGAGGTGGAGCATTGTTACCTCCCTGCTACAAAGACCAATGACAACGCGAAACTGATCAAGTCATTATGCATGAAGCAAGCGGGCACAGTCAACTTCTTTGAACTGATAACCTCTGTTTTGTCACGAGTTGTGCTTGAGTAAAGTGTGGCATAACTGTTGAAGTCTGTAGCATTTAGAACTTTGAACTGCTCGCTGTATTAGCCACATTTGACGTTTGATACCTCTCAAGAGCACCATTATAGCTCATACTAACAGGTGTGTCATGGGATGCCTACTTTATACTGAACTATTTGTCAGTTGTACTGTTAATTGGCATTCCCTCTGTTGTGCAGAAAGACAAGTTGTGAAAACATATGTTGCATAAGGATATGGAGAAAGAAAACACAGAAATCCATTTAAGTTTTTTTTTTTTTAAATTGCATGCATGTCTTCTTAGTAGTAATCTTTTTTTTTTTTTTTATACTGAAGACGTCTAGAAAACTAAGTATCAACCGTTGAGCTATGATGTGGTTGTTACCCTTAATTAAGAAAATGTAGAAAATAAAACAGATGCAAACAATGATGACCTCCGTCCTAACTTTTCCACTGTTGCTCGTATGCATCTTACTAACAAACCAAGTACATTTTCCTTCTATTCAATGAGACCATATCCTGCCTTCATGGGGGGGGGGGGGGGGGGGGGGGGGGGGGGAGGGGAGGGGGAAGAAAGACTCACTCAAAAAATAGCTGTGCAAACAGTTGGCCTTGGTCTCCTGGTTTTCACATCTGAAATACTCTGTTTGCTTTGTGATGTTAATGGAAGTCAAGTGCTAAGGTCTTTCCTCACAGGTATCATTGTCAAGCCTTTGATTGTCCATAACAAAAAAGAAAGAGGAGAACCTGATACAAGATATTTGGCTTTTGAGTAGAATAACAGAGCATATTTTTCAGCAATAATACATTTATGAGTAGAAAATCATGTTCAATTTTCACACCTACAATCACAAACATTAATTTCGTTGTCTCTGCATGATATGATTATAGATTTATGAAACTGTTGAATGTTTTAGTCTCTATGTGTCTTCTGTTTTGTTAATTTATGTTTTATCAAATGGATAAAATTTAGTCGCGTAATCATATGATTACTTTCTCTAATTTATGTTTGATGTTGATATTTATCAAATATATATCCATTAGTCATGTTGTCCCATTCATTCGTGCATGGAACTTTTTATAGAAATTTAGAAAGTAAAGTCCCTAATTTAGTCACTGTTCCAAATATGTAGTCTGTCTAACACTTCAAGTTCACTACATCATGTCCTTTATTCTGAATTGGTCAAAAGATACAATTTACTCTTGAGATATGCCTCATCTGAATTTTTTTTTTTATTCATATCATGCCTGGTGCACCAACATATACCAGTAAAAACAAACAAATAAACAATGTTCATTCATTGAAAGGGTTAGAAAAAAAAAAGAGATATAGAGAATGGCTGAAATAAAGGTGAAAAACAGCCCATCATTACATGTAGCATGATAGTTATTCTTACATTTTCTGGATGATGTCAAAGATTAACCCGTTGAGGACGGGCTGATTTTACTACAACACACATTTCCCATAGGCACTTGCCCGAGTATACTGGGGACTCGTAAGAATCGACATCCTCATGGGTTAAGAAAACATCTACAATTGATGGATCTAACTGACAGAGACTTCTGGAAACTTCATAGGAAAGCAGAGGGAGCAGAATAAAATAGCATCATCTTTTTTTTTTCTTAATAATGTACCTTTAAACTTTTCTTTTGAAGTATTTTAATATAAAAAGAATCATGGAGATATAGCTCTCTGACTAAAGATGACTTCAAGATACTTTTTGTATGAAGACAATTTAGAGAAGGGAATGGGGTAGACAGAGTAGCGGGTTGCTTTATCCTTACAGATTTCTGAACAGTTCCAGAGTTTGTTGACAGAAATAGAGAAACAAAACAAATATACTATAGCTTTTTGAATGGCGAATGATTGTTGGAAAGTGTGTTATTCATACTTCCTTTTTAAGTGACATGTTGTCACAGCTCCTTTATGCATCTCAGCGCATGCTATACCAATTGTTTGTCTGTGGAGTGCCGTTCAATTAGATTCGTCGAAAAAGAAGGGAGACTGACTAGCAGTCAAAAGAACCTGTTTACCCTTTTTTCCTCGGCTCTTGGGCGCATTGCTTGAAATGGTGCTCAGATAAGTTATTTACCCTGTCACAACTCCTTCGGAAGCCATGAAGCTAAGTCGGGGGCCCTGCTTTTAACTTCTTTGATTGAGGAATCAGTGCTGGGGTTAATATTTGCCAGGAATCCTCCATAGCAATTTGTGAGGAAATTACACATTGTGCTTGTTCCTGTGTTGGTTTTGATTTCTTATCCAAAGAGCTGCAAATAATATGATAAGAACGGAGGAATAACTTTCTTCCCAAATCCCCGGCTCTCTCTTGCGTGCTCTCCCTTTCTCTCTCTCATCTTCCCCACCATTGTCTCATGTATGCACTCCAAGCAAAGACTCAAAGGAGCTGTCAAAATTCTGGCTGTTTGCCAATCCAATGAAACAATTACCACCCGGACATGCCCTGCTTTGCCGATGTGTAAGTGCATGTATTTCACAAATTTGCCGCCAGGCGAGTGCACAAAATCAGAAATGATTTGCGGCGTGATTGCATCAAAACTTGTAGACAATGTGCCCCACTTACTGGGTAAATATGCCCTATTACATGTCAGATTGTCTTTACTTTTTATCCATTCCCAAGCCATCGCAACTTTTATATCTCTGTGATTGAAAGAGAGAGAGAGAGAGAGTGAGTAGAGAAGCAGTGCAGAAAAACAATAACCACATCTGAGCAGCGGTGATTGCACGCATCATTTCTGACTGCTTAAGAGCAAATTATTTAAACAGAAACAAAATGCATTTTGAAAGACAAATTGATAACTTTGTCACTTGGCTCTTGTTGAGTAACAATGGTCCATTGCGAGACGTGGCAATACTCTCCTATGCACATGATGAGGCGTAGCGTGTAGCAGCAGCAATTGAATTAGGGTTGGGATAATTTCATTTGGCCCCAGCGAAAAATTTTGCGCATTTGGTGTGGAGTGTTAGATGTAAGCCTCATTAAAAGGGACTTTCCATTTCTAGGGAGTAAAGAAGGCATGCTTGATGAGCGATTCGTTAATTTGTCAGACATTCGAACCCAGTGTATTCAACTTACTGGTAGTATTCTATCGATGCTGTTGCCTTAACTTCTTCCCTTCACTTTCTCTCTCCCTCTCTCTCTCTCTCTATCCATCTCTCGCTCTTTCTCTTTCTTTTCTCACTCTTATTCTATGTCTTAACCTATCTGTCTCTCTCTCTCACTACTTATCTATTAATTTATCTGTCTATCTATCTATCTGTCTTTCTTTCTATCTATCTTTCTATCATCTTCCTAATCTCAATTTTTGTTTTGCTCACTCCTTCCTTTTTAGCACCTTCCCCTTTCCATTCTCTCTGTCTCTCCTGTAGACTCTTGAAAATTCATTCTGTATCTCTTTATGTTTTAGAGCTCCTTATACGACACCATGTGCTAATGAATTCCTTACACCATTTGAGCTCCTTGCACCATTTTTATGCTTTTATATTTTGGGTTTTTTTTTTCTTACCAACTGTCAGGATCTGCACCTTTTTTCCTCTCATAATCATTTCAATGTGTATATGCCATCTTGCAAGCCACTTGTCATTCTTTTTTTTATTCCATTGTGGTAATATTCTAGTAAATATTCTAATAAGTTTGTTGTTTGAGAAAGAGATATTTAGTCTTGCCTTGTATATCTTTTGTAATTGCATGTAGCTTTACTCACACATCTCATCGTCCTTCACTGCAATCCCTGTGTAGGCAATCTTCTGTTTTTCTTTACTTTTTTTTTAACCCCCATTTTCTCCCTCCACAGCGACCTATCATGAGTGTTTGTGTCGGAGGCTTTCATTCAAACCTGGCTTAATCAGATCAAGGTTGAACGCAAACTTTGTTAACCAAGGCACTAGCTATCATGTGCAATTTGAAATCTCATTTCTTTTTGTTATCCCTCTTATCCGATTCATCGGGAAATGATTTGATAAGGCCCTGACGGGGGGAAAACACTGCATCTCATGCTAAACCCCGTCCTCCAATGTGTGGTCACACCCCCTCAATCGCATTATTCCACTCATCTGGGAAATGTGATGAAATCAAACACATCGCGTTGACAGCTCGCCGAGGCCTGATGGTGAAAATCACCTCGTTTTATTCTCGTTTTCCTCTCGAAATGAGGTGGAAATTGTGTCATCAGTTGTGCGCTAATGCTTGTTCTTGTCTGGTGTCTCTTCCTCCCCCCCCCCCCCCCCCTTCTTTCAGAGCAAGACCAGAGAGGCTTTTCCTCTAAGCGGTGACAGGTCAGAGAAGGAATGTCCAAACTTCCCCCTACCCTGGGATGCACCCCTCACACCTTATGGCAGTGGAGGTAAGACAATCCAATCACCAGTAAGCCCGCCAAGGCTCTTCACATTCTTACTCCTCAAAATGCGTAAAAAAGAGAGAGTGCTGCAATTTACAACTCATTAATGCTGATATGGTATGCATCTAAACTTCCAGATGAAATTTAATCACACCTGTGAAACTTTTGTATCAAAATTGTCAGATGCCAGAGGTAATTTTCAAGTCAGAAAATGATGACATAGATATTTGTTACTGTTTATTTGTAGTTTACTTCTCTTGATGTACCCCATAGCAAGCTAACAGTCTCCCGATGTCAAATAACCAGAAAACTTTCAAAACAATTCCTAGCCATTACATGCTATTTGCATGCTAGTTTGGACCTATATACCACGACTAACCATATCATACCTTGGAGAAGGTAACACTGCATTTTAAATCTTGTGAAAATCTGAAAATAAAAGTATGGGACATAAGTTTTTTGTTTGTATAGATAATGATATCAAAGATAATGATAATGATTATTATAGTAATAACTAAAACAGTAACATGCTGATGATGCTGATAATGATGATGATGATGATGATGATGATGATGTTGATGACAATGATGGTGGTGGTAATGATAATGATAATGACAATGTTGTATTTAAACGGTGATGTCAAGGAAAATCATTGATACAAAGAGAAAGAGAATAAGGATTTTTCAGAATACTCCCCATATTATGATATGCTTTATTCACCTCCTGTCTTTACGGCCATTTAATCAACCTTCTCCAAATTGTCTTTCTCTTCAATGTCAGATCGGCCCTGGATCTGGGATATCCCCTACACTGATAAACCAGACACTAATGGCAATGCCTGGGTTCCTGGAAGGAGATGATTCATTGATGCTGTATCAAGATGTGTCCAGATGCATGAAGATGACCGACCTCCTTCACTCTTTAGAAAACAAAGAGGTTACATTCTCACCAAATCCGCTCGCAGCACAAATTGTACGGTGGGAAAATAGCTATTCTTTCTGCAACACTTTCAGGTTTTCTGCATGGCAACTTCGATTGCAAAGGCGGCACGATCTTACCCGATATTGATGACAAATGATTGGTACTCATAACACTTACGCTGCTATGAAAGTTGCAGGCCTGTCTCTTCCATGGATGCAGAACTGATATATCATCATCGCTGATGGCTGATATGTGTAATGGGAGCTCAGCACCACAAACCCACAGCTGCAGAGCATTATGGGAATGCAGTTTCCAACAAAATGGGCTCAATGTAGCAAAAAAAAAAAAAAAACGACGAATCCCATGGCGTGAAAAGTGACAATATTCCATTCAACGTCACAATTCAACATTTTACTTGTCAAAAGAGGACTCTCTATCTGAAAAACAATCTGATGGTGTCTTCTTCAGAGTTTGGTGCATTGACGAGGTGCTAGTTTCCACCAGTGCTAAAATGTTGGTAATGTTAACTGCACTTTGACTTATATCTTGTTTTGCAACCAAGTGCCATAGTTGGACCAGAAAAGAGTAAAAATAAGATGAAGGATGTCAAAACAACTTGTTACCACCGTTGATTGTAAAAGTTTGAAAGCTAGACAAGTGACATTTATGATTTTATCCTCCCACCGCATGGTACTGAAGTCTGTAAGCTGACAAGTGAGTTCCCACATTGCCTTGGAAGCAAAATTGAGATTCAGTCAAATCATTGCTGTAAACACATTTCAGTAAAGATGGCAGACAGGACAGCAAATTTGGCTCCACACTCAACAGAGCGATGGTACGGTTGCATCATGTAATCTTCTAAGAACATTGGGTTATAGCGTGTGCAAGCTGTACTGTGCTTGTGAAGATATGGACTTTCGTAACTTAAGAGAAGGTGGCATTTCAGAGCCCAACTGCATTGTTTCGCAACATCTGGATCCAAATGCTTTAAACATGTAATGAAAAAGGGTTATGCTGTGTTGTGCATTTTTTTTTTTTTGAAGTTTGATTTATTTTGCAGGGAAATTCACTTGTAAGTGCATTTCATTAAATATACATAGGGCATACTGAAGGAATGGCATTGTTTCAGGAGAATCTAATGTTAACGTGGTAGTCATGTTTTCCACAGTATTCTATGTTGTAAACATGAGTGAGAGTGGTGTATTTGTTGCAACCATTAATATAAGATAAATGCTCTCCAGTTTTTGCCACTCTTCCATGTATTTGTCATAACCTACTTTGGACAGCAGTGTTACAAAGTGCATTTTGGTCAAAGACCTGCATCATTGTGTTGGTACCCTCTATGTTGGACTGAACAAACTTTACAGCTAGTACTCTGTATAGAGGATAGAGTTTGAACCTTAACTGAAGCTCAGAGAAGTGAACCAAAATGGAATGATACTGAGGACAGATGAGTGTGTGAAAGAAAACAAGAAATGCTTTGGTGCTGTACTCTCGCATATGTGATGGTTCAGTCTAGTTTTTGCAAAATGTGAGAAATCGCTTTTTTAATCATTCTCCTTCCTCCTTTCTTCCTTTTTTATGTGGATTGTTCATCACACACTCACACTCACACATACAGACACAAACAGACAGACAGACACACACACACACAACATACATGCACACACACAAAGAGTCAGTACAGTATTTATGTGTCACGGACATCTGATGATTTCTATGTCATGGAACAGAGAGTATCATTGAAGTGGATACTTATCAATTCTCGTTTTGTTTTGTTTTTTGTTTTGTTTTTGTTTTTGTTTTTGTTTTGCTTTGAGTGTAATCTCATGGGCAGGAAGGGTGCTGTAGATAAGACACATTCAACAAGTAACATTTATTTGTCCCACATCATTACCAGGTTGGTGCTCTTTGAATGAAATACAAGGTCGCAAACTTCCAGCGAGACATTGATTTTTTTTTTCTCATGAAATTAGCATTCTTTGTGAGATACTATTTCGATGCATATTTCTTGGATTTTCGACAGCATGTCATCCTGTGTTAATGTATGAAATACTTAAATTTCATATGATTGTGATGAATCAGTTATATTACAGTATTTGTGCCAAACTATCATGCAGAATTTGACGAGTCATCAATTATTGTTTGTGTACAATTTGTTTGTTGGTTTCATGGATATGTATATATTATATTCATGCGTGATAGATAAGAGCTCATAGAGGGAAGATCATATTTGTAAGCAAATACGTGTATATGTGAGAGAATATGAATAGTTATATGCACATATGGAGAGTAGGGCAATAGGTGATAGATTTAATGTGAAGACTGAGATAGAGAAAGATACATCCACCAACGTGAATATATGTGTATGATATATACATATTATATGTTCATATATAAACATATTATATTTTCATATATGAATATATATTCGCATTAGTGTATGTATCTTTGTATTTCTGTGTGTGCTTTTTTACAATGTATATGGAGTTAGGGGAAAGACATTATTCAAACAAACAGTAAGGATTCATGCCAGTGCCTCATGTCATTCCTTGTTTTAAAATGATGAATGCTTTCTGTCTCTTCAAAACAAGATGCAAAGCCTTACAGAACATTAATACACGTAGGTAAGATTAGTCGTAGCTCCTACAACAGCTCCAATGCGATTGCTTGCTCACCCTGCCAAACGTACAAGTACACTTACACTCACTTTTTTTTTTGCTTTTCACACACACCCACACACACACACACACACATGCACACACACACCATACACAATACATGCACACACACCACACACAGTACACACACACACACACACACACACACACAGAGGAGACCGACTAGTTACCTATCGCCCCTCACCTCAACATAACATGCCATAATTGATAACTATATTACAATCATTTTACGTACAATTTGATTTAGCTCGGCCAAGTGGCCCGTCAACACGCACTAACAGCCCATTAACTTCAATGATGACACGTTTTTTCATTCATGCACGTCCGCACTTTTATTCTCCAGTACCTCAATTTCATTTCTTCTGCTGCTGCTTCTTCTGTCATTTCCCCTTTTTCACTTTCCCTTTTTTCTTTCACTTCAACTATTTTACATCAGCAAGACGTCCGTGCCCAATAACGGAACAACCCATCAATAAATTAATTTCACAAACATCAATTACTACCACAAACGTGTTGGACTCGGCAAAGAATTTTTTGTACGCAGAATAATACAAAACATCGTTCCAAGAGGGCATAGTGGAGATGCTCACCCCGAAAGGTTGGCGGGGTAACATAGAACATACCATATCGTCTGCATACACACTTGGGGAAGATACTGAATATAATGGTTTGCATGAATTCGACATATCGTACTTTTCCTCGGTCCATCAGTTCACAATTAGAGTTTGGCTAGCCCCTCTCTTCCTGCCGTTAGAATATCAGGCAGAGAGAGATCGAGGGGGGGGGGGATGGAGTCGTTTTTTATTCTTATTGACATTATTTGAAGGGGAAGCTTTCTGTGAATAAGGTTCTACGATTTCAATTTGTTGGTAGCCATCGTGATTGTTTCATCTGAGATGACATCACAGAAGGCAAGGGGAAAAAAGGGTTTGTGCTTAGTGGATGCAGAAAAGAAGATTAATTATAAAATGTATTATAAAAGTGTGATCATTTTGATCCAAATAGGCCTATTTCTGAATTTGTGATGTGTGGATATTTTCATATTAGCAGAAGTCATCATTAGTTTAACTTCAGGGGACCTTTTAATCATATCTTCTTAAGTAAGATTGTTTGGCACCCTGATGTAAATACCTTTGCTACAAGCCACACGTCAGCCGCTGACACAGAGTATGAATCGAGTGTGGACCCTTTGTCAATTCGTAGTTAGCATTATGACGCACAAACACACATTACAGAGTTTGAATAAGCTTCGCATGATGTATACATGCTCGCAAAAAAAAGTACCCTCTACAAACTGCGGAGACATCGCTAATTCTCCGTCAGTTAATTTTCTTTGAAGTCCACGGTATTTTTTTTTTTAGTTGGTTAAAGATGTCGTGTACTTTCATGTTCTGTTGCATGTCTAGAATTCAGCGATAATCCACTTTTCTTCCGATTGTTCAACTTGACACTCAACTTTCAGAAGCAAAAAAAAAAAAAAAAAATCATATGTAAAATATTCACATGAGACCCGGTCTCTTCTAGACATGGTTGATGCAGAAATTTTCTGCCGAGGGGTGGACTGACATGTTGTCAGCACATCCACAAAATCAGGATTAACAGATAGGCCTAAGTTTAGAAGGTGTTCTTATTATAACCATATTCCAAGTCAGCCTATCAAAACCTATTCATATTTACCAAGAGATCAACTTATCTTGCCGCTTCATACCTGTCTTAACTCCACCGCGCCCGTTGCCGCTTCGATGCCTCATCTTTTATTTTTCCTGCGTGCTCTGTGACTTGGCATGATAACGTCTAATTTGCAGACGATCTCAGAGCCGCCCAAATTGAATTGAGGCGCCCCTGCCCCCTCCCCTCCCTCCCCTTAAACCTCCTTGCCGTCAATACACTGCAGTGCGCCCCAAACAGAAGAATGAAAATCGAGTTTATCGGAGATAGAGATGGAGGGAGGAAGAGAGAAAGAACGAAAGAAAGAACTACGGAGAGAACGCCACGCAGTCACGCCAAGCTTGTTACCATTAGTAACATTCCCGACTTTCACACACATCGGTGAGAGTTGCGGGAGCGTAGGAGGTATCCTTTACGCATCGGACTAGTGACGTGTAAAAGATGATTGTAAAGGGAATAATAAACTTTATTTACATCTCCTCGTCTGTTTAATTTACCAATATCACATCGGGAGCACGGCTTTTTTGGCGGTCGGTGGTCTCCATTCAAGATCGGTCGTGTCGGGACTCATTAGGCAAGCCATGCGCGAAGATCCACCTCGTCTGGATGTGTTCACAAAGAACCAACGATATCATTTTTTTTATTTCATTACCCTCTCCAACAACTACGCTCTTTCCTCCGATGCTATACCAAGCACAAGTTTCGGCGTTACACGATTAACTAATTATCACATGAAAGGCACCACCGCTCACAGTGGGACTCCACTCGAGCTTTGTCCGGCGACATTCCTTTGTCATTTTTTTCTCTCTCCTCCTTTAACTTGATCGGTCATTTTTTACGATAAGCAATCTTGCCAATATCAAAGTGAAAGTGGCCAGTATCAGAGACCACGTGACTTTGTACGTATCTCCGTATTAGACGTTGTTTAGTGCAGTTTGATACAAGGTTGACATTTTCTCGTATGGAGAGGAGAAAGGTTGGTTTCTTTTGTTCCTGTAAGAATTATTTTTATTATTACATTATGCTACAAGACATGGAAAATATCTGTCATTGTATCTAATAACGTTATTACTTTAATTTACTATGTGTAACTCGGTTATACTTGACTTGTTATCTACTGTGTGTAATTCTGTATAACTTTATAATTATATGGATAAACAGCGAACCAAGAAGATGGAATTCCATCAAGGTTCGAACCCGAGACCTCCGGGTTGCTAGGATAAAGACCGGTGCTCTTACCGACTGACCTATGGAAAGTCCCAGTGGTGTTAGTCCCTGGTCAGTTTCCCTTTGTTTGCTTTTATTCTCTATCAGAATAACTTGTTTCTTGATGGCTTGAAGAAGGGTCAGTCCCGGTGGTCAATTAATATCCTATGTAACAATATGCCCTCAAGCTCCCAGCATTGTATGAATGCTCCGTTGTTGCGATCACATAAATGAGTTGACACGCTGATTGCTATGACCTCATCTTAAATAAAGGTATTACAATTTGATGACAAAGTGAAAGTGTAGGCTGTGAGGTCATGATCACGTGGTTGCTTGCTCCACGAATATCATCGTTACAACTTGGTAGACCATTCCCAAGGGGGAAAAACACGCACAGACCAAGAATACAATATTGGAGAGGGATATCGACATTGTATCACATACAGAGGAATGAAACAGTTTGACCACTATAACACCCATAAGCAGCGCTTTACATACTCACATTGGCAAGAAATGTAATATTTGCGTAAACGTACTTCTCAAATTCTCTTCAGAGTAAGAACTAAATCTATATTTACTTTATACAAGTGAAAACTGTACATATCATTTATCTAAAACATCTCTGACAGTCTTAATTACATAACGTCTAATTCTACAGTGCGTATATAATTTTGGCGTGGATAAATATCAAACAATATGAATATGATATATACAGACAAGGAAATATACAATTCACATAAGTACAGACAATATTTGCGGAATGGTCAATTTGTAACAAGTGTGGTCATTTCCGCATTTCTTTCCATCGATGTAGTTTATCTTGTTCTCATGGACATGCACCAGCAATAACAGGACATAAAGTCAATTTTACAACAGAAATCAAAACTTGAGAAGCCAAATGAGGGCGCTTTTTCTGGAAAGCACAAGACATGCGCAAGTGGTGTAAGAGAACTTTTTGGAGGTAGTGGCTTCCATGTCATGTGACTCACATTCATTTTGTGTATTTCATAAGCTATTTAGTCCTTGATGTTCGTTTGCAATTCAGGTTGCATAAACGTCCATTTTTTAGCATTTCACTGCGTGTATTACCAAATTGTCGTTTGTATAGTGACAATATTCAGTGGAAAGTAAATTTTGATATTCCAACCGATATTGCGATCATCAAATCAAGGAATATACGAATGGCAAGAATGCATGGGAAAATCTGTGTGTAAGCCATTACAGGGTAATCGCATCATAGACTCCATCAATCAATCAGTCACCGTATATAATGAGAATCATAGTCAAAAGGGTTCGTTTGAATAGAAAGTCATGACGATCTCCACAAACCGACTGAGTCAGCCATTCTTTATCACGACTTCTGCCGTCAATTTTGAACTCTACAGTTTCATGAATCCACTTCAATTTCGTCACCTATCTCGTCGTCTGCATTGTCATGGCTTTCATCACTCGACGAGGAATCTTCCATCCACTTTCTCGGTTGTTCATCTTCGTCTCTGCATCCCCTGTTGCCATGGTGACGATCGTCTGGCGAGTGGCACTCCTCGTCAGCTGACCACACCCCACTGTCTCTCGCATCTGCCGTGGCTTCACGACCGAGCTTGGAGTCGGACACGTCGTGTGGGTAGTGCTGCGCGCATTCGCTGCCGTTCGATGCGCGTATGCTATTGTTGTTTTGGCTGAGTAGCCTCGCGCTGTGTTCCTGCGCCTTTGCGCGTAGTGACGCGATACTGTTCGACCGAATCTCTTCGGCGCCGGTCATCTTTGTCTCACCACGTGATGAGGAGTCGCTCGCCATCTTTCCGGGACCCTCCCTTGTTCCTACTTCCGAGTTGTTGCTTTCCGGCGTGCCATCAGTTTCCAGTGATTTTTTATGCATGCCTATAAAACACGAACAACACAAACAAGACAAGTTACAAATTAGTACAGTGATTATATTTTGTATCAATGCCGAAAGGAAAATAATGATTATTCAGTTGTCATGCATGGTTGATTCAATTACTAGATGAAAAATAGAATTTCGAGATATTTCTTAAAAACCACCTGAGAAAGGGACAGACTAATGAATCTTGGAAGCTTGGTGACATGAAATACGTGACTCGTAAATTCATACGCTGAACAGAATAAAAAAAATTGCAATACATGTACTACATTCAACGTTTCTTTCTGACTTTCGGTCGTCTGCTATCATTTTTTAAGCTGAAATATAAGTGATTATGCTACTAATTATATTGGGACAAAGGATGTTTTAGCCAAAATTTGTAGCTCTTTCTTGATCAACGCAATTTTCGCAAATTTTCGTCAACATAATAACGTATTGTTATCAATGCTTAGATCTAAAAGATATAGGCCCTACATTCATGTATCAGAAGTAGCTGTGCAAAAAAAAAGAAAAACAACAAACAAATAGATATTCTGCTTTTATTCATCAAGCCATCACTAGGCTACCAAAAATGTATACAGCCCGAAAGTTATGGCTAAATTAAGATATTTCTTGAAATTCTAACATAAAGATTCTCCTGTGTCTGTATGTGTGAGTGTGTGTAATGTGAAGTTTTGCACGAAGTGTATAATCGGGCCTATCAATCTTGTTTGCGTCATTCTCTTTAGTCCTCACTATCTGAAGAAAAGGAGGGAGAACAAAATGAAATAAGAATTAAGAAGAACAAGAAGAAGAAGGAGAAGATGATGATGATGATGATGATGATGATGATGATGATGAAGAAGAAGAAGAAGAAGAAATAAGAGAAAGAGGAGTAGGTTGTGGCACAGAATGGTTCTCGAACACTACGATATGATTATCATATTAGCGTATGACAATCATTCTATCAATGTCGCATTTTACAGTGTGAAACGGATGATTAATTTATTGAGTAAATACTCCCGCGCCAAATACTCTCGCTTTTGGGTTGTTCGGAGTCTTTTTTTTTTCTGCTTAGATACGCCCAGTTACCCATCGAGTGATGATGACATGATGGATGTACCTAGGAGCCAGGGGGCGCAGCTCTCGCCCTCTTTAGCCGCCTTGAGGATGCTCTCCGGTAGGGGTAGCGAGTGTCGCACCATGGCCCCGTACAGTCCGTACTCCGCCATCACGCTGCTACGGCCCCAACACTTCTCCTTCTTCCTCCACTTGGCCCGCCGGTTCTGGAACCACACCTATGGGATGCGACACGAAATAAAGAAGTCAGACTTTAATTTCATTTTGATTTTGATTTTGATGAGATTGGAATGTATGCATTGTTCTTCAAATACGACAGCGAATGGAATCAGGATGAAAAGCATTGTACAAATTTTGTAGTCCATTCTCATCACGTTGTGTTCATTGATATACCAGGGCTCGACATTACCAGTGGCCTGGTAGCCCGGGGCTACAACAAAATGATGTGGGGCCACCAAATTCCCGAAAAGGCTATCATCTGGTGGCCCTATCCGACGACTATAGAGTCAGAATATATTGTTATGTTTCCTTTTATTTCGGTCTGCTATACATTTGTTTAGGAGCCACTAAAATTTGAGATTTAAAGATTTTAGTGTCCTTATTTGGCCATGAAAGAAATAAGTTAGTGTCGAGCCCTGGATGTACACTATAGAATGTCAGTAGGAAAACAAACTGTCCATTAAAGTGATGGAAAAGAAAGAGGCCCTCATAATCAGAGTTTGACCTGGATGGCGACCTCATTTGAAAAATTAGAAAAAAGAAGAGATAAGAAATGCGATACAATGTATTTGGTGGGAAAGAAAAAATATATCACTAAGACAAAAAAGGTGAATACGGGGAAATGGATTTCTGGTCTTTCCCTTCCCTTGTGTCTATTTACAGATTGTTATGTCTTTCTTATAATCATTATTGCATCATAATGATCGTGGTAAGTGCAGATCAAAGTAGTGCATGGTCAATGAATAATATTACGATAATTCATGATTATGATGTTGACAAGGACTAACAACTATGATTGTGGTATAAGCATAGTGCTGATGATGATAAAAATAATGATGATATTGACAATGATAATTTTGAGTGAAAAAGATAATTTTAGGGGGCTAAATGGGAAAGAAGTGTAAGAAAGCATGAGCATTTGCAATTATTCTGAAAACAAACAATTCGGCCAATGAACATAAACTCACGTCCATCGGAAATAACTCTTTTTTTTTCTATGATACATGCAGCTCTGGCGATAGCCCGCAGCACTAATAACACACGCACACATACACACACACACACACACACACACACACACAAACACACAATTTGGGAAAATTTCATTCAGTTTTTTTCCTTGTACAACACCTAACATCTTAGAAAGGATTCTGTAATTATATAGGCTGTACTTTCATAAACTTTTTTTTTCAGTTTTTTTCTACAAATTTCACAAATTATTCCAGGTGCATAATGACGCAAAAATTGTACCCTATAACTCTTTGCTCTCAGCAGGATTAGTGACCAAATCATGCAGAGGGTTTCAAATAAGGAATGCTAAATGAATCATCAAAAACAACAATGCCTCTGATCGGGTTACTTTTAAATCTGCAGAAATGACGCGATTGCTTTGGATTACGAGCGACACTTCCTTGCATATGATGGATATAATGCGTTCGTAATTACGAAACATTTAGGAGGGAGCGAGAAAGCTAAACATAACACAAAAGGTGCCTGTCATTTCGCGTAAAGTTGCAGTCACTATAGTCTGTGTGCGCAATTGATTGTTACGTCAAAGCACAAAACCATTCACTCCTTTTCTTTCAGGTTAGATTTTACTTTAAAGTGAAACGTGGTAAATAGTAAAGTAAAATCAGTAGTAACAACTAATCTGATTTCCAGACCAAGCACTTTTACATAGATTATAGACATAAAATGAATGTATGTTTTATGCTACACCATGTTTACGCTGAATCATATTCACAACTACACACACATACAGTCATGTGCGATTATCATATGAATATGATTGTGTAATATATGCATATTATATGTCTCCAATAATAGATTTGTTATGTGTAAAACAAAGTAAGTTTTGATGTCAGTCATCTTATCAGACGTTAATCCGTCAACATCGCTCTTCAAGTTAAGAACACAAAAGAATCAAAAAGTTTGGACAGCTAAACTTCATCAACCTGCATAGAAATAGAGAGTCACCGTTTGTATATGAAATGCTATTATCGTCTCCGCATATATAAACTCAGCCACTTTATTGCCAAAGATGATTATTGTCTTTCAGTATTGGAAAAAAAAGGCTGTTTATTGATCAGTGTATAGATTGGAATCTTCGCCGGGGTTCTGCAATAACTGGTCGAACAAAGAAAGTCATAAATTAACCACTGTCCGTTGATCGATAGATCATGATCGATAGATCGGCAATTACGAGTTTTTATCAATTACTCCACATCTAAAGCTGATTGTGTCTAGCACGCCTACCCAACTTACGCAATCCTTTGATCATTGTACTCTTCGTACTATTGATAACGAACAAGGGAAAGAAAAAGGACGGAAGAATGGAGACCACAATATAAACGGGTACCTCTCAGATGCAGGTATGAAATACGCAATTCAGATCACAGTCTTGTCGTTACTACCACAGTGAATGGAAACGTGGTACATGAGTGTCCTGCATTTTTAAACGCACGGTCCGCCTGTCTCCGCAGAGGTTCCATTCATTCCCGCACGCTCCTTCGATGGAGTAGCTACCATCGTCACTCTCCACCGCTAATTGCCTCCCAATTAAAAGTCAAACACGGCAACGTGTACGTTGCCTTCGCCAGGTAAGTTCCCGATGTTAGATTATTCATAAAGTCATTGACAACGCAGCCTCGTCATTAAAATGTTCAACAGTTTGGTTTCATTGTTACAGCAGGCGTTCTGATTGAAAGGGAAATGGTTGTAATTGTAATTGGCCATTCAGGTTCCTCATACGGTAAACAAGGCGAGAGAAAACGTTGGTAATGAGTTTAATGATCGAAACGGCACGCTTAAGGCATCCTTCTCTATCTTGGCGAGAAACCGAAACTGTTGATAAGTTAACCAGAAAATGAACTACTCTTTTGGTGAATAATGTAGTCGTTCAAAAAGCATGATTCATTTTAACGGAAACTTGATCGGCCAGGAAAATTTTAAAGCAAAGTGGCCATTCATGTTCCAGCGTATGTTTCACTGACTTCCCGTCATCTTATTCTGTGCTCATGTGTGATTGTAAACTGTGTACGTGTTATGTACATGTATCCACGTATTTGTGTAAGTTGTGCTCTCTATATATTCAAAAGTATAGCTCTCTCTCTCTCTCTCTCTCTCTCTCTCTCTCTCTCTGTGCGTGTGTGTGTGTGTGTGTGTGTCTGTCTGTCTGTCTGTCTGAGTTTGTTTATCAGGCCTCTGTTGACCTATTCATCCATGAGGAGCAAATGTTGGCTACACAGCATTTCGTCAAGAAATGTTAGATCTGCAACCGAGATCAAATGCAATGGATTAACTTGAAGTTAAAACCGTAGTAATTGAAGCGGAAGTAGTCAGTCGCAATTAAAGCATTGGCAGAAGCAACATTTTAAGTTTAATATGAGAGGTAGTTACAGCATCGGTGGTTAAATAGATCACTATCGCCTACACTATGAGATGCCACAAACGCCAACAAAACGATGGTAAATTAATAATAACTTTTACCGGAAATCCTCTCAAAACATATTGTTTCGGAGGCCACGGTCATTATACTACTGACTCCGGTAGCATTGCTAGATAGGGACTTCTTTTTTTAGGTCAAGATACTTATGGACCTATTGCACTGCAATTCCCTCGATACTTTCCTATTAGTACTACAAGTGGTAGCTGTACATGTATAGTTAAAGTTGCAATAGTAATAGTTGTATAGTAGTAGTAGTAGTAATCGTATAGTCGTAGTAGTAGAGTAGTAGTAGTAGTATTGTATAGTAGTAGTAGTAGTAGCAGCAGCAGTAGTAGTAATAGCAGCAGCAATACATTGCGGGAGAATCCTGTAGAGGTGGAATTGGTGATCGTTGTAGGGTTTTTGCAGTGATGGCAGTGGTTGAAGCAGAAATTGGTGACTATGGAAGTTGCAAGATATATAGGTGGTAGTGGCAGAAAACAGTAATCATGGTAATAACAGTAAAAGTCAAGTACTGGAATTGTAATATTAGTGGCGGTGGTGGTAGTAATAGATTTAATAGTCTTGTGATACAAGGAGTATATGAGCAGATAAGAAAGTGGTATCTTGCGTCATAGATAATCTTCAAATCACAATAGGCCTGTATACTTTCCACAATTTCCGCTCCACAGTATTTATTTGTAGGTCGCTTATAGATAGATTCTGGCCCTTTTTAACCTTTCTCGTGTCAGTGTCAGTTGTTTCCTTAATCCTGGTCATGCCCATTGTGGGAGCCGGGCGCCTTTGAATGTTTCTACAGATAAATGGCACTATATAAATGCTGTTTCATCATCATCATCAAGCAAAGATCAGGCTAAGACTTTGTAACAAGTGTAAGTGTCCAAGCACAATAGATATTCGAGTAATGTTCATTCAAAATAGTTCCGTATTCGTCAACTCCTGCTAAGTTTGTTTGTTTGTTTTTTGTTTCGTTGTTGTTTTTTGGTGCTTCGATCATGCGTTGTGTCGATTTCGGCGCAAACTCTATAATACTCTATTACAATGCACCTAAGAAAAGGGAAAATCAGTACTTGCGATGGTTCAATTATTGAAAATAACTATATGGAGTTTAACCATCCCTCTTTCCTTTTCCCATCAACCGAGACCACCTCTCTAACTCTTGTTCTGATTTTCTCCAATCACAGTTATCTTTTTTTACTTCTTCACTGCTTATATGGATTACCTCTTATCAAATTATTCCTAATTCGCGCAGTTATGACGTCTGCGTCATCGGTGCTTCTTCACCAACATGTCGCACACGATGTTGAGATCGTGCTCGGCCAGCGGAGCAGCAAATTTGTGTCCGGATAACCTCTTCGTTACCCAATACATCAATCCAAACTCTCCATCCCCCGTCCCCTCCCCGTCCCTCCCCCTCGTCCGTTCCGTCTGTCGCTGGGGCGATCTTCACCTTCGCTCCATATGCATGTCTTCCAACGAAAACAGACAAATTTGCAAATTAAATTTTCGGCACACACAATGTAAACAAACACAGCGCAGGGGAGGATGAAAATGAGCTGGAGGAGATGGAGGAGGGCTGTAAAGCGGGGAAATAAAAGACGAAGATCCCAAGAAGGAACGATTTTCTTTATCTCTTCTTCTTCTTCTTCTTCTTCTCCTTTTTTTTTCTCTCTCTCTGAGGGGAGAGGTTGTAACGAATTAGACGCCAGGTCCGAAGGAAGGTACGGTCCCCGAGCAAACACACCCCAAGCGCAGCGCTGAGACAACAAGCATGATCCGAGTTGATTTCCCGAGCGAACTCTCTCGCCATCTTCTTTCTCTTGGAGTCAAATTGTTTTTTGGGCTTGAGTTATTACAACGAGTTAATCAAGCGCCCGAGTCGGACCTCATTACGACAACTTCGCGTCATTTACTCAAACACTGGAAAATTGTTCATTTGTCAAATTAGGCCCCAAATTGGAAATTAAGTACGTCACGCTCGCTGTGCCTACGGATTAGCTTTTTTCTTTTTTTGGTCTTCCTTTTTACCTTCTTCCTTCTTTCGTTCTCTGTGTTCATGTAACCACTGGGTAGCTCAGGAGGATCCTGCGCACAATTCAATCGCGTCTTTATCTTTTTTCCAGCACGACGGGCCTGATTACAGTCACGCCTACGCGCGTGCATTTCCCGCAGACGAGGACTGCTGGCCTCGAACCTTAAAACTAAAGGAATCCCCGAGGCAGCGTGCGAATCATCAGCGAGTCTCTCCGAAGGGCATGATTTCAACTGTCCCTCAGCGCCTGACTGAACTTTAACGCTTGGTTATCCTTGCGATTAGGCATTAACATCCAATCAGAGACCTTCCCCGATCTCTCCATCTCTCCTCCCCTTCTCCCTTTCCCCCTCTCTCTTTATCGCTTTATCTATCTTTCTACCTATCTTTTTCTCCTTTCCTCTCTGTATCTCCTTCTTTCAGATGAGTTTCCCCGTCGCCTGTATTTTAATGCGCGCGGGACTAGGATGCGCTACAAGCATCGAAGTTCCGGTATAGTCCGGCCCCGTTGCCAAGCAGCAACATCCACCAAAGCCCCTTATCCACTCCCACTCCACCCCCTGCTTGCCTGCCTGTCCAACACCATCATCACAAACACAAGAAAATGCCTTTGATCAAAATCAGGTCAGAGACGCGGGCGCACACACCTTAGCGCCATTTTGATAATTAATTTGATATTAAGACCTAGTAATCAGCTTAAATCCCGATTGGTAATAAGCCGTCCCGGGGATGTCATGCTACGCCGAACCAAATCACACAAATGCGCAGTCAACACCAGGGGAAAGGCGGCGGGGAGGGTCGCAGGGGAGCTCCGCGTAATTCCGGCCCGAAAATCGAATCCCGTCGAAAACTAGTTTCTAGTTTATACATTTGCAGAAAATAGGACTTTTGCCCTATCACCTTGTCCGAATCTCTCTCAGTGACAGAAAGTGACTATTTCTTCTTCTTCTTTTTTTCTCCTCCTTCTTCTTCACCCGTTTTTCAGTCATCACATCCGTGCATTATTTGAGTAACTCCGTCGAGCGTCGAATTCGGACACCGAATCCAACTTATATGAAACGATTCTGACCTAGTTACATATTGCATTTTCATAAATAACATTTAGCATTACGTCAAACCCAATCCCCGTCATCTCACGACTGTCACACTTTCCATTTCAAAAAAAGGACATTACCAGCCAGATTACACACCAATGAGTGATGTCACTTGCGAGAGGTCATCAAGTTACATTACCCTTTGTAAGGGTGCATGCTACTTGAAAACTTTTATGACCCACCGTGGAACCTTTTCACATTCTAAAGATGACAGAACGTATAAATATGACATAACATCTCTCAAATACGAGATATTCCGTTTTATTCAGAGGCTTGTTTCGTAACATACCTTAACATATACCTTGGAAGTGGGCGTAAATTTAAACCAAACTTATTTGCCCCTCGGTGTCGTTATAATGTGAAATTAATAACTTATTGGTAAGCGCTGTGCAATAATTCACCTCTGCGCTCGTGTTACTGTGAAAACTGTCTTCCCCAAGTAGAGTTATTACGGATTGAAAATACAATGTCATGTACTGTGGAGGAAACCTGATTCAAAAATCGACTGTTACAACTTCATATACCGGTTTAATACATTGGCATGAACTTGATTAATATAAGCAAAATATGAATTGATGATTTCTGCGTCGAGTTGGTTTTTGTGTGTGTGTGTGGTTTTTTTTTTTTCACTGCAATTGATTGAAAGATTGCCCTTTATCGACGTAAATAGGTCTGGTCTTGTGAATATAACGCCTGTCTGGCAAACAGGAGCTGTTGGTTAGAATCCCAACCGAGTATGTATGCCCATGATTAATTTTCATGGATACTATTCAAAATACTGAATAATCGGGGTGTATTTACGTCGATGAAGGGCAATTTGTATGTAACTTGCAATAAAACATACAAATCACTTCATGTTTAAGGACATTACAAGTATTACAGGAATGCATATAATATGGAAGATCTTTGACTTGTTCTATTATAATGAAGACATGATGGATTCTGTGTAACACTGAACACAATGCAGACGATTGCATGTGAGATATGTATTCAATTATCTCTGGATCATTTCTTTTTCAAGAAAGAATTGACGTTTCCATATCCTCAAACAGTGAATCTTTGTCAGCTGTTTGTGAAGAAAATTAATGTTTGGGGCGTTTTTGCTTCAGATATCAACTTGATGTCCACATCGAAATGATCACAAGATCTCAGCAATGTTTGATTCTCATTGGAACATCACCTTTGTTGTTGTTTTTTTATAGTTCATGTCGAATCATGGAACAGTAGACAAGTTAAACTTTATATCAGCTTCATGGAACATATACGTGTACATAATATGGTGAGTGGGTGCAAAAACTGCTGTATCTAGAACTCCTTTCATTCTTTAAAAAAAAAATCAAAATCAAAAGCAATGGATTTCCTTCTCCGCAGCGCTGATATCTTGAATCACAGTAAAATTTTGAAAAGGTAAAGTACTCCTTCCTATACCTTTTTCTTTTTTGGCAAAGAAAAGTCATTCCGTCAAAAGATTAGGTTATCATGATGTGTTCGTGTATGTTGGGTTTTCTTAATCCTTATTGTGAAGATGAAGGTAAAAAGATGTTTGTTTATTATCAGAAGAAGGATTTGACAGATAAACAGTCAGAATTCTCAAGGAAATATCGAGAAAAGAACACACACTCGCACATGTTAATAAAACAATTCTAGTTTTCTATCATATTGTGTTGTCTTCATAATGTCGTGATGGTGATATGTGATACATTTTATTTTTTCCTACCTGATATGGTGGAAGAGTCTTAGGACTCCTATAGGAGGGCTGCTCATGTCTTTGGAGTCATTGCCATCACGTGCTCTATGTATGCGCAGATTTAGCTCAACTCTTTCCTGCTGGAAAGAACACAGTGTCTCACAGTGTGAACACATTGTGAACACAGTGTGAACACAGTGTGAAATCTCTTCACACTGTTAAATTCGAGCGTTCTAACATTGTGAACACAATGTATTGTGAATCGTCAATTCACAGTGAATCATCAACTTACAATGTGAAACACAACTTTACGATATGAATTGTATGTGAAAAAATCACGCCACATTGTGAAATCATCTTCACATTGTTAAATTCGACCGTTTTCACAAAGTTGACAATGTGAACACATTGTGGACACACTGTGAGACACTGTGTTCTTTCCAGCAGGGCTTGTTTCAGACAAGTGACTCTAAAGGCTTGAATGCAGTGGTGGTTGTATACCTTCCATCCAACCTTTTAAATAAATTAGCCTTCAACAGAAACACTGCAACTAACACCCGTCAGAGCTGGCAGTCTAACCAGGACAAGAAAACGGCGCCAAGCTGGACTCCAAAACGCACCATCCCAAAGTCAAACAATGAGTAAGACATGACATTCATTTATTATTTGCAATAAGCCAGTTCGGGGTTCAAGTTTGCGCATGAGCAGAAAAAAGTCATTTGTACTGAGAGACAGGCTGGTTTTTAAATTCAATGAGATCATATCAGCATCTGTGATGCAATGATTATTCATGTAATCCGTATTAATGGTGCCTGCCAGTAAATACACCTGACAGCATCAACGTTGCAAGATTGGTATTTGGCAATGTTAACAGAAAAAAAAATGTTAATGCATTCAATACAGACAATGAAATAGATGCTTCCCAAAGTTTTTTTTTGTGATTGACGAACAATACTGGTCACTAGATATTATACGCAGATTCATCCTTTGTTTGAATACGAGTTCCATAAATTGCTATGTTGGGCAAACTGATGCATTATGCCGCTTTGAATGTGCCTAACCAACTAACCAACTGATAAAAATGAAAGGTCATTTGTACCCATGTGCACATGAGCTATCTCCGAACTGGCTTATTGTTACAGTTATATACGATGTACTCAATCCCGATCTGAAACATTTTGGTCGGGGTGAGTTTTGTTCTGCACTCTCTGATGCCCTATGTTGGATGGTGCTACCTCCCTAGTACTCACCTGTATTCTGTCCTCGGGAAGGTCTGTCTTCAGCGCCAGTAGCTCCCGGGCGTACACGTCGGGGTAGTGAGCCTCATTGAACGCCTTCTCCAACTCATCTAACTGGTATGACGTAAAGATAGTCCTAGTTGGACAAAAAAGAAGAGAAAAAGAAATACATGGAGGAGGAAATGACGTATTGCAAGAGCATGAAGAGAACAAATAACTCACGTATACGGTTGCAAGGGGGTTATTGATCTGTGGTAGATTTATCCAATAATGGCCACAGATCAATATGATACTGTGATTCAAAGGACACGAAAGTGCACGGCACAAACACAAGAAAAGCATAGTTTAGAAAAAAAAAGTATCTTACACAGAAAGTGTATTAAGTGTCTGACAGGTTCTTCTTTTTTATTGACTGTTTGTGATATTTTACTTCACATGATATATGACAGATATCATTGGAAAATGACAATATCATGTACACTGAAAATATGCAGACAATATCGCAATAACACAAAGATATATCGGAATGATCGATTTTGACCAAGTACGCGCACACACACACACACACACACACACACATACATGTATATATATATATATATATATATATATATATATATATATATTCATTTATGTAAATAAACATATAACATTATATATATTATATGTTTGTTTGTTTGTGTGTGTGTTACATCAGTGCTCCGAGTGACAGAATGGATAGCGCTCCTGCTGTATAATGACTTGCATTTATCTGGATATCTTTGTTAGAAACGAATTCGGACTTTAGAATCATTACTACGACACCGTGTGCATATTTCTTTTATTCTCATAGCAGTGACTAGCTCGATTCATTAATATTTCAATTAATCACGGTGACACCCAAGCTTAGTTTGAATTTTGAACAAAAAATAAAAGCGAAGCAGAAGGAAAAACTGTGCGGGAAACCCACTGGCCCATCGTTTGCTTCATCCTTGCCCCCCAACGAACGTTTGGACATAATCCACCGGAAAGGGAATTGGGTGTTAGCGAAACGATTAGCGAGATGACATTCTTGCAAACTTCAGGTTTCGAGAGAAAAAAAGAGAACGTAAGGTACACCCGCATTATTCATGATTGTACTCCACGACTAATCACTCAAATCTAAAGTATCGAATTTTGATGAATTCTAGATGCCCCTCCCTCGAGAGGAGGGGAAAATAGGCCCGATGGGGGTGGAGAGAAGTTCTCACGTTACCCCTTTGACAGATGGCTGGTCATAACTTGGTTACCAATCGCACCCGGGCGATAATTTTGCGTGTCTTTAAACTTTCTTGCCGTGACATCGACCCGCTCACCGAGTTGCCACGGGGGCCTAGCCCATTGGATGTCTGCTCTCGACTCCGCTCGTGACATTGGTCTTGGGATAGTTTTCGCGCCCATCCGGACGCAAAATGAGATCACTATTTTGGCTCTTCACCCCCCTCCTGATTGTGATAATTATCGGGCGCATCCTTTCGACCACGTGACATGCGCCAGGGCTGATGATAATTTCAGCAACAGATCTCTGTTGCATAGGAAAAATCAGAGCAAGAATTGTCATGATCGCACGCACCGTATCCAATTTTGGACCCTTTATACCAGTTACAACTTCACCGAATACTGTAATTTTCAATTGAGAGGGAAAACGTTGTCTTGTACATGAGAGAAGTACAGATGATATACAATGATATTTTCCCACATATAGTTGAATTGTTATTGACTATATTGCACGAATTTCAATTAATCATTTCAAACAGAAGGTCATGATAAACCACAATGCAAGTTTCAGGCTGGTATAGGATTATGGATCACTGCAATGTAGGCCCATGTTACTTTGTTTGTTTTTTTACTTTAGACACGTTATTTTTACTTGGTGACTCCTACCTCACAAAAAGAGTTTAAATCATTAGCATTTCGGATCGTTAGCAATATCTTTGAGTGTGTGTGTGTGTGTGTGTGTGTGTGTGTGCACTCATTCTGTGCAATTATAGCAACTACACGTGGTGAATTCTCGCAGCATTTTACTCTATAACTCTCCCTATATCCCATGAACATTTTGTATTGTCTATTTAGTTTTCATCCCTATTTGTTTTCTGGTAATATAGGGCCTTAGTTTTGCAATCTGATCTCTATTAAAGCAATATTTCTGTATATTTTCTAATAGTACATGGCACTGTGCAACGTTTTGTCAGTATGAGACATCGTGTAAATGTCACATTCCCGTCTATAGTGAGTTTATACCTAAAACAGCTTAATCAATAGTCAATAGTCAATCAATAGTAAAACATCTTACTTGAAAAAAAACCCAACAATAACAATTACAGCATTGTATGTAATTACCTAATGAAACGCGCGTTAAAATAATAGATGCTGCCTGATGCACTTCATTTACTATCTCTCAAGACTCTGAAAATTATGTATAATATTACGCTGGAGGTGTTTATAAATCACTTGTAGTAATTGAAAGGGATTTGCCTATATACCAAGTAGATTTTATGTACACGAGACACCATGTAATCCGATCATATTCAGCACATAAGCATCATAATGTCATCATTGAGAATTGAAATTAGTTGGAACTTCAATTTTTATAGATTTCGATCACGTAATAATGATTTTGAGCTGTCCTCGACAGAGTACCTCTGTTTTATAAAAAACAACAACTTATATTGATCATGTCAATAGGTTTATCGTTTAGCATTAGTCTCCTATACAATAATCATACCAGTTTTTATAATGTGAATATATACATAATCTCCCTTCAATTCGTTTCTCCGTTTTAATTGAAAGACTGAAATAACATCAATCAGTATCCTTCCTTCATTCGCAGTGTTCCTACCAATGGGATCAAAGTCTTCGCATACCTCAAATAGTACTCTTACTTATGAATCCTTGTTTGCCTCACGTGATCACTGGTGATAGATTGAGTTCAAACATTGAAAGCAAGGAAGAGATTAGCCTTGAGCAGCATTAGCAAGAATTCGTCATTTGCATTGATCCAATGTTTGTTGTTTGTTTGTTTGTTTTGTTTGTTTTTATTGTGCAGAAAGACCTGAAATGTTGTAGGTTTATTTTTTCTATATGATAACTATATTTCAAGGCTATTTGTGGCTTTATCACACCAGACACAAGGGTGTTTACAATGTAACGTTTATGTTTCTTAAGTAATATTTTCATGCTGTTGACTGCGTTGTGCTTGCATTATATGCATAATTTATGGGTGTATATCTGAGAGTGTAATACATGACTCATGATAATAACATGCGTAATTTTGAATGCACTTCGAATACGTGTAAGTGTTTAAGACATTAGTATTGGTGGAGGACAGAGTAGTTGCATTTTGCTACAAACAAACATTGCCTGGGAAGTTAGATACTGGTGGTCAAAATGTTTTATGCGTGTTTGAGTTGTGTGTATGTGTGTTGTGCGTGTTTTTCCTTTTGAGTATTACTCTATCTCTATAGTGCATTTTCAGCTTCATTTCCTTCTTTATTTCCCTTTCTCTCTCTCCCTCTCCCTCTCCTTCTTCCCCTCTCTCTGGTCCGTCTCAAAAAACATAATTCTGCCAAAGTAGCCTTGACGCATACAGCAATCACATCAAATCAAGTCGTCTGATTTTATTATCTCATTAGTGAGAAGCCGGAAGAATACGCCTTTCTTCAGGGAGCACATTTGAAAAGCCCGGTGTCCACAAGTTGGGCTATTCACCATTGTGAAGAAAGTACTATTACCCCCCTCTGATCGAACTAATTGGTTTACGGCTTGCTTCTCATTGCTCGTTACAGACATCAACTCCTTGCAGCGGACGCGTAATGGACAGAGGGTGTCTCGCCAAGTTGACGCACGCAACATCCATGATTGCGTTATGTGTACAATTTGGTATTTGGTAAACTTGGTGTACAGGAAAAGTGTGATGATACAACAGAGTATACCGTCGCTCCATTTCAACATGCAACAAAGCAACGGTCGAGTCTGCTCGCTGGGGAAAACGTGAGTTATGAGAATTCACCAACTGTGCTTTGGCGAGTTCGATCAATTTATCTTGTTTTGGGTATCTTTTCTTTTCTTTTCTTCATGCAAACTACAAGCTTTCATACTGATTGATGAAAAAATAGTCTTTTATATTTTTGGATCAGAAAATGATGATGTTCATTTACTTCTTTTTTTATCGTGAAGTTATTTGGATAGCAATCAACCTATACAAAGATCTGATGATGGTTTCGAAAAATAAGTAAAATAGAAGTCTAATTATTTTGTAACTTTTTCGAGCAACGTTGCTCAGACTAACAGCGCTTAATGTGCTATGTTTACGTGTGCTTTTCCAAAAATGGCATACAAGTATCCCGGAACTGTCGTTGCCTCTATGAGAGTCCGAATCAACTGCCAGCAACGGAATGAAGATTTGATTGGCTTTGTTCAGCACGTGGATAGTGAATGATACAAAGGCATTGAAAAAAGAAATGATAAGTCTGAGAAAAATCTTGGTCAAATTCACCTCACATGAATTGCAGTTTAAAAAAAAAGAACGATAACTTTGGAAGCAGATGGTATTGTTCGTATTAATATCACTGTACATTATATAGTGACTATACAGTTTGGAAGGTAAACGTAAAGGTGACTCCACCAGCAAGGGGAGGTAAAGGCGAGGTAATATAAAGAACCGTTTATAGCTCTTCAATATAATTTCAGATGTCTCATCTATTTTTTTTTATTACATTTGTTGGAGGATACCACTTAACATTTTAGTGTATGGCAAAGTATCGTTGAATTGTGGATTGCGTCGAAAGCATGATAATGACTTGACCGGTGGAAAAACATTCAATGACTGCACTCATTAACCCTTATACCACACAATATTATCACGACGAATGAATTAATTACCTGCTATATGCATTGTAGTAGCAGAATCAAACTTGATTTAATTAACATCTTGAGGTCTACATGCTTGCAATCGACAAATGTTGTTATCCCTTTAGCAACTGAAGATTCCGTACGCAATGGCCTATTGTTAACTAGAAGGTAGAGCAATATTACCCTTATTTCGACAACTTTCTAAGTTATGTAAAATAGCTCACTGCAAGTTTATCTTGTCTATTATAAGTGATGTTTATATAATTGTATTTGAAAGCCTATTCAGACTTTACCAAGAGAATTGCGGGTCACAGAAGTAATTCTGACATTCTTTTGTTGACTTTCGACCTCTTTCAAATAACGTAATTGTATATTCTATATGAAAAACAATAAAATGATAAAGCATAAAGCTATACAAAAGCGGACGGGCGGTTTTGGGCGGTTCAGTTACTAATGGTTATGCTGTTTTGCATGTTGTTTTGTTGCTCTTCTGGAGAAAACGGCGTAACATAATAATAAACAATGCTAATTATCCTCCTCAGATTCAATGACCACGGACCACCTGGTGAGATCAGATTGAACACAATTTTCGATTTTTTGTTCTAATTTTCCATAGTTTCTTTCAAAGACAATGCCGGACGACATAAAGGACTCTCTAATTTAAGACTTTTAAGCAGCGACATTGTGGTCAAGGGAGTAATCAGTACGGACTACGTGTGTTTCAGAGTGATAGGAAAAAATAGAGTACTAATTATATACTGCCATTCCCATGTCCGTAATTGCCAATTTAGAAGCCAACTGTAATCAGACCGGAGATGCATGTAAGGGCCGATTAAAGAGTGTTCCGAAATATATCCCTTTGACGATTTAAATGGTAAAACGTTACAAAACACTGATACTAAATATAATTCACCAAAGAACTATAATGAACCATGGTACCCATGTGCAAAGCTGTGTTTTGTGCGTATACACAATGCCGATCTTACATTCTAAATAAATGCTTTGTTCCCAAAACTCATGGCTAAAAGCAAATATTATCGTGATTGATTGGAGAAAATAAGTTGTTGAAGTATTGAGTAGGAGAAGTAACAAGAGTACCAGTGACATCGGCGGAAACTGAAGGCTTATTGATGCTATTTCAGTCCCCATAGAATTGATAATACCGACGATGGCCACAACTTTTCCCTATATTACACAATATTAGCCTTCACACTATACTCCTCGTTTCCTGCACGCCTCCATCACAATAAGTTATTAAATAAAGAGAAACGACAAGAAAAAATATCCTTAGAAGAAATCAAAGCAGGTACCATCGTTCATGGGCGGACGGAAACCAGAAAGTCTTCGATGTCAGTGGAGACTGATTAATCAAAGCCGACTTGCTTGTCGAACCTTTGACCACCGCCCCTTTTGTCATACGGCGCTCAGCGGTCAACAAGTTTGGGATGTAATTTCAAAAATTATCCAATTTTCAAATCACGCGCTTCTCAAGTATTCCCCGGCAAACATCTCAGGATAATTACAAAAAATAAAAAAGCAGCAGTTCGTCCGTTTTCTTTTCTCGGCAGAAGGAAAATAATCAATCAATGTCAGCAAAACATTTTATCTAACCTTTTCTCCCTCTCACTTTTGTTTCGGCATACATCTATAGGCTTGAGCTCATGCTTGATTTTTTTTTCAGTGAACATAGTCGACATCAATTTAAGGTGTTGAATAATACAAAGCGTGATGAACACCATATCTAACGTTCTTCTTACATCCTATGCCACGTATAATGTTTCCTATAATTGGCAGGGAAAACACAGAAAAGTTCATATATCATGTAATATAATCATATTAATACATAATATGTTTTAAGGTCTGAGTTAATCGTATCAATGAAGAACAGAATCATTATTCTATGGGTACCTTGTATGGGTATGGCTGTTAATGCCTTAAACTCACAGAGATGTAAGGGTCACATAAAGAGAACAGGACTAAATTTGAAGAGTTTGGTGGCAAAACGAGTCAACTCCACTCTTGTCAATTTGCAATATACGATTAAGCCTGCAGAAAAAAAAAAGAAGAAAAAAAAAGAAAATATAATGTATATAGAATATTTGTGATCGTAACTTTAAGAATGTTCCTTGTTATGCAACAAGTGAGGTAGGTCTTCCATTGGAAGGTTTTATTTTGCACTTTTTGATGAGCGACTTACTTTTAAAATGTTATGAAATGACGCTAAACCCGTTTTTGAAAACAAACTCTTCATTTGTAAACTCGTACCACACGCTGAACTAACCTATGACGTCTCTTCTTTCTTTTCTTCTTTCCAATCCCGTTCACAGAAGTTGGTGACTGCTGGCTGAATATACTGCTTCTTTCGACGTTGTCTTCCATCAGGATATCTACGAGGAAAATAGAGAGATCATTTGAGATTATTTGACTTTTACTCTCTTATTCTCCCCCAAATTTAAACACGAAGAAGATATGACATTTAAAATAAAATATTTGTTTTCATTGAAAGTCGACTCAACAATAATTGATGAATAAATCTCGCAAATAAAATCAATGTATAAGGATTTCATGAAAGAGAGGCAGAGGGGTTTGAGAATAAGGAATTCAAATTGATAAACCTTATTCTAAAGCAAGTTTTGTAAAGCTAATGACCTAATATTAGCGCTTCAAGAATTAAATAAATCATACGACGGAAAATGCAAACAAAAAGATGGTAACAGCTATATAGCTAATAATTAACCTTCATTACTGTAAGTTATACCTTGAATTACCGTGTGTGCATTTGAAATTGTTGATGCAGATCTGTCTTTGCTGTACATATCGCATCTAAAACCATCTAAAGCAAATACAAAGCTATCACGTCTGAAGCAGCGTGTATATAACATTATGTGCTTGTTCTGTGATTGTAGCTTGTGTTCGTATTCATCGTATTCGTATTCATTTCATTTGCTCAGTATTTTCTGTTTTATCAGTGACTGTAATAACTAGGTCATGATTGATGCCACATTTCCTAATTACTTATAAACTATAAGTACGAAAATTATTTTGACAAAGAAAGGAGATCATGAAAATATAAAACTCATAACGAGGCAAATAATGCAGAAGACATGTGCGGACAAAATATTCCAAATGAGCACACAGTCATACAATCACACACACACACACACACACACACACACACACACACACACAAACATGATACATATTTTCCATGAACAACGTCCTGTCAGTTAAAGAAAGAATTGGTGATAACTTGTAATAATTCTCGTCTATTTACATTGTAATTACTTTCTTTACCAAAAATAGATTATACAAACATAACTTTTCAGACATAAATCATATGTTAGAATGATGATGCCAAATAAGAATGTCACAGCTCAAAGTGCCAGAGGTATACATTAAACTTTAAAGTATCAAATGAAAAACGTCAGAGATAAAGACACCATGATAGATTTATTAAAAAAAGAACAGATATTTAGTGTTGTAATATAAAGAATAAGAAAATTGAAAGGAAACATCATTCCAGCTGGTGTATCTTAAATCTTTTTTTTTTTAGATACACCAGTTGGAATGCTGATTATAGTGTATAGTAATCATTGTGTATTGATGCACGCCATTTATCTCATTCATATTTCAAATGCATCAAATGAGACGAGTATAGCAATGGGTGCTTATTTTCTAACATTTTGAAATGAATATATTGTCATGACGTAACAGATGTGAAATATCATATTTTGTGTGTGTGTGTGTGTGTGTGTGTGTGTGAACTAATAGGAAAGATACGGGAAACGTTACTAATTACGACCAACTCAGTGATTAAGTAAGATAAACTTTAATGAATTATAGAAATGAAATACAAGTAGAGGAAACCTATAAGTGAATTTAAAAGATATCGGACTTATAGCGACATTCAATGTATGAATGCTAGAAAATCTGTGATTCATTCGATTGTATATGGATGGCACGTGTGGCTATAAGGGCAACTGTCACAGTTCTTTGATACCCGTGCATAATGTATGCAAACTTGCATGCCTAAAAGATACAGCATACACTTGTGCATTGTCTTGGTCTTTTATTTTGTTTTCGTTTGTATCACTCCGCGCTAGAACACCTATAGGTAAAAATGATACTATATGCGTATTAAATTTTGGATAAAACATTTTTCCCCTTTATCCGGTACAAGTGATTGGTTGAAAAAGCTTCACGTGATTATTTCATGTATTTTCAACTTTTTCCTAATGTTGGTCTGTCCTACACTCAGTGGACTACTATTTGGAAAATGACGTCACTTTTTATGATGACGTTTTCCAAGTAATACACTATTTGTGAAATGATGTCACAAAGCAATAATTGTGACATCATGCACTGCTTCGTTAGGTCGCTTTGTAAAATGTCACAAAACAATAATTGTGACATCACAAAGCGGTTCTCAAAGCGCGCACTTGCTTCGTATTACATAATATACGATCGCTGTAGGATCCCTCCACACAAGATCGAGTCTCCTACCCGACTTTTCGCCTCATTTTCCCCTTTTGTTTTAATGTTTATCCATATTATAAACAAAAATATACTCTTATTTCGAAATTCTGTTTAAAATCATGATCCTCGATGTCCCCCAAACTGCCCCCAAACTATTATTTTCATAGAGCACCTCTGTCCATAATTTTAATGAGAGACTCTCAAGGGCTAAGTATATTTTGATACAGTATAACACATACTATGACATGCATCTTCCTTTGATAATTCATACTTTCATGATAATCTTTTATGCTTGTTTTCTTTATAGTATCCAGTTCATTTCATATGTATTTATCGCAAGACATAATGCCTGTTTTGATGTCATATGTTTTTCATGAAGTCAATGTATTGTAGTCACTTAACATCTAGACGTTTTTCTGCACGTGCAGGGTTGCATTTGTTGTATACCTTATCAATAATGGTTTTGAGGGGAATACATATTACAAGCTCTACTTTTCAGCTTCCCCTCCATATTTTGATATATTTTTCAGCAATATGCGGTAAATATTGTATTTATCATGTTCTATATTTATCGTGTTTATATCATATTTCGATGTATGGAAAATATGTATATTGCTTTCTTTCATGGTATATTCTATACACTGACACTCTTTGTTGAAAATAACTGAAATGAAAATGAAATGAAATGAAAGTCGACACAGTAACAAATATTCCAGAAATGTATAGCTGAGTTCTCTATTCACAAAGTAAAATAGGGGCATTAATTGACATTGACAATACATCATGAACACGTAACCACGTAATTCTTAGCTCCTTGTAATTTCTTTCTCTTTAATTCAAGTGATTACTGTCAGTTGTTTCAAGGTTCTGTCAAGGCCGTCTAAACGTCTGCATGCGTTTCACGGATTCTATTCAATGATACTTAATTGTATCGTTCGGATGAATGCCCCTTCAAAATTATTTACTTGTCGTTGCATGAAATTTATGCACATGAAATAAGAGAGGGCCCCTGAAACACAAAGCCAGAGTTTGAAGGAAAGAGAAAGTGGTTGACCACCCATTTTGAGAAATATTTTTTCATTGATAATTCGCGGCATTTTCCAGGAACTATTGATTCAGGTATATTAATTAAAACAGTCGTGTCACCGTGATCAAAGTGAATATTTACGACAACACAATGTCACTCAACGGGAAAGTTTTTAAGTAGGTCCTATATCTTTTGATACAGTATCTATAGCGACCATGTCACAAGGACACGAAAGAGTGAAAATAGGCTTAACAAAATATTCATAGGTCATTCCCCTGCCCTGGATAACAGCAGGGGAAGCGAGTGAATTCATCAAACGTGATAAAAGGGAACATATCAAATTTGACAACACTCTGTCCATCTCGATCCAGGAGGCACTTCTCTTCGTTACACGTTCCCCTGCGTACAATAATCACCATTTGTCATTACTTTTCGCCAGATATTCTTGATTCGTCTGTCGAATATATTCTGCCTCCGCCTTTCTCTCCCGAGTCTCCGCCATCATTCACGTGGTTTGGGAATGGGTGTACCTGTCGCAGGCGTTGATTGCAATTAATCTCATACAGCTTTTGTGCCCACCTAACATCGAATTAGTCCAATTTTGCATGCGATGCCCCGTCTTCAGGGACCCCATCCCGATACGACGGGCAAATTGGAATTGTATCGCGAGCAAAACCCGGCGATTGCAAGCAACTGCAATCCGGGCCCCGTGTACCGACTGTTAAAAAACGCGACAGGATGGAGAACAAGGGTTGAGTAAGACCCACGAACCGGTTGCTCGTGTAGAGATTGATTCGACTGGGAGGGCTAGATGGGGTCCGCTTACTCCGCACCACTTGGAACGACTGGGATCGGTTTCTAGCCCGCAGCGGAGCCGTGTATTGCGATGTACGCCGTACGAGAGCTAATTTTCGAAATTGCCTTACTGAAGCTGAAATCGCAGTATCGGTGCTAAGCGTATATTGCATTCGTGGGCGCCGTGTGCGCTTCGTAGACGCGCGCACATCAACACACACACACAACTCACACACATGCATACACACAACACAACACACACGAGACCGAATTACTCTTATGAAAATGACTTGTCGGAATCGGCAGCGCACGCCAATTAGCGCGTTTCGACCATTTTTGAAATCCGATCCGCCCTCTCAGATAGGTTTGCTACTGGCATGAATACGTTTCAGTCTCAAAAACGGAAAAAGTCGTTCTTTCCCCTGGCCCTCCCCAAATGGTTCAATTAATGTTAAAAGCTTCCCATTGAAAGGCCCAAAACCGATTCCCTCCCAGTCGCATCACTCAAAATTACTGAAGAATCTTTGGAACCTTAAAAAGCATGTGTTTCTGAAACAAGCGCGATGCGTCATCCAGATGGGGGAA
Source organism: Diadema antillarum (assembly GCF_040938485.1). Taxonomy (NCBI): domain Eukaryota; kingdom Metazoa; phylum Echinodermata; class Echinoidea; order Diadematoida; family Diadematidae; genus Diadema; species Diadema antillarum. The sequence continues at coordinate 1,085,331 of NW_027270998.1, read as the reverse complement.
AAAAAGAAGCGGACAATGTTCAGGGATCGCAAGAATAGTTTTTCAAACTGTTTCTTCGCAAAACTCCTGTCGTAATTAGAGGCAAGGTGGAAATTGATTATACATGCGAGTAGAGAATCATGCTGATATAGCGATCACCCACGAATGGCTTGTCTGAGCGGGCCTGGACTGCAGAAATCAATGCTTGCGTTATGAAGCCACTGCATGTAAGGGAAGAAAACGGCGTCCAGATGAAATTTGCGGGAACCCGAGCCTAAAACTCTGCTGGTTATGCGGATTAGGGTCGTAAATTCGCTACAAGTGGCTCTACATGCTATCAGGTTTGGGCATTAGTTTCCCGCCATTCGATTTCTACACTGTTATTTCATCCGCTTGTGTACGCTTCTTCTCGTCTGGCTTTAACTCACATCTTCCTCTTCCGCGTCTTCATTTCTCCGATCCTCACTCTTCCCCCCTCTCTCCCACTTCATCGGCCCATCTGTATAGCGTCAGAGTCTTTTATTTTCCCTTTTCTAAGCTCCCAACACCAAGTTCGAAGCTAATTCAATAATAAATCCGGTCGAAGAGAATCTAATTATCACTACATGTTTCAGTGGCATAAAATGTCTTGCCCGGGAGGTGGGGGTAATTGGGCAAAATTGTCGCAGCAATATCGTATTGGCTGTTAGTGGTGTACGTTAGCGTAGCGGGACCGAAGCACCCGATCTCACCGGCGGGAAGTATCGAACGCCTGTGACCGCTTCCTTACTCACCGCTACACGCAGGAAAATTGTGTGACGAGTTTCGATTCTTTTTTAGGGTATCGCTTCTCAGAAAATGACTTCTCGACTAGTAATGTGCGAAAAACGGGATTGAAACAATTTAGATTGAAGAGCGGTGGAAATATTAAGTGGTCATTCATCAATTACTGCACCCAGTTAACTCTTCGATGCACTTTTGAGAAAAACGAAAATATCTCGTCGAAAACATACGTATCTTAAGTGATACCTGCACATGAGTATAACCTCGAAGAATGCTTTGCATTAAACAAAATAGCCGATACAACACGTACATTTCTCATACTGCCTTCACAACTCGAAGCATAAGCATCTTCACCATTGTGTATAACAGATATGTACTAATCTTATCCGACGTAGATTGCAAAAGATCACAACAGCATATTATATCATAATTATTTCCGACTACTGTTATTCGTTTGAAAAGGCAATAATTCATTCACCACGGATCCAGATGTTACTCTCTACATCTAAACATTTTATGCGAATTAATTCAGAGGGACTAGACATTCTAATGACTTGGTAAATCTTTACCACGAGAGATAGGCAAAATAACTATAAAAGTTCGTTTCCTTCTGACTAATTCTATTCCTTTATTCCTCTGAGACTGAGTTTATCATCTGGTACGGTTAAACCAAGAGAAACTGTCTTGATGTACACACTACTTGGTTAATTATGACCACGTATATATAGAGACTATAAACCTTGTTTAAGGTCCGCATGTTGTAGCGATGCTTATTTTTTTTCCTCCTTACCTCAGTCGCTTGCTCACAGCCCCTGAAAATCGAATTTAAAATCCTGGGCCGTAATATTGAGATTAGTTTAATCATCTACATGTTAGCACTCACTGAGGGTACGTTCCCACTCATTGGAACAGCAATTTAATTATCCCGATTGCAATGAGCTCTCGTTAGGCAGAGCGTCTTCTCGCCCGTGTCCTCATGTTAGAATGATGATATCCTAACAAAGATTGTGTGTATTTACGTGCTGCCGTCTTCTGCTAAGGCGAGTTGGTTGCCAAGAGGAAGCGAAAAACTTTAGCTTTATACTCCGCCTCAGAAAGATGAACAATCTATTGTACAATAATGTTATGAAAACTGTTGACGCGCATCTTCCGTTCTTATTTTGACATCGTCATAATTGGAATATTCAAAATATGCTAGTTTCCAAAATATCTTGATTTGTGTCCTTGCGACAAACTTACTGAGAAAAGAGAGCAAAATAAAGCCGCCTATAGACGTGTTAATACTTTGATAGACTTGAAATTGAAATAAAAATGCCGATAGGCATTATAAACCGATCTAACTATACACGCTGTCGGACGTGGACTAAAGGAAGATGTAAAACCATTGCAAAGGAAAAAGATAAGGAATTAGATATAGAAAATGTCATTAACAATAATTGCAAAGCTGAATGCAATTAGCTAATTCTAATATCATAAGTATAGTGTATATGCCCAGTCTAAGGCAACGAAATTACGTCATGGCGAAGGTTCTTGCAAATCGATGTGCTTTGTGATCGTTTGTGAACGAGGAGAAAGTAAAACAAAGACATTCCCGATATTGGTGTTTGCTTCGGAAAATCATCACATGTAATCAATGTGACTGAACATCTAGTTTCTGAATTCCACCCCCCCCCCCCCCTTTATGACCACCTTAACATGCTCAACCCATTTTTGTGTTGTTGTTGCCCCTTGACTCACGGAGAAAATTCACAGCGAACGCTGCAATGAGAGTATTAGCAATCTCCCAAAGCTACAAAGCAGGGTGCGTATACTAATCGGACCACGCTGCATGATTTTGACAACAAACTTTCTTTTTCTTTCATTTTTTGTTGTTAGAAAGATATTTCTGAGACCTTTCTTTGTCGCGTAAGAGTCAACTTCAGGGATCAGATTTTCGTAGTAATCATGACAGCACATTCGATCTCCTAACTACAGGACATTATATACTCCGTATTCATTACGAGTTAATTTTTCATGAGCAGTTCCAGGACTTTCTCCCCCCTCTTCTCCCCCTCCTTTTTTTCTCAGTGCAAGCATACGATAAGACGGTGTTGGTTGAAGAACCTAATCCAATTTTGCCACGCGACTGTCACTCTCGTTGCGTCCACGTGTGTTCGAGTACACAATTCATTGTTCGCCGTAACACAAAGTGTTGCATGCGAAAGCATGCTCGCCGGGGCTGCGCTGCTTGTATTATTAGTTAGTTTCTAACTTGGTTATGCAGTTGGAGGTGTCATGAGGAATCAAAAAAGCTTTTCCTTGATGGTTTTCATTTGGCGATAATCCAATTTGAGGGTATTGTCGGTCAACACTCGTCCATGCCCGTGCAAGCGCTCGCCGGGTTGGGGGCGTACCATTTAATTCCGCGTTGCAGGAGTGATAGGAGGCGCCACGGAGTGCCGGGTTTCATGGCGTGCAGGTGTGGCGTCCCGCTGTATACACTGGAGGCAGCTCTTTAATGAAATGAACGACACAGACAGAAGAACTAACGCCGTGACGCAACAGTGTCATGACGACTTCTTTCCAAACCGGTAATGTCTACTAGATCATCCTTTAATGCATCTCTGCCTAATTGTTCTCGATCGGCTTAAGATATCTCTGTTGCCATCGTTGAATCAGATCTAGGGTGTCACTAACAATATGAAACATGAAAACGCCGAAACATCACACTCATCTTGAAATGAATTCAGAAATTCGAATGCATTGTAAGCACACACATACACACGAACACATTCTGACACAGTCGGAAAAAAAACCACACACACACACACTCTCTCTCTCTCTCCCTCTCTCTCTCTCATCTCTCTCTCTCTCACACACACACACACGCACACACTCACTCACACACAAATGTATGTAGCCTACACAATCAACACCATGCACTACAATCAAAACGCAACAACTATCAAAACACACACCAAATCGTCATCTGAAAGGTTGTTCTGAATAAGCCATTATTCAAGTAGTATAATGATATTAATAATAATCCATAATAATCTTACAAAATTAATCACAGTCATACTGACAAACTTGCATAAACCCTTTGTAAGCGTAATACATCAGGTGCTCAGTATGTGGCTTAATAGCTGCCTTTATCATAATTATGACGTCATTAATGTTATTTTGCCTCAGCATCCTGATTCACCATTCATACAAAGTATCACAAAACTAGACTGTAAATTGTATAAAGAGGACTCCTAAGAAGATTCCCACTATACTTCATATTTATCATGCCAGATCGTTCATGTATGATATGACAATTCATGACACATTAATTCTGAACAAAATCTAAGAGAAATTACTGAATGTTTCACTGAATGCATTTGAGGGAAAATAATGTTTTTTTCTGCAATGAATATGTATCCGATGTACGCCGACTCAAGTTCACTGCTTCCATTAAAACTATCATTTTCATGAATTGAATTCTCCTGAGAACATACGAGCAGAATTCGGTGTGATCATTGTGATTAGTCGTTCTGTGTTTTCCTTCGAAGAAGAAGCCCAACACAACTATTGGCTTACCAACTATATCTAAAATAGAATCTAAAGGCAAATACATCATCACGTCAACCAAATCACCCTTAAAAAAATTGTTATGATTTAGTCTTTCTACATTGTCTTTCTCATGTGCCTTGGTTAGTAGAGTGTTTACCTCCCAATTTGTCAGATATCCAAAACAAATTAGATTATCAAGCATAAATCATGGTTCATTATATCATTAATGTACATTGTACATGTATTTCATTATTCCCTCCATGAATGTCTGCGCTCTGCATAACGGCAAGAATATACTTCTACCAATAAATTACGAAAACAGACTAGTACTACATAATTATCATATTGTGCACTAACAGGGTGATACTTTGCAAGATAGTGCTAAATATGTCTGAAAAGCTTATGGATCAAATGTGGCATATAACATAGCAATTATCACATACTTAAAAGAGTTTTTTGGTTAGTTTGTTTGCTGACATTATAGAACAATTTGAAGCATTCCAAAATGAAACAAAATTAATGATATACCCCTGGGAATCACAATGGCCATTTCTTTAAAATTTTTCAAACTGTGAACTATCTAATAATTGAGTGGTTAATTAGTGATTACTGTTGTCATAATAGAAAAAAAAAAATTATTCAGAGAAAGCCAATTCCAGAATTTCGAAAAATCCTCATCGAAAAAAAGAAAGAGAAAACTACTATGCCTGAAACAACCAGTACTATATAATTTTAAAGCACTTCGGAAGGGATCCATAGCACATAACAGAGTCACTGATAACGCAACGGTTTCCCTACGCAGTGATATGATTTCATAACTTTGCCCTTAAATTCACTGACCCCTTTCCCTCTCCTCTGATACATATCTTCTTTTTCTGTTTGTTTTCATACCTGATGGAACTAATCTAGTTTTGGGCGTTTACTCCCTCTGTACACCTTCGATAATAGGTTTACACAATTTTGCTACTTACGCCCCTCTTTGTTTTCACTAAGCGTGAGTGCATATGGAGCTAAGTTGCTACAAACGAGATTATCTGATATTAGGATAGGATGCTAATGGAAGATCGCGGGAATAATTAAAAGAAGGTTATCTCGGGGAAAGTGTACATATTTGTTTTTTGTCGTCCCACGGGACGGCGTTATTGTAAAGCTCTTTAGTGGAAACCGTAGGCAGTATTCCCGTTCTATGCCTCTTTTGCAACAGCAAAGCGTACTCAATGAACTTGTATGTACCTTATAGGTCTTGACTTGCTTGCCCTTCATCTCTACGTTGGACCAGCTGATACAAAAATGCCAAGGAGCAACTTACACCTTGATTATTCCAATTCACGTCCGCTAGTGTGTAAGAACATGTCACAACGTAGTCAAAATAAAATGGATTACTGCGTATACAAAGTCGGCATCTTAAATACAGCACACTACACGCACACACCCACACATCCACAACGCACACACTTTCACATTATATTTTATTATAATGACATTGTATATTTTGTATGTGTATAGACGGTATGACTTAGTGCATACATGAGTGTTGCTATTGAATGATAAAAATATTCTCATATGAATAGGAGAGATACATAATATGCAATTGATATTTCATAGTCATACGAGATTGTTTGACCAAGAAGACATAGTTATCATGGCTTCACATTTCTGTATGGAATACTTGCCCAAGATGTGCCTCCTTAACAATTATGATTATTAAAAACAACAATGATGATGATAATGATGATAGGTTATGAATAAACATTAATTTACAGGATCTATATTGATAACGACATTATTCATTTAAAAAAATACTAATGATGTGTCTTATTAACACACTATGGCAGTTTTAGTGGTAGCATTGATGTGCCAAAGGGTCCTGCCTAGGTTATTTAATTTGATTTTTGCATATAAATTTCTGCACGATATGATCTTATATTGTTATCACCCGGCATTGCCGGGTATGTACCCACTATTTGCAAATTATCTGGGTAAAGAGGAAGGGCTTGGGCAACTGAGTCTCCTCGTACGCGATGCGAAACTGGGGGTGTCATATCTAAAGGAGAATGAAACCCAAATCCATGTATATTATGAGGATTGAGGGAATGCAGAAATATCAGTAGAACACAATCAGCGAAGTTGAGAAAAATCGGACAATCCGTTCAAAACTTATGAAAGTGATACTAATTTTTTGGTGTTGCCATCTCTTGATGAGAGGACATGGGGGAAATAAATTTACCCTCAATATATCAGTAACAAGACAGTGGGAGGAATGTGTGCTTTTCAAAACATGTAAAATTTGATGAATTTCTTCTTTATTTTCTTTATATCGTTTCTATTTGTGACCGTGTGACATCACGCATTGTAGTATAGTCTTCCAGCGATTGCGTTACCGAAACTTAACGATTCCTAACTTTTGAAATAACTGTCCAAATTTCCTCAACTTCACTGATGTGTTCTACTGATATTTCTGCATTCACTAAATCCACATTATATTTTGGGGTTTCATTTATTCCTTGAGAGGTCAAAGCTTTACCCACTTTTTCTCCCGTGATTCTCATGTACCGTTGGCCTGTTATTGGTATAGTCCAAAACGAGACCACGATGATTATGTCGAATGATGTTAATGATTGTTTGTTTGTTTTTAATTAGGCACTATATGGACATGCAAACTTTTGAAGGGGACCGTCAAAATCTATGCACATCAAAATCTATCTCTGCAAAGAACGAGATAGAGATTATTGAATTTCCAGTAGCAGTATGTTAGTTTCAATTAGATCACAAGTTTCCAGACAGCGTTACAGAGACACAGTGTTGAATGACGCGGAAAATAATGTGGTATAGTCCCTGTCTAACAACGTCGAGATAATGCGATGTGTGATCAAAGGAATTAATCACAAAGTTCGGTTAATCGTAGATAGCTCTCAGCTGAGTCACAATTTAAAAACAAGAATCTGCCTGTCAATTTAGCCAATTTCCACCAGTCCGAGAGAAACTCAGTCTTCCGCATTCTGGTGTTGAAAGGAAGCCGATCGAGCTCTTTCTTTCCCATGCGGCGCTTTCATTCCCTAACAATGACCCTGTTGACAGTGATTACGTCCATACAGATTAGAATGAGGGGAGCTGAAAACATCCTTTTCTTCGAAAGTGACAGTTACGGTGATTGACACCGTTTTTTTTTCACATGGACCACCTTTGGGGAGAAAAATCAAGTTAATTGACCGATTGGCGGCGCGCAAAGTCAAGAATAACTGTCATAATAGGTTCGGAAGAATAGATGATTGGTTCGCCTTCTCCCGTTTCCCCGTCCCGCTTCTCACAGTATTTCAAAAAGCGCCGTAAGATAAGGCGGTCCAGAAAGCGCTTAGTGCTAATGACGCCACTTTCTTACGCAGCGGTCAATGGGCGCCTCTCCTCATTGGACTCATTAGCCATTCGCGCTTGTAAGCAAGATTCGGCCGGAACAACAATGGCTTGAGCCGGGCTAGGTCTTTTGAGGGAGAGACCCCGTGAGAGTCATTGTGGAGACATTTTTAGCGCACAATCTTTATTCCCAAATCCCCTTGTTGTTTCCTCGGTTGTTGGCGAAGAAACTTACTTATTAGTTTAAGGCCATATCGTATCCATTAATATGTGTATGTATATAACAAAAAATCATTACGACATCGAATATTCATGAGTTGTTAAGATCAAGAAGAGAACTCTCTTGTTTTTCACTTTCGAAATTACTTTATTTGAATGTGACATTTGGTTTTACAACTGAAACCTACTAATTCTTAATTATGCATAACTACAAGCGGACTTAGCTTATGTAGCTTTCTATGAATTTCGCGTATAAGCATAAGGGGGGGGGGGTGATAACCTGGTGGCATCTCCATAATTATTTGCCACTTTATATAACTATTACTTCATGAGATAAACGACACATCGTATGCGGATTGGACTCAATTGTGTAAGGTGTAAAGGATGACGTCAGCCACAACTCATTCTTTTTAACAACCATAATTTTTGAAAGAGATTTACAGGAAAAGGGTTTTGTTTCACTTCTTGTACCCGAGAGTAATTCACTAATCAACTTAACTATTAAATGAAGAAATTGTTCACGTTTTTATGGAGAGGACAATTGTCTTTTAAGACTATTCCGGATATACTTCTTTTCACCTCATTTCGATCAAAAAGAGTCATTTTCCGTCAAAAGTTTATTCATTAGACGAAAATTAAGAAAATCGCAGCTAAAGTTCGTGAATATGCACTTTTTCGAATTAGCGAACCTTGTTTCATTTTCGAATTAACGAACCGTCGGAACAACGGACCTCATTTCATTCTTGGATTAACAAAGCTTCGGAATAACGAACCTCATTCCTTTTCAAACTATCGAACCTTCGGAATACGCCACAATTAGTGTTTAGATTAACGAACCCTGCAACTAATTTTCGGATTAACGAACATCTACAGGTACATACGGAATTCGTGTGTTTCCGAAGGAAGGATCTTCGGAATTATGAATCTCACTTCATTTTGGGATTGACCAACTTTCAGAATAACGAACATCCCCCCGGATATTGATGATGATGAAGAGGGAATTTGTGATGCGTCAAGTCAGATCAAATCAAATCAAAACAACAAGATAGTTAAATGAAATCTTGAATGCCGATTTTTTAGTCAGAGCGCACTTTTGAAAGTTGAACAAATTGTTCGTATCCGAAGAGAATAAGCGTAATAATTGCATAGAAGCTGTTTGTATACCCAGTACAAATTGGCCAACTATGCTAAGTGTAAATCCCTCTCAACTTGTGGTAGTTTGTAAACAGGAGATTCACCCATGCTTAGGATTTTACCTTTAGCTTTGCCAACTGTCAACTGTCAGCAACATCTAACGGAATCAAGGAGAAGCAGTAGGGGAATTAATGTGCGAGTTACTTTTTTCTTTTTTCTTTTTTTTTTCTGTCCCGCTTCAACGCCGTGCATGTATTCCTTTGCCCGTCTCTCTTTTCATGGTACTTCCCTCCCAGCGGCCTTCTCTTCCCTCAGCTGTCCGTTTCTCCCGCAGGGCTGTTTGGATCCAATGGCGACAATGTCTACACCACCCCGATGCACTTTTGGTTTAAACGCGATATATAGTCGGGGACACCAACAACACCGCGGTCGACGTCGACTGAAAAGATGCCAATCATAACTGACCTTGCTTTGCGCTCGGTGACATTGTTTGGTAAGTTTTTGCAGCGCGATCAATCCTCTTTTAGTGGCGTGAAAACGAAAACGGATTGTGTGTGTATTTGTGTGTGTGTGTGCGTGTGTATGTATATATACACACACTGTAATGTGATTATCGAGTGCAATATGGGTTGGGGTGCATTGGAATAGATTAAAACTAACAGGTGATATGTCAGGTTGTGCAGAAAGAGAACATAGTGTGTCACTTGAAAATATACTAAATCCACGTATATATACAAATGGAGGCGCTAAAGGGGTAGGATATTAATCAGAAACTATCGAGCACCAGTGAACACATTACGCGAGGCTCGGGCCGGGGTATTCAAAGTAACTTTTGCCAAACGGTGACTTCCCATAATCGCCAAACACCGCACTACCAGCCAATCAACTTCAAAGAGTCCTACTTGCTGGCACGAGTGTTGCTGACGTCATAAGTAACACCATAAATTAACGTGACCAGCAGGGCCCTGTTGCATAAAAGTTCAGATCAAACATATGTCAGAAAATTAAACATAAGTCTCTGAATATTCGGTTCTGATTGGCTGATAGCTGACTTACCTATGATTTTCTGACTTATGTTTGATCGTATCTTTTTACGCAACAGGACCCTGGCGAACAAATTGTCATCTCCTTCAATCTCCGTCATTGACTACCGTGTCATATCAACTCTGATGATAGTCCTATCGTCCTCCTCTCACATTGAGTGATATTATTTCAAAGGAGAAGATGTTACATAATATTCTTCTCAGAACATCCTCTCTGTGAGTTTAATATCCAAACAAAGTCGATATCGTTTGATTATTCATATTCATTCTCTCAAAGTCGCCTGCATAATTTGTTTCTTATAATTACCATTCCTTAAATCTTCAAAATCTTCAAAATTCAAAATTCCAACTCCTATATATCTTTGAAATCCCTATCAGTTATGAATTTCATTTCATTTACGTTATTTTCCATTTCCAAAACAAATAGAATGAGATGGAGTAAACTGTGGTTGACTCCACACTTGGCAAACGACACCGAAAACGTGATGGAAATTTATCATGTATATTTTTCTAAAGACCATTCCTTATCTCCTGATTGGCCTGCTTTTCTCAAGTTTTCCTCTCTTTTTCGACATCAGACCACAATCCAATAAGATTGGATACAATGCCACTCTTTTTCTGTTCACTGATTCCATGGAAGAGAGAGATGGAGAGAGAGAGAGAGGGAGAGAGAGCGGGCGAAAGAAAGTATGCAAGAAAGAAAGAAAGACAAGAGGGACATACACCATTCACTTCAACAAAAGAAAATTTTCCTCAGGTATATACATTTGGAGGCATTACCGTGCGGGGGTTCAGCGCACTAAAGCGACAAAATGTGTGCATATCGATGATTCGCGATTAGGAAAATGAAAGCGAACCCCTCCGATCCGCGAGACGTAGATTGCATCCACCCATACCCACTGCTAGCAAGACAAAGCTGATGAATTGTGCGGTTACCTGGACGCGCGAGGCTCCCACCTCGCGACCAAGGAAAGCGGAGAAAGGCGGGTGCGGCAGGAAATTACCGCCTCACTCCAGAGATTTTAAGCAAATTGATGCACGACGTGGAAATGTATATAAACAATTATAATCGCGTCGGGTTTTTCGCCTATTGTTTAAACGCTAATAACATACGCACATTTTATTCCATCAATCAAAGGATTTCAGATTTAAATCCCCAGCTCATGTGCACTTATGCAATCAATCTGTTGATGCTTGAAAGGGAATTCTGGGACTGTGGGAAAATGAAAATATAAAGGTATTCTAACTTCTTGTTACACAATAGTCTTGAATTCTTACGCGATGTAAAGTGTGATTCACGAAGCCGTCAGTAAAGGGATTAGATAGAAAATACTCAGTACCAGCACTTGGGAGCTAAAATTAGTCCTTTGCTTGTCACAATATATTGATTTCCCAAAGCTTGTTGCCATTATTGCGTTAGCAGGAAGAACCTAGAGACGCGTTCAATCAACATCAAATTGTAAGCCTGTCATAATCCCACATAATGGATCGAAAATACGAAGTACCTTGATTTTACAATTTCGTTTGTTCTTCGTCAAAACTCAAATAACTTGATAAAAATGCACTTGAGATTGTGTGCAATTATTCATGCGGCTAATGAATAACTAGCACTTCCTACGTTTGGGGTAAATGACTTCTGTTGTAACGCCATACAGGAGATGTTATAATTTTTATAATTTTTATTTTGTTTAAATTCCAAGTTTCATATTAGTCACTGGAGTGGCTTGAAAAGTTCAAGCAGCTGTAAGTTGATTATCAAGTTACGATTTTATTTCTTTATATTATTATGATAAAATATGAATGCTCAGCCTATATTACTTAATTCGCGGCCATACACTTTGAAAGATGTGGAGGCAATTTTGCTTTCACTTTGTTGAGATAGATATACGAATAGTTTAAAACCGATTCATTAATCTAAAATGAATTTAATTGTAAGTATAGGCTATAAAGGAAACCCTCAGTAAGAAAAAACAAGTTTCCAGGAGATAAAAGCTGTCGTTTTAACGGAAATACGGTTAACATAGTGTGGTTTGCTTCACTTAATGGACGTGATCAATGCCCAACTATCTTTCGCACATTCTCATCAATGCAAGTACCATAATTTGTTTCGTGAGGAATGTGTATTGATGCCATGAGCAATACACAGATAATCAAACCATATATAATACGAGAATGTCCTGTTTGAAATTACAAATGAAACGCATAAAGCTTTTACTTTAAAAAAAAAGTCAGCCGAATAACTTACAATTACATCTTCTTCCTACAGGCTTCGACATTAAATACTCCAGATCACTGCAGAATTCCTGGGGGCATTTCATGAAGCATTTTGTCCGACAACTTTGTCGGACAAATTTGCTCTCAGCCAATCAGATGCAAGGATTTCAGTAGCTTTTTAACAGTTTGTCAGACAAAATATTTGACAAAACGCTTCATGAAATGCCCCCTGATGTCTCACGGCCTTTTTATTTTGTTTAAATTTCTGCAGCTTTTGAGTCATTAAGCAATACTGCTTTTCTGTTGTTGACCTATCATAGGTGCAAAGTCTAAGATATCATTGCGCGGATTGAATAATTTGTTTCCAGCATTTCCGTATACTTTCAATATTTCGCATCTTTTATTTTACATTGTAATGCAATTTGTGCAATCATCTGTCTGTAGAATTTTTTTATGTTTCTACTGGAAATGGAATGAATGAATTACTTAAGGAATGAATACGCTCAAAACGTAAGTGAAGTTTACTATGTTCACATTAATTTCGACTTGTATGTTTATCTCGGCTTTCATTTCTCATCTTCAGGACACATTGTGATCTAGAATGAAATTGTTCTTTAAAAAGTCTCCTCAAATGTGAAGGAGAGTTAAGTTCCATGTATAGCGGTTTTAGACATCGGGTGTAAGATCGATATGTTATGATAGATTGCATGCTTCATTTAATTTCTTGCATTTTGTCCTTATCATTATTGTGAAAACAATGCTGGAAGCTACTCGCTATGTTTAAGTTTGAATGACAAGTCACATATTAGATTGAGGAAACTGGCCGGATTATCTATTCTTTAAATAATATTTTGCTTGGAAATGACGAAATCGTTTAGGAAGAGGTGAGTTTGGCAGTTAGGCTTCTTTCTTAAGATGTTCCAGAAATATATTGTGACTATGATGATTCAACTTTTCGGAACTCATATTATTTTTTTTTTATTTAACCTAAACTTTTCCACAAGCAGAACAAGAGGAATAGGACAGAATAGTGCTGAGAAAAGGAAATTATCAATATCACTTTGAAGTTACTGGAGTGTTAAACAACAAATAATAGTGAGCAAGGTACCAGAAATGGTTACAGGTTCAAAACTTCTTTTTTCTTGTTACCATCGACAACCCATTTGTACGAACAATGTCTATGCCAGGTTTAGTTGATGGACTTTTGAGGGTATTACCCCGATGGGGCAAGGGATGTGAAGACGGACAGGCTAGTGTGTCATTCGTATGGGCGACAAACGCAAGGAGAACTTGGAGAACGACACAGGCGTTTGACTTTGCGAGGGACTCGCTACCGGAGGCTCACTTCCCTTGATGCATGTTTGAAAACATTCTGGTATCATTTTGTTCCAGATACAAGCATATTCTCTAGTCTTTTAAATGAACCCAAACGTCAAGAGCTGCTTCTTGGTATAACTTACATTCCCACATGAATATTTCTATATCTACAAGGACATTATTATGAATCGTGAATTTTATTCTGCTTTCAATTCGTTAATTACGTCTAATTTTCATCTAACAATTAACCAGTGTTCACTCAAGACCATTTGTAATTTTCTTATATTATGCTCTGAGGAAGAAACAAATGAAAAATGAATTGAATTGACCTGACTTAAATTGAATGGAATGAAATATCACATTATTTCATCATATTTTGCTAAATAAAGTATTTCGGACGATACCATCGATCACCCTCGATCACTCATCATTATATCTTAAACATTACTTGCAACCTCTATGATTTCATATTAATCCAATCCATCTAATCAGCTGAATGGAACACACCGAACTTCAAAAAGAACTTGTAAGACGAGATCCATGATGTACGTCACATTATAAATTCTGGCTGTCTATCATAAATAAATGTATGTAATACGTTTTGTCACTACTCTTAGGAAATCACTGATCTATCTTTCGTTAACACGATTATGAGTTATGGAACATTCTATGTTGTGCCTTTCAGTCGATGTTGATTATAAGACCACAGTAATAAAAAGGAAAAACAACATAACGATCATATACATGTATAAAAATTATTATCCAGAAACTACATTGTCCATGTCGTAATTGTGACAAACACAAGACAGTCAGTGTGTTGACAGAAGATTTGAAACAGAGGATGAACCCCAAAACATTGAACTCAAGTCCAAAAGACGTCATGCGCCCTGCGCGTGAGGTTCATTCCATTCACACCGTGATGATGGCCTGAAGGCCCCTGTCTCAACAAACACAATGGTCACGTGCAAACAGCAAAAGTTTGATATTGTAAGATAAGTTCGTGTCGATCGATTTAAAACAAAGATGGCTGTCTACCCAGCTGAAGAAATTAATGTGAATATCTGCCCTTGAACTTGTTTGTGTGGACTATGAAAATTAAACGCATAAATCAAAATGTTGGTAAAATAAAACAGATAATGACGAGCTCTGATGACTCTGCAAATTTCCTTTGTGAGCCATCTGTTCAATGTAAACATTTCATTATGTGAATGTATGTACATGCGTCAATGTTTGAAAACAGTAATAAAAATTATTCCATGCAAGGCGGAAAGAAGTCAACAACTTTCATATTTGTTTCAGTTCCCTAGATACTGTAGAAATAATTATACGCATTTCTACATCAACAGAAATGATGAAGTATCAGCATTTTGGCAAGAATATGTAAATCGCTTGGTGTGCTTGTCATTCTTAGGAATTCAATACTTGTATAATGTGCCTGTTTGTCAAAGAAGCAATGCGTGTATGTATGTGTGTGTGTTTTATCAAACAGTCAGCATGTGATATTAACCAAGGATAGCTGCTGAAACATCCTTTGAATCAAATACAAAATAATTATACTACAGAAACCCTCAACTCGCCAATTCCATCTCGACATTCTAGCTGAAATAGCAATGACCTGTCCTCAAGTATCTGCAGCCTACGGATATTTTTGTTTTTAAATGTCAGCAAGATTATTGTTTTTATGTATACAATATACAAATATATACATGGCTACAGAGTAATACTAACTTGCTCTCTGCATTACAACATATACCTTTGCACAGTTGTCTACATCTTAATTTCGGATCTTTCTCATTTATGTCATGTTGTTTTGACCTCCTAAGAAGGATTGTGTCTGTCTGCTCCTTTGAACATTGTCACTTTTTACATCCCAGAAAGTGGCCAGACATTGATATTGTGCGATAGTTAGGCCCTATAACCAGACAAGGATGTTGATTACAAAAGCGAAATGAAAGTAAAGTAAATCATTTGTATCTTACCACTGCGCGCTTCAGACAACGTCGGGAGACCAGTTGGACTTCGAGCTTGCTGCACGAAGCTGCTGTGCATCGCCAAGGCGGCCAGGGTGGCGTGATCGTATCCCGCCGAAGCCTTGGCGGCGGCGAAGTAGAGCGAGGCGGTGGAAGGATGTATGGTTGGCAGACAGGACGCCACGCTAGCGATGGTCGGATGGCCCGCCGCGGCGGCCGCCATCAGCGGAGAGATGAGCGGTCGGGGAGGGAAGATCTCCCGCGTCTTTGGTTGCTCTTGGCGACCAAGACCCAGCAGCTCGTGGATGGCGAAGGAGGACCGCTGGTGACCCGGCGACGTCCCGTGGATGGGAGACGTGGCCGTCGGAACCGACACACGTGGTTGACCGCCATGACCACCGGACAAGGTGATCGATGACGACGGACTTAGTGTTTCACCTGTCATGATTACGGGTTTGATCAGTTGTCACTTCAGAGCAAATGTTTCAATTTGAGACCTCTAATTATTGTTCATGTGCAACTGTCTGATGTTGAATCTTGTCAACATTTCCCTCGAGAGTTGACAGCAGAGTCCTCGCTAAAAACTTGTATTTTCTCAAGAAAACGTTGCTAATGACTTCTATCCATAATATTAGGCCTATTGTAAACATCTACAGTATGTCCACCTGTGTATCGGGATTAACAAATACGCTGCATGGTCTCGATCACACGGACAGATACCCTCAATTGAAAGTCACTCGCCAGAAATCCGGAAATTGAAGCACTTCGCGATTTGTAGCCCTCATCAAAAAATAATAATGCCCCGTCGCTGAATCGAGACGCTCCAATGAGAATCAAAGAGGAGGACGAGGAGGAGGTGGAGGAGAGAGAAGGGGGAGGTGAAAGGAAAACACTGGGAGAGTGGACAGAAGTACCGGGCTGGAGTGATTTATATAGCGAGTGATTGAGAAGAGGCGCTATTGTGGCGGCACTGCGGGGTGGCTCCTTCTTGGTGTGTGTGGTGGAATCTTACAATGATGTCCCCTCGGTGTGCGCGACCAATAGAGGAACACACCTCTTAACTCGTTGACTCCAAATAGTTCTTTTAAAGATTCTGAAGAGGGAAAGGGGGTAGGAGCTGAATGTCTTCTTTATTTCTCTTCTGATCGGGCACTTACTATCGAACAGACGTCTCCAGCTAACAATGGGAGGAAGAATCGTGAATTGGTGTACGACTGATCCTCCCCGTAATTAGCTATTGTCTAAAGTTTGCTAATGAGGACAGCAAGATATTTGACAATCCCCGTCGAGCCCACCCGTACTGGTGTCCCGCTACTTCTCGTGGTCCCTCTTTTTTAACCCTCGCTGTTCTCTTTCTGATCTCTGTCAATCAAACTTTGCCAATCAAACCGAGCGAGAGGGAAGAGACTCGAGGCTAGATTTCTATCCGACGCAGCGATTGGTTGTCGAGAGAATGACGTGCAAGCTACTTGTGCGAGAAGCGTCCAGCTTCCACCTCGTCAGGGGATGACGAGAGAGAGAATATTAACCATTCTTTATATCTCTCTGCTCTCTGTCTCTCTATCTGTCTGTCTGTTTCTCTTCGTTTCTCACTCACTCTTTATTACAAACACATACACACACATACGCACAGTCACACCATGAAAATATTTAACAAGATCCGGGTGAACAAAATGAACTGGATTGCGTTCGTGTGTATAATCATAATAAATTATATTTCTGTTCCCATATACCTTTGTTCGCGTTTAAGGTCACAATCAATCGTCGGGGTGTCTTGATTCTAACCTCATGCTGTTGATTTCAAATAATGCTGAGAGTCATTTCGAGCACGAAATAGACATAAAGCAATATTGTTGGTCAGTCTTCTCGTGCGACATGAGCCAGGAACTCCTCTCTACGAAGAGAGTGATCTGATTTCATATTTCCTGCGAACAAGGAGTGTTCGACCGGTAATCTTGTTTCGTGAATCCAGTTATACTTTACTACGTACGTGGTATCTTTATCTCGTTAGCCGTGATAACACGTCGTTATCCTGAGACTGGTCCAATACAAGACGTTGCGCCACGAGTACTTACTCGGGAAATGCTTTGATTCAGGCGTGAAAGTTACAATAAATTATTGATTTCCTGTTATCAGATATCACTGTGTAAGTGTGATAATTTATTGGCAGCAAGTCATATCGTCATAAATTATCATCAAATTACCAAAATAAGCACAATCACACACACACACACACACACACACACACACACACACACATATATATATATATATATATATATATATATATATATACATATACACTCATAATTACTTATACATTATACAAGGAATGTGCATTTAACAGTGCATACGTAGAATGTGCATATTGATTAAGATCTCATGATACTAATTACTTTAACCGATGAAGGCACTTATAAGGGCTGAGAGTAAAGGTTTGAATCGAGATAGGGACACTACAAAGAGTCATGTATCCAAGCATGTGGATCTTTGTCTTTGGATACTATAGCATACCTCTTTGTGTTGTGAGAGAAGGGTTTTCATGAATGGAAACTCTGAAGATTTTCGAGATTTCGCATATTTCCCCGCCTTTAACACCAGCAGTGTTTTGACAGAAAATTTAGTCAGTGCTACATGGAGTGGGTGGAAGATTTATTTAAAAAAAACAACTACAAATTTATCCAATAGTATTTTTGTCACTTCAAAACAATGGATTTACAGGGTGTTGGCTATTATTCGCAGATACATCCATCTAATTAGAACCATTAACTATATTTCATTAGTCATTAAAGGGTGCAAAAATATTGCTGTGGTGTGGACCAAAATATAAATGCACTCAAGAGAATGGGGGCACTATAAGATGTAAAACGGGAAGCTATTACGGATTCACGTGTAAGCCACCATTTTGCACGCTTGACCTTGCGATGATGAAATCAATTGAAATAATGATGAAAAATTTGGTTCATCGCACCTCTCTATAAAAAGGAACAACTGAAACGACTGATCAGTTTCTAAGAGGTAGGACCAATCATAGAGAGGAAACAGGGGGAGAGGTTGATCTCTCGCGCTCCAGATCGTTGAAAAGACTGGTGCTAAACGTTGATGTGATTGTTTAAAAGGTCGTACAGTGGTGGAAGATAGATTGGAGTTTATCAGTGCATTCCAATCCATTTCATCGCATGAAAACCCCAGCAAGTAATTGAATCATGGCCACAAGTGCGGACCCTCTGTGCTCAAAGTCAATCGGGGTCCAAGTTCACGGAAACATTACGTATATTCTAACACTGCATCCCATCGGCATCTGGGCCAGCGTGGTACAGCTTACTGTTTATATGAAAGAATATTGTAGATAATGTCAAAGGAGGGGTGAAAAGTAGATGAATATACACCAAAAAGAGCAAGAGAGGGAGAGGGAGGGGGATAAAGGGCTGACAAGCGAACAATCTAAGGTGCAGAAGACATGACAGCGATGGCCTTGACGCGCCTTTATGATTGTGTGAAAGAGAATAAGAAAAAGAACAGCGATTTTTGTTAGAACGACCTTAGATTTCTAATCAAGCTGAATAATATCGATCAACACGCGATTCAGGTGATAGATCGATATCTGTTCAGACAGCCATCTACTTTCTTTTGTGTCATCTTGTATCCGATCTTGTGTACGTTAGACCTCCATCATTTCAAGTGAACCCTAATTGCTGTACACCTATGTCGTCATAAGGATCTATCGGGCGGCATTGGCGATGCGGAACTCATGTTAATGTAAAATGCTGACATCTTTCACCCTAAAAGTACTTTGTTGACATTTTGCAATAAAGAATCGTTATACAGCCAACATAACGTCAATGAAACGCTCTTCATCGACATGGATGGAGTCTTTTTGGGCGGACTGTCGTGCATATTTCTTCGCTCTGTCTATACATCACGTCTTGTCTGTTCCTGGCTTAAACCTTTCCAAGATATTATTCGGTATAGTCTTCATGTCGAGTTTGCGTCAGGATTAATCTCTTAGAAGCTAAATCCAAGATTACTCGCCACCTTCTAACTTCTTATGTTAAAAAAAACCCAGATATGATTTTTTTCGTTTGTTTTCTTCTTGTTTTTGCGAAATGATAGGTATTCCTACAAGCCCCTCCAGCTTCTGCACGTCCAAGCATTGGACCTTTTGGAGAAGGGAAAAACACACCAAATTAAGAAAAAAAAAAAGAAAAAAAAAACCGAGGTGGGGATGAAAGTGACAATAATTGTCATGGTAATACATGTCAATTTGATAATTTGAATTTGTGTTATCAGACTGACAACAAGTTTGTGATAACAAGGGATTCTTTATGCTTTATTTTCAGATTTGACATAATGAAGCTCGTCTATATATATATATATATATATATATATATATATATATACATATATGATTGTATATAACCCCTGACACTTTGGTCTTAAAATGAATAATCGTGATACAAGAAATAAAGCAAAGACACAATTGATTTACGCATTGATGCAGTTCTATTTTGTCAGACTGGAAGGAATAATATGTCAGCTCAAGTCATGTAGATTTCTTGCTAGCAAAATATTGTAGTCAGAAGCTTAGCAGTTTCTTTTTAATGACCTACTTACCACTATATTGTACTTGATTTGGATTGCATGTGACGCTAACGTGTTGCTAACACAAGGTGAGAGTTATACAGTTTTGTATACTTACATTTCTTATTTCATATATTTCGTTGTGATATATGTATCTACTTTCATACCCTTGGTAGATTTGAAGATCATGCTCACATACTACTGAGTATGTTGATGACAGAATGACAAAGATGGGAAAAGCAGTGAATATTATTATTTTCAATGTCTCTTTTCAACAATGGATCGTGCGCGCACCTAATTACTCAATTCAAAACTTTGACTGAGATGCGTCACATTTCCAAAGGGCCACCTCGGCATATGTGACTTTAATATGCCCAATTGCACTGCCTCGTTACGTTCCCCCGGCAAGGGTGAGGCAATTAGCAGCGCTCAAGCGTTTGTGAGTACAAATAATTTCCCGCCAAAATGTAGCTCGGGGGCAAGACAGACGATCGGGCAGAGATGCTCGAGTCAAGTGGTGTTATGTCTTGCTGCCGCGACAGTGTTTGTATGTTTTCGTGGCCGGTTGTCATCTCTAAACTGGCGTACTTAGGTGATCAGTTATGTAGTTTTTTTTTCTCTCTTTCTCTCTTTCTCCCCTTCAAACCATGCCCAACCAGTTCCCGGAAACGCTCTGCGAAATATTGTGAGCGCAGGTTGTTTCATGGATGCACAGTTCTCATAAAGCAGCTCTCCGCATTGCGATTGTCATGCTATGAGGAGGTTTTCACGTCAACAACTAAGGACGGCCTCCTTACATGACGTGCTAACATTCTGCGTGTTTTTTTTTTTGTTGTTGTTTTTTTTTTTGTAGCTCAGTTTGGCTCTTTCGAAACCTTACCGGCTAACTGTCAATCATTATAATGCTTATAGGAAAGGTCTCAACGCAATTACTGCCATGTCTGCTACCAAATTTGTAATCCAGAACAAAAATGATAGAATAACTTGTAATGCAGGTATGAAAAGTTAAATCAGATTAACGGGGAAATGATATCTGTGAAGAAAATATAATCCATATTTTTATTGTCAATTAAAAATGGTCTAACAAGGTAGTAACTGAAACGATGATGATGATGATGATGATAATAATACTAATACTAATACTATACTACTACTACTAATAGTAATAGTAATAGTAATAATAATAATAATAAGCGCTTACAGATTATACATTTTTAATAAACAATTGACTGTATCAATGCTATTAACTTTAAGACATTGCTACCCCTTTAACTTGTTTTTATTGTTTTACGGAAATAACAAAATCAAGCGGGAGGAGAAAACTACGGCACAAAGGATGCGATAAACAGATTGACAACACGCGTCCGAACAAAATAATTATTACAAATGAATTCTCGTTCTAACGATATGAGATGTAGTGTGAAATTATGTGAACGTAATACGTAATTTTAATATTTGTCATTCAATTCTGAAAGGAAAACAGTCATGTATAGTTTGTATAAGGGTCATGTTCTATTCAGATGTCAAATTAAATTGTAAAAAGAAAACACACCATTGCTTATCTCATCAATGTTAATTCAAATAATCCCCTAAGTTATCAATTGATTTATTGATTGAAGTCGTTATCGGATGATTGTAATCGTGATTGATCTTTTTCGTCAGCTTCTTACGATTATGATTATATGTTTATATAACATATATGATATGATATAATATAATTTAATATAATATAATATAATATATATATATACACTGTATATATATTGTATATAATATAATATATGATATATATATATATATATATATATATATATATATATATATATATATATACATATGTATTCATTATGATTATACTCATACACAGGTACCAACAAATATAAAACTTAATAAATTTGCGCTTAAAAGCCTATTTGTGATTGGAAGAGGGTTGATTAAGATTGGCTCAATCTTATCGACTGAGATCAGGATGTTAGTATGTCATTCATTTCTTTATAGTCAAAACAGAAAAGAATTGTATTCAGGAATCGATGGGCAAATCTTGTTGGAATGGAGCTTCATCAGGCTTAATAAATTTTTAGCTTAAAAAACAACAACAACGAATACCTGGAAGCCTGTCTGAAAAATCTGTCTGTCATGTTCAAAATTTTTGATCATCATTGAGAAAACTATTTTAAAAAATGCGAAAAATGACAATAAACCAAGAAAGATATGTTTAACAAAAATTAGCGAGAAAACACCGAAAATATACCAGATATAACAACAAACCAAGACAAGCAAACTATCAATGTTTGCAGACATTCATTCATTCATTCAAGTAATTAGGTCCTTAAACATAAAAATGTTTTCAGAAGCATCTTTCCTAAAAGTGTGTAAGAACATAATAATCATATCGTTTTGTTCACATTAAGGTAACTAAAATGCTGATTATGTTTTTTACAATTATATGGACATGAATCCGTATTATTTAGCACTTGTCATCTGATAATATGGCGTACTTCTTCCATTTCTGTACCAAATATTCCAAAATATTCTTCAGGAAACATACGTGCTAGTCAAAGTCAATTTGAAAGGTATATAATAACTCAAAAACTCTCCAATAATTTCCTTCACCACTTCATGTACCACAAGTGCGCACGCGCGCGCACACACACACATCCACGCACACACACACACACACAAACACACACACACACATATATACTCACAGCTATGATGTATTTAACTTTCAACATCATTATACATATGTGTATTGTATTGAATTCCGTCTGTCCCCTATATGCACACACATGCGCGCACACGCACAACGCTGATGGTATATTCTTCATGTGAGATATCCATGTGCCACATAATTTCTCATCATTTTGATATGTTCCCATCCTTTTTCTCTTATTCTCACTTTCTCTTTCACTTCTCACCCCCTCATCCCCTCCCCCTGCTCTTTTTATCGCTACCCTCCTTCTCTCCCTATCCTATCGTAGTACAAGGCGCGGTCCCAGGTTAATGTTGAAGTCTCTGACTGCCTTTCATATAACTCCTCTATACAGAAAGGCAGTCATCAGAATAAATTAATTAGAAATCATGTGATTACATGTGATTACATCTCTATGATGCATTTCTTATTTCTTCTTTTTTCTTCTTTTCTGGAGAGAGAAAAGTGCGAAGCACGAACTACCCTCACGGTACACCGGTAATTAATTACTTCACTTAACTACCCTTTCAATGCGCACGTTCAATTCCAGGTTGAGCGTGAAATAGTTCCAATCATAATTTTCACCCACATTTCTATGCAATATTTTCGCGGACGCAAATCGCGCGGTAGAGGCGGGCGCAAACAAACTGATTTCTTCAACTCCTCCTGTTTGCCCTATTCCGGGTCCATTTTACACACTGCACTAATTTTAATGATATAACCATTCGTTCGAGCATACTTCATCAGTACGTTGTGGCTTTAATTTGCCTTCTTGATATACTCTTATAGTCGCACTTACTGCTGTCATCGTAAAAAAGCAAAATGCCTATTTATGGTATATTTTGAGCAAAGTTCTTGGAAAACTTGAAGTCAAATTACCACTTTGTTTTACAACAATATTTGCAATGCATTTCTGTTCAGTTCAGTTCAGATCAGTTTGTTTTATTTGTCCACATGTACAAATGATAACAATAAAAAACCTAATGGATCAACGTCAATTTAACTATTATAATAGGCATATAAATCAAATAAAAATCGGTGATAAGTAAACTCATTACATATGGAAATACACAAGGACATGAAAAAATAATGTGTTATACGTGTAAACATGAGCATATTTCGAGGTACAAGAGGAGACCATCATGACTAAACAGTGTGTTTGACCGGATGACATAAAGATAGTGTATAAGAAAATTCCAAATTCATTGATATTTTATAATCATTCATACTCTCTCTGTCTTTTTCTAACACGATATTTTTTTTTGACAAGCGCTCTTATTGATGAAAATAGAACATACATCATTAATGCAATAGGTACATTTCATGTCATAGATATAAATATTGATGTCATACAAAATATATCATATTTTCCTGAATGATAGTGTTCTCAAAACTGCATAATATTTTGTTGTTCTCGTCTTAATATGTTTCAGTTTGTAGGCAGTTGTACGCTAGTCTTTGATAAAGATACTAAACCTCAAAAACTCATGAAATGCACCTTTGCGATATTATGCTTGAATGAAGGTTACATATAAGCTTCATATTTCGCATTCGTAATAAGAAGTTTCTAAACTGTTTATTTTCCATACTTAAAGCCATTAATAAAAAAATAGTTAGTTGAAAGTAAAGTCTGTAGCATGAAGTTTTTCAACAATTTTGTTAAATTTTGACCACAGCTGTCTTACAAATATTAATGACGATATATTGACAAATTTGGTTCCTTAATGTTGCTATTCATATATATCATTATTACTATTGCCTGCAACATCATAAAACTATTACACTCTCCCTTCCCTCTTTACATATAGATAGTGTATCTGTTAGACATCAACTGGTAAAGCCCCTTGTATGGAGAGACAAGGTGTAGCAGTGCACTAAAGCTGGCTTTTTCTGTTGCGCTAAATGCGAAATGATATTGAAATTGCATGATCAGAAACCAAAAGAAACCCTGTAGTGCGATGCCTTTGCTCCGAGTCAGTTATAAAACTTTGAGCAATGAGTATATGGAACGAAGAGTCTGGAAGCCGGAAGGAAA
This sequence comes from Diadema antillarum, assembly GCF_040938485.1. Lineage (NCBI taxonomy): Eukaryota > Metazoa > Echinodermata > Echinoidea > Diadematoida > Diadematidae > Diadema > Diadema antillarum. The sequence continues at coordinate 1,060,500 of NW_027270998.1, read as the reverse complement.
AGAAGTTAACTTGTCCGCGGCAATGGGCCCCAAGCATCGTTATGTTGCCGATAGGTGTGGTGGGGTAAACCGCATCTGGCGGCACTTTGGACAAGAAGATTGCACCATTTTGTTACTTTGTGATATTATATCATACCCCCTTCTGCTCCTCGTCGTTTCATAATAAATGGACAGCCCAATTTATAGATGGTAGAGCACAACACCATCATCTTCATCTTCTATGGTGGTACGTGACTGGTAAATAGAAGGCCTCCTCGTAATTGAAACTTAACTTGAACGGCATGAGGAGAGGCGTCGGGTTACCCTCTTGGAGATGGAAAAGTCGTGCGATATTGAAAGATGTCTTCATTTCGGATTTTTGTTTGTGTCGAGTCATTAAGTGGTAAATCTTCCATCAGAAAAACGAAGATAAAGAAAAGTCATGCGCATGAGAAATCTTCTATGATTACCGTCTTTGTGGTTCGTTATTTGCATTCCGCCTTAACTTGCACGTAGGGGAGTATTGTGCTTGACCCTTTGATGTAACCGAAAAGCCGGCCGACTTGAGAAGTTTAATGAAGGTTATAACTCCATAATATAGAGATATCTCCGATTATTATCATTATCATTATTATTTAAACTTTGGTGCTGCCGCTTTTACTCATTCATTACAGATTGGCCAATGTTTTGTTGAGCGTTTTTGCCTACTTGATTTTTTTTTTCTCAGTGCCTCACTTTCCCACTAACGTGCACGAGATAACCTTAAGTTGGTACAATGAATGAACAAAATGTTAACGATTCTGTTACTTCATCAAAAGTATAATGTACCCCTTTTTTGATTGCTTATTTTGGTATTTCGTTAATTTCACGTACATTGTGCGAATTATGTTATTGATTATGTTTAGATGAAGAAAAATAAAAATAAACTGGAACTGGAACTCGATCTCTGACTCCCCATTCAGTTAGTGTCCGCCGTACCTTCAGGGTGTCATGTTTTTGGCCTAACATGGTTAGTCGAGACAGAGTAGGGGAGGTAAAGACGAGAGGTTGCGGATCATCTGCAACGCAGTTATAGTAATGTTGGATTGCAGAAGATTCCAAGTTCCCTTTTGCTCACACATCATTTCAGCCTTCGCTACGAAGCTTTATAGCCCTTCTTTTTTTTTTAAAGTTTAAGATTCTCAGATGACAGGGAAAATAGAATTTTAAGACATGTTGCATGTTATCAGAAGAAAATAAAGGTGAAAAGTATGAGTTACATTAAGCATACCCAAACAGAATTTCGAATATCGATGTAGACTTTCTCTGTTGTCAGGAATGCTCTGGATCAATCGTAGCGACAGTTGAAAAAGTGTAACTATGCGGAAATAATTTTTGTTGTCCTTGATAACATGATTAGATGGATACAAAGTCCATCCATGCACTAAGGCTCATGACAGGATCCGAAACGATTTGAAAAAAAAAATCACTTTGAAATTTTATTAAATCTTTTCTCCAGTTATAGCTGATAATCTATGGCATAGGTCGGGATGTCAACGTTGACATATAAAAGTTGCTTATTCGTCCTCGGTTGTTCAAGAAGATTTCCATGTTTGTGCTACACCCAACGTCAATTTTTGGGACATACATTATTACCATAAAGATTACTTAATCTGATTCGTTTTGTATCAGTCAGCGCTGGCTAGTTTGCGTGTCTGTAACATTATTATGTTCTTCTTGTTGTTTTTTTCATCAAAATTAACGAAATGTTAATTGCTTCTTCTTGTTCTGGTTTGCATATACTGGTATTGGATTGGTGTTCCGTACTCCACAAAGTGGGGGCACTTTGCCCAACAATGGGGGAACCCAGCACAGTTACAGTACAAGCTGAACACCGTGCTGTATGATCTCTGCAGAAATGCATCTGATTTCTTCAAGGCGAATTTCCAATGTGCGAACAAACAAACAAACAAACAAAACGAAGGAGAAGATAATTCCATCGTACTGACGTTTCGACAGAAATCTGATAAGTATGAAATACTTTGTGAAATTAGGCCCGGACATCCCCGTCTAGTGTTTCCATTGTAAGGCCAGTCTTCTTACAAAGACGCCAAAGAATACGTAGTGTATCTCCTTCCTGCGTTGTTTTGTTAAGGTGCGTACTTGGGAGAGAAACCGATACACCGTCGTTTCATTGTTGTCCTCCAAACGCTCCTTCAGGGCTTAAATTAGTTTGTAAAAACCGACAGCGCGAAGGAGGTGAGAAGGCACAATGACACGAGGAGGATGATACTAAAAGTTCCATCTTTTCCCGTCTTCTCCTCCTCCTTCTTGTTCATTTTTTTCTTCTCCTTCTCCTTCAAAGTCTTCTTTCGTTTTCTTCCCCTGTCCTCCCGTTCTTCGGGAGGACAACCCCTCTTTGTGGACAGGCATGGAGGTGGAGCCGGTAACGGCCCTTTTCTGCCCGCGGCCAGGCTCTGCACAGAAATTGTTGCATCCCTCGCAAATTGAAACGATTGATGAAGAGAGTAAACATGACACTTTGGAGTTTTCATAAGAAAATCGTCAATGTGTAGGTGGAAGCAACTCATTGTTATCGCAAATTCTTGCACGGATCCCTCTATGCTTTTTCTCTCTCCCTCAAAAGAAAAAAAAAATAGTTGATGAAATTAAAAAGTCGTCAGGCGCAGGAAGCAAGGCAAAGCATTGAAGGCAGTGGTCCTTTCCTGCAAGCCCTTCCAATTTCCACCAAATTTCATCTGTAGATAGCTACTGGCGTCAGAATACGTGTTGTTAATTTTGTTTTTCGTTGTCAAACTTCATCATTTCGTGTATGGAAATGTTGAACGTCGTGTCATGTGTATGAGTGCATGATATAGGACGTCTCTCAATATACGTTCCAAGACGAATTTTCCTTAATTTTTCCTTAACATTGGTAGGCGCTGAAAACTGACGGGCATCTTTTCTTTTAATATTAAGATAAGCATTGTAAATAAGCTGTCATCAAATGTTGTTGGTTCAGCAAAAGTCTTTTACAAGGTAAACGAAGGTGCAATATTCATTATACAGAAGAAAATACGATGCCTTTGTTACAAACAGACCATTTTACCTTTACTGAGATAATTGCGCTACTTTAGCGTAAGGGGTGACTCATGCATTGTCTTTTGTTTTCTGTTTTCCAGAAGAAAGTTATTGTTAGCAGCATTGCTAAGATGGGTGAAATATTTTGGGTGGAAAATTTGATGGAGCTTACATGAATTCTTAGCTAAGTAGGTCTGTCAGGGCACCATCACTTTACTGTAATTTTGTACTATATCACTGACTTTAAACAAATTCTGTTTAGAGTTGAGTCAAGGAGGTAATAGGCGAACTCGCCTAGTACTTCTTTTGTTCAGTTAACTTCATTTATTTCTGCAACTTTTTCACGACACAAAATTTCATGCATTATCTCAGATTATATTACATAATAATTGATGACATGACCTTTGTATTTTTTTATCCTTTCATGCAGTCATCACCATCATTACCAAAATCAAATACATGTATCTTAACTATAAATATGAAAACCTTATTTCATGTGCAAACTTTTCAACAATCACAGTGTATCTGTGCTATCTCTTGAGTTCAATAAACTTATAGCAAACTTTTGCATACATACTTTGGGAGTCATTTATACCAGTTCTGTTCATACATCATCAATCGATCACCGGCCTTTCATCTCCAGACATTTTGTAACGCATCAGACTACAATAGCAGAATACACTGCCCGGCTATCTCAATACCATTAATACTCAATGCAAAACGATACAGTTTAATCCAATTGCAGTCGCGAACTAATGGTTTAAGATTCAATCATCGGGAGAAACGAATAACTGGCTCCAAGCTGGAAGCCTGGATTATTTGATTCCCTTGTCTCTGTGAGAAGTCTCCCATCTTACATTTATCATTCTGTTATTCTTCACCGATTACCCGTTGGTCCGTACTGATGGCTCCTAATCGATACCCAACGCTGAACAAACCAATGAAACCGTGCAGGAAATCACGTTAGCGCACGCCCGCGAGAAAGAAAGAGAGAGAAAAGAAGAAAAAGACATCTTCTACACACAGTACACCATTTACCAAGGCATCACAGACGATGTAAAGCGAGTTACCTCACGCGCGATGGAAGGTGATTATGATCGATCGACACGGTGATGAGTCCGATGATTCGGTATCGTTAATTGACCTGCATCAAATCGAGTTTCACCGGAGTGGAAGAAGGCGGATTAAGCGCAGCGGATTTGCGGTACATTCGCAGCGACCTTGATCCCGAAAATGGAGGAAAGTACCCGTGGCGCCACCGTATATTCCTTGTGGTAGTGTATAGCTTTCGAACTCATCCGCAAATAGTTACAACTGTACGAACTTACTAGATGGCGTGCCTATGAGCGGTCGAATCACGTTAATGAAACACAACTGGCTCTCTGAAATATGTGTCAATCATTCGTTAATTGTGTCAATGTTGCATCTTGTACCTATCACCTGAGTACTTCTTTTTCTATTCCTATCATAAAGCAGCATGAAAACAATCAACTAAAACGAAAATGATAGCTGCTAGTTTCATTATATTTTAAAGAGTTGTTGATATTCTGTACTAAGTGGCCTACATTAGGAGGAGCTTGACACACAGTTGGCAATTTAGTTTCTCTTCACTCGGTATGCCATAATCGTGTGCTAAGTGAACCTTCTCAGATATCTTATATAGTGGACATGGAAACGGACGACAACCGTCTGCATTTTGTAGTCGTTCTAACAGTCGTTTAGACATAAAACCCAATATGTACATGAATTAAGTGTATACAGTGACATCAGTAGAACACATCAGTGAAGTTTGAGGAAAATCGGACAATCCGTTCAAAAGTCATGAATGTTTTAAGTTTTGGTGAAGCCATCGCTTGATGATAAGATTACAACATTTCCTTACAGTATGAAAGAGCACTTGACTTACCTCTTTCAAAAAGCAGGGGGAGTAATATTACCCTCAACTATGGCAGTAGCAAATCATAGGAATGTGTAATTTTCATAAAGAATGAAATATTGTGGAATATTCTCGACAGTTTCTTTAGATCGTTGTTCATTAGTGACGTCACGAGCTGCAGTATAGTCTTCTCACCGGGCAATGGCTGCACCAAAACTTTTAAAAGTGAATAACTTTTCAACAGATTGTCCGACTTTCCTCAAACAAAATTATCTTCTACTAGTCTTCATCAACTAACTGTCTTCAACAACCCCGTGTATCAAGGCCGGCGGAACCGGGGGGTGGGGGTCTTTGTTCTCGTCCTTACCTCGGTTTTGTATTTTTATTTTTAATACTATGATACTGCACATTATGGAATCCCATACATGTTGTTATACTTCAAGAGATGTGCCCCAGCATTTTCAGATTTGTGTTACTTGTACTTGACTCAGGGGCGGATCCAGGAATTCCGTAAGAGGGGGCGCCTTTACAAAATTAAAGGGGGGGGGGGACGCCCCCGTTTTTTTTTTATTTCTTTTATTTTGGCAAAAAACAAAGGGGGGGGGGGGGGGTGGTAGGCACGCCCTTTGCTCTCCGCCCTGGATCAGCCACTGCTTGTTACATGTTACTTGTACTTATATATATGTTATATTTGCTGGAAATAAATGTTATTGAACCTGAATCTAATACTGCTGCATTCACTCAAGCCACACGACTATTTCGGTTTTATTCCCCTTTAAGTATCAGGGTATGAAACTTCATCTATCAGCTTCTGGGCAGTACGTCAAACAGGGGTTGGGGGATGGGGGATAAAAGATTTAAAAATAAACACATTTTCGAAAATATTATAAAGACAAAAAGAAAACCCAAGACTTTCCGATTGCTCCGCTTCGCGATTTTCTAAGCGAATGGGGCGGGGGAGTAAAGGGAGCATTGCCCATTGATCGTTAAACACGAGCAGTGTCGAGCACCAACGCCCCACCCCTGACCTGAGATAAGCATCTGTGATGCTCATACCTATTTTATGGTATCCTAAAAAACACTGTGCTTGCCACATCATCCTAGAGCGACAAAGATTAGTGTTCATTAAAGCATCGTATTTTTCTCAATATCAATAGAAAATGTTTGTTAATGCATTCAATGTAAAACAGTGAAATGGACGCTTCCCCCATGTGTACATTGACAGGGCCGTTTTAGTCACCTGGTTTGCGCAGGTTCATTCTTTGTCTGAACATGAATTCCTTATCATTGTCACGGCAATTTTAAGTTATGCATGATTTCGCTTTGACAACGAGCAAAGTGCCTGAAACCAACTGAGAAAAAAAAAGAAGACTGGTCATTTCATTTTGTCCAAATATGCAAATGAGCTAGTAACGATATGGCTTATTGGGCACAGATGATGGTTCGATATCATGTGATCGTTACATCGCCCTTATGAGATCCTTTTAGAACATTATTCTGCTTAATTATACGTATACTTGGTACTTTTAATGGGATTGAATTCACATTGTTGTTGTTGTTAATTTACGTAATTTTTATGTACCTTTTTATTCTATTGACAAAATCAACTTACCTAGTAGAGAAATAATACCAAACAAACAGTCCTACGCTACAGGACGTGGGATTAGCTAATATCTACAGTACTTGCCGATTAAGTTCAGTAAGGATATCATAATATACGCGTATTGTCAAAGCGATAATTTGTATATCCATAATACATGTACAAAGGAGGAGTTTGGGCATACGACGTCGCAGTCACATGACCGATACAGTCGCAGTTCACATTACCCTCCACGTGACACGTTTTTGCAGATATTTATGTGATCATATAGATTGGTTTTCTTGGTATTTGTCCGATTTCGCAGAATTCCCATACAACTTTTTTTTGGTCGCCTTTCGCCTTCATTCTATGTCATAATTTTCCCGCTAGGGAACATTTCCAATAGAAATCGAATATTCACTGTGCGAAGTACGTCAGTATGATTTGAAAACGAAGTATAATGCCGGATATGTGTGAGATATTTCTCAATTGACTAGTCTATTAATACTCCTAAGATGACTATATACACCACATTATGAAGAATCGAGTGTTTTATGCTATGTTTTGTGTCTTTTTTTTTCTTCAAGGGAAAAGGGATATTGATGTATATTCCAACCGTTTTCGCAAGTATATTACAGAGGGGGAAATTGAACAATATTTGCCATGACGGTTGTGTTTCTCTCTATATCTCTGCCTGAATGTTTGTTTGTCTATCTCTCTCCATCTCTCTTCTAGTGTTCTAGTGTCGAACATCACATAAGTTGAATTTGATTTTGATTTGATTTGATTTATTGCTGTTCCACATCTCAAACATACATATAACGTAAGACAAGATGTAACGTCGTAATCAAGACAAAAAACAACAACAACAATTAATGAAATGTGAGGATCCTGCTGTAAAGCAAAGCTTGTATTGTGTAGGTCCTTAGACGATAATGTTAAAGTCTTATTAAACAACCGACATAATAACAAGAACGTTGAAAGGTTGAATGGTTATCCTTTCGATTCGACTTATGGTCGAGGTTGATATAGTGTTTTTAGAAAACACACTTACTTCCATACCATGACAATCTTGTCTAAAAGTTTTTTTTTTTCGTTTTGAAGAGTTCAACAAAAGCTGTACACCTTCCTTGATCGGCTTTCCTCTCTCCTTTTCTGTTTTCGAAGCAAGTCACTTCAGTCCCATAAATTGAATTTATTTGCCACAGGAGGTGCAAGCTGATCAAGCTTTGATCAAGATGTCGCCCTTCTGTTTAACATGTTGAGTGTATCTCTTCAGCTTATATTTCGCAGTATCACTGTTTACCAATTAGGCCTAGATATTGTATCCCCGACGACCACAAGGTAATTTGTGATTATTCTGTTTAATGTACGTAGGCTTATGTATGTATGTATGTATGTATGTATGTATGTATGTATGTATGTATGTATGTGTTTATGCATGTATGTATGTATAATGATACAGAAAACAATGAGAAAAATAAATCAAATTTGAATTAAGGGATAATTGAAAATACTTAAATAACTATCTAGTCTCCATTCCACCACTATATACTTACTTCATTTTTTTCTCTCTCTCTCCATTTTGTACAAGCTTAAATGCATATTGACATTCTATCTCTCTTCCATGCGTGTGTGTCTGTTTAGTGTATATGTTTGGCATTTCTTGTAATTTTCAAGACATCGTAGAAGTAATATTCTCCGTACTTTTGATGCTTTTCAAATTACCTATCTTAACAATCGCGTCCAAGTTGGGAATAATCGTAAAATCTCCCTTCCTCTTTCCCCTTGTGTCAAAATGTGCCTTTCAAAATGTACTCGTTTACAAATCTTGGGAAGGATTTTTTTCCCCGCGTACGAAATTTGCAATCATAATTGCCACCGCTAAAGTAGGCACAGTTCCTCGATATCTGTAACTGGATTATAGACCTAGGTAGAGGTGTACATTTACTTCCTTGCAAGGCATGAACATAATGTAGGGACTGACTTCTTCCTTGTAGAAAAAAAAAATGTCTCGCAACTACCTTTGTCGATCTACTGTGAATACTTCATGCATCCATAAAGAGTTAATCTGTAGAACTCGAGAGTTTAATCAAGCTAATGGCTCTTGTAAATCTGATTGTTGATTTGAATTCATTAAAATCGCATTTTGATCAGTTTCCAGCGAGGACCTGCGTCGGTCAGAAAGAGGGGCGAAACGGGAGGAGGATAAAATTCCCCTGCTCAACCGAAGGAAAAATGCAGGCCCGCGGTTGCCCAGCACAATGGCGCGACGTTGCGCGTAATGATGGAAAATGTTCGCATATCCCCATAGCGTCATCATTCAAAGTCCGAAGCGAGGAAGCAGCCCATCCCACTTAATCATGCTAATTCACCCTTTTTTCCCCCTCTCCCTCTCCTCCATCCTACCCAACATTCTCAAATCACAGCAGTATGATTGGGTTCAGTGTGGGGATAGGACCCTAAGGAGGACCACACGACTTGTAGAATTTAACCCCTTCATTGCCCGGACAGCGGGAAATCGCTCCTCCTAGAGTAAGCCTACACACCCTGCTTTTTTGGGGGCAGTGTAGATTTTAGCGGCGCAGTATTATTCCCTGGAGTGACGTGCCCCTCTGGATTGAAGTAGTTCGTCATACGCGTGACCGAGCAGGGTAGTGTGTGCAGGCGATCGCGCTCCGCACTTTTCTTTAACGCCACATCTCCCGTAGAGGCAGACGATAGACGACTATGCCTGATTAGCGGGAAAGAAAAGGCCGAGCGCGCTATATTAATCATTAAACAAATTCTGATCGCGATAGTGCACCACGGCGTACAAGAACGCGAAAGTAAGATGGCTAACCAACAAATCGTAATCAAGTAAATTGCTCCAAGACTACTTTTCGCCCCTCTGGCCACACAAGCCTCGTGGCGAAGAACCTAATCAAACAGAGGGAATTCGGGTCAACATTTTCAACAAACGCTCTGACGTGTTTGCGATCATCAAAGCACCATCATTGTGATGTATATAGCCTAATTATGTGTTTGTGTGTATGATTTAGCTGAAGTGAACACTTATGACTTTGCATGAAATTTGTATTCTCTAAAAAGAAACGTATTATGCTTACGTGACTTTTGTACAAGTATGCGTATAATTCTCTCTGTCCTCTCTCTTTAAATCATATATAAGTATGTAAATAAATTAAAAAATATATATACACTTATTATGTGCAGAATTGCTTACATTTATAGTGTAATATGATATAATATAATATAATATAACATAATATATATATATGTTATTAACGTATCATGTACATAACTATTTACATATATATATATGTATATATATATATATATATATAATATACAAGTTACATGTATATATATATATGTATATATATCAACATGCGTATATGAAATGTGTACAATGTACATAATAGCATACATATATTATACTTGTAGTTATAATGCTTTTCTAATTTGAATGGAAAAGAATGCAAACTAAGTGCAAAATGTGCATTTTATGAACATATTTCTTCAGTGTAGATATCAGAATTTTTCATAAGGTACATTATAATGACAATATCGTCATGTACGCATATCTATATATTCGTATTCTATTAATATATGAAATACATTGTGTCATCTCTGAATTACTGAACTCATTAATTATATGCAAATCCATCCATTCAGACAGTGCTGCTGGTCACAATACCTCGTATTTATTGCAGTATATTGGCGAGATTGAACAGTATTTCCTTGTGTGATACCTGAATGCCATAACTCGAGTCGATAGTTGAAAAGGGACTGACATAACAAACATGTGAAATCAATGACCGAATAAAGCACTGTAAATAAATAGAATAGAATAGAATAGAATGAAACAGAATAGAATAGAATGGAACAGAATAGAATAGAATAGAATAGAATAGAACAGAACAGAATAGAATAGAATAGAATAGAATAGAATAGAATAGAATAGAATAAAATAGACTGGAATAGAATAGAATAGAATAGAATAAAATAGACTGGAATAGAATAGAATAGAATAGAATAAAATGAAACAAGATAAAATAAAATAGTAAATGAGTACAACAAAACTACGAATATACCACAAATGCCTTTGCCATCAACCCATGCAGGCAACAGTAATTATTTATATCACAAAATCATCAATATTATTGTGTGTGAGTTCGTGCGTGCATGCTTGTGCATGTTTGCTGGTCATCTACAGCTTACATTTCTTGCCATCCATGGACGGGCATTTATAGCTATGATTAGGTGCACATACAGATATGATCATTATTATCGAAAATGATATGAGAGTCCCATGGAGGTGTGGCTGTGTAGGTAAAAGTTAATGATGGTGCAAACAGTGCAGTGTACTCTCTCATCCACCGAGAAGTGTCAACTGCTATTGGAGGGTCTTTGACGACACGACACCCTTAATTTCATTGCTTTCCAAGGGACAAACTTTTCTTTGGACGTTCGCTTCATTAAATTTACGAAAAGGGCAATAAATCTCCGACAGCTTCATCGGTAAACATCAGGAGCACGTCATCGTTCTTTTTTTTTTCTTGTAGGGAGGAAAAAATGAGGCAATGGAAGATGTCATCCTCCTTTTTGACTATACCAAGATTCAGCATTAACTTTTAAGTTGATACAACACCCATGCATCAGTTCTCGAGTTTTCCTCCCCAAATTTGCATCCTTCGTATACACCTCGTTCGATTTTCCATTGCTTGAATATGTGATTATCTCAATCCTCATCAATCTTCTGCGACAGGGATAAAAAAGAAAGAAAGAAAGAAGAAGAAGACGACGACGAAGTGAAGAAGAAACGTTATAAGAGGAACGTGTTGGTACAACTGTGATTGCCAATTAAAACATAGTCTATAAATGCACATGCCGTAGGAAGCAGTACCGCTCAATTCACTCCATCACGTACGCCTCTGTGCTCGGCGCTGCTCCGCGCAGCAATTACTAGTGCTCGAAGACTGCCGTCGCTGATCCCTATTCAATTTACCAACAAAAACTTCCCCCTAATGATTTTCAAGAGTTCGCCATGAAATGGACCGTGCACAACTCGATTAATGCGTGATAAATGCCCCGGCATGCTGGGAGGGTACAAGGAAAATTCGCCGAACTATCATCAAGCGTAGCAATCACGGATCGGGGGCTCTTCTCCTGTCCGGAATTGCCTCCTTTCTGCCGCGGCGGACGAGAACTGAGGATAAAAGGAAGAAGAACATCTCGTTTTTTAGTTTGGGGCGATGCAGTAATTTCCGAAGTGAGAGTCAAGCGGATGGGCAGAAGATAGGTGGTTGGGAGATGATGAGAATTTGTAAGGCAGTGGGTGACAAAGAGAAGAGATTAAATTTCTTAAAATTATAACCAAAAAATAACGAATACCTATTTCAATTCCACAGGTACAGAAATTACTATATAAAAAGAATAAAGCGCCGAACAGTGTTGTCGATGATGACATAGACCATATATATATATATATATATATATATATATATATATATATATATATATATATATATAACACAGTGCTTATATAGCGCATATCACTACCGTGGTGTCTCTATGCGCTTTAAGGAGAGGGATGACACCCTGAGACCATTACACCGGCGTTTAAACAATCAATATCAAAGTAATGTTTGACGACAGTGGTATACAATCGACACTCCTTGCGTAACTTCCTGTACATGCTGTAGTCGTTTTTTAAGTGCTTTCGTTTACCGTGTTTTAAGATACCCATGGCTAAGCTAGAAGCATATTTTTCATGGTGACAGATAAGATGGCTGGCAAAGGTAACACATCCACACTGATGTCTTGCGTAGAAGGAAAAAACAAAACAAAAACAAAATCATAACCCAAAGCATGAATCATGAAGCACCTTCTGTGGCAATGAATTAATCATTCGGTTTATTACAACGGTGAGAGTACGTACCCTTCATCACTGCGCGAGAAAACGGGCGCACTATCATGATGACAAGTCCCACAATACCAATTCCCTTTACACCTCTCCCCCGCTCCCCTCGTGACACAACAACAACAACAACAACAACAACAACAACAACAACAACACAAGTAGCTACCACCACACTGGTCTTCTCTCCAGTGGGGAAAGGAATAACAATAAATCTGCATGGAGGAAAAATCATTTCTGGTTTAGGTTCGTAGTCTCTTTGTCCTTTTACGAAATGAATAATGCTTCCATTCGCAACAGAAGACTTATTCTCATGCTGCTTTGTATACTCAAGAAACGATTGCCTCTTTGAGCTGGTTTATGCTCGGTATACAAATCAACAGGTGGTGATGCTTCTCTTCTCTCACCCCCCCCCCCCCCTTACCCTTATAAAATTGATTTTTGATCCGCTCAGTCAGGGTATAAATGCCCGCTTTCTTTCACAAAGAGCTCATCAACGTATCAAGGGAACGCATGTCTTGTAATATTGAGTAGCTGATGAAACATAGTAGTCGTGGGGAATAATACAATTGAAACGTAGAAACACGATATTGTCATGATGTGGTATAGATAAACAAAAAAGATGAATGATAATTATATGACAAAAAAGAAATAAAGAAGAGGTAAATAAAGATGCGATGTCAAAGTGAATTAGTGATTTTAAGGAAAGAAAATAATGTAGGAGAGTCACTTGAGACAAAGATTAGCTACAGTTTATCACAAACAACCTTCATAAGATAGAAATATATATATATATATATATATATATATATATATATATATATATTTCTTTTTTTTTTCACGGTGACTGTTGCTTTGGTATCCTGGATCTAATGTAAAATGTTTACATGATGATCTCTCCCTACAGGTTGCAATAAGTGGTAAGGCACTTGGAGATCCATATGGTGATACTGAGATTAAAAAAAGGGGGGAAAGAACGGGAAGATTACTTTACTCTTTCGAGAGGAATAACAATTCATGCTAGCATAAAACAAAACTAAAAGTTGCATACATGTTACATACACGATGAAATAGCATGATAAATGTAGAATTAAAAGTATCCTGCATAAGTGTAAAAGGTATCATGTTGTTTGTGTTAATCACTCATATATGAGTATACTAATCCTGTCGTACGGAATCTGCCCCTCTCTACTGCTTTCTAGCTGGATCCACCTCCCTACTTTGGACCCTGGGAATAAACGCTGACCTGGAAAAAGGGAACGCCCATTCATATCCCCATTCCCATTTGTTAGCACGTTGTAGGTGTGATTAGGCTACTGAGTGTTTGTTGTGGCCGTGTGCGACGCATTGCTTCTCTTCGCTGCGGCTGCGCTGGTCGTGTACGAGACTATTATACCAGTTGTAAGTGGTGTTATGCTATGTTTGGTATGCATGTTGCGCCGAAGAATGTCACGAGCAACAACTGATCTTTTATTGTCATAATTGTCTTCACAACTTATCAGACTAAGTCTTTTTTTAGGTTAGATTAAGACACATCGGAAATCGAATTTTGCCATAATGTGTAGTCCCACACTATGCCAATTAAGTTAGCTAAAATGCGCTGTGACCTGCAACAGCGATTGCACGTGTGTGGAAATGCTAGGCGGAATAGGAAATATATCTAGATCTATATATGTTTTTTTTTCAAACCATTTCCTTGATGCTTATAATCTAAGTAATGTTTGACGATGATGATGGGTTTTGCATTACAGCAGACATCAGAGTGTAACAAAACGTATCAATCATAATGTCAAAAATTCATGCGAAAAGTATTGAGAATCAAGAAAACTAAAAATATTTGGTTCCAAGGGGCAAGGGGTGAATTTGCCAGCTGGTATCAACAAGTGGTTGATGAAGAAGTTGGCTTTTCTCGTATCTTCAAAACTTTTTTTTTTTTCTATGTAAGAAAACTGTCAGATCAGACTGGATTGTGTAAAATTTATTCTGTAAATATCACGAATACCTGATTTATTGCTCAAATAGTAAAAATAATTCATTCATTTGATGAGATGTAGAAAAATGAGAGTGAATGCCCATTAATTTTTACGGTGACTGTTGCTTTTGGATCCTGGATCTAATGTAAAATGTTTACATGATGATCTCTCCGTACACTACAGGTTGCAATTCTCATGGTCGGACATCCGGGTATTTTGCGTGTCACGGGGTCATGGATAGCGGTGGAGTGAAAACAAACAGTCGCGTGAGCCTGGAGTGGTAACGCTGTACGTGTTTTCTGCCGGGGCGCCCCGCGAGCATAGCGCTAGCGCAAGCTGTACTACTGTAGCTGTGCGGGCGGCAGGATTAGGCCCTAGGCCTACCCTAAATTAGGCCCTACCCTAAGCCTACTACAGTACTAACGTTAGGCCTATAGACCTACCTGAAGTTTCTAAGAGGTACTAAGTAAGCGTAGATATCGGGGTAGGGCCTACTCAAAGAGGTTCTACTGCACATCTGGTCATTTTGTCGGGTCGTTGATCCAGAGTCCTGCCGCGATTTCATACGGGCACAGGTCCAGTCCGACTGCCTTCAACTTGGCAAAATACCGGGACCGATCGATCGACAGGATCCAGATTATTGTATTGCTGGCAAGACATGATGCATGTATCTCATGAATGATGGCACAAATGACAAAATGAATAATGAAAAACAGTCCCCATGTCTGCGTAGAGTTGCATGCACATAAATTATACGCGTCGCACATGCACAGCATGCAGTATGCGCATTATGCAGGCTTAGCGCTTGCAAGCTGCGCTGTTTGTTTTCACTCCAGTCAACCGGAAGTGACGTGTAGCCGACCGCAAGAATAAGTGGCAAAGCACTTGGAGCACCATGGTGATACTGAGATAGCATGCTGTATTAGAAGTGTCATGTTTTATTATTATTATTATTATTATTATTATTATTATTATTATTATTATTATTATTATTATTATTATTATTATTATCATTATCGATATCATCATTATCATTATCATCATCATTATTATTATCATCATCATCATTATGATCATTATTGTTACCATTTTCATTCAAGGAATCCCCATATAATCTGCAGAGAGAAGCTACTAATTACTGCATGTGTATTGAAGGGAATAAATTTGATATGTTGCACACAGATGCAGACAAAAGATCTCATTGAAGAACATCTATATATAAACAAGATAACCAAATATAACCCCCAAACTCAGCTTACTTCCTATTTTTCAAAACAATCTGCAGTACACAGGGCAGCTACCTCTCTGACGTGGCCAGCACACGATGGCGTCCCTGCCCACGAAGAAGCTGATCAACAAAGTTGACAGCTGTGTTGACGAAGCTCTGGATGGCCTTGTGGCCGTCACTCCGGGGGTCTTGAAGCTGGCCGGTCACAGGGTCATCATCAGGGATGACATTCAGGCGGTAAAGGAGAGTGGAAAAGTGACGTTGCTCTCTGGCGGTGGATCGGGCCACGAACCAGCTCATGTCGGTAGGCTCTCAAGGACTGCCCTTTAGGGACCTTGATTCAGCAGTGAGCTGAGGAGAACAACTGATTCTTGAATAAGTTTGTAACAACCTCTGTAATCCACAAATATGTACATCTAACTAAAGACTATGTAGTGTTTTAGAGAAAGTAGTTATGAAAAGTATGATGGTCTAGTTATTTTGGATGCTGGACAACTGATTTTGATATGTTTATAGTTTCATGCCAATGCTCTAAGCACTTATTAATATCCTTGACAGTGAAATGTGTATTAAGCACTCTGTGCATGTATAGTTGAATTCTCAGTAAGGCTGAAAGTTAACTTGCCATTGGTTAGAGGGCCCCACACACAGGAGAGTTGAGGCAGTTTCATTTCCTCTTGTAAAACATGCTTGATATGCTGTGAATTGTATAGAACAGACCACAGTTTTCTTTTATTTTTAATCCTAAGCTCAACTCATACTAGTGTCTGGCAAAATTACAAAATTGGACTAATTATATTCTTCATAAGGAGATAATATTGACCCCTAAAATCAAGTCTCACTCCATATATTTTTTTTTTGACTACTCATTAGAGTTGCCTCCCATAGAATTATTGTTGCTCACTTAACGCTGAAATGCACCACCTATCCAAGCAATGGGCATCAATAGAAAATACAATCATTGTGCCTTGGTTTCCGGACTTTCTGTGCATCTGTCAGCATCATGCGTGGAGATGGTCTGCGGATGAAGAGCTTTATTCTCTCTCTCTTACCCACATGCCCCAAAGTACAGCCGAGGCACCTTTTTCAGTTTAATAATGTTTACTATCATGTCTCTCTCTCTCTGTCCATCCAGGTTTTGTCGGGCGGGGCATGCTCAGTGGTGCTGTAGCAGGATCGGTCTTTGCCTCTCCCCCCACCAGCGCCATTCTCGCCGCCATCCAGGCAGTCGGGAGAGGCAGCAAAGGCAAGTGCTTCCACCATCTCAGGAATTTGGTATTAATTGTGAGGGAAGTAAGATAGTGGCACAGGAGGGACCAGTTTTTATCTATTTTTTATTTTTTTATTCCATTTTATTTTCACAGTGTAGCCCTTTCGGTTAAAAAACTGATTTACAAAAGGGCCCTGCATAAAAACAGTACAAAACACATGCAAAATTTCATACAAAAGTATAGTAGATCCAAAAAAGAAAAGACACCACACATGGCTAACAAACTCGATACAGAATTAAAAAAAAAAATGTATATATATATGTGTAAAATGGGAAATTACAGGCAAAACATATTTCACAAAAAAGGGCCTGGAAAACATTTTCCACCATTTGCAACCTACATAATACATCAAAAGGGCATATTATGATACTGTACCTGTCTGGCTGACACATAAACTGCCGAATCATTGAGTTGCCTGTGCGAGCATCCTAAGATCTATAAAAGATTGATGCACCCTGTCTGAAACATCCTCCCCGTCAAGTAGTGGGCAGGCAGTTACTCATTGTTGGCTTCATCTAGTCATGCACTGAAAGAAAAGAAAAGAAAAAAAAGAAGAGAAACAGTTGATAGTTTAAATGAAAAATGCACGTCCTCTTCATAACATTTGTGCATGTTTTAGTTGTCCAGAGAGGATGTGAAGTGATTTCATTGAATTAGTGTAGATTTCTTTCACCAAGAATAAGTATTCTTTTTGAATATAGCATGCACTTACAATAATTCTTTTTGACAAGGCCTTGTGTTAACGTCACCAAAAGGATAATTTCAAGGTTGAGTTTCATCTCCAAAATGAATGTGCCAACACTTTCAGCATTACATGTGAGTTCATGACGGGTGAAACTGTTGTCAAACAAAACTTAAAATGCCATGAATAAGAAAATCCCAGGATGTGTTGCATATATCTTATCCTTGTACAAGACGTAGCAAGGAAGCTACTCTTAGCATTTGTGTGAAATGATTGTTATTTCTTTCTCACATGCTATGTAGAGCTGTTAGTTTTGTATTCTATTCGTCATGAGAATACAGCTGCATGTATGATAGCTCAGACCAGAAAAATGCCCCTGTTAGGCAACTACGCTCATCTGACGTCATTTCTCATGTTGTACCAAAAGTTCATACCAAATGGGGTGCATTTCCATTTCTTCAGATAAATTGCTACTGGATATTTAAGAAACTCACAATATTGATGTATCTAAAGGTAAACTAAAATCACATCTTTTTTAATTTTGCATACAAGTAGAATGTTTGTTCTACATTATTTGTTTTGTTATATACTGTTCCCATTTGTATTATTCTACATTTTCATTTTCACTTTATAAGCACTTTCAAACATTTCTGTCGATATAGCACCATATAAGTATTCCATTATCATCATTATCATTATTATTAGTTGTAGTAGTAGTAGTAGTAGTAGTAGTAGTAGTAGTAGTAGTAGTAGTAGTAGTAGTAATCAAGATAAGAAACAACAGGTTAATTTTTGCATCTTTGAGAAGGAATGGGTCTAGGGCAATTACCCCCTGGGCAATTACCCATGACCCTTCCCCTGACCCTAACCCTAATCCTGATCCTGACCCTAAACCTTACCCTATTAACCCAAACTCTAACCCTAAACCTAACCCTAATCCTAATCCTTACTCCAACCTTATCACTGACCAGTAGTTAGCCTGGGGGTAATTAATGCCCTGATACGATCAGGAACATCGCAAATGAACAGCCATGCCTTACACTTGTGATATAATGCAAGTGATCTGTATTTATAACCATCTCCATTCTATCACCTTGTGATTTGCACACAGCTGGAACACTCTTGGTTGTGACAAATTACACTGGGGACTGCATCAATTTTGGTGTCGCCATGGAGAGGGCCCAGGCGGAGGGCCTCTTGGTGGACATGGTGGTGGTAGGGGATGACAGTGCCCTCTCTGACCAGAACTTGAGTGACCGTCGTGGCCTGTCGGGAACTATATTTATGTACAAGGTTGGTCCCCTTTGTTTATTTATTTATTTATTTATTTATTTATTTATTTCAACAGGGTAGCCCTTTCAGTTGAAAAACTGCTCTACCAAGGGGCCCTACACAATAAGAAGATACAGAAACATATATTCAAATGCACAACATTACAATCAAAACAAACGTAAACATATCAACCAGATAGCAAAAAAAAAAAAGAAGAAGAGATATGTAACGAAATTGTACTATGATAAAAATACAGCAGGAATAAGAAAGAAAGAAACGGAGAGAATATAATACGCGAGTTAAAAAACTAGAACAACAACAACATCAAAACAAATGATAATGTCAGTTCCCGGTGTCACAGAAATAAACATATTGCACTCTCTTTATCCTAATAAAAAATCACAATCAGGTTAAAACTTGAGAGAGAAAATTCTGCTCTTCTTTTTAGATATAGGAAAAGATGACAAAACTTGCATACTACTTTCTATTAGTTTGCTAGAGATAACCTAATATAAAAGTGGTTTCTTTCGCGGTGGTTTTATTTTCGCATTTTTCGCGCTTTGAGGTTGAACTGCGAATTTAATATCACGCGAAAATGTTTTGAACTCGTCGCTTGTTACAACGCTATCATTACTGACCGCGAATTTAAACACACGCGAAAAAGTCGGCACCGATGGAAACCGCGAAAGTTTCTGTACGCGAAAGAAACCACTTTTACAGTAATTCCTCAAACCTCTTGTGTTACCATGACCTTCCTGTTGAACTGAGGCACATTCCTGCATCTGATTTTGTCCTTGTAATCTATAACTGCATCAAGTTTTGAGGGATTACTGAATGCTGATTCAGAAAATTAAAGCATGGCAAGTTAAGCTACCAGGTAATTACCAGAACACAGAGAGTTAAAACAGTCAATACTTTTTGAAGACAATGAGTGCAGACTACGTCAAGACTTCCCAATTTCCTGTAGGACGGTATATTTCAAGATGTCTATTTCATCCAGCTATTGTTGCGATGACAATTGGAATCCCTGCAGGAAATGATACTGAACGTAAAAAACACTGCCTAATGTTACTTCCGTTGCTGTATTAAGAGGGAGACACGTGAAGTACCAGTGGCATGTACGACGGAGTTGACCTCTGTCTTTTAGTGTTACAGTGGGGAATGAATAAAATGTGACGTTGCTATTGTTGTAAGTGCTTCATTCATCTATTCACTTCCTTGAGCAAAATATCAACAAACAAAGAGAATTGCATTTTCCCAGACTGACTCTCTTTCTATCTCTGTCTCCATTTTTGTTTATGCATAAAATGGCCAGTAAATTTCCAGAGGGAGATATGCTTTGAGTTATGGCATGACTCAATAACTGGACTTCTGAATGAAAGAATGGATGAATATGAATGAATAAATGAATGAATGAATGGGCAGCCAAAATAAGCGATGACAGACCTATTACAGGGAAATGTTTCCGCCTACTCTAGCTGGCAGGTGCGATGGCAGAGAATGGCAAGTCACTTCCGGAGATCAAAACAGCTGTTGAGGCGGCCTGTGCGTCACTTGGTGAGTGGAAAGTGACCCAGAAAACATTCGTCACAATGAAAGGAAAGCGTCAGAGGGTTTTTTTTTTTTTTTTTTTTTTTTTTTTAAAGACTGGATTGTTGGCAGAGAAATCGGTTAATAAGCTGCAAACCTGGAACATGACTCCCACACAGTTTTGAAGCAGTGTCTGTAGGGTAAGATGTCAGCCATTCTTTGTTTCGCATATGTGATATTTTAGGCTTTTTGTCCTCATTGTCTGCATACTCAAAGCTCTTTTGGTTCATTTTAATTTGTGTCAATTTTTACCTGTCTATATATGTGCTAGCATGAACAGAAAACTGATATTTGATCAATGTTTCCCTTATGTAGAATAATAAGATGTCTATGAGCAGTGACATTGATCTTACATAACCTGTTCACGCCCAGAAATAGATATATTAAAAAGAAACATGGTACATTCCAGTGGACAAGCAAGGAGGTGTTAAGACTGCACAAAAAGCATGGGGTTGATATTGTCATTGTATGTAAGATTCACTTTAACCCGTTAAGGACGAGTCCCGAGTTAACTCGGGCAGGTGTCTATGGCAAATGTGTGTTGTAGCACAATCAGTCCATTCTCAACGGGTTAAAGAATTCATCATTATTCTCCATCACTACATTGGCAATGTTGTTTCGGTCCATGAACAGGAACCGTAGGGCTGTGCCTGTACCCATGCAGTGTTCCGGGGGCTGGGCCCTCGTTCACCCTAGGACCAGATGAAATTGGGCTGGGCCTTGGGATACATGGAGAGGCTGGTGTTAAGACACTGCAGGTAGGAATGTTTCCAACTTTTACTTGTTTATCAAATGTGTCCTATATATGGGTGTACAATCTCTTGTTCATATTGAAAGCCCATATCGAAAGGTTTTGGTGCCTTGAACAATAGATTTTTTATTTTTTATTTTTTATTTTTTGTATAAGCAGGTAGATATGTGTACACTTTGACATCAATGTGTATCCATGTATGTTACTCACTCCATGCAAGTAACCATAAATTAACATGAGATGAAATCCTGGAATACTTGTCAAAATGTAAACTTTACTTCCCTGTGAGTTCAATTTGTTATGGATTTTCATTACCAGAAATTATCAAACACTCAGAACAATAAACATTCAATTCAAACAGATAATACTTAAGTTAAGTCTATTTAACTTCAAAATTAACGTCTTTTTGCCAAACATTATTACTTGACACCACCAAAATTACAAAAAAATATATGTAAATTAGCTAAGACCATAGTATGATTGCCGCACAACTCTCCTGTTGGTTCATAAGTAGAAATATCATTACATTAATCTTTGTGTCAATTATTTTAATGTATATTACCTCCTTCCCTTTGTAAAGTCATCATTACTTAATCGTTGCAATTCTAAAACAATCAGGTAAATAAATTCATGCATTCATGAGAAAAATTATATTTCAAAAGAAAATTTGAAGAATTGTGAGCAAGAAGATTTAAATTCTTGGACAATAGCATCATTGCCTCATCTAATTTGCATGTTTGTGTATGACTAATATTTTGCTAAACTCTGTAACCCTTTCAGATTATGTCCAATTCAACAAACAAACAAAAAATTACTTTTCTTTTTGTTAAATTTTACTCCATAGAGTAAAGTCAACATGAACACAAAGTGGATTTTTCTTTAAAATTATACATATTAGAAAAGCTGTCTTGAAAGTACTGAGTAAAATGAAAAAAAAAAAACAGTGGTCAGCTGATGCTTGAGCAAGATGTACTTTTGTTGATATGTCTTGTGATTGGTAGATGTATACATGTTTGAAATCACAAAATGTATGGTTGTACACGTACATGTATGGCCCATTAGTTTGTTCTGTAATCTTTGGTATGTTTGTATACATTGTATATATGTTTCAATAAATACAGAAAGAGAAAAAAAATTGAAAAAGTATAAGTGCAACAGTTCTAGTATTATTCATGAATTCAACATGGTGTCCTTATGTAACCTGTACATGCTCGTCTATGTCATTTGACCAGCATGAAGATACTCCCTTATATTTGTATGCATGAATGAATTGCTATTAACTTGTCCAACTTTGTGGAGGCATGAGCATTGTTTTATACTGAGCCTCCAGGAAGGAAATTATCCGTCCATTAGAAAAAAAAAAGGGAAATACCATCACATTTTGAGTAATAATTATCAGGTTAAGTATTCTCCATGAATTCGCCTGCACCAATGTAGAAATTTGATGGTCATTTTCAGACCAGTTAGTTTAAAACCAGTTAAAGACAGTTGCCTAGCTGAATACAATTAATGTGTGACTTGAGCTACAAAGCCCACCAGCAACGTGCACAGGTCTATATTGTGATTGGTCTGAATAATGTGTTTCAGTTGAGTTATTTTGACTTTTTAATGCTGTGTAATGAAGGGGTTATCCTTCTCTCTGAACATAAAGCTCATAAGCATAGAATTAAATAGAGTGTATCTTTTTTAAAATTATTTTTATTCACCCACATTTCTTTGGTCTTACATAGTTTTCTACAGTTTTCACTCACACATAGAACATGAAGGAGGACATGAAAAAAAAAATCTAATAGATTTCAGCGATAATAGGTACGTTTTAATAATCATAAATAGGATGACATAAATGAGTATCCAAAATTTTTTGAAATCCCTTTAAAGTATTTGGAGTGTTAGATCTTTTGGGTGTGTGCACACAAAGAATGACGCAATGTGTTCCTGAATTCTTGTGAACTTCAAATCCTCTATTCAGAAAGAGTTGCCTGCAGACTTTGAAATTTCATCACTATTTCAGTTGGGTAGGAAATCCAATTCTATGCATAACTATGAAGCTGAAAATCAATTTTGTGGGAAATATAGCCTACACTAAATATACTTGTCTGGCAATTTGTTGTTGTTTTTGTTGTGCAAGGAGTAATATAGAATTTCAAGTTCCATGTTGTACAACCTAAAGACAGTGGCATTTTGAAGGTAGAGAGAGAGAGAGAGAGAGAGAGAGGGGGGGGGGGGAAGGTAGGGAGTAAAGGGGGTAGCAAAATAAAGAAGCTTTTTTTCAGTTGAAGATACATTGCTTTTGTGGCTTTTATATCATCTCACTGATATTAATTTTTCACACCAAATCAGATTCTATTGCTGCTCTGTGCACTTAATTGCACACCAAACATATTCTTTTCACAGTAGAGCTGTCCTGGCTAGTTCTTTATTTTTTTCTCAGGAGATATTTAGGGGAAAATTATGCTTGAGAAGAGACTTACACTTTCCCTCCTTGTTTCTAAATGACAAAAAAAGACAAAACAAAAACAAAACAAAAAAGAAGAAGAAAGAGAGAGAGAGAGAGAGAGAGAGAAGAATTGTTTTGCCACAAAAAATTCTGTCACTGTAATTGGTCCTCGCATGGTTAATTCCTAATCCTGTTTGTTTCAAAACTCGAAATGACTTTAATTAGATTTGTGGTGATACAGTTGCGTGCATAATAACAGTTTCACACGATTATGATCCACCAATTGTTTTACACTCGATTAGAATGCTAATGTGATAAAAAAACAATTGGGGGTTATGATTAATTCTTTGTGTGCAGCATGACAATATTCCAGACTTATGAAGAACATCAAATAAAACAGTTTTTTGTCTTGTTTCTGCAGCAAGATATCTGTATATGAGTTTAAGTGTACAGAAAAAATATCTTCTTATATTTTTGTCAATTTCTCAGAGGAAGGCAGTTGAATTCAATTCAAGAACGCTATAGCTATAAACTATCACAATATTATTGATTGTCAAGATGGCAGATCTAGTACAATTGTACCTGTGCAAAAAAAAAAAAACAAAAAAACCAAAAAAAACCCACACACGCCCACACACACACACACACACACACACACACACACACAAACCCCAAAACAGCAGGTATTAGATAGATGGACATTTGTAACAATACATAACCTGCACCAACTTAAATTCAGCTATATCATATTCTATGCATAAACCAAATATTATGAATGTGATAAGTCAATCTTTATTGTATAGGCCTACTTGTTATACTAAGTGAAAATGCCACGAAGTGTATTTAGAGTGATATGGACCTTCAAGCATTTAAAAAAATGAATTGATGAAATTAATAGAATTGATAAAATGAGTGGCTTGGTATTTCAAACATAATAGATATAATTATCATGTGCGATAAATGCAAACTATTTTCATTATCATTACTATTTCCTCAATATCGTGATCATCTTTATTGCAGTTTTCATGAGGCAAAAGCCAGCTCCCATGTCTGAAATGCAAGAGATGACTTTTTTTTCTCTTCTGTCTTCTTTGGCAGATGTCCAATGCTCAGACTGTAGTGACCACCATGCTGGACCACATGAGGGCAGCATCCAATAACTGTCGGCTGGATGTCCAGAAAGGGGATGAGGTCGCCCTCATGGTGAACAACCTTGGAGGAACGTCCAACATTGAGATGTGCATTGTTGCCAGGGAGGCTTTAAGCTATCTCGGTACATTTGCTCTTTTGTTTTACGTTTTGATTTGTTGTTGCTTTGGTTTTTTTGGGGGTGGGGTGGGGGAAGATATTTCTAGCAGTCTGTTAGTATGTTTAAAAACTTTTTTGGTGCTTTAAAAAAGAAAATCCTTTTATCCATTTGCTCTTTTCCATGCTCCTAGCACTCATGTATCATGACAATCATTATAGATTAAATGTGTTACAACTCACCTTTGAATTTGAGTTTTGAATTTTGAATTTTGATTTATTTCCATTTTTTTCTTTAAGTCTAAAGCTGTCTATTTCTTTTCTCTCAAATTTCTGTTAGAGAATTACATTGCTTGTAACATTCACTTGTAATATATGAGTGAGATTAGTCATTCCAGGAGAGGTGATGTTTCATGGTGATGTCTATATATTTCATAATTTTTGTTTTTTGTTGAGTGAGTAAGCAAGACATTCGTAACACCACCTATTGTGGTTCAATTAGTGAATATTATTTTAGAAAAGTAGGATTATGATTCCCTGTTTTGATTGCCAATTTAATACTTTTAGTACACATTCTGTGCTGCACCAACTTTACCAATGCCTCTTTTTTTCCCCAGATAAACAGGGGGTCAAAGTTCAGCGCCTGTTCTGTGGGATATTCATGACCTCCCTGGAGATGGCTGGAGTCTCGCTGACCATCCTTCGCCTGGACCAAGATGGCCTTCGGGTTTCAAGTTTAGGTAAGGAGCTGTGATGGTGTGGTCTGTGTTTGTGAGCAAATTTACTCTCAATGATATGCCATTGGGCATTAAAAAAAATACAGGGATAACAGCAACTCAAAGTGATTACACTGTACATGTATTTAATATACATATATAGATTTATGGCATTGTGCGGTTCTCTCAATAGTTAAGAGCTCCATGCTGACACAGTGATGTTGGGTTGAAGGTGAGCTTGTATTTCTGTAGTCCTCCACTGATATGCATTCCATAGGTGTATCTATGTAGACACCGGAAGAAAGGGGCAACACTTACTTAACTATGCTGGTAATAGTGCATTTTCGTGCAGATTTTCCTGTTTGTTACATTAATCATTATGACCCATGCTGATCTTTAACCACACAGACCAAATGACCACTGCCCGAGGCTGGCCCAGAGCCAGTCGACAGGGAGGGATCACGCTAGGCCTGGAACTTCAGCTTCCAGAAGACCCGACACTGGACACCAACCTCAACTCTGGGTCTGATGAAAAGACTACCATAGATAAAGGTAAATATAATTAAAGAGTTTCATTGTTTGCTGTACTAATTGTGATAATTGTAAGGAGCTTCTGCTGTATCGTGTGAATATCTGTTGTTGCCACTGATAACCATTGTGTGTTAACTGTGCCAGGGCTTTGTATCATGAATACAATTCAAGAAGTCTCATCCTGGTCCTGTCTGATACAGTATATGGATGAGTGTATCACAATTTCATTTCACTGTTGCCAAATATCCTGCTATGCTCATGCTGTATGGTACAAATCACTTTAACCCACTGAAGACGAGTCCTGAGTATACCCGCAATGGGTTAACAATGTTTTTTGGATGAAATGAGGGAGTCGGATGTATTGTTTATCATCACATGACACCACAGAGGGCATTCTGGTGCTTGATACCATCTCCACTCTCTGTGTTTGATCCCAGACACCTTCAGCCAGCTTCAAACCATCCTGGTTGCTGTCTGTGATCGGCTGGTAGAGAACGAACAACTCCTGAATGACCTGGATACCAGCAGCGGAGACGGGGACTGTGGCTCAACGATGCGGAGAGGAGCACAAGGTTACTATTGCGTCGTTTCTATTTCTGTTGTTGTTGGTTTTTTTGAACAGTAGAACTTTCCTGAAGATTCTATTATTTCATCATGTGTGCTCCACTTTAAACAATGTCTTCCAGAAAATTATTCAAGCAAGTTTGTGATTGGGTTTAAATCATTCCACTGCATGAAACGTTTGAAGATTGTAAGATTGTTATGTTAAAGAATTAGACTTTTCCTACATAGATTTTCTCCTTGATGCCACTAGACAGTGTCATTAGCTGTGCTTGATGCATTGTGACTCTGTCATATTGTGTGTGAGTGAATTCTAATGTAATAATTACAAAAACATGTATAGTGTTGATAAGTTTAAATCATTGCTGAAAACTTATCTATTTGCCCAAGTCTAATTTTGGTTGTTGTTATATGTATATAATGCTGTGTTTTAATTCAATATTTTTTCCATATTAGTGCGCTTAGAAATGTCAGTATTAAGTGCTATATAAGTGTTATTCATTATTCATTTATCTATTAGTAGTATGTCATCCTTACTTCCAGCATAGCATGGTAGGGGAAATTGTCTGGAAATGGATCAAGGGATTATATGACAAGAAATAGGTAAAGGAAAAGAAAATGAGGAAAATGATGTGAATGGAAGTGTGAGCTAGAATGAAATAATCAAGGTAGAGAAGTCAACAATGAGCAGTAGGAGGAAGAGAGTGAGAAGGAGGAGGAGAAAGAAAAAGATGAGGAGAAGGGGGTGAGATGAAGATTGAAAGAAAGGAGGAGGGGATGAGGAGGAGATGGAGGAGGAAGAAGATGAGGAGGAAAGGTGGAGACAAAGAAGGGGAGGAATGAGGAGGAAGAAGAAGAGGGAAAGTGAAGGGAGGAGAAAAAGGAGGAGACTGAGACATAAGAGTAGGACAGGAAGAAAGAGATGAGGGGAGGAATGAAGAGGAAGTGGTGGAGGAAAGTGATATAATGAGATGGAATGTTAGAAGGAGAAGAAGAAGGAGATGGGAAGTTGAAAGAGGAGAAGAGGAAGAAGAGAAAGGGGAAGGAGGGAGTTAGAAAATGGTGGAAAATGAGAAGGAATAACAAAATGATGATGCCATGAGCTGCTCTCCAGTCTAGAGCATCTCCCATGGCAACTACTATCCCCACATCCGCATACCAGCTTTCTCATAAGCATTCCTAGCAGAATTTTAAATGTGCTATTAAAGTTCAGCACTCTATAGCATTGTCAATTGCTCACCCTGAAGTACATTTGGATTCAAAATGATCTCCACTACAGAAATGAAACTTTGGCTGGAGAAAGGAGGAGAGCCTCGATCAGTCAGTGACCTGGCTGGTCAGATGTCCAGGATCGCTGAGCAGGCCATGGGAGGAAGCTCAGGAGCTGTGAGTGTCCAACTGATTGACCCTTGCTGTGTCAAATCACTTGGAGCTGCCGACCTGGACCTCCCTGACTTTGTAGGGGGCTCCCTTAAAATTTGCCAATTGCCTCTTCACGCCCTGAGAAGAGACACCAAAAACCACCCTGATTTGGGATTTATTTTCACGTACAAGTATTGAGATGCAATGTGTAGCACTCAAGTATTTCCATGATAGCTCTTTGGGACTTTAGGTATTCAGGACTGATGTGTGAATGTCAGTGCCCTTTAATTACTTAGCCACATATTGCTTAGTTTTCTTCTTGTTTGATTTTTATTTGGTTAGTTCCCTTAAAACTTTGCTGCCGTGTGCAATGTAGACAAACCCTCCAAGGTGAAACAATGTGACAGTCTGTCAGGAAAGAATTTTATTTAGTATACCTAGTGTGTGTAACTTACTTGAAACTCAAGTATGATTTTTTTTTTTTTTTTTGGGGGGGCCTTCTAAATACATGAAATGATTGTTCATCAAGAGCTTTAAAAACTTTTAAAAAAAATGAAATCTGCAGAGGTTAGCTGTCGTGAATATAGAAATAGAAATAATCGTATGCTCCTGGTAACTTTGACTTGAAATGAAATATACACTGTAGTATTGATGATGGAGTCAATGTTGGCTTCTATACTTGATGGCAGTGCTGATGGTAATAAGGATGATATTTGACATGATGATACAGGGATGGGGGAGTTGAGGATGGTTCGAATTGATGTCATGACAGTGATGTTGATCATTTGCATCACAAGGAGAGTGGGCAATGAGATAGAAATGATATAAGAACCATTGTGATGACACTGATTATGAAAAAGAAAAATGATGAAAATTATGATATTGATGAGGGGAAGGTGACATCAGTATACCAGGGATTCATGAGGATGAGGATGATGCTACATATAAAAGTCTCTATCCATATTTATCATACATACTTCCTGCTCAGGCTTTACAATGTATATATACAATCTCGTTCTTCTCTCTGTCCTCTCCAGTTCTATGGTCTGTTTCTGCTGGCGGCCCAGCGAGCTTTGGTGGGAGACCCTGGATTTGCTGAGTGGGTCAGTGCCCTCAAACAAGGCATGGACAGCATTAAGAAACACGGCAAAGCTGATGTCGGGGACAGAACTATGGTGGGCAATCGTACAAAATGAGGAAGTTTTCCCAAATGCATGATCATTATGGATTCCAGGAATGCAAAAAATTACGTGAAACTCTCGGTGAAAGTTTGAGTTTAAGTCCAAATACCTTTTAAAAAGTTATACATTTTTTCACATATTGGTCTAGAATTCCAAATGCTACCCTCTCCATTCAAATGAAAACTCCACAATACTTTGTGATGTCACAACAGTAGTATGATGTCAATAAAATATTGGACAATTTTACTTTTTTGTGTCTGTGAAAAGTATGCCCTCACTTGACGTGTTACTTAGATGAGTTGAGGCGAATATCATGCTCCATACATCATGTGCTCTTTCAATTATCCCCCCAAATTAATTTTCCTCAAATTCTTTTCATATTTGTTGAACATTGTGCCACTGCTGTGATATCACAGATTTTTGAAGACTTCCTATATAGAGAGGGCAGTACATGCAATCTGCCAAAACTTCAAGAAATGAAAATCATAACTTTGTAATGGATTGCACAGTTTTCCTCAGTATTTCACTGAATTATTCACTAATCTTTCTGCATTTACTAAATGCACAGGATTGTTTTGGGGAAACTAGTCCTTTCACTTAAAAAAAGAAAAAGAAAAAGACCAAACATCTGCATATGCTTGATTTGAGCAATGTTAATTTCTTTTTGAAGAATGAAAATAACAGCCATACATCAATTTTTTGTATTTTAGCATAAGATGCCAATGTTGTGTTACGTGTGCAACCAAAGCAAAAAAAGAAAAAAAAAAAGGAAAGGTATTATTGTTTTGGAGAAAGTAAAAGGCATCTGATTTCATGACAGTCATGGATGTATGTTACAAATACAACACTATGATTTGTGTGGAAACTTAATAAATGGAATCAAATGAAATGAAATGCATTCAGGAACTCATCATACAAATATTTTTCTTTCTTGCCCGTTAGTTGGACCCACTGGATGCAGCCTACAGGACTCTGTCAAAGGGGGTCAGTGAGAACAGGAATCCTGTGGACTGCTTTTCAGATGCAGTGATTGTAAGTTGTTTTAGCTTCATGATTAGATGTCTCGTGAAAGAGGCAGACTGACATTTGGATGTGAATATAGATAGATGGATTGCTGTCTACCTATCTATCTATCTATCTATCTATCTATCTATCTATCTATCTGTCTATCTATATGTCTATCTGTCTACAGTGTGTACATACATGAGTATATATAGAGAGATATATAGAGATGGATAGATAGGTAGATTGAGATATAGATAGATAGATAGATAGATAGATAGATAGATAGATAGATAGATAGATAGGTAGATAGATAGATAGATAGATAGATAGATAGATAGATAGGTAGATAGATAGATAGATAGATAGATAGATAGATAGATAGATAGATAGAGCAATAGATAGATTGACTTATCGATGAGTAAATGGATGGAAGTGTAGATAAGATAGAAAAGCTGCAGGCATGCAGGTGATAAACGGATGGACAGACAGACAGAAATAGTAGTGTCTGGATTAAAAGATACTTCAGTGGATACAGGAGCATGAAAAGTGTGCTGTGCATGCAAAGTCTTAAATACAGTTTCGGTTGAGATGGGGTTTCAGGTTTCCAAAGATTTGTGACAATGATTTTTTGTTGTTGAAATAATGAGAAACCTCTTAGGATATATGAAAGAGCATATAATTCTAAGAGGAATTCAAAGTTTATTCGATGAAAATTGTTTTTTAAATGACTGAGATATCCAAAACAAAGCGATCCTAATGAAAGGTGTGACCTGCCTTTTACTGGGATTGCTTTATTTTACTTTTTTTTTGGGGTATATTTCAGCCATTTCAAAACTGATTTTCATCAAATAAACTTTGAATTCCTGTTAGAATTACATGATCTAATATTTCATAAACTGGTTTCTAAGTATTTTGCAAAATGTTAAAAGCTGAATCCTCACCTCAACCAATACTATACTATCCCTTTAAAACCTAACCTATCATCATTATCAGTAAGGAGTGTTTCTTAGTTACACTTTGTTATCCTTGGTACAAGCATTTAAATGTGTTTTCCTCTTGAGGCTGCTGAGCAAGCGACGGAGGCGACGGCCAAGATGGCTGCCCGTGCCGGCAGAGCACGCTACGTGAATCCAGACCAGCTTGGGCGACCAGACCCTGGAGCTACCGCAGTGAGCATCTGGCTGAGGGCCGCACTACGGGCTATGCAGAACCCGATGTGATTCCATTTTTTGACCTTTTGCTCTAAAACTGCCATGACATCAGTCTCAAACAGTTTCCTAGGCATCACAGAATTCTTTCTGTGTTGATCTACCTCTTCCGAGAAACATGATGATTTTTGAACATCGTTTTTCCAATATTTAAAGTATCAAGAATTTTACGAGCAATGCATTTACTTGTTGTGTATCACTGTTTGGGAATACTGAAATAACAATCAGATATCAATTGATTCATCCCAGTTTTCATTTCTTGCATATGACTGATTTAGATTTATCTTTTCATATCATCAAAATATCAAATTTACACAATCAGAAAGCTCTAAGAAATTTTTTTTCAGGTTTTTGAAGGATTGCTTGTTTTTGTTACAAGAATGACTATTTCATTCTCAGCATCAAGATGATTTTATCACATCCAACACATCTTGAGTGTCATTTTTTTCTTTTTCATCTTTTTCACTGACCATATGTCAGCAGAATGTGTATACAGCAACTCAAGATTCATTCTCTTTATTATGCTGTACTAGTACAGATACACCTTCGTGATCAATGTTTTTTTTTTTTTTCAAGTAGAAAATGTCTAAAACTCAACAGTAATACTCAGTCACAATTTGAGAAGCATTTCTCATCTGCAGTTGTATGAAATTCATTGCCTCTGAAGAGGTTATATGACCCTTGTTCTGGACTCTATATCATGATATCACCCTTTTTGTCACTGAAAAGGAAAGCAAGTATGTGCATCATTTGCCGAAGCATGTACCAGTGAAAGTAAATGTTGATTATGCTGGCTGAATAAAGAAATTTTCTTACTTCTTGTTCAAGAAAATGAATGCAGTAGGGGTGAACTCTTTTATTCGCTTTCTTTTGATTTATGCCTTTTAAAAAAATCATATTTTGTGTGTCTTTGGGAAAACGGGCAGCCTTAACTGCCAATGTAACTGTCCTCTCCTGTTCTGCATAACTTCTTACAAATTTGTCTATCCCTGTACCACTTTCTTTGGAAATGTTGATGTGGCTGTTGATGTTATATGGTGCCTTAAATCTATTTTTCTTTTTTCCGTTCTTTGTTTTAGGTGTGTGGATAAGACACATATATGGAAGAGAAAATAGAATATCCATAATGTACATCACAGATATTACATTTCCTGGTCAATTTCCAGATATTCTGTATTTGGTGCACCCTTCGGGATCTTTGCTAATGCCTCAAGAGGGCGATGTTGCCTCTTGCTGCAACAAAATATATATTTGATAGCAATGACTTTGGTATTGTATCTCAAAAAGTGGAATTAGAAAATCATGTAGACTCGATAGATTGATCATTATGACCTTCTAAGTTAGTAGAGGGCCTAGAAAGACAGTATATGCATGCCTTTCAGTGTCATGTTGATTATATTTTTGTAGTTTTTCTAATAAATATTTCACCTCAAATGTTTGATTTGTGCTACAAAACGATAATTGAAAAAAGGCTACAGATGTCAGAACATTACATTCTATATTGCCATGTACAATCTATATTTTTCATATGGAAAAGGTTTAGTGGGAAAGCCTGTGCATAATGTATAGTGTATATATTATTAAAGTTTTGATAACATATATTATGTACAGATAGGCTTTTATATTTTCATCATGTTTGACAATTCATTACACCAGAGAAGTGCAACAAATATACAAAAACCTAGCTCATTCTAAAGTGACAATCTACTTTCTTGATGTTGTTTTCATTTGAGTTTTTGTGTTCGCAGAATGAAAATAAGTGGCACATGAAGAAAACTGCATTTTTGAGAGTGAGTGGTCGAGGGTGTGCAAGAGAGCAAAAAGATAAAAAAATGGAAGTGGGAGAAAAACTGCGTCACTGTACTGAAAGTGTGTAATCATGTAAGCTGTGGTCTTGGTGTCTTCTTTAATGCAAAAATTAATGTAATTTGTGATGAGGATGATGCAGAATGAAGATGGCATTACTTCACAAAAATTATTTCAAGAATCATGTTATGAATAGCCATTATTTTAATTATTTTAATGATAATCATGATGATACATTATAATGATAATCATTCCACCAAAGCTCAATTTCAAGTGATGAATGTTCAATAATCTTGCCATGTTAAGTACCTATATCTATTCACATAGGTCTGTTATAGTGAATATATGCATGTATTCACTTTGAATACACTAGTAACTAGAACTCGAAGCACTCGGAGAGTGCAGACATCCGCTAAGCGCTTAATGCTCTCCTTTTTCCCAATGGTAAAGAATCTCTTCGGAAAAACATTCTACAACAAGAACAGTGATAACAACAACAAGAAAACTCTGGATTCTGATGGTGATCTGGATCATAACCAAAATTTGATCATCTGTTCCTTGTGTAAGTATCATTTCTTTTTTAAACCCCAAGTCCGTTCATAACATTTTTGAGATATGTCATAAAGAAAGAAAGAAAGAAACAAGATGCTGCATGGTAGCAACTTCCTAAAGAAAGAAAGAAAGACAAAAAGAAGGAAGGATGGATGGATGGATGGATCGATAGATGGATAGATAGATAGGTAGATAGATAGATGCATAGATAGATAGATAGATGGATGGATGGATGGATGGATGGATGGATGGATGGATGGATGCAGTGGCGGATCCAGAGGGGGGGGGGGGGGGGGGCGCAACCGGCACAAGGCCCCCCTTTATTTTTTCGCTAAAAACAAAAGAAATAAAAAGAAAAAGAATATGAAATGAAACCTGGAAGTAGCACCAGAAATATAGATAGATGCATAGCTAGATAGATGGATAGATAGATGGATGGATGGATAGATGGATGGATGGATGCAGTGGCGGATCCAGAGGGGGGGGGGGGCGCAACCGGCACAAGGCCCCCCTTTATTTTTTCGCTAAAAACAAAAGAAATAAAAAGAAAAAGAATATGAAATGAAACCTGGAAGTAGCACCAGAAATATAGATAGATGCATAGCTAGATAGATGGATAGATGGATGGATGGATGGATGGATGCAGTGGCGGATCCAGAGGGGGGTGCAACCGGTACAAGGCCCCCCCCCCCCCCCCCGTTTATTTTTCGTTAAAAACAAAAGAAAGAAAAAGAAAAAGAATATGGAATGAAACCCGGAAGTGGCACCAGAAATATTAGTCAGCCCCCCCCCCCCCCTTTTTTTTTTACAGAATTCCTGGATCCGCCCCTGTGGATGGATAGAGAGAGAGAGAGAGGGAGAGAGATAGATACTGTACTAGTAGATGCTTGTAGCCAGATCCTGTGGCGGCGGACGGGCAATACAGGCAGAGACAACGCACTCATCACGCCCTTGACTGGCCTCGCCTCTGCCTAATAATAGTGCGATGACCCACCACTCATCAGAGCGGAACACCTACCTGCTCCAGCACACCCATCGCATCTCGACCACCAGCGAGTTCCGTGTAAAATATTATGAGTAATATCTCAGAGAGTCGACAATAACTTCAAGAACTATGGCGTCTTCATTAGTGAGTAATATTACGTGCAGATAATCCTGAAAATGTTGATAAGTCTTGATCACTCGAACCCTGTCTCTGTTTTGGCAAAATTCGTGAGCCTGTGTCTCTGTGAGTAAGAGTGTGACTCAGTCCCACACGTTTGATTTTATGTTATCCTGAGGTTATTCTAGCACACGAACGAACGCCCCGCGAAAAAGCAAAACAAACAAAACAGACTACATACAGTAACTTGAAACGTGATAATACAGTTGTGGACATGTACTATAAAAGGCCAAATCGTAATATCGGTCCCCTCTCGTTCTGCGTGTGTGTCTCCACTCTGTGCAAAGTCTATGGAGGTTGAAAGAAGTCCCCGGCTATGACGAAATGAATGGCAGTGTGAGTGAATGGAGTGGTGCCTGGCCTGGTGGACTATTTCACGATAATGCCCTACTAGATCTATAAAACTATAAAGATGCATTGATTAGTGATTTAGAGCATCAGAGATGCAAATTAATAATCTGATGATGGGCCTTTGCTTTGTTAATCTAAATCTAAATCATGATGTGGACCGACAAATTAATTACGGTAAATCTGCCTCTTGACATTGTTCACACATTATTTCACACATTTTTTATG
Source organism: Diadema antillarum (assembly GCF_040938485.1). Taxonomy (NCBI): domain Eukaryota; kingdom Metazoa; phylum Echinodermata; class Echinoidea; order Diadematoida; family Diadematidae; genus Diadema; species Diadema antillarum. The sequence continues at coordinate 1,024,977 of NW_027270998.1, read as the reverse complement.
CATGATGTGTACATTCATTTAGAGTAAAAATAATCAGTTCTGTAGGAAAATGACAACCATGTTTAAAAAAAAAGATACTTTCATGTCCATTTCCACCATAATGGGGGCTCAATGCCATGAAAAATAGTTGATTATTAAATAGACAATTGCATGCACTGACAAAAGCAAAACACCTGGCTCATTGCATTACCCACTGAATCATCTTTTCTTCTCATTTTGGAAACTTCTCCTGTTATGGCTGACATAAGTTATGGTGTCTTAAAGCTGGGTCTATACTAGTAAAGTAAGCTGGGTCTATGCTAGTAGCAGGGCTGCCAACTCTCAAGCAATTCACCAAGTTTTAACTGTCTCACTCTGGTGAAAGAATTATCGCACTGAACCCCCCAAACAGGAGTAAAACAAGAAATGCCCCCAAAGCCCAGGTAGAGTAAGTGTCCCGGTTTGCGGCCTCATAAGAGTTTTTCCACTCTGAAATGCAAACTTGCAAATTTCTCTAACCCAGGTTATATCATAGAGGTTGACCACTTACCAATTTACATCATTGTCACCATCACAAAACCAATGTCCATCGCGATAGTAAAAAAAGACCACGGCCGCGATCCGGTACATCGTCCGCCGGTTCGCGACCGTGGTAGTCCGGTTCATGGCCTGATGTACAGGTGTACAATTCCTCTGCGATACGCACGTGCTCCGCGATCTTCTGCTGAATGCCTTCATTTGGCTCGCAAACGTTGCGTAAGTGCCAAGTCCCATTGAGAAAACGTGAAAAAGGCTGGCGCGCGTGCACTGACCACAAACAGGGATTGCAGTTGTGCCGGTGTTACTGTTGTCTTTTTCATGTTTTTGTATTTTTTAAATCGTAACACCCACTTCCGGAAAAAATGGCGGCCCACATCGGCTTGCGAAAGTTCTATTTCCATGTGAGGACATGTATTCAAAATCCATGAACATTGGGAAATGACAAAAAAATCCAGTTTCTTAGACCACTTGTTCCGAAAAGTACCGAAAATGACATTTTGGATGCGAGATGTCGTCATGTAGGTGAGAATATCTCACTTTGGTTGGAGATTTTGCCCATGTCATTGGTTGATTTTTGTAGATTAGCAGTGTGTTAGTGAATGTGTGGTATATACATGTATAGAGTGTGTCGCTGTGTTCAGCGTTTTATTGCCAAATATGTTGTAGTGGCCACAAACTGGGACATTTACTCTAATTCTAACTTTTAATATGCCCAAGTCCAACTTTCAAGTTTTTCCCACAGGCACTCTCTATGCATGTGTTGAAATCTTTACTGAAGTATGCACCAGAGTGCACCATTTAAGATATAAAATTTTCAAAGCTACCTCCTGTGGAAATTTTTTTTTTTTGGGGGGAGAAGACACTCCCCTTACACACCATTCCCCCCCCCCCCCCCCCCCCCCCCCCCCCCCCCCCCCGTGTCTCACTCCAAACTCTCACTCAAGGTTGGCCGCCCTGTAGTAGCCTGTAGGAGTTCTTGTCACCCATTTCTGAAACTTGCTATATATGCTGACAGGATGAAATGTGGCATGGTGTGCTGGCTGCATTAGTATTGTAATACCTGGTACTTGACTGCTCTACCAGATCACAATGTAATACTAATGTCATAGGTGACTTGTAGCTAGCACACCAAACTATTCATGTCAATGGAAATGGGTACTGCCACATCTACCTGCTTTTGTCTGGTGCCATGTAAGACTCAGACAACGTTAGTGAACGATGTCTCATATTGTATCATCAAATTGGCTTTTTTTTTTGTCGGTGATGTTGTATTCGCACTAGATATTCAAATACTTTGTTTTTCAATTTTGTTTATGATATTTTCTTTGTGTTTTCTTTGTGTGCTTTAGAATGGAGGATGGTCAGCAGATATGACTGATGATGGTGATGAGGAATACTGGACTGAGTCTCGACGGAAGAAGAAAAACTTCTTTGATGACAACCCATCTTCCGTGAGTGGATATCTGTTGACAAAGCATTAGATACAGATGTAGCTGTTATTATTATTCTAGTGTGTCTGTACAAGTTGTATGTTTACATGTACAATGTATATTTGCAAGTTAGTTCATGACAATTTTGATGTCAAGTTTATGGGCTAACAAATATTTGAAGACCGTCTGACAGTTTGTTGCAGAAAATTATTACAGTCAGTTTGTTGTTATTGTTGCCAGAAGACGATTTGCTGTAGGTTTCAAAGAGCTTCAGGATCTAGTATTTGGATGTAATACAACCAAAGCTATTATATCTTTGTAGTAGGGTAATGAAGCATGTAAAGATGCTATCTGAAACATAGTGATGTGAAACTACTTCTGCAAAGCAGAGATAGCTTTACAATATTCTGAAAGACCTCCTCTGACGTTATTTGTAGATGTTACGCAATGCATATTTACAATGTTAAATCTTGAGAAAAATGTTTCTTTGTATTCTATAATTATTTTTCCCTCAATGCCTCTTGTAGGATATTGTCAGCCCCACAAGAAAGGAAGCTCACTCATTTCAGAAGTCTCTCAAGGAAGCTGGGTTGGACTTTGAAGAAGAGAACCAGAATTTCATCAGTGTTGATGGAGGAGTTCAAAGTAGGAGAATTCTTAAGATATATGCTGCATTGATATTGTATTTTATACATGTAGTATACTCTGCTCAGCATTCTTGTGTTTGAGCATCATGGTGTTTTTGTGATGTCTAATTTGTGTCGTTATTTAATTTCTATGCAGTGATTTTGTGCAACTTCAACAAATTTCTTTTGTTTAATAGAATTTCATTTGGGGCCAATTTACTGCAGTTTATTTTCAGAAATGATTGAATCAATTTACTTTTCAACTGTAAACAAGAGTTGAATATCATATAGTATATGTGGTATAAGATGTATTCTACTGTCTGACAACATGGTGAGGCTCATTTACAGAGTACTTGAATAAATTGAAAATTGATGCAATGAGGATATCACACAGTTTCTCACTGTAGGTTTGTAAGTCCTTCATCTGTAGCTTCTAATACATACAATAGTTTTGTGTAAACGTGTGCATATCATATTCTACTGAATTCATTAGGTAAATTGCGTGATACTTGTGCAGTTTAATGCTATGTAACAGAGGTTTTCTTTTTTTGGAAGAAGAGAAGAAGACCACAATAGGCAAGTAGGACCACTATTAACGAGAAACAAGTTTATTTGAAATTGCACGGACCTTAAAAGACATAGTTATATCACCGTCAGGAACAGTCTCATTATCAAGAGATTATGTAGTGATGTGCACACCTCCAATGCAGAGTTCAGCAAAGCAAGACCCCCGTCCGGCAGTTTCAGCGGTCACCCGAGTGGCTTCCAGTCGGCCCGAGGGACTACCTCTGCTTCCTCCCCGGCAGCAACGACGTCCACTTCGGTGCCGGTCACCCTCAAGACGACCCGCAGCAGCAGCATGGTGGCGGAGGGTTCAGCAGTCACGGGCAGAAACGTGAGCCCGGCTACCTCTACCCTCAGCAGTCCAGCCTCCTCAACTGGGAATGAGGCAATATCTGTCCACAGGAGATCGGCCAGCGAATCACTCAGTGGTAGGTGTCATGGTCACTGTCATGATGAGCTAGAACCTATTGACAACAAAGAATACAGTGTTTGTTGCAAATAGGGTTTAGGGCAATTACCCCCTGGGCAATTCCCCTGACCTTAACCCTAATCCTAATCCTGAACCTAATCCTAACCCTAACTCTATACCCTAAACCTAACCCTAATCTTTCCTCTAACCTTATCACTAACCAGTATTTAGCCTGGGGGTAATTGCCCTTATACGTGCAAATAGATATTAGCTCATGGAGTAGGACTAATGTTTGGAAACCTATAGTGGTACCGTTTTTGATTTTTGCAAATCTGATATATGTGCTTTATGTATGTTTATATTCATTGATGCATGGTGCTTTATTCAGTTGTGTATTTTTTTTTATGCAGAGTTCATTTGTGTATACTTGCATCTCTTTGTAATCATAATTTCAATTCAAATAAGAGCTAATGTTGTAAGAAATTCCAACGAAATGATCAAAAGTTATCATGGAACCCTGAAAACTAGAATCCTGGCACAGAAAAAAAAAAAAAAGAAAAAGAAGAAAAAAAAAGGGACAGCATCAGATCTGCCCGTCACGTCTTTCCACCAAGAAACATGTATCTTTTCTTCTCCATTTTCATGTCATGCTGTGTTTTCTAAATGTCTTGGTGGTTAATGTCACATTTCATTGCCGTGTCTTGGTTATACTAGCAGGAGACAAGAAAGCATCATCACAGTCCTCATCCCCCCAGTCATCTCTTCATGGGAGCACACAGGGGAGCACGGCATCCATCGACGACGGTGAGCTTGGTTCCTCCTTTCAGATCCCTTCCCTCCCTTCCCCTTCCCTTCCCCCTCCCTTCCCCCTCCCTTCCCCCACCCTACTCTTTCAGCCCTTCACACTGTGTCATCAGTCTGAAATCCTTGTTCCTCTAATCTATGGCCATTACGAACTCACTTCTGGCATGGAATTAAGGTATCCTCACACTTTCAGGGAGATTTTGCTGATGATAAAGGCAGAGGTGTTTTGATTATTGGGTTACAAATGCCTTCCTGAAATGCGAAAAAAAAACTGCGATCTCAAAGGCTTTCTAGCTAGAAGCACATTTCTGTAGTGATGATAAATGCAAAGTTGTTTGAAATTCATTTATAGCTCAGACCTACCAACGCCGACTTCATGACCTCTACTCCTTCGGCTAAACAGCTCAATGGAGCTGCCTTCCTCTTGACTTGTAATAGAGATGATAAATGCAACAACTCGAGAAACGTTATACAAAGGGCCTTTGCAATTGTGTTTAGTTAGTGGGTATTGAAACATGTTTTAAACATGGTAAAGATTATAAATGCAGCCTATGTTTGAGTCTTGCTGGAATGCAAGGAGATTGATAATGAAGCATTGTCTTGGCATTTTTCTTCTTGCTCCTACAGCTGTGAAGAGAGACAGCAGACCATCCATGACAGAAGTAGCCAAACTCCAGGCAGAGATTCATGCCTTGCATAGGAAAATCAAAGTGAGTTCATCAAACCCAACATGTGGAGCAGTGTGAATGTAGCAATATTACAATCTCTTAGTATTCTGATTCTGATTTTGGATTTTTTTTTTTTTTATTCTGGATCGTAGGGATTATTTGATAGGATGGATGGGATTTTTTCCAGGAGATTCAATGTAAAGACCAAATGTTGTTGCTTTGGATGGAATTCCACTAGGTTGTGGAAATGGGCCACAAGAAATTGATTGAGTGTTGATGGTGAAAGTTTGATGGTAGAAATATGAACATTGTTATATGTTATGTAATTTTCCTTTTGGATTGTCAGAATCAAAATACCTGTAAAATACAGTACAGAATTAGTTCAAATACTGTATAAGCTGGTATTTTTGTGTACCGATATTTTTGCGAATGAGGAGATCACAGACATTTTCACGAATCGACACCAATGCTAACGTAAGTGCTCTACTACCCTAGTGCATGGCGACATTTTCACGTTGATAAATTCACGGTCCAACAGTGATTTGTGAAAATTAAACTTCGCAGAATATAACAGCTTATACAGTAGTAGCAAAAAATTGTCAATGTAGTTAATGATTGATCTTACATATCAGCTTGTAACATTTCCTTTGAAGTTTCTTTGAATATCTGTTTAGTGTAATGTTTTCAAATTAAGAATTACAGTGTAAGTGTATGGTTATCAGAAATACTGGCTGAAAAAATTTCCCAGTGAAAATTACACTGCAACCAATTGAAAATGAAAATGGTTTGAATTTCAGTCTTAACAGCATCTTGTGTCACACCGAACAGATTTGTCACACCACCTTCCCTCCCTCCTCTCTCCTCGTGGCTTGCAGAATCTAGAGAAGTCTCGGTGGTCTGCATTGCCCGTGGCGGACACCATCAGTCGCATCATCACTGGTGAGAGATATTCCCTGGAGCCATACAAATCCCTCAAGGACAAGCTCTCGTTGCTTGATGCTGCCATTGGCTTCCACGATGGAAATGCAATTCTGGCTGTAAGTTTATAGACTAAATCATAGCATTCATCAGAAATATGTATTTTTCAGTCTCCAGCTTTGTATTGTGCTGAAGGCATCATTGTAATATTTTTATTTAATGATGATAATGATTTGCATTTATATCGGTTATGATAATCTAGAATATTCTCTCTGCACTTCGCTATTAGTTTTGTTTTGTGTTGTTTTTTCAATTTCCTAAAGGCCACTGCACATTATGGCTTTCATTTGCATGATTGACCGATTTTGGATCCGAAATAAATCGCAATAGCCTCAGTATAAACACACTTGTTAATTTCAGATCACAAGTCTGCCAGTCGGGTGACCAAGAGTTGTATAGTGTGCGATAGCCTTGAGTCATGTGGTTGCATGTTTGTGCATGATTATTTCTTGTTAATGTGATAACCTGAAAGTAATTTGGGATATCTCAGTTCACCATAAACTGTCAAGTTAAATTGATGAGATGAAAAGGTCATGGTGTAAGGTCATAGGTTGTGGTTTGGGGTTAAGGTCACAAGTTGAAGACTAAAGGTCAATTTCCAAACTGTGATTACACAATCAAATCATGTGGACTAAATGCCAAATTTAGGTAATTTTACTCTTTGATGCTAGGACATCTGGTAAAGAATAAAGATCAAAAGGTTATAGAGTCAATATTAAGGTTTGTGTTCCACATTTTACGATTTTGTGCAATAATTCTAGGATTATTTGATGAAATTTAACCAAACTAGAGGATGCAAGATAAGGCAGATCATTTGTTAATATGACATAGATTTGTGAATGTTCAGGGCTTCACTGGTAGCACTAAATCTGTATTTAAAATAACTGTTTGCTGATAGATGATCTACCCATCTACAAAGGATTTGCCTTTGTTGTGTTTAATAAACTGAGCCTTTGTTCTGCTATTTGAATTTTTACCACAGTAAATTAAGAATAATGAAATAGATAGTATTCTATTGCAGGTGCCACTGAATGTATAAATATCAAATTTATGAACTGAGATGCAATATACCACCTGACATTATATGACAGACTTCATGTTGCCTTGGAAATTTAGAATACCACCTTGAATACTTCTAGCCCCACATGGGATCTAATCATGTTTTCCCAAATCCTTTTTGCAGGTTGTGATCTTCTTGAAGAAGACACTCAGCAAGTCAATCTTTTATGCTCAGTTATCAAAGAGACCTGAAGCCGTCAACCAGTACATAGCATTCATCAAGTCCTACAACAGTCGTAATGACTCTGTAGCAAATGAACTAGGGTGAGTAGGAAATGCAGAGATTGCTTGTTCACTGCTTATGTCTGATGGTAAAATAAAACAGTACTGCAGTGAGATGGAAGTACCGTGTGACAAAAGTTTGCTTCTACTTCCTGAAAGATATCCTTCCTGCTCTGTGTTGACAATGCTGAACTCATCATGTGACAAAAAATAAATAAACCACAAAACAAAAACACTGATACATCGCCTCTGTTTTCGAAGGTCTTGGTTTCAATGATTGGATGACAATATCTCCAAAGTTGTTTAAAAGGAGTCCATATTTGTGGTGCATCCACAAAATTACCTGATAGCAGGGTTGCCTTGTGGAATTTCATTGTGTCCCCCCCCCCCAGTTTGCTTTGTTGAGAACAAAAACACAAAAAGATCTTGTAGATGTGGGACATCAGAGAGAGTGATCACGTGATACAAGAACATTAATCATGTCTTAACATCGCAGACACAAACACCACTCCCTCCTTTCCACTGCTCTGTATATCACAGTGATTACTGATAAAAAAATATTTCAAATGAAGATTGTGTATACCAGATTGAAAATACTTGGCCAGTGTTCACCATCATGGTAAATGGTAAAATTCTTGGAACAGTTGAGAAGATTTAGATTAGAACTAGCACTGGTTGTCGGGTAGAAGCTTGGTGCTTTAGTGGAGATCAGGAGATCTTGGAGATCAGGAGGTCATAAGTTCGAATCCTGCCTGAGTTTGTATACCCTTTTGTCACTGCTACTACTAAAAACACTGACCAATTCAGTGCTTATTTATGTCGATGTAGGGCAATTTGTTTATCAGTTGCAATAGAGACAACACTCATCAAGTCAAATCACACATTGAGTAATGTATATCTCAATATTGCATTCAGATCGACAAGTATTATGGGGCTATGTGCACAGTTCATAGAACAGACTGTTAACCATGCACTGATGTTAAAGTTTGATCAAAACAATAGTTATTGCTTTATTTCTCTCTTCTTTTTTTTTCTATGGCAGAGCACTCCAGAGAGCTGATGAAGCAGCCGTAAGTATTCATTTTATTTCATGATAGTGTGATGATGTTGATTTTAAAGGGGATGGCTAGTAACTGATCAGTGGGAATCAGTGGGAATGCTGGGGATAATTGTTCCAATTCTTGTGGGATTCATTTAAGAGTACATTATATATCTATTGTTGTGTGAAAATTATTTGCTTCAGAACGGTCTCATTTTCAAGTAATGTGCAGTTTAATGCCCTGTCACTGTACAGGTATGCTGGCCTGGAAACATTAAACTGCACATTACTTGAATATGAGACTGTTCTGAAGCAAATAATTTTCACATAGCAATAGATATATAATGTACTCTTAAATGAATCCCACAAGAATTGGAACAATCATCCCTCAGCATTCCCACTGATTTCCACTGATCAGTTACTAGCCATTCCCTGTAAGCATGATATTTTAGAGTTTGTAATCAAATAAGACTTTTTTTTTTTTTTCGTTTATATACTTCATTTTCATATGTAAGGCATTTAAGGTGTTTTACAGAGTCTGGTTTACCATGTACATTTTTACCTCCCAAATCATAGAAAATATCAAATTGAAGCTATTTCAAATTACTGCTTCCGTGGGCTAGCAGGTTATAGGAGATAGGCACTGACAGTAAGACATAAACAAATCCCAATCCGATGAGATACATTCTACTATGTTCTAACACCAAATGTTTTGTTCTGTGAGCATGACTTTATATTTTGTGCTGTGAGCATGACTTTTGTGTCAGTTAGCTTTGATTGTTGCTGAACTCGTAGTTCCATTGCAGGAATATTCTTTTCACAATATGTAGTCACGAATGCAGTCAAGCACAACTGGAATCAAACCTCAATTGTGTTTCTGTCCCTACCACCCAACTCCTTTTTCCCCTCATTCTCCTCCTGCTTACTAACAGTTGTGGAGATACAAGCTTGCAACTCAGACCAAAGAACCGCAGGCACGGCTAAACAACCTCATGCACTGTAACGGGTGAGTTTCCCATTGTTGATGTTATGTAATTATAAAACATTTCACCCATCTTGAAGTGAAGTTACACTGTGTATATGCAGTGTTCAGCTTGGCTTTCTTTATATTAAACACCAATTAAAGACCCAGTAAAGTGATTATTTTTTGTGCGAGTAATTCTTCTCACTCGGCTGGGTAAGATGAATTTTATGTGTTTTAAATTCTGCGGAATCAAGATGTATATTAATGGACCATATGACACTGAAAAATATTCGCATGTTTTTATTTTCGCACTAGTTTCTGGTCACGTAAAATGCATGAAAATTTCAACACCACAAAAATGTTCACTTACACAGTAGCGTTGGGATACCACGCAATGGGAAGACAGGGCCAACTGGGATATATTTAGGAATCCCCATAACAAATGGGGTGCAGCTTTATCACTGATTTCTATGTAGGAACTCACAGAGCCAAAGAATCTTGACTGGAGTTGAATGTTTTTGATGAGCATAAGCTTTGATGAACCTAGAAAAGTTTAGATATTACGCTGATGAGTTTGATCCCAGATATATATGTCATAGTATAGAGAGAATTAGGAACAGAAATAGCAGAAGAGTAGTTAATAGTATGAAGTTCTTCCGTCGAGATGTTTTCATTGCAACTGATTGACAAATTACCCGCTGCATGCTATAAGGACTAGAACCAACACTTGCTGTCGGGCGAAAGCTCGGTGGTCTAGTGGAGATGACGCCTATCCGGTGATCAGGAGGTCGTAGGTTCGAATCCTGCTCGAGTATGTACGCCCATGATTTTTTATCATGGCTACTACTAAAACACTGATCAATTCAGTGCTTATTTACGTCGATGTAGGGCAATTTGTCAATCAGTTGCAATGAAAACATCTCGACGGAAGAACTTCATGAATTTGAATAACAAAGCAGAACCCGCTGCATGCTATAAGGACTAGAACCAACACTTGCTGTCGGGCGAAAGCTCGGTGGTCTAGTGGAGATGACGCCTGTCCGGTGATCAGGAGGTCGTAGGTTCGAGTCCTGCTCGAGTATGTACGCCCATGATTTTTTATCATGGCTACTACTAAAACACTGATCAATTCAGTGCTTATTTACGTCGATGTAGGGCAATTTGTCAATCAGTTGCAATAGTTATAGTAGTAATCATGGTACGAGAATGTCTGCAAACATGAATTGAAATCAACTGGTTTGAAAGTGGACTCTGACTTGAGAAACTATCGCTGCAGATTGTACAAGGTGGAGACTTGTCGAACGTGATGGCATGAAACGCAGAGAAATGAGAAGACACTGGAAGCCCGAAAAGTTCGAAAACAGAGGACAGCTGCTATGCCCAAAACATCTCCACAGCCGACCTCTTTCATATGCAGCTAGTGTAGCAGAGACTGCCATTCAAGAGTTGGCCTATTAATAGTCATAGCAGGAAATGCTGCAGCAAAAAATAAACTGGTGTTTGTGTGCAGGGTGAATACCATTGTCTCTTGATACAGATGGATGCCAACAAGAGGTAGTAGTAGTATCTGTTGTATTTGTTGTTATTGTTTCTATTATCGTTGTTATTGTTGTTATAGTTTAGACTAACTCATGGACAAAATTTCCTTTCCCTCTTTGCCATTTTACTTTGTCCCCCCCAGGACATGGTTCAGGAAGGTGGACAGTCTCTCCACAGAGCACGAACTGATTAATGAGCAGGTCCTGCTGCTAAACAAACAGCTTCACATTGAGGTATGCTGTACTCGTCTTTCATTCAGATACACAATAAAGAGCTCACACAGACATTCATCAATAATAATCATGTTCGCTTTGGAGCCTGATCCAGTGGATACTATGAGCCATGTGGGTACCCATGTGCTCTTGTATGTATTCTTCCCTTTATGAGAAGGATGCTATGTGCATATGCTTCATAGTTTGAACGTTCCCACCAGTGAGAGTGAATAAAACTAAATTAAGATAACTCCTCATGACTGGAAAAAAGGCTGACTACATCAGAAGGTTCTCTTTTGCAAGATAATGGAAGATATTTGATAATGTCTTTTACATGTCAATTTTTGCTGGACAGATGTAAACCTCACACTCACTCCGCCCTTTACCCCCCCCCCCCCCCAAAAAAAAAAAAAAGCAATTTAGATTATATGAAAAAACAAGGTAGGAGATGCATACTTCCTTGGGCTAAGTTGAATACAGCTGTGTGTTTGAATCAAAGCAGTTGTCAGCCTATCAGCAGAAGAGTCATGGTTTTTGCCAAAAGCAGCAGAATTTGTTGCTGCATATATCAAGTTTTGCACTCAAGAAAAAAGTAATTTTTGCTCTGCCAATTTTACTTCCATGACCTTTTAAATGGAAATTCTGTTTCTTGTTTCTTTTTCGTTTGTTTGTTTTTTCACCCTAGCCTCGTGACAGGAAGTGGCAGGAAGAAGGAAGGTCTCCCTTCCGAGAGATGCCGAGGAAGACCTGTCTCTACTTCCAACCTGTCATCACAACTCTATTCTACTGCTGCCTCTACCACTTCAACATTCAAGAGGTGAGAGCATGATGAGAAAACTACCAACTCTGGTTACTCCACGAAAGATTGACATGATCATGCGCTTGGGTTCAAAGTTATTACTTTCAAGGCATTTGAAATGATCATCATGCCCCATTACTCAGAGCAGTCAAAACATGCCCTTAGTGAAGTGGACAAAAGGATCACCAGATTTTGTGGTTTTTTTTTTGTCTGTGATAGGTTGGTTGGTTGGTGGTGGTGTTTATTGGCGCTTTTCAATCAATCTGATTATCTGCGCCACGTACAATCAATCTGATTAATCTGATTATCAATCTGATCAATCTGATCAATCTGATTATCTGCGCCACGTACCTGCCTGGAAATAAGTAGTTGGTGTCCCTCAGTTACAACAGCAAAGATATAAACGTTGGTGAAGCAACTGATTGACAAAGTGCCCTACATCAACGTAAATAAGCAAAGTCATTAATGTTGTTGTAATCAGATAGTAAGCAACTAAAAAGCATGGGCTTTCATACCCAGGCAGGATGTGTGCCCATGATTTTTATCTTGGCTGTTACTCCAAACGCTCAATAATTAGTGCTCATTACCATAAGATCAGGGGGGCGTTTCATCAACGAGTTCGTCGGAGGTTTTCACCGACAAATTTGCTATCAGCCAATCAGACGCAAGGATTTACACTGGCAACTGTTAAAAGCTAATGAAATCCTTGCGTCTGATTGGCTGATAGCAAATTTGTCGGTGAAAACTCCGACGAACTCGTTGATGAAATGCCCCCCAGGGGGGCATTTCATGAAGCATTTCGTCCGACAACTTTGTCTGACAAATTTGCTGTCAGCCAATCAGATGCATGGATTTCTGTAACTTTTAACAGTTTGTCAGACGAAATATCAGACAAAACGCTTCATGAAATGCCCCCCAGGTCAATGAAGGGCAATTTTTCAGTCAGTTGCAGTAAAAACAAATCAGTGCATGAATCATCCATTTAAATAAGCGTGATTTATTGTGAATGATATTGCATATCTTACAGTTGGAATGTCAGGCTACAGGGAGTCTGTCATATTGAGGTCCCAGCACTTCCCGTGATGCATTTCAAATGAGCACAACTTCCTGTAAGTGAGTTTTTAATGGCATGTTGATGTATGAAACCTGTCTTAATCTCTCCCTCCCTTTCTCTTGGGATCACACAGACGGATCCAAGCAGCCCCACCTCATTGAAGAGGGACTTTAAGCTGACAGACAAGCAGTTCTTGTTCCAGGCACTGCTCGCCCGCGCTCGGCTGAATGACTGGTCTCAAGTGGAAGCACTTCTCACTTCCAAAGTAAGTAGAAAAATAAACATAGTCCTGTCACAGCAAGTGAAAAGAAAAGAAAAACCTCTGAAAAGAATGCCCTTATATGCTGTTGTGTGAATACGCTGTTATCGCATATTAAAATTGTTTGCAATAAGCTGTACAAGGTGCGATTATGTATTACATTGTATGAAAAAGTTTGGAGTACACACTTGTTATGTTGAGGAACATTAATCTGTGTGTATAATGTATTTATTCATCAAAATAATGCATGGCCATAATTTTTTTTTTTTTTTTTTTTGCTTTGTGAAAGTCCTTCTTTACCATATCATTATTTGGCCCAGATTGCAAAACCCTTCTGTCCCCTACCAGCTGTCTATGCTCACACAGGTCTGGGCACATAGACTACGTTTTACATGCTCACATGATCTGTTGTCTCTGTTCAGGTGAATCTTGTTTAACAACCTGCTTGGGACCACTGAAATTTTCTTGTTACACTGGGTGATGTCAGGGATAAAACAAAAGAATATTAAAGGAATGGGACCTGTAAAATGTTATATGAGGTAGTTCATTTCATTATATCGGCACTGCACTATAGCCACAATACAAACCAAATCAGTACTTTGACGATCATATAGCTTGGCTTTCTTTCAGTTTTTACTGTTTTCTTATTTTCACCTTAAGAGTTGACCCTACAGCTGTATCTGATATTTCATGTTACTGCACCAATCAAGATGGTAGCACTAAGATTTCCTTCTCTTTCTTCTTCCTCTTTCATAGAATTGGCTTGGTAAAGCTAGACTCAAGGCAGCTGTGAAGTTTTCTCAAGTAGTCTACATCCTGCAGACTGTGAAAGCCCCAAATGAGGTAAGATAGCTAAAAGGGATGTTTCATACTTTTTATTTAAAGACTTGAGGTGTAAAGACTATCAATATCCTCTGCCTTTGTAAGAGTACACCAACTTTTTGTATGTGCTGGATTTAATTGAGTTGTGGTAAATTTCACTGACTTGTCATTGATGTGACCTATTTTGGATTCATTGAGTTCAGTTTGATTTTGTAATGTATTACTGTTCAACTGCTAGAGAGAAAAAAAAAAATAAAACCAGCAATTGCACTTGTGGAGATACTCTGTTATTTTATTTTTACACCCTATGTGTGCTTTTAGTGCCAATTTGCACTGAAAACCCTCCAGCATTGTACACACTATCCAAAATCGGTAACATACTGAGGGTTAAACAAGACCACTGAATTTCATTGATTTAAAGATGATAATCCACACTTATTACTAATTTAAGAAAATAAAATCATTTGTGTGCACAACTAATTAAAGCCATAGCATCACAGTTTTTAAAGTCTCAATGGTTCTATTCTTAGTAATGGTTTTAACACTGATTCAAAATGTTGTTGGACATGTACTGTAAAACCAGCGACATTCGCGGCATGAAAATTTTGTGAATTGGAGCCGACGGCCTTTTTTTGGTGGTATGAAACTTTTGGGACTTGGCGACTGGCATTCAATGCATTGTGTAGACAGAAACCTTTACGTATGTGCATTTTTATTTTCCTGAATCTTGGCTCCTTGCGAAATTTGTGAAAGTTTCATTTATGCAAAAAAATTCTGGTTTTACAGTGTTTGTGATACATCAAGACTGAGTGTAGGCCACTGTATAACAGAGCATCATATATTCTATCCTATTTGATGATAATTGTTCCTCCTGGCATTCGTCTCACCCCACAAAGGTGATAGGCAGGTACATGATGTTGATAGAAGACCAGGAGGCCAGGATCGCCATGGCGATCAAGTTCAAGAACCACCGCGTCGTCATCGACACGCTGGCACAGTTGAAGGATCGCCAGCGCCTGATAGGATACAGGCCAAAGTGCGCCATGGACGAAGATGCTGACAGGCACTGCGATATCGTCCTCAGAAATTCGGTGAGCTCCCTCTATTTTCTCCCAAAATGTTGTCAACCCGTCGGAGACAGACTGATTTTTCCTTTATACATGCATTTCCTATGTACCCCAGCCTGAGAAATACTTTGGACTAGTCTTCAAAGGGTTAATGAAAAACTAATAAACTAAAAATAATGCAAAATATCGATGAAGCTTTCTTTTTGAATCTCATTATGTTTTAAAAATAAAATAAACATTTATTTTAATGAGCATCAGCCTCCCATCACTACTGGTACATAAATGCTAATGATTGCAGTAGGTGGTTTCAAGTGTGCTTTTTAGGTTTTGAAAAAAAAACAACAACAACAAAACATCACTTGAGTTGTTCCTTCACTATTTGATCATAATTAAGTAAGATTTGGCAACATGTAATATCTCTCTTGTGCTGCTAGTTCCTAACATGCCATGATATACATATTTGATATCACAAGTCACAGTTATTTTGTTGTTTGCAATTTCTTTCAGGACAATAAATGGAAGAACTGATGGACATTCAGGATCAAGGACCATTACAACAGATGTCTTGTGGACAGTGACAGAAATTTATGAGCTGCTCTGCTCTCAACTGCCGACTACTTTTTGAAATAACATCTATGGTTTGCTTTTGTTGTCATTGTTGCTGCTGTCATTCACTGTAACAACCCATGTAGTACTGCATATCTTAAAAAAATCTAAGCATAAGCCACTATGTATAGGGAATATGGGAGTTAGATATTAAGGGGTGCTTCCTATATATCATGCTTTTGCATTAACAACCACCATTCTAGTTTTGATATTCATTGTTCATAACCCTATCATACCTACAAACCACACAAAATGCTTCATTCAAACTTTATTATAGCGTACAAAGTATTTTGTCATTGCACACAGCAGGCCCCTCCCCTTACCCCCCCCCCCCCCACTAAAGATATATATGCACATATTCTTGTGCATAGAAATGTCCATCATGTACATATCAATCTAAAAAATTGATTATGAAACTCATTAATGTAAGATAATTGTAAGGATGTTTTAACAATGTTTATCCCACTTGGAATTGTCACAAGATTTTGCATGGTTGAAGAATAATCCATCCCAGCATTGTGTGTTTAATCTTACTGCAATACATCTCAGAGTTCATAAAGGTGAAAAGAGAAACTACTGGTAACCTCATATCACTTTGAAATACACTCCCCTTTTGTACCAAGAATAATGGTTGGTATTCTTTTTTGGGTCCAAATGATTTTCCTGCAAATCTATAGTATCTATTCCCTTCCATCATAAAGAAGTTTGCAGTTTCATTAATCTCAGGAAAGGTCTGAATTACCTACGTCTTAAAAAAAACACAGCTTGTGAATGGAATCTAATATTCAGGGATGCAAATGGGATGCACAAATTTTAAGGACTGTCCGCCACTTCTCTGCGAACAAATGAAAAAGGGCTCTAAGACTTGTGCGATGTATGTATACTTCCTAGGTCCCTTCTGCCAGGCAAGCGACAAAATTAACAACTGTCCAGTTTGTCAAGTTACAAGAGGCAGATTTTGTTCATCTCCTATATGTCTGATACAAAGATGTAACAGTAATGAGGAACCATGACATGGTGATGATGATGATGATAACAAATTGTACTACAGCCATGCTGTTGTTGTTGTTGCAGTTCTTCTTCCTCTTCTCCTTCTTTCACTTCTTCTTCTTTCCCCTCTCTGCCGTCTCCTTCTTGTCCTTCTTCTTCCTCTTCTCTGCCTCTTTTTTCCCTTCTTTTCCTTTTCCCTCTACTTCTCTTCCTTCTTCTTGCTTTCATTACATGTTAATACCGAGATCATTAGCAATAGAAATGACAGCATCGCTGACCTGTTTTAATCAGTAGCCCAATCTAGCAACCAAGACTAGGTACAACTTATGTCACTGTTGTCATCCAAGTAGCAGTTTGAAAAGACTTTGTATGAAATCATGAATAGGACAAAAAAGAAGAGTTTAGAGCAGAATAGAAGAGGAGCAGTAACATTCCACATTTTGTTGTCAGTTGGTGAATTTATATTCTTATGTATTTTCATATGCTCCAATGAGCATATTTGTTTCAGGTGTTGCTGTCTGATGGAAGTCGTGTCTTCAGTGTTAAAGATGTAATTGGATATCCATGTCTTTCAGTACTTGTGTTCATGATTATAGACTTAAAGGTACTAGTCAGCTCTCCTTCATCTTTTCTGTGATAGTGATTAAAATCATAACTACATTTATATTGTCTCACTTGGATCTGTGTACTGAGTGAAGCAAGTGCAACATTAGTCTCTATGGCATTGGAATCCATAATCTATTACAGGGGAACCTTTTAATGAAGAGGTTGGATATAACAACACCCTCTTACAAGGTGATTTTTTTCAGGTCCCAGCTCTTTGCAATTTTCTGTGTATGTACCCTGAGATAGTGGGAAACCTGATGTGACAAAGGTGGTAATGTCAGGGTTTTTTAGGTCCTCATTACAAGGAGGTTTCCCTGTACTGGCTGACATGTTAAAGCAACAGTATTAGCATGAAAAAGCTACCATCATTATATTTCACAGTTTGTACTTATATGATACCATTAGGTGTGTCCATCCCTGAACTCAATATGGTGTACATCCAGTACTAGCCAAGAGAAAGGAGGCGGATCATGGCTTTTCTGAAACTTTATTGCATATTTTAGATTTTTCTTTTCTAATTACAGTAGCTGTGAGCTAGAGTAATTAAATAGAGGTGCTCTGTGGACAGCTTTAAAAGCTTGATGTTAAATTGAATTGTGGGTTAGTTTACTCTCTGTGACCTGATCCTGTAAAGCTCATTGTGCTAAGATGGGAAGAAGAATTGTTTTCCCTGAAATTAGTTAACCTTTGAAGTATGTTCTAAATTTAGAGTGCTCTTGATGAAAATGCCTTTGTTAAGACATAGAATTTGTATATGTCTGCTGTTTTCACACTTCAAAACGAGTGTTTTTGGAAGCAGCATATATAAGATCACATTTTTTATTCGATACTGAAGAAAGGTTTGCCTTTCCGAAAACCACAAAAACAAAACAAAAACAAAACAAAACTTTAGTGCAGGTTTAGAACATACCCAGTGAACAGCAGTATATGGAACAGTGCTAGTTGACTTCTGTTTAAGAATAAAATTCTTAACTTGGATAGCTTTTCATGCACAGTTGAGTAAGATTACTTTTGCATATTTTCTGTTTTGCTGACTGTAGTCTGTATACGTAATAGCATACACATATATTTACGCAAACTAAGTATTATTATAGCAAACAAATCGTTAGCAGCTCATTTTCACACAAGCGGTAGCACAAAATGTAGGAAATTTTCCAATCTACAAGATATTCCATGTATAAGATATAACAAAGTTCTTCAGCCTTAATACCTAGGAATATCTGTATGACGTGTTATATGGAACAGTCATAAGTAAGCATCAATTTGTTATCTCAGATCCAAATGGTTTGTATTCTCTGCGAAAATCCTTTGAATAACACTGATTAAAAATTTGTTAATTCTCTGTGGAAAAGCTAATATAAGCAGAAAGAAAGAATTACAGTGTATATTGCTGCTATCAGATGGAAAAGTGTTATACAATGAATGTGATTATAAAAAAAATGTTATTGAAACCAAAGGAATGGTTTTATGACATACTAAAGTGAACGTAGACCACAGTTTTGTTTGTTGTTTGATTGTGTTCTGGCAGAAATAACATCTTGAACAACTTCAAATGAAAAACAGAAATCTGCATTAAGCCAGCCTTTGTTGTGAGTGAATAAAGATGCTTTTTATGCCAGATTATTGATATGCTATGTAATCGGAAATGTGCAATAAGGCGTAACTACTGTTTTTGTCGAAATGCATATTAAATACTGTAAAGGTTGATATCTTTTGCGTGATTAATTTTTCGCGCTGAGCGACTCAAAAACATACTCGCAGATTGTTGAATTTGTGCTGCGCAATTGTAAACCCATTCACAATGTGCAGAGAAAATTGTGAAGATATATATTTTTTTTTATTTAGAATTCGCGCTAGCCAGAAGTAGTGCAAAATACATGAAAATTAATGTACATGTACTGTGAAAATATCTGTGTTTAACAGTAGTGCGACATTGTAATTGAAACCCACTGCATGATGAACGCAGTTTGTAAAAGGTGCCTTGGTTGTCAAGGACATTGCAGAGACAATTTTGCTATGTGTCTTGGATGTGGAGCCAAAGTAGCATTAATACCAGCTGAGAGAGCTAGTGCTATCAAAAAGAGATTTCAAGACTTTGCCAGATTAAAAAAAAAGAGAAAAACTTACATGTGACATGGCAACATTGTCACTTCCACTCAGAAACTTCTCTACTGACCTTTGCTTGTCTGTGTTTAAACATGTTCGGTTCCTGTGTTCTAATCTGGGAAACATGCATTGAAACCTTCTGATTGGTCCTTTGTGTCCAGTTGATTAGGGATAGGGAGAGTAAAATCAGTGTAGCTATGCCCTTCTACCAGACCCTCCATTTTTTTAAAATTTCCTTTTTGGTGTATTTCTTAACATAGGTACTCAACATTACAAAATACCGTACCTGGTGCTTTTCAGTGGGATGGTTCCTCATACTTACAGAGACATATGGCATATTGCTACTAATGCACAATGTTTAGTACATTCTGTTCAGTCATGAACAATGTTGGTACCCTGTATAATCATGTCATAATTAAATTCAGGTTGTTTGATGATGAGATTTGTTGGTTGTGACCCTTGTGTGGGATCTAGCTTCATCATCACTCATTAATTTTGTTGGGACTTGTATAGAAAGAGAATAAGCCAAAAATGAGTTTCACTTAGCCATGCCCTTCATTTATCAAAAATTCTTGTGTTTATCAATGGTACTTGCTACATACAGCTGTACATGTATTATCATGCTTTGCACTTTGAAGAGCCAGTTATACTATATATACCCATTTTGTGCTTTAATGCTTGCCTTTCACATGTTAATCTTGCACAGATGTTTGAGACCAGATTGTCGAATGTGAAATGGACAGTTGTCATTCGATGTAGATTGATCAATATGCTGCTATGTACAGTGGAACTTTGTGATAATGAGGCCAGATTAAGCAAGATATACCCGATATAACAAGGTTATAAAGGTCTCATTCCTTCACTATTCTTTTGGTTATTTTTTCTTATTCCTGATATATTCAAAGGTGATATCCGATGTAACAGGAAAATTTTAGTGGTACCAAGTATCATGTTATGAGGTTCCCCTGCATACGTACCATGTCATAATATCCTATCCATGGTATGACTCACGATTCAGTGCAGACTGTATTACATATACACATTTTCTTTATTCTCTCTCAGCTGTGCTTTATTTCTATCAATAATGAAATACTATCCAATCACGACAACAGTCAGTTATAAAGCAAATATCGCGAGAGTATGATTGTTTAAACAGGTACACTGTATTACCCATCAGTGGATTTCCACATTAAAATCAAGCTCTAGCTACATTGTACAAATAAAGTTGAATTTAAGATAATGTTCAAAGCCTCAGTACCTTCAGCATGTCATGCTTCAGGGTCTCCCTCATTTCCTGTGATTCTGAGACATCATTTGCAAAAAACAAACTTTACATGAACACCAACTGTTCTTTCCAGTGTTCCCAAAAGATGTAAAGAATACATGTACAATGTACATTTGTTTGTATCTGTATGTAGTGTCTCGCTTATTGTGTGTGTGTGTACACACAAATGTGGAAATGTGAATTTTTGTCTTGTTTTGTAAAAATACATTTGGGGTTTGACCGAGAAAGTCTTTTATCAGCATTCCACTGTCTTCGGGCCTAAGCCACTCTTTGTTGTAATTACTGGTACAGACTTAGTGATAGGTTTTTAAATGAATGTCCATCGCTGGTCTGTATGGATGTGAGACATAGATTGCACTCGTTGGATGGTACTACAGTTACCATGGATGTTAAAATTTTTCACTAGAAAGTGGTATGACATTGACGTTTGTGATATCCTTCCATTCCTATGAGACAATGTGGGGTAATCTCCACAAGTCATTAGAAAATGTTGATCTCATTGCACTGCAGTTTGCTAGATTACTTTAATAGAAGTCTGCACTGATGCCTGTTTGAGCTACCCTCCATCAAACATTGTAACCAAGACAGTACTGTAGATTACCACAGATGATGTAGAATTACAATGTATTGCATTTACTCACCAAGGCAGAGAAAATGAAATAAACAGTTTATAAACCACTGCTCACTGTTATAACTCATCTTTTAATTTTTCTGCATTTTGTTTATCGCATGGACAGAGTGTAAAAGGAATGAATTTCATCAACACAAGATACATTATGGATCATAAATACATTGACAGCAGAAAAATCTCTGCTTATCAAATCAGCACACACATTCAGAGCAATGAGGTATGGTCGAAAAATGTACTGGAAATTATCCACATGAACAAAGTGTCAAAAATTACTAAAGGTTGCAGAAAAGAGGTGTTTGCATAAAATTACAAAGAATTTATGTGTTAGTTTCTGCAAGCTGGATATCAAGAGTGGAGCTGCAGCTTTAAAGCATAGTACTGTAGTATCTGTTATTTTTGTGAGGATTTAATTTTCACAAATTTCATGAATCACAGTTGGGGCCAAGAATGTAACAATACACGAAAATATCGCTACCTGATCTTGATCGCCGTTAATTTGTGAAGTGGACAGGCTGGCTTGGTTAGTACACTTACGATAGCCTCTGAATCAAATTGTGAAAACAACATCTTGCGAAAATGTCCATGACCTCCTCATTCGCAAAAATATCTGTACGCAAAATTAACAGGTTTTACAGTATTTGGGTGTGCTTCTTTGCACAGAAGTACATCAACAATCGTGGCACATTAATGGACAAATTAACAAAACTTGTACATAACTTCCCAGCATAGTGCATTCTCGTTCAAAGTATAAGTCCTATGCTCACAATGTCCATGCGTGAGTGCATGTAACACTCACACATATGTCAACCCATGTGTCAAGCACAGGTCAATGGCTTAAGAATTAAAGCAACAAATTTTGTAAAGTATCCTCACATTTCATAACATATCGAGTACCGTATAATTACCACCACTCCATTCCTTCAGTATCACCCTTTGAGAATATCTCTTGTGCTACCCAAAGAGACAGACCTATCACACAGTAATCAAAGTGATACACAGGTTTTTGAGAGCCAGTAAAGTTCATTGTGATTTTTAATAATCTAGTAGGGCACAACATTGTATGTAAATGCACATATAATGGAGTCATACCTCAATTTATTAAGCTTTTATTTCGCTGTATAAAGATAAAAAAAAAAAAAAATCATAATGCAAGTTAGAGTTATCTAAAACTGCACTAGATTTTGAAAGAATGAATCCAGGCATGAAAATTCATCAGATTTGGGTTTTACCTGCCCAATAATAGAAGTAGGCATACCCTATGTTAATATAATCATTTATTGCCTTTTCAAGAATAATTTCATGAAAATCATATTTATGCTTCAATTCAGTATCTAACGTGTTCGAGTTACTGAATTTAGTCGAAGTACGTATGTGGTATTTTAAGCCCTTTATTATACCTCTCATTGTCTCACATAATTATCATTTAAAATCACTTTGATATTTTATAAAATTATTTGACTTATAATGTTTTTCTTCTTACTTCTTAGTCACAGTATGTGGTACTTGATGCACTACATCACACCTGCCAAATTTATCTCATAATTATCATGTTTTATACATATGATTTTTTTTTTTTGGTCACCAAATTTAATTGGCCACCCACCAAAAAAAAAAAACAAATTTGATGGTTTTTGGAGGCCCAAATGGGTCATCTAAAGAAAAGGTTAATGTCACGCCTTTGAATAAGTATGACTTCCACTGAATGGCTTTGATCACAGTGGGAATAGATATATTAACCCCATAGCTTACATTCCCATATTAGCACTTGACATAATGCACTGCAGTGGTTAAAGTATAGTAACAAATCTTCTCTTGATAATTGCACGACTTTTCAGTGATTGACACATTTGGCAAACTATAAATCAAGTACCCAAACAACGAAATATCACATATCTGCATATTCACAAAATAAACAGCAAATTATTATTTTTAAGTATGAAACTAAAAATAAATACTGCTGCTTCTACCTTTACAAAGCACTCTGCACAAATCCATTCACTCTCTTTTTGTAGCCATTTTCACATCAGCAACTTTCATCTTATACTACAGTATCCATACATACCAGTTCTCAAATACTCATAAATAGTTCTCAAATTGTCCACATGGTCACTTTACAGCAGTTTTCTATGAAAACCCCAAAACAAAACAGACCACCAAGGATTTGCCTAAAGCTTGCACTATCAATCAACAACTCTGTGTTTGTCTCATAGAATCAACTTGAACAATATGTTGCTAGCTTTCTGCTCTTTTGATTAGTAAGGACACTTTATTACAGAGTTATGTCTGGAGACAACAGACAGGCAAGGGTGGCATGGTACAATGTACACTTTATAAAATAGCTGTATCATTCCAAGCATCATGACAGGTCAAAACATATCCAATTACACGCAACCTATTTTTTTTTTTTCACTGTCTGCACTAGAGTGCAGAAGGTGCGCAATGAAAGTGATATTGTATGCTTTCCAGTGTAAAGAGGAGGAAACTTAGTTTGCCAAAAAAAAATCATAACAAAAAACAACAACAAAATAAAAACTGAAAGCATTGCATCCATGGAAATGAATAACGACTGGAAGCAAAGCTGGAGCAGCTGAAATTGGGAAAATGGCAAAAAGTATGTAATTTTATGTCCCAGACAAAGAACTCGCTGACAAGGTGTAGAGAACCAAACTCCTCCTCCAAACTAAATATAGTGAAGTTTGCGAGGTACAATGTGTGGCAGAAAGTATACAAATGCATCTAGACTGAAACTGCAAAGGTCAAACTTGTTCATCCACGAGGACCTCACACGGAAAGGAGCACATTTGTCCCCAAAGCATGGAATTGTGACAAGGTCAAAAAACCTGGACCAATGATGGACGCATCTCTGTCTCGACCAAGACTGGCAAAAAGGTAAAGATCAGAATTAACAGAGACCTTGAGGAACTGCAAAAACTATTGATGGAATAGCAAAATATGTTTCTATTTCAATATTTCAATCTATGGGTCTTAAAATACCCATGTATTTCGTTGTGGGAAATCCATGATAAAAAACTTCGTCTTTGGACTTTGTGAAAATATAATACACTGGTTTGATAGCTTTTGTAGTCAGAGCGAGCAATTAATGATTATCAATGAAAATGACTCACAGGAAAGCGAGGTCATCTCTAGTGTCCTACAAGGTAGAATTTTGGCATCTTTTTTATTTATCGTGTACATGAACGACCTGCCTAGTGTCATTCTAAATTGTCAAGGAGTAATACATACGGTTGACACGTAATATATGCATACTTTGCATCTGATAATCTCACTGAGCTTGAGAAAGTTGTAAACACCAACTTCATATTTTAGAGCAATACACTGCATGTAACTGGGTCCCACCGAACAAACTTATGCTAAATGTTGATAAATGTCACTTTGTTATTAGGTTCAAAAAGCACTTGAAAAAAGTTTGGGGATGTTAACATTAAAATCAGCAATACCTCTCTTGAAAAAGTTAATTGGTGCAAGTACCCCGCAGTTACTAGAAACTAAAACTTACATGGAAACATCATGTCAATAATGTAAAAAGAACAGTTTTATGCAACCTTCATGTTTTAAAGAGGCCAACACATTTTCCTTGACCCACATTGTAGCTACAGCATTGACTCTTTATAACACAATGGTCTGATCCCACTTTAATCATTGCAGCACAATATGGAAGAAACCAATAATTCTAACCTTGTAATCTTGCAATCCTTGTCATCCCTAGGTTTCACACAAAGTGGGGGGAATGCACTTTTACTTACACCACATCTTCTTTATGGAACTCACTCACTCAATTCATTAAGAATAGTAATTCTGTTGAAGTATTTAAGAATAATCTTAAGAATTATTTGCTTAATTTTACTTATTATAATTGATCATCATTATTTCATATGTCCTGTAGGCCTACTATTTCACTTTGTCATTTTATTTCTCTCTTTGTACCTGTATGTAATTTTCATCTTGCACTTATGGTTGCATTGAGAGCATTAATTATTAGATAGATTTGGTGCCTTATAAGTCCTATCTTATCATCATTATTATTATAATTATTATCATTATCATCATCATTATTATCATTATTATTACTACTATTATTATCATTATTATTATCATTATTATTATTATTATTATTATCATTATTATTATTATTAGCATCATTATCATTATTATCATTATCATCATCGTCATCATTATTATTATTATCATTATTATCATTATTATTATTAGTAGTAGTAGTATCATTATCATTATTATCATTATCATCATCATCATTATTAACATTATTATAGATCATTATTATAATTACTCCTTCACTGAGTTGTCAGCCTGGTCTCGAAGAAAGAAGACCTCTACAAGATGGTTAAACTGAACTCGCATCAAGAAACAATTATGTGTCATGCAGGAACAGCTGGACCTCATGCAGATAGAGGTGCAGCTGCATCGCATGAGATGGAGAGAACAGAAGAGGAGGGTCAGAAAATCATGGACCTGGGCTTGGCCGAGTCCCGAGAGACGCCGTTGCTTTGGCTTATACGACCAGCTCATGGTGGAGTTACGACAGAAGAATGAGGGACCATTCGTGAATTTCATGCGAATGCCCCAACCTGGTTGGCACTGCTAAGACATTTCTACTTTCACAAATCATTTACGCCATTGCTCTCTAAAATACCATAATGCTTGCTATATGTCATACGCCACTTAATCCAAGAAAGAAATGATGGTTTCTCCATCCACTCAACCAGTACTACCCAGGCTCGCACCTCGTAGGCAACTCCCACGCAGTTGTGTTCGCGTACATATAGGCACATATGAGACACTATTATAGTGCTTGATGTGATATCGATAAAGAAGGAGGTAATGCAAATTCCTAAATGCATGTCATACTCTGGGTTCGTTGACTGCAGTAACTTCATGCCAACAAGTGAAGACCACCTAGCCACAGAAGCACTGGTGTTTATGGTGGTAGGTCTTACTGGACACTGGAAATATCCAGCGGCATAATTGTCTCGTGAACCATTTGATTGGAAACATCCAGGCTGAGATCATCAAGAATCTGATTAGTGCCTTGACCAATTTAGGCATGTAAGTTCATGGTGTTTGTTGAGATGGCTCATATGCCAATCAAGCTACAGTGGCTAGTCTAAGATGTGTATTGGATCCAGTAACCATTAGCGCAAGCTTCAAGCATCCTCAAGAAGAGCAAGTGCATTTCATCTTTGACGCTTGTCACTTGATTAAGTTGGTTAGGAATTGCTTCGCTACCTTGGGGGTGGCGTACCATGAAAGGAACATAATATCATGAGAGTACACTGAAAAGCTGCAGAATTACAAGAAACAGACAGTCTTCACCTAGCCAACAAGTTGATGATTAAGCATGTCAAATGGCAGCAATATAACATGAACGTGAAGCTTGCAATCCAGGTACTAAGCACCTTCGTAACTGATGCCATTGATTTTTGCTGGGAGGACCGACATTATCCTGACTTTGCAGGGAGTGAGTCTACCACAGATTTCATTATCAGGATGGATTTAAAGCTGTTTGACCTGGTGAACTCTAGGAACAATGCTGAAAATAGTGTAAGAAAAATAATTCAATGCTGAGAATTATGAAAGCCGAGAAGACTGGCTTCTGGAGACCAAAGAGTACATTGTGAAATTGAAAGACACAACAGGAACAACCCCTCTGCTATGGCAAAGAGAAAGACTGCATGGGCAGACTTCTTGGCGACCATTGAGTTAGTGCCCAGTATAAAAAAAGAAAAAGAAAAAAAAAGAAGAAACTTCTGGGTGGCCATCATTGTTTCAGGTATTTTCTTACTTACAAAATGTCCTAAGATCATCAATCAACCTTTTGACAATATAATGAAACAGCACATACGGACAATTATTCATGTGGCAATATTACAAGAACACATAATGAGGCATGGTCAAACAATTTAGTGTTCAGAAGCCAAATAAAAATGTTTACATTCTTTAGAGGTCCAGACTTGCAACCTTTAATTTTTTCATCACTCATCTGAGCAGCAGTTAGGGATGTACCTCGTCTTGTCAGATATGACCCACATGGACTAACTCTCTTCCTCCTATCTGAAATTCCAGCACAAACCAACTGACTTTGCAGCAGTGAAGATGACACCAAGTGTCAGGGATTGGATTGACACATATGAACATATCACTTGCATCAATCTGACCTGCTGTGTTGAAGCTCGAGTTCATGCACCTGTTTGGGAGATAACACCAGCATACCAGCACCAGCACCACACTTGAAATCATTCCATGACCCCTGTGTGATCCTCAACACCTTGGTTGCTCCTCCTGTATTCCCTGGATGACCTGCTCAGCCTGGGCGTGGCTCACACTGTGGACATCCATGTAGATCTTGGCCATGGCCTCTGGTAGGAGAACCTTGGAGATGTAGTCCATGTACTGGGGTCAATGTTTGGAGAGAGATAGAGAGAAAATAGGGGTAGAAATGTCACTATTAAAGAGAATGATGTCTATAATGACCATAATACTATTGGTTATTTGTACAGCGCACAGGTCCACCTTTCGATGGTCATGGCACTTTGCTACACACAATTAACTACACATGACATGACACATAGCAAAGAGAGGAGCAACTGAATAACTAGAAATACATGTAGGGTATGGATGATCAATGGTTGAATAGGTATTCATAGAATTCTACTGTAAAGCAAGATATTTGTGCAGCATGAAATTTTTCACAAAAATTGGAGCCAATGGCCTATTTTGTGGCTCGAAATGTTTTGTGAATTGCCACTGGAATCCAATGCATATACTTGTAGTGTAGACAAGAACTTTCACACATGCATTCTAATTTTGCCAATCTTGGCTCTTGCAAAATTAAAATGCATGCAAACACTTCTGGTTTTACAGTATCTAAATCTCTCTGTTATAATTTTCACATAAACTGCTGTTACCTTTTCTGTCTTCTTCAAGGAGGGTTAATGAACACTTATATAAGACACGCTCAACAATGCCATCAATGAAGGAGTGAACATGCATTCCTTTTTGTACAACATGCACTCTGTAAAGTTATTACGCGGCATACTCGCAGATCAATTAAAGGCTGTACACCAAGTGCCAGTGACAAGAGCGGCACCTGTCATTGACGTCGTCTCACAAACTGCTTAAAAGGTACACTCTGCTGGGATGATTGGAATATGTCCTGTCGTGTATTCACACGATAATGGTTAAACGTGTGTTTGTTTTGAGTGAGATTCGGCAGTGAAAATACACGAAAACATAAAACAAAAATGTCAGCCAGTCGATGTTTGAATGACAGAGAATCTGGATAATCGATGGCCGGATAATTGAGGTCCTACTGTACCTTAAAATGTCTCTTGCAGTATATTTTGACCAGTTCCCCCATGACTGCATCCATCTGCTCATCTCGGAATGGTCCAAGCCTCACTTGGTGTTTAAGCGCCACTGTCGTACCATGGTTAAACAAATTCAGCATACACATGAAAATGGGAGAGATGTATATCTGTTTTTCCATTCCACACCATACAAGAGCATAAAAATGCTTGCTTTATAAAAGAATGATGATCAATGTGGCTAGGTGGACTTTGCCACATTACATACATGTATTTTGAGGTATGTTCTGAACTGCACTTTCAAATATTTTGCAAATAAAAGACTCACTTCAATACTCAACACCACTCTGTCTACTTTTTATTGTATATGGATCCAGCTGAGAATACACAAAATATTTTTATGTGATTGTATACAATGTAAAATTATATACTTTTACCCTTGGTTTCAGACCTTACATCACATTTTCAGCTCAAAATAACAATTTAGAAATTGCGCTATTAGACATCAGTTTGGACTGTACATTGTTGTTGTTGTTTTCTTGAAGGTGCGGCATATTTAACTTCATGAGTTATTGCACAATCTGTGTAAAGTGCTGAATTCATCCATTCTCTTTGACCCCTGACCTTTCCCAGATTGTATTTCCCCAAACCTAATCAGTGGATAAAGTCCCGATGCCTATCAGCATCTAGTATAAATTACCATTTGTTGATCTTAATTAACAAAGCTTCTTAGTGATACAGGAACACAGCTGCAAAACTTTTTTTTTTTCTTCAGTTCACATAAGCATGCAGGGATGCCAACCATGTAAACAGCAGTGCTGTACTCTGAGAGCTGGAAAGGCATACAGTATATTGGGTCACAAAAGCTGCACATTTTTGGGAAACAAAAAGTACAAAATACTGAGAATAAAAAAAAAAACAGAACAGTTGGCATCACAAAGCATACAGCCCTAGAAATGAACATAATTAACTCACTTCTGTCAGAGGGCTTTTTCTTGTACAGCTGATGTCTCTCACAGGATATCTATAAACAAGAGAAAGGTCATAGAAAATGTAACATGTAAATACTGTTCAACTACTCTGATGCAATTCAACACATTTCAACCCACTCAATCCGCATTTATATTTAGGCTATGGTTTCCCGTGAAGTGACTATGGCTTGGCTAAATATGGAATGCGTTGCACATCATGTATTACCTCTGGGCGTGGCTCACCTTGCCAGTGAAGATGCGTCTGAGATACAGCTTGTTCCTGAGAGTGAGACTTGCGATGTCATCTTCAGTCAGCTCTCTCACATACCTATTTGGTTGGCAAATAAAGGGGAATCTGCTCCCTGAAACTCCTTTATTAGCATATGCAACTACTATATAAAACATGGCATTCTAAATATGGTGGTTGTCAAAAGATGAAATAATTTATTAAACAAGTCTACAAGGAAGGGACTACTTATTGCTACATGAACAAACTAATCAAGTACATATTATTTGAATTGATTGAGTCATTTGATGAATGAATAATCAAATCAACTTAGCAATTTATCTGATGCACATGCAAAGTGTAATGCAGTAAATGCTGTGAAGTCTTGTCATTCTAGAAACCTGATGAAAGTGTACTTGAAGGAATGTAAAAACCACAAAGAATACCAGTACAGTGACCAGAGTACATTGTTTGTTACCTCACCATACACTATAGGTAAAAAGCCGAAGTCATTACAGGTTAATGATACAGATAATCGTGATAGTAATAATCACATACTGTAGAAATTGCTTTGAAATTATTTTCTTCTAGAAACTTAGCCACCAAACTGTAATCTCCTTTGAAAGGAGTCACTACACAACATGATGTCAACGCAGAAAAATTTTCATTTACTCATTATGGAATCATTTATACCTTTTATCACCAAACATGGTTTCAAACCAGCTGCCACTGTCTGCATGGTCACCCCCTTGGCTGAGATCAATGACATCATCCTCAGGGTTGCTCCCATTTCCTTTCTTAGGACTCTCTTTGCCTCCAGTGCTGCTGCCCTGATCTTTCTTCACCCCATCCTCATCAACTCCCGTGTCAATTTCTTCTCCATCGCTGCTGTCATCCCCTGGAATGTAAAATGGCATCTCGTCTTCTGTTTGTTTCTGGCATTTGGATGATCTGCCAGATTCCTTCTGTTCTAGGTCTGCACATATCCCATCAATATCTCTTTTCTTCCTCTTTGTCCCTCTCAGGCACATATCTTGTGTCTTCATCCCATCAGTGTCATTATGGGTACTACCTTCACTACAGTTTTCTGAGAGTATTTCATTTTGTTTCTGTGGTGTTGTGCTCTTATTAGTACTTACTAGATCCAATTCACCCTGATCCATCTTTTGAGTCTTTTTGTTCTCAGCGTTGGCTCTGAGGGTGGTAGTATTTACTGACTGCAGTGTTTGCTGAGACCATCCTCCCGCACTGCTGGTTGGCAGCGCATCCTGCACCTTTCTGTGAGACAGTGCCAACTTGCTCTGCTTAAATCTCTTGGGTAGCGTCCGAAGAGCACGTGTATGGGCAAATTCTGGCTCGTCAACTACACACATCTCCTGACGGTCACTGGCATGAGATCTACCAGATGTCATCGAATGAGAGGTTTGATCTTCCTTGAGACTGCCAGGTACAGCCTTAGAATGTAAAACAGGAGCGGTCATGTGCTCAACTCCATGGGGCACCCTGCCATTTGGCACGCTATCTTGAAGGAAGCTGACTGCCACCAGGTCGTCATCTGAAGAAGAGCTGGAAATGGCTGCAGGCGTCCCTCTCGGCAACAAAGAATCCCTTTTCATGGAGAGATCATCACAGATTCCTTGAGCTTGTTTACTGCTGGTCCTTGTTCCAACTTCTGGTGAAGCAAACTCTTTGTGACCATTACCAGCAGATCTAGATTGCAATCCCTGACAATCGCTAAGCCTGACCGAGCAGTTAACAACTCCCTTGATGGCTTCTGGAGGGAGACCAGCATCCATCCCTATCTCGGCAGCCGGCACTGCTTCCCTTCTGGCTGATTCTGCAGCAGTCTTGTACACGCAATGAGAGGTCTGTTCCACTCCAGAGTCTTCTGATTCCCCAAGAATTGGATTGCGCTTCACAGATTCTGTGGACTGTTGGTCACTTTTTGTCTGCTTCTTCAGAGAAAGCTTACTCCTCACTCTTCCCCTCTGTTTCAAACGAGGACTGGCACGACAAACTCCTATCACTGCACTTCGAGTGTTTGTCATATCTCCCAAAGCATCTGGAGGCAACATCTTATTGTCAGCACTATCATCACGTTCCTTCTTTCCACACACAGTTTGCCCATTAGTCTGGGTAAGGGTAACTTGAACTTCCTCTGAAGGAGTGCAATCTCCACCGTTTGAGTTTATTTTGTCAGAAGAAGTGCGCCTAAATCTTTTGGGTGTTCTTGATCTTTGACGATTATCGCCCACTTTGCTACTTTCCATTGATTGGACAGATTCTGTATCATTTTTGAGGGTGGGATCCCTTTGTTGGGTTGATTGCTCCAATTTCCTTGTACTTGTGGTATTGCACTGCCTTCGAACATTAGCCCTCTTGCATACTCTGACATCCAGATCATCCCACGAGTCATCAGCTGACCGAACTTCCCCAGTGTTTTTGGGTAGTGTACTACATCCATCAGAGCTGCTTCCAACACTGACCGCTGACTTCATTTGTACAGTGGATGGCCCCGACTCTGATTGGGATCCTTGTAGCTCCGGGTGTGGATGTGTGCCTTCAAGCTGCAGAGGACCGTGAAAAAACTCTTCTCCTTCAAGTTGAGCTCTCTGATTTGCTGCACTACTAGTTCCTGCGTTCTTCATCCCACTGACACTATATGAAGTGTATACAGAATGCAAATCAAGGAATCAATATGAACTTCATTTCTGAACATGCTCTATATGTCCACAAAAATAAATGTCTGGAGAACCAAGAATATAACATTGAACAAAGACAGCAATATCACAGAACACATATCTCAGAGCTGAAGAAATTCTTTTGCAAAATCTTCCAATATTTAGAACACGTCACATGAATTTGGCATTTGACATTGTATCAAAATGTGCCCGAGGAAATGCGTGAGTAATTAATGCATTTCCTACCATGAGTACTTTCCTTCACGTCAACTGAACATCACACAAAGCATCCTCCAATGGCACCTGATGTTAAACACAAATTTTCACTCTACAAAATGATGAAATACAGCATCTTTACAAAATGTTTCATTTAAAAAAAAAAGTTTCCTGGAATAAGCTATATTAACACACAAATGTTGTTTTGGGCACAATATGCTCACATTCTCTTCAATTTGGAGTGCTTTCGGACTGCAGAATCTGTACACTGGAATACATCATGCTCTTCAGCATTCTTTTGGGCAAAGTAACTGCTGATTCCCAGGCTCTTGGATTGGGGAGTGTTGCCCATCGACTTTCGCAGCTGGCTGGTCACCGCACCAGCACTCCCAGCTTGATGATTGCACACGAAAACAACAAGCTTCCTTGGGAAGAGACGGGCATAGCTAAAACCACCACCTGAATGGAAATGCAGATGTGAAAAGTGCTCAATGTTAAGAAGTATTAAAGGTTAAAGTTGATAAGTAAAACTGCAGCATATGTGGCAACACAGAAACTTTCTAGTCTTTTTAAAATTGTTCGGTATATTTCTTTGGAGTGATAATCAATTCGCTTTACATGACACCTACTATCTTGAGAATTGTAATGACTTTGCTCCTCTCACAAGTCATTCAAATTTTTACTTCAGGCAACCAGCAATGAAAATGTGTATTTCTAACTATTAAACTTACAAGCCAACCATGATAAACAACCTGCACCACCTAAAAAAAGAAATGAATAAAAAAAAAATGCAACAACATTTTGAGTACCGGTAAGTGCTTTGTATATACAATGTATTTACATAACTGGTAATAGGTACTGTAGGTAGTTGCTTTCACTGTATGAAAAGAGATGCATCCATCCACAAAAACAAAACAAATCTACAAAACCCATAACCAAATGAAGCAAAAAATATAAAATGTAATCTGGGCAACAAAACAGTACAGAATTGCTTTTTCTGCATACCACCAAATATAGTTTAAACTGCTCTTATTGACCTTTCCTACACACATCATCTTCTGCTAGGCAGCCTCAAGGTTAAATCTGTTAAATCTAGTGGATCATTGGTCTAATTTGGCAAAATATCATGAAAGTTTCAATAAAACAAATGCAGAAAAGTGGTTATTATAATTATAATTATGACAAATGCATTTGTACTTGAAATAAATAATAGATATCATTAACAATCAACTGAACAAGGTACATAGTTGGATGGTGATGTGCCTCTTCAGTTGAATAAACAGGGGGACATTTTAATTTCACTGGATTTGCTAGGCTACCTCCATATCTTGACCCGTCCTCCCTCCAGACTGGTGATCCAATCTCACTTGGCAGCACACACAATCGGTAGTGTATGTTGGAGTTGGTAAAGTAGTAACCAATCTTTACTGATTGGCCTGTATATGAACAGGAAAAAAACAACAACAAAACAAAACACCATTTTGAGGCATCTTACACAAAGGCATCAAAGACTCCATGAAATTAACCTACATCAATCTTTTTCTATCTAAAGAAACATGATTTTCCATGAGTGGTTAATTGGTACCTGTTCATTTTCCTGATTCATCTGTCAAATGAAATGCAAATTGCAATCTTTCAAAGACAAACCTTTTACATCTAAAGCTATCGTAACTCAAACGTAAATTGTATGTGTATGTGTATGTGTATGTCATATTGATGTTTTGTCACTGTGTAAACTACCTTAATTCTGTCTGTGGGTGTCTTTTAAACCATTAATGAATAAAACAAAATAGAATAAAAAATAAAAATGCTTACTTCTCTACCTGTCTTATTAATCCTACCTCATAACAAATCCCCAGGTGTATTTGGAAATCACTTCAAGATGCCATGCTCCAAATAGAGAGAACTATACAGTACTTGTATTGTATTTTGATAAGAGGTACCCGTACACAAGCAAACAAAAAAAGTCTACGGTATTTCTTGCTGTTGCTCCATCTATTAATAATATTCCATTCACCTACTCACCTGTTAGAATGGTGGAGTCTTCTTTCTCCTTCTGTTTCTTTGGATCAGCCTTTTCTGTCTTGTCTCTCCTACGTCTCTTGAGTTGTTCGTAGTAGGACACAACTTTCACTTTGATTGGGTCTCTCAGAAGGATGACAATTTCCTACAAAAATATCAATTGAACACAGTACTGTGCTGCTAAAGATCAGCAGTATGAAGAATGGAAAATAAGTGAAAAATGTAAAAGGAATATTTTTCATTTAGTAGTTATATTGAGTAAAAATTGGATATTCACCTTTATGCACTAGTTTCAAGAATGTCATATTTTATCGCAAAATCTAAGGATGCATTTCACCAGTGGAACCAAGTAGATGTAGTATTGACAAGCATTGCTTTTAGTACGTATATTCGAATTTCATAGCTCCTCTCATAATGGACTTCATGTTTCGGTTCCAGAATTCATTCAAAAATGTGCTTTGTGTTACTGCAATGCAACAGCTCACCTGCAGGTGTCTATCTCCGAACCAAGTTTCATCCGGATGCCCTTCATCTCGAATAATGTGCAATTCAGTCAGCAGCTGACAGTTTTCACTCACCTAGCCAGTGAATAAGAAAAAAAAAATGAATCATTAATATGAATTATCTCTCTGGCATTACAATCTATCTTCCTTATATCTCCCATTGTGTCTACATTATGTTGTGGTCATTACTCTTAATCTTAAATGGAGCTTTTGACCATGATGACCTTCTTCCCCATAAAGTACTGACCTCTGGGCAAGGAAGAGTATCTACCAGTATTTTCATAC
Organism: Diadema antillarum; assembly: GCF_040938485.1. NCBI lineage: Eukaryota > Metazoa > Echinodermata > Echinoidea > Diadematoida > Diadematidae > Diadema > Diadema antillarum. The sequence goes on along the minus strand of NW_027270998.1, from coordinate 989,472 downwards.
TTTATCCAGTGCTGAATCTAGTGTGTCATGCTGCACTGCTTGATCCTGTTTGGTTACAGGTGTATGTAGTTGTATAAAACTTATAAAAGATAAAGAGTGCTCCTTGTGTATGTAAAGTTAGCTTCCTTTCCAACTAGGTTTGATGCAGTGTCATCCAAACCACCTGCCTCATAAACTGTTCAGGTCTAGGGAAGTGGCTGTCAAAATGGTAGGGAGCTGGTTCCAATAGAATATGACACTTGGAAAGAAGGAGTTTTCAAACTCAGCCAGAGTTCCTGCAGCTTTGTCAATTATGCAATGTCTCCATTGGTTTTGCATGATTGCTGCAGAACTTGGCCTGAACATATTGTGCTAGCTCTGTATCTATCTCATCATGCTCATTACGACATTAGACAGAAAAATCCCTCTGCCTGTAGGATTTTTATCTCTCTCTTTTTTTTTTCACTTCTACAGCCCTCAACCATAGACAAAAGGGGATTCCTTGAGGCCAGACATAGTCTCCGCTGAACATATCCCCGACAAGATACAGACTGCTCTTTCGGTCAACATGCTCATCTGCTACATTGTACAATCTTCAACTGGCAGGTGATGAGGAATTTCATCAGACCCAATAGGTGCGGATAGTAGAATTTTCAGTCTCGTACGGGGTAGTTCCACGCATAAAATCCAACTTAAATACTTGAATTTGCTCAAATTTGAATACATACAGATGTAGTTCAGTTGTACGTTGACAACATGCGTCGTGGAACATTTGGTTCCTCAAATAGTCCCTTTCTGTCCAAATTTATGATTTTTGTTGATTCGGTTAAGTAGAATCTGTGAGAACGACACCTGTCGACACTGCGCGACATCGTGTGGCGCCTGGTCGCTCGATGCTGGGCACATTTCACCCAAACACATTTGCTCGCCACAACACAGTGAAAGGGCCTTGTCAAAGGCGAAAATCATCACAACTTTATACATATTCATATCGCCAATGCGCAAAGGTTGTTTTGAAAATGAAGGAATGGGGGAATTTTATTCTAGATCTATATGGAGATGTAACAAGTTACTCAGAGAAAAACACCTTTTTGACAGGTATGACAATTAGGTAAGAAACATATGCATTGACCATTGTATAAAAACTAAGCCTTTTGCTGGTGAAAGAGGGCACTTTTAGACTTAGAGGTGCGTAAATTTCTGTTTCTGTTTTCATCGTACAGAGACACCACTCTGCTGCTAACTCAGGGAGGGTATTCCCACGGGACACAGTCGGTGTAACCCCGGCGCGGGGCGCTGTAACGGTACGTATATGGGGTCGCTGCTGCGGTTAGGCACAGTGATAACTCACTGTGACTGTGTGCAGCTGTGTAACGTCAAATTACAACGGAGCGCCCCGGGGTTACTTACCTACAGACCTACGCTATATGCTTTTTGTTTAATTGGATGGATTTAATTGACGAAGCTGCTTCGCAGACAAAATCGTATTTGATAAAACACATTATCAACTAATTTAGTGACCCGTTAACCGTTTACTGCGTTGTCTTCACAATCACAGACTTTCGCCCCACACGCAGAATGCAAAGAATGGGACTGAAGGCGCGAGAACGGAGAACAGAATACTCAATATTTGCTCTATAGGCAGTAAATGCAGAATGATATGGCAATTTCAATACAAACAAAACCCAGGATTGCCAAAACTGAATCCAACCACATACCCGAAGAAAGTGTAGCTGTTTCTGATGCTTCGGAGCCAGCATTATGATATATATATACTTGTTCAACAGCCCGAGCTCGAGGAGGGTACGTAGAGCAGGCGCCAGTGCCGTAGAGTCTGTCCAAAACTTACCAGCGTAAAGTGCGCTTATAGTTTTGGTACAAGTACAATAATTATCTTTTGGTTAGCGTGTACGCGCATGCGTCCCAAAGGCACGGTGTTGCTTGACTTTTAGAGAGAGAGGGAGAGAGAGAAAGGGGGTAGGTTGGGGGAGGGACATTCTTTCATTCCAACCATGTTGAACGAAGCAAACAATCAATCATTTCTACACATTCAAATAGACACAAGCACACAGGTATACCGTATAAATAATAGGGAAGCTGTCTAAAGGACATAATTCCTGAATATATGATAAATTATTGCTGTAAAAATAAAAGATGAATTGTAAGTCGTATCGTAAACTTTCACTAGACTGTATGCTATTCCTATATTGTATTTAGCAAGTTGTCCAGGGAACAAAATATTGTATATAACAACATGATAATATAAATATACAATTCTAGCTGCGCACAGAGGATAGACGAATTCCACAGTTATTAATGTTTTGCACGTAAATAATAATCAATTACCATCCTGTTTATGTTTAATCCCATATATGTATGAAACTGACATAAAGGTCTACTAATATGTAATTTAAAAGGAATACGTTCTCATACAAATACATTCTCATACAAATACGTGAATTGTTGTGCACGTTCTCATACTAATGCGTTGTTTGCCTCTAACAAGCTCTTAAAAATTAAAGATCTGTATTTGTAAAATTTAGGGCAATCTATGTACAAGTATAGCAACAATTAATTTAACAAATTATTGGAATTCTTTGAATCATGATACACAAAAAAAAAACCGCCCCATCTTCCAAAAACCTAATCCACCAAGTGGAAATGGTCCAGAGAAGAGCTGCGTGATTCACTTTAAATCGCGACCATAACACCTCAAGTGCAGGGGCGTCACCAGCTTTTTTTCATGGGGGGTGCGTTTTGACACTAAATGTAACGAGATTTTTTGGACAGACATTTGGAATATAGGAAGCTCTCAATCCCTAGACTTTTACGGGTTTTTTTTTTAAGGGAAGCCAGGCGGGGAAAGGGCACCGGCGTATCTAGGATTGATCATCTTGGGGGGGGGGGGGGGGTGTTAGTATGCGAGGGAGCGAGCAAGGGGGAGGGGGAGGATGTGGAAGTGCCTGTTGTCCCCCCCCCCCCTCCTCCCACGATGAGAACTTTTTGCATTTTGATGTTGTAAATGGTGCAATTTGATGCAGGCTTTTTGCGTGTTTTCATTGACTTGAAACAGTCCCTGCACTTTTAAGGTAGCAGTACATTTTGATGGAAATTGTTGTTGAACAATGTGCCTATAAACTATATCATTTCAATAAATTTCTTGCATTGATTCTTACACTGATGTCATGAACGCGACCGAGCCCGAGCAGGCGGAGCAAGCGAAGGGGGAGGATGTGGGAGGGGGCCAACCCCCTCCCACAGTTAGAACTGAAATTGCATTTTGATGTTGTAAATGGTGCAATTTGATGCATGTTTTGCTTGTTTTATCGACTTGAAACAGTCCCACTTGTTTGAGGTAGCACTATATTTTGATGTAGATTATCATTGAACAATTTGCCTATAAAATAGTATAATCCAAATAAACTTCCTATTTTAATATTTACACTGAATATCATGAACGCGGCCAAGCAAGAGCGAGAGGAGTGAGCGAGGGGGAGGATGTGGGAGGAAGTGTCCCCCTCCCACGGTGAGCACTTTTTGCATTTTGATGTTGTAAATAGTGCGATTTGATGCAAGTTTTTTTGCGTGTTTTATCGACTTGAAACAGTCCCACTTGTTTAAGGTATCAGTACATTTTGAAGTAAATTGTTATTAAACAATTTGCCTATAAATGGTAAATAAATTTCTAGTAATAATTCTTACACTGATGTCATGAACGCGACCGAGCCCGAGCAAGCGGAACGAGCAAGGGGGGAGGTTGTGGGAGGGAGTTGTCGGTGTGAAACGACAGGTTTATAACACTGGCAGCAATATCAGGAGAATGGCATAACAACTACATGCGAGCGAGCGGAGCGAGCGAGCGTGAAAATTTTGACATTTTACAGTCCAAAAACTGCCGTTTGTAGCCATATTTTTTTATTTGGAAATTCGGGGGGGGGGGGGGCGCACCGGGCGCAACTGCTGGCAGTTACAGACAGCAACATCAGGTGAATGGCATAACAATTATATGCGAGCGAGCGAAGAGAGCGAGCTTGAAAATTTTGACACTTTACAGTCCCAAAACTGCCATTTGGAGCCATATTTTGCGCAACTGCCGGCAATTACTGGCAGCAACATCAGGAGAATTGCATAACAATTAAATGCGAGCGAGCTCGAAAATTTTGACATTTTACAGTAAAAAAAAACTGCCGTTTGTAGCTATATTTTTTTGCTTTGGAATTTAAGGGGGGCACATCGGGCGCAACTGCTGGCAATTACTGGCAGCAATATCAGGAGAGCATAACGAATACATGCGAGCGAGCGGAACGAGCGAGCTTGAAAATTTTACATTTTACAGTCTAAAAACTGCCGTTCTTAGCCATATTTTTTCGCTTTGGAAATTAAGGGGGGGGGGGGCACCGGGCGGAACTGCTGGCAATTACTGGCAGCAACATCACACTGTAAAAACATCGGTGTTAGATTTAACTCCATGGGTGTTAATTCTAACACCGATCAAACTTCAAAAGAGGACGACACTCACAGGTTTAGAAAATGTATTGTGACGGTGTTAAAAAGTATTCACCTGGCACTTCGTGGTGTTAATTTGACACTGTGGCTGGTGATATTTTTGACACTGCGCTAGAGTTAATTCAATAATGACACCGCATGGTGTTGATTTGATATTGGTGGTGTTAATTTCAATGGTATAACACCCGTCCAGCTTCAATAGGGGACCACACCAACTGGTGTTACTGTGGTGTAAATCAAAAATCAAGTACTTTATCAGAAGATTCTTTATCGTCTTGTTGAAGTTCAAAATTAGCAAGACGTGCAGTAACTAAGAAACTATTAAAAAAAACAATTTTAAATTTTGAAAGGACACCCGAAGGTGTTAATCTAACACCATGAATGAGCACCGGAAATTTAACACCAGCTCGGTGTTTCATATTTAACACCGGACTTTTTGCAGTGCAGGTGAATTGCATGACGATTAAATGCAAGCGAGCGAAGAGAGCGAGCTTGAAAATTTTACATTTTACAGTCCCAAAACTGCCTTTCTTAGCCATATTGTTTCACTTTGGAAATCAAGGGGGGGGGGGGGGTACACCGGGCGCAACTGCTGGCAATTACTGGCAGCAACATCAGGTGAACTGCATAACGATTCAATGCGAGCGAGCGAAGAGAGCGAGCTTGAAAATTTTGACATTTTACAGTAAAATCCTGCCGTTTGTCGCTATATTTTTTCGCTTTGGAAGTTAAGGGGGCGAATCGGGCGCAACTGCTGACAATTACTGGCAGTAACATCAGAAGAATTGCATAAAGATTAAATGCGAGCGAGCCTGAAAAATTTGACATTTTAAGGGCTGTTTACACTTGTAAAATTTTGCTTAGCCCCGGACCAACGGTGGGGCTAAGGGGGGCCTTAGCCCCACCGTTGGTACGGGACTATCCTCAGCCCACTTTCTGTTTACACTCGTTTTTGCCAAAGTGGGCTAGCCCCACCGATAGTACGGTACTATCTGGCCCTGCAAAATAGCAGTAGTTAGCACCGCAATTGCGGTGCCAAGCAAGTGAGTGTAAACAGAACGAAAAAATAATCCTGGGCTAAGCGACGGAGACGAAGTCCGACCCTCACTGACCAATCAGAAACGAGGTAATCAAGTGCTGCCGGTGCGTGCGTGTACGTGTACAGTACACAGCGTAATTATGAATATTCATGTGGTTTGGAAAGTCCGGGGCTAAGAAATACGAGTGTAAAAAGGTCAGTTTTCTCCTTAGCCCCGGACAAGAGATAGTACGGGACTAATTGGCGAGTGTAAAAAGCCCTCTACAGTCCCAAAACTGCTCTTCGAAGCTATCTCTGTTTTTTGCTTTAGAAATTAAGGGGGGCGCACCGGGCGCAACTGTTGGCAAGTACTGGCAGCAATATCAGGAGAATTTAAATGCGAGCAAGCGGAGCGAGCGAGCTTGAAAATTGTGACATTTTACAGTCCCCAAACTGCCGTTTGTAGGCATATTTTTCGCTTTGGAAATTATGGGGGGGGGGGGGGGGCGCACCGGGCGCAACTGCCGGTAATTACTAGCAGCAACTTCAGGAGAATGGCATTACGACTAAATGCGAGCGAGCGGAACGAGCGAGCTTGAAAATTTTGACACTTTACAGTCCAAAAACTGCCGTTTGAAGCTATATTTTTTCGCTTTGGAAATTAAGAGGGGGGGGGGGGGGGGACGCCCGGTGCGCCCCTCCCCCTGGATCCGCCACTGGTAGTCAAGGGTGTCGGTTTATGTCCGTGACTGGGAGATGTATGACCAGCGAGGTAGCGTCGAAGTGACCAAGCGGAGGAAGGATGTCCAAAATCTGCACTTTAGAGCATCCCCTGCTCAGTATCGTACGGATGTACAGTACGGTCGATAAATAGTAAACACTGTATAGAATACTAGTAGATATGAATAAAATCATTGCTGCCAGAACCAGGGGTGCGAATTGTTTTTGCCCACGTTTTGTTTTTTGTTTTTTGTTTTTGTTTTTGTTTTTGTTTTTGTTTTTGTTTTTTTGTGGGGGGGGGGGGGTCCCTGGTGCAAAATATTAAAAAAAAATAGAAAAGAATAATTATTCCGGCGTTGAGGTCGCTCGCAGACTGATTTTTTTTTTTTTTTTTTTTTTTTTTAAGGATCTGAAGGGGGGTGCGTTCGCACCCAACGCACCCCCCCTGGTGACGCCCATGAAGTGTCACCAAAATGCTACAAGAACTTGATTGGACCACTCTGGAACAACGCAGAAAAAAATGACAGGCTAATTATGATGTACAAAATACACAATAATCTTACTCCTCTTTCAGCACAGGACTATATTATTAAACAGGCTACTCAGTTGACGAGAGCCTCGCAACCACACTCCTATCAGGTACCATACTCGAGAACTGAATCGCATCGCCATTATTCGTTCTTTCCAAGAACTGTAAGGAACTGGAATTCCCTGTCGTCAGAAATTGTTTCAGCGCCATCTGTGGGATCATTTCGAAACCGTCTAACGGTTGATCACAGTGGCTAGTTATTTTCGTCAAATTTTATATATGCTTGTAAATATCTGTAAATAAATTGTATTATAATGTAAATAGCACAGTCTGCAAGAATTTTCAGTCTATTGAAGGAGGCAGACTTAATCGGAAGAAAAAGAAGAAGAAGAAGAAGAAAGTCCTTTCTATTGCAATCGTATGACTTTACAGTACTGAACTAGCCATTTGGCCTTCTTTCTCACATACTGACTTACTCACTTTTCCTACTCTTTGAAGAATTAATTGTAATCTTTTGGATGTTTGTTGTCATCAGCTATGTGATTGCCCAAAGCGTCCAAGAGTTGAATTTCCTTCTGTTACTCCTGTTCATACGTCCCTCTATTTCCTTGTTTTTCTCTTTTCAGGGGTTACAATATCACTTTTTCTCCACAACTATCCTCTGTTTCTCTTGACATGCTTCTGCCGAAGATCGCAGTCTCCGTTGTGTTCTTTTTTCTTTCTTTTTTTTGCTATTTTTTCCTTTTGTTTGATAGTCTTGTCCATTCCGTTTTGTCCCGTACAGCCTTTTCTTCAGTAGTTGTTTTGTTGTCTAGTCTTGTTTCATGTTTGTTCGCGTTTGTTAGTCTTGTCCATTCCGTTTTTGTCCCGAACAGCCTTTTCTTCAGTAGTTGTTTTGTTGTCTAGTCTTGTTTCATGTTTGTTCGCGTCTATGAAAGTAAGTATTTATCTGTGAATCTAATTGTCAGTGAGCTTCCAGACTTCTTCCTCTTCTTCGTTTTTTTTGTATTTATGATGCTTCAATTAATCTTCCCATCGATGTTCTTTTCCAGAGGGGCCCACATTCTACAAGCTCTGTCTTTTTAGTGGGTCTCTCCATTTTTCGCACTCTAAGAAAGGTTATACATGTACTTCATTTCGACCACTTCTGTTTCTTTTTTACTACAATGTATAATTACTGTAAGGTCCTCAATTATTGTACAGTCTTTTCATTACACAATGTTCTGTTTACCTTATTCTCTGTTATCAAAGGAAGTGAAACATGCATGTTTTGTCATCGGTATTAAGGTTTGTAAAATGATCTAAAATTGTTTAAAAACAATATTTTAAAAAGACATGTAATTGAACGAAAGCACAAGTACCTGCATAACATAATATGAGGGATATCCTCAGTGACATAATGTCCTAATGACGTTGTTAAGACATTGTTAAGAGAACAATATGGCGGAAGTCTATACCAGTCGCCATTATCTTGTATAGGACATTTTCATTAGTTTTTTTTTTTACTTACTTCATATCTATTCAATGATCATGGCAATATAGTTCTAATTTGGTGCGGATGCCACCGAGGATATCCCTCATAACGTAATCCAGGTACTGTCTTGTGCTTAGTTCAATTTCAGATCTTTCTCTTTAAATTATTTTTAAACAATTTGAGATAATTTTACATACCTTAATACGCACTTATCGATGACGTTGTCATTTTGTACATTGTACATAGGTGTATTCCTTTTGAATTACCAGTAGGCCTTCATGCCAGTTTCATACATATAGGAGTAAATAGGATGGTAATTGATGGTTATGTACGTGCGAATTGTGGAATTCGTCTATCGTCTGTGCACAGCTAGAATTGTAAATTTATATATCATTTTGTTATACAACAATCTTGTTACCTGGACAACGTGCTAAATACAATATATAGCATACAGTCTGGTGACAGATAATGACACCGCTCACTGTAACTTCTTTTTTTTTACAGTAATTTATCATAATATTCCTATAAAGGAATTATGCCTATTATTTATCATGTTTATGTACCTCTGTGTTTGTGTCTACTTGAATGTGTAAGAATGATTGCCATGATAGTTGGCTTTGTTCAACATGGTTGGAATGAAAGAATGTCCCCCCCCCCCCCCCCCCAACCTAACCCCTTTCTCTCTCTCCCTCTCTGAGAAAAACAAAAGTCAAGCATTGCAGACAGTGGGTGATTTCAAGTTCGGTGCTAGCGTTAGTGCTAGTGCTATCTCAGCACTAACACCGGCGATAAAACCGAACTTGAAATCACGTCGGTGTTGGGAGTTGACCTCAAAATTATGACGTATTTCCGGTAGTTGGTGCTGGGCTCGGTGTTGAATGTCGTCTGCTGAACCGAGCTCCGCCGTTTGTGTTAGCGATTTACGTGCTTTTTCGCCGTTGACTAACACTAGCCCCTAGGGATTATCATTTTCGTCATTTCAAGTTCGGTGCTGGTGTTAGCGTTGCCGTACGAGACTCTTATGTACGTCCATAAGTAGTTGCACGTTTTACGTGCAAAGTCTATGCTAATGCAGTGGTCGCCCACGTAACGTACACGAACACTCTCGACATGGCTTTCTAAATCCGAGCCTGGGAGCAAATTTAAGCTAGTTGTATTTAGGGGAGTGGATGAAATTTGTGGAATTTTAATCTGTCTTCCTCACTATGTCTCTAAAACTAAGCAATTTTGTCTACATCTTTTAATATTTTACTGTAATCACGCGCAATCACTTTTTTCGTCGCGCAATTACCGCGGAGCTCGCGGTGCTGTGATTCCAACACCTAGTGCTGGTGATCGATAATTTTGATCGGTATCGCCTCGTTAATCTGACCGTCGGTGTTGGAGCTCGATTTAACGCTGTTATTCGGGGGCTAGCACTAGCACTAGCACTAGCACCGAACTTGAAATCACCCAGTATGTCCCTTGCGCCTTTGGGACGCCTGCGCGTACACGCTAGTCCCCATAGAGATGTATACTAATAATATACTAGAGCGCGGACTGCGTGTGGCGCGTACGCAGTGTTCGTGTGCCGAGATGAAGAGGCCGCGCGCCATCTTTGTCCGGGCAAAAACAAGCATCGGTCCGGGCAGCGTGTTTTTTTTAGACGGCACAGATTGGGGAAACTACAAATTTATCGGGGACCCTATGCCTAAACCTAACCCTAATCCTAATCCTAACCCAAACCATCAAACCCTAACCCTAACCCTAACCCCAACCCTAACCCTAACCCTAACCCTAACCCTAACCCTAACCATAACCAAAAACCCTAACCCAACGTTTTTCCCATAGGTTTAACACGCGCCATGCCCCAATCTGTGCCGTCTTTAAAAAAAAACGCGTCCGGGCAGCGCAGTAGTGGTGGACACGTGAACACGTATACAACAAGCGCTCAAACACGTATTGCCTTTCAGCAAAAAGATGAGGGGGTCGGAGATGAGAGAAGGAAACAACTCAAAAATTAAGTTGCTAGCAATCTCTTACTATGAGTGGTAAAGAAAATGAAAAAAAAATCACTTTATTCTCAACGAGGTAATACTTTCAAGCCGACCAACACGACCATGGTCCATGCAATACAAAGGGTTCTCTTGGTCTCTAGACTGCCGGATGCCCCTTGTGATACAGTATACTGCGTCAATTTTTGTATTTTTTTTTTTTTTGCAGTTATATTTTTTTTCTGTATGAGGGGACTGCATTCTATAGTCCTATCTGTGTATACGAGTGTTTCATTGTATTTCTTTTTTTTTTTTTCTGGTGGTGGTGGAAATGAAATAAATCATTTTTATAAGTACGTGTAGGCATATTGGTTCCATGACATATTGATGTTCAAGCTCGAAATGCTAATGTTGAAGCTTACATAAGCCCTAACCCAAATCATAACACCCACGGTGACCCTAATCCTAATCCTCACCCTGCCTTTCTTACAAGAACCAAAAGCCCAATCAGACCCATGATGGTAATTCTACTTTCAGAAAGATATCAATGCCGGAGCATGTATGTCCTGTCACCAGGCATATATTACGTATTCTGAGCTTTTCTCACACTATCTTAGTGAAATTAACTGCTGGTATAGCAAAGGGTGGAGGAACGATTTTTTTTTTTTTTTTTTTTTTTTTTTGGGGGGGGGGGGGCTCAAGGGCCAAATAGGGCACTTAGAAATGAGCACTTTTTTAACTTAAAAAGGGGAGTTTTTTTGTTTTTTTTTAATGGGGCAAATGTCCCCTCCCCCGTTCCGCCGACCTTGCATATAGTTATGTACTGTATTAGCTATCTATATTATAGTAGCAATAGATCGAGAATAGCTGAGGGAGGGCGGAGTGCCCCTGACGAATTTTGCAAGACCTTTTCTTTTCTTTTTCCTTCTTTTTTTTTTTGCCTTGAATCAATCTGTTTAACACACACTATAAATGTAATTTTAGTTACTTGTGAAAGTAATCTCCGCTCCCCTTCTTTTCTCCTGTTTCTACATCCAAAAGCAGCACATGAACCAGGCATTTTGCAACATAGATCTATGCTACTTGAAGTAGAATTTGCGAATTTAAGAACATTTTTCGATTTCCAAACTCCGATGGAGACCTTGGCATAGATGCCAGCCTACTGCCGTTGCATCCCGTCGTCGATCTCCCTGCATGCTCCGTAGCGCTACACGTTATCGGTACGGTCGCTAGTCGAAATTTGCCCGGACCAAAATGGCGAACGCCTCCTTCTATCGGTCACAGGGATTTTACGGAGTCCGCCCTCTAGTGTTCTTAGTATACATCTCTATGCTAGTCCCCCAAGCGCACGCGCTAAAACTTAAAGCGCACTGTCCGCTGGGTAACGACATGGCGTCCAATTCATGAGTTGGTCAGACTCTCTTTATATACGGCACTGATGGAGACGATGTAGGCGCTCACAAAATGGGTGATTTCAAGTTCGGTGCTAGTGCTAGTGCTAGTGCTATCTCAGCACTAGCACCGGCGATAAAACCGAACTTGAAATCACGTCGGTGTTGGGAGTTGACCTCAAAATTATGACGTATTTCCGGTAGTTGGTGCTGGGCTCGGTGAATAACGAATGTCGTCTGCTGAACCGAGCTCCGCCGTTTGTGTTAGCGATTTACGTGCTTTTTCGCCATTGACTAACACTAGCCCCTAGGGATTAACATTTTCGTCATTTCAAGTTCGGTGCTGGTGTTAGCGTTGCCGTGCGAGACTCATATTCACGTCCATAATTGGTGCACGTTTTACGTGCAAAGTCCATGCTAATGCAGTGGTCGCCCACGTAACGTACACGAACACTCTCGACATGGCTTTATAAATCCGAGCCTGGGAGCAAATTTAAGATAGTTGTATTTAGGGGAGTGGATGAAATCTGTAGCATTTTAATCTGTCTTCCTCACTATGTCTCTAAAACTAAGCAATTTTGTCTACATCTTTTAATATTTTACTGTAATCGCGCGCAGTCACTTTTTTCGTCGCGCAATTACCGCGGAGCTCGCGGCGCTGTGTGATTCCAACACCTAGTGCTGGTGATCGATAATTTTGATCGGTATCGCCTCGTTAATCTGACCGTCGGTGTTGTTTGGAGCGCGAGCTCGATTTAACGCTGTTATTTGGGGGCTAGCACTAGTATACAAATATTGACTGCTCATGAGGATAATTTCCTCCACCATCCGAATACAGAGCAGTTAATATTTGTTTTATATACCTCATCGTTTAAGACTTAAGCAAGATCTAGGGCTAGACAAATACGAAGTAGTTGTAAATGAGGCCTAAACGTTAGCCCTAGAATCAGGCCACAGCCTGCGCTTGCTTGCATGGTTTTCGTGCATTTCGTAGACTACCCTGTACGCACGGTACATTGTACACTCACTCACACGGCCTTCGGCGAGCTCCTGCATAAAATCGTGGCAGTAGATTACAGTATACATCCAGTTTCCCGTCGCTCGTGTTTTAATTTGATATTTCCAACATGCTGAGATTTGTCTCTGCTTCGGGATCCTAAGAAATCCTAATTGCAAAGTGTACGATCTTTGATCCAGCTCACTTCAAATCACGGAGGAGCGCTCGATCACCATGCCAAGTTGAAACATGCCTGCTGTGCGATGATTTTGCATGTGTACGTACTTGTACGTACGTTTATACGATGCGCGTAGTGAACGTCTTTGGCCATCATTTGGGTACCGGGTGGAGGGGTTGCGGACACCGCGCGCGAAGTCTAGTGTACATAATTATGTGTACAAAAGTCGCGGAGGGTTTACGAATTCTATCACGAGGGTTTTGCCTTTCTATCACGAGGGTTTTGCCTTTCTATCACTTACATGAAAACCCCGAGGCAAGATAGACGGGACTACACCTTGTCACGTGATATACTTTTGACCAATCAGTGATACGAATCTCACTTATGAGGTATATAACACTGTCTAGCACTAGCACCGAACTTGAAATCACCCAGTGTGCTGTGAGTTGGATCGCACATATGGCAAGCCAAATTACTTTTTAAAATGATTTTCTGATATCACGAATTCCCTTTCGTGATATCAAAAATTCGAATTTCTGGTATCACAAATTCAATTTTTGATATCACAAATACCCATTGGTTTATCACGTAAAACCAATTTTTGATATCACGAAATCGAATTAGTGATAATCACGAATTCACATTCTTGATATCAAGAAATACATTTTGTGATATCACTAATTCCAATATGTGATATCATTAATTTACATGGAATTTCAGCACATATCTTTCGCAAAGAAATCATTTGATTTCGAGCATTAGTTTTGCGCTGAAATTTAACAGTAAATTCTAGCCTTAATTGAGCGCAGAAATACACAGGGAATTCGAGCTTTAGTTCAGTGCAGAAAACCAACGGGAATTTGAGTGTTAGTTGAGCGCAGAAATACACGCGGAATTCGAGCATTAGTTTTGCGCTGAAATTCAACTGTGAATTCGAGCGTTAGTTGAGCGCAGAAATACACAGGGAATTCGAGCATTAGTTTTGCACTGAAATTCAACTGTGAGTTGGAGCGTAAGTTGAGCGCAGAAAAACACAGGGAATTCGAGCATTAGTTTTGCGCTGAAATTCAGCTGTGAATTCGAGCGTTAGTTGAGCGCAGAAATACACAGGGAATTCGAGCATTGGTTTGGCGCTGAAATTTAAACTGTGAATTCGAGCGTTAGTTGAGAGCAGAAATACACAGGGAATTCGAACATTAGTTTGGCGCTGAAATTTAATTGTGAATTAGAGCGTTAGTTGAGCGCAGAAATACACAGGGAATTCGAGCATTAGTTTTGCGCTGAAATTCAACTGTGAATTCGAGCGTTAGTTAAGCGCGGAAATACACTGTGAATTCGAGCATTAGGTTAGCGCAGAAATTCCTAGAATTTCTATGGAATTCCTATGGAATTCCTATGGAATTTCTATGGAATTCCTATGGAATTTCTATGGAATTCCTATGGAATTTCTATGGAATTTCTATGGAATTTCAGGTGTTATTACATAGTATATAACGATAGTTACAAAAAAACAACAACACCTAAATGAAGAGTTTTGGCAACTCGTCTTCATTGAAAGTGATTAGGAATTGGTTTTAAAAGAATCCATAAAAATAAATCGTTTAGCAACATTTCTAAAATGCCATTATTGATAATTATGTTGCCAATTACTTCAAAGTCACATATTATTATATTCTTTTTCTTCTCCATTTCTCGCCACTGATTTGGCAGAGACTGGTTGACTTTGGGGAACTTTTGTTTGCGTTTCTCCTTACTCTGTCATGTGAAAGATACTCTCTCCCGACCTCCCCCTGTTACTCCTCCGAGTTAATAAGAGAAATTTCTCATTGGGCAGATTAACAAAATTGAAGTCCCTCGTACCACTGCTTTTTTCTTACTACAAATTCTGACTGTTTGTTTGCCATGCATACTGCTGCATAAACTCCTCAGAAGATCTGGATATCTTCACTCTTCTTGCTCTGGTCTGAAGACTTTTGGGCGTGTGCATTCCAGTTTTGTTCTCCCCGGTTTTGGTTCTTGAATGAATTTGCCTATAATAGATGACACTTTAAATTATTTTACAAAATCATAAACATATTGGGGCAGGCAAACTGTACACCCAACACTATTGGTCTTAATGGATACACCCCATTGTTCTGGAGGAGTATTTTTGAGGAGTGAGAAAATGTCTTAGGAGAAACACGTTTATGTGACCACTAGCCGACACCAGTGGTGGACATTTGGCAGGTTTACGACTCCCTCTCCGCACCCTGCATGACACTCTCCGCTGCTGACATACACAGACCAGAGGGGTGATTGCCCTCGGTCGGTCCTCCGCAATACAAACACGTGGTATGCTTTTATAACACACATACACATACAACCACACGCATTGTCATAATTATCATCGATTTGATGGAAGAGTCTTACTGTAAGGGGGATTACCACATGAAAAATGTATCATAATTAACAATAATGTAGTAATAGATGACAATTTGAGGACCAAAACGATGAATTAAATGTAGGCCCTAAGTGAACATAGTATCATTGAATTCATGACAAACAACATGTTGCAAAACAATCGATTTGTGTCAATAATTCATCGAATATACCTTGATGATCATTTAGGGAATGATGGATGTGTAAATCTCTCATATATATATTTGTATTTTGAACACTGTTCAAAAAAAAGTTAGCAGTAGTATACATTCCATCTGAATATCAGCTCAAAACTAATGTTCCAATTCCCTGTGTATTTTTGCGCTAAAAAAACCCGCTCGAATTCACAGTTGAATTCCAGCGCAAAACTAAAGCTCGAATTCCCTTTGTATTTCTGCGCTAAACTAATGCTCGAATTCACAGCGATTTTCTGCACTGAACTGACGCTGGAACTCCCTGTGTATTTCAGCGCTCAACTAACGCTCGAATTCACAAGTGAATTTCAGCGCAAAACTTACGCTCGAAGTCACTTTGTATTTCTGCGCTAAACTAATGCTCGAATTCACAGCGATTTTCCGCACTGAACTAACGATCGAAATCCCTGTGTACTTCTGCGCTCAACTAACGCTCGAATTCACAGTTGAATTTCAGCGCAAAACTAACGCTCGAATTCCCTGTGAATTACTGATATCACATATTCAAATTTGTGATATCAATAATTCAATTAGTGATATCACAAAATGGAATTTGTGATATCAGAAATTCGTATTTTTGATATCACAAATAAGAATTCTTGATGTCACAAATTCAAATTAGTGACATCACAAATTTATTTCGTGATATCACAAATTCGAATTTGTGATATCAAAAATTCATTTTGTGATATCACGAATTACCATTGGTTTTTTTTACGTGAAACCTATTTTTGATATCAAGAATTCGAATTTCTGATATCACAAATTCATTCAGTGATATCACAAATTGAATTTTTGATATCACAAATTCGAATTTCTGATATCACAAATTGAATTTGTGATATCAAGAATGAATTTTGTGATATCACAAATTCGATTTCTTGATATCACAAATTAAGTTCATGTGCTACACTTATACGTGAATTTGTGATATCACAAATTTGATTCTTGATATCACAAATTGAATTCTTGATATCAAAAATTTGATTTTTTGATATCACAAAATGGAATCCGTGATATCAGAAATTAACTTTAAATGTAAAAAAGGCTTGCCATACGCACACCGCATTAGAGAGAAGACTAGCGAATGTCGTACTAGTAACCTTTTTTGCCGTTTCTCGATGCGATGATGCGAGGAACTACTATGCTCGAATACTTCAACGACCAGACAAATACTTGACTGGATAGATTGGGATGAACAACTTTTATAAAGGTGAAGGGGGGGGGGGGGGGGAGTCGATTACGCAATCATCATGGAATAGAAGTTATAAGATTTATACGTAGACTTCTATCATAGTACACTGTATATTCAATGTATAAACATAATATACATACTGAGTATATCAACATGTAGGCCTACTATAGGAGGAGGATTGATGGGTAAAACTACTTTTGTGCGTTTTGTGTCTAATGTTGGCCCCTTTTTGATACAATAAGGACTCACAGGCCTACTATATAGCATCTTCCATTGATAGTTTCAAAAAGAATCTCAAGACGTATATTTTTGATTTGAATTGACAATATTGTATGCCTGTATGTAATGTATGTGTACGTATATATTGTTTGTTGGTTTATTGTCTTATTATTTTCTGTGATACTGTTGTAACGTGACACAATATGTACTCTGTTCTATAGCGCCTTGAGTATCTTTTTTTAGGTAGAAATGTGCGCTCTACAAGAGTCTCACTATTATTATTATTATTATATGCACGCATTGGGGACAGGTTCGCTTGTGTACATCTCTGCCTTATGAGCATCCTATATAACCTTCGGATTATTCGACTGCAAGAGATCGTATACAGGGAACAGCAAATTAAGAAAAGGTTGTCCAGTGCCCGCAGTATAGCGTGAGTAATGAATGTCACGGGAAAGTGAGTGGGACATGTGAGTAGGTAAGAGATCATCAATTACCGAAGACAAACAGAGGTTGTGTGGTAGTCTGTCAATGGTATGGTAAGACTACACGGTGAACTCCCTTGTCCTGTTCAGTTTCATGTGCTCTGAGTGTAGTGAATGCTTGTAAGATCAGCTGTTGAACCCATACACCCTTTCATCAATGGTGTAGTTCGGGGGAGGATGGGGAGGCACCCCCGATTCGACTTGTCTCAAACACATCTCCAGTGGATCTTCAAGGTGACTTGCACTGGATAGAATGGTAATATCAAGTTAGTAGAACTGTGGAAGTTTTATGAGAATCGGATTTAAATAATGAGAGCGCTCATGAAAATCTATAAGCCGCACATGTTACTTTTTTTGCAGAAACTTTACTGTATTCCATGATAAATGTTAACATTATTATAGTTCTTGTGATGTAAACAACAAAGTAATTAGGCGGTAATTAAGTTTAATAACACAACGTCCTACAAAATAATAGTGTTCAATACAAAACCTTGTTTGATAGGATAGATAACAGAGGGTGAGATTATCATAAGCACTTGCTTAAATCGATAGTAGGCCCCAAAATACATACATATTTTTATGATTGTGGAGGATTCAGTAAAAGAATGTCCTGATAATAATAAGTTGTCATTTTTTATTATTTCAAAGGATATTGCATTCCTTTGTGCAGTGCATGCAAAGTGTCCTGGCGCAGTGTGCATATTGCTCCAAATTTTCGTTTTGGGAAGTAATCATTGTCATCATTCAGAAGGGAATTTTGTTTGGTTATGAGAAGAAAAGAAGAGAAATCAGGCCTTGACATTCAAATCAATCACTCATGGTTTTATTTCAACACTGATTGTTTTTCATTAGGGCCCTAAAAGAAAACAGGAGCGGCAGCTTTTATTACATTTGGGGAGTGAATCCCGTACATCAGAATCATCGTGTCTTACAGTGTTTTTTTTTTTTCGCTTGAGTAGTCCTGGGAATTGTTCAGAAGAATATCAAGAGAATGACAGGTTGAAACGAGAGGACATTATATCCATAGGTATGATTTTATGGAAAATAAGTGCATAAATAATACCATAAAACTACAATGCAACCAATGCACAATGAACGAAATCTATGAGGTCATTATGAGGTTATCATTTTGAGTATAGGAACATGTTAGAAATGGGAGGGGACAATATTGTTCCGCTGCCCCTGATGGGTGTCCGTGTTCCATGAAAAACCTATGTTATGAAACATGAGTATTCCTCTTAACTGCAATTTTGACCAAATAAAAATTGATTTATTTCTTTATTTAGGTCGATTTGAATACAGCATTGAGTAATTGCAGTAAATCTTAAATGCTTCATAGAACAAGAGCGCATGCAAGAAGACGACTTCTCAAAGCCTTCTCACCTAATCGCTTTGTTCAGGATAAGAAGAGAAGATGCAAAATTATCTCAGAACTCACTTAATAACTGACTTCTTAGAACTAGCTTAATCGCCTTGTTCAGGATGAGAAAGCGAGAAGACAACTCCCCAGAACTCACTTAATCGCCTTGTGAAAGATAATGAAGGCGAGAAGGTGACATCCCAAAATTCATTTAATCGCCTTATTCAAGAAAAGAGGAGAAAGGTGTCTTCTCATAACTCACTTAATCACCTTGTTCAGGATGAGAAGGAGAGAAGACAACTCCCTGGAACTCACTTAATCGCCTTGTTAAAGATAATAAAGGCGAGAAGGTGACATCCCCAAACTCACTTAATCGCCTCATTCAGGAAAGGAGGAGAAAAGGTGTCTTCTCATCACTCACTTAATCACCTTGTTCAGGATGAGAAAGCGAGAAGACAACTCCCTAGAACTCATGATCGCCTTGTTAAAGATAATAAAGGCGAGAAGGTGACATCCCCAAACTCACTTAATCGCCTCATTCAGGAAAGGAGGAGAAAAGGTGTCTTCTCATAACTCACTTAATCACCTTGTTCAGGATGAGAAGGAGAGAAGACAACTCCCTGGAACTCACTTAATCGCCTTGTTAAAGATAATAAAGGCGAGAAGGTGACATCCCCAAACTCACTTAATCGCCTCATTCAGGAAAGGAGGAGAAAATGTGTCTTCTCATCACTCACTTAATCACCTTGTTCAGGATGAGAAAGCGAGAAGACAACTCCCTAGAACTCATGATCGCCTTGTTAAAGATATAAAGGCGAGAAGGTGACATCCCAAAACTCACTAACACTCTTAATCGCCTCATTCAGGAAGGAGAAAAGGTGTCTTCTCATAACTCACTTAATCACCTTGTTCAGGATGAGAAAGCGAGAAGACAACTCCCTAGAACTCATGATCGCCTTGTTAAAGATAATAAAGGCGAGAAGGTGACATCCCAAAACTCACTTAATCGCCTCATTCAGGAAAGGAGGAGAAAAGGTGTCTTCTCATAACTCACTTAATCACCTTGTTCAGGATGAGAAGGAGAGAAGACAACTCCCTGGAACTCACTTAATCGCCTTGTTAAAGATAATAAAGGCGAGAAGGTGACATCCCCAAACTCACTTAATCGCCTCATTCAGGAAAGGAGGAGAAAAGGTGTCTTCTCATCACTCACTTAATCACCTTGTTCAGGATGAGAAAGCGAGAAGACAACTCCCTAGAACTCATGATCGCCTTGTTAAAGATATAAAGGCGAGAAGGTGACATCCCAAAACTCACTTAATCGCCTCATTCAGGAAAGGAGGAGAAAAGGTGTCTTCTCATCACTCACTTAATCACCTTGTTCAGGATGAGAAGGCGAGAAGACAACTTCTCAGAACTCACTTATAATCAGTATGTTCGAAAACAAAAATAAACCCTAAAACTTGACCTTTTGAAAAATGAGACGTTTAATCAGGCTCATTTTCCTGTTCATGATGAGAAAGACAGAAGACGACTTCTCAAAACTCATTTAATCGCCTTGTTCAGGCTGAAGAGGCGACAAGGTGTCTTATAAAAACTCACCTACTTACCTTGTTCAGGATGAGAATGCGAGAAGGTGACCTGTCAAAACTCACCTAGTCACCTTTTCAAAACTCACTCAATCGCCTTGTTCAGAATGAGAAGGCGAAAGGGAGACTTCTCTAAACTCACTCAATCGCCTTGTTCATGACGAGAAGGAGAGAGGACGCCTTAATCGCTTCAATCGTTAAGGATTCGAAGGCGAGAAGGTAATTTCTCAAAACTCACTTAATCGCCTTGTTCAAGATGAGCCTGAAGACGACTTTTCAAAACTCACCTCCTCGCCTAGTTCAGGATGAAAACGCACAAACATAGTTCTTAAAACTCACTTAATCCCTTTGTTCAGGTTGAAAACGGGACAAGGTGTCTTCTCAAAACTCACCTACTTGCTTTAGGATGAGAAGGAAAGAAGGTGACCTTTCAAAACTCACCAAATCGCCTTTCTCAAACTCACTTAATCGCTTTGTCCTGGATGAAAAGGTGACAACGTGGCTTCTCACAACACACCCAATCACCTCTTTCAGATGAGAAGGAGAGAAGACGACTTCTCTAAATTCACCTACACGCCTCATTAGGATAAGAAGGCGAGAAGGTGACTTCTCAGATGTCATTTAATCGCCTTGTTCAGGATGAGAAGAGGAGAAGACGACTTCCCTAAACTCAACTAATCGTCTCGTTCTGGATGAGGAGAGAAGATGACATCTCAAAGCTCACCTAATCGCCTTGTTTAGGATTAGAAAGCGAGGAGACTTCTCAAAACTCGTCTAATCGCCTTGTTCAGATGTAGCAGACTACAGAAGGTGACTACCCTTGTTTAACCCTATAAAAGCCCAAGATGGGGGGGGGGGGGGGGGGGGGGGGCTGCCATATTTTCATCTGCCACTCCTACGCGCTTTTTGCCCATAGGCCCTAATATCCACACTATAATGTTGGTATAGTGCATGCATTTGAACCACAAAATAATGCAACGAAGTCCACCCTTAAATGTAATAGGTCCTTATACATGCATTGCCAATACATGTAAATTTGATATCAACCCTAAATGTTATGCCTACATTACCCTCAATGTCAACAGGAGGACAAGGTTCCATCATAATGATTTTTTAAAATTCACTTTGTCTTTCATTGCAGGTAACTGGTTTTATGTGTAAACATGAATAATGCAGGTCGCAGCCTCACCGTAAATCAACGGTTTGGATAATACATCATACATGCAGGCTTTGGTGCGTGTTAAAAATGAGACTATGTGAGAGTTTATACACTAAGTTTCTGAATATTATACATTCAATGTTAAAATGCATTACATTATAGGTCCTATAGGGGGGATCACCACAGTAAGAGGAAAATGTAGGCCTTTACTATTTTTAGGATGTTATAATACATTGAGTTCCCCGTACTCGCACTCGTACTCGCACTATTTTTGCAAAGAAAACAATTATATTTACTGGACCCAGATATTGGAATGACCTCCATCAAGATAATACTTCTTCTTTGTCTTTATTCACCTTCAAACGCAAATTAAAACAGTTATTACTTAGTGGATACACACTTCCAAGTGTTTAGCAACTTTTTTTATACTCCCAGTCTTTTGTCCTTGTCCGCAGCACCAAGTTATTAAAGTTATTTAATGGTACCGATACATCTTTTAATACATAGCATTCTTTTTCAAACACCGCGAGATCCGTATACAGTCTGGTTTGTGCGATATCTATGTGGTTCATTACTTTATTCTTTATCGATTTTTGTACTGATATAATTTTAGTTGGTCAAGACAAACATATCCGTTCTCCGTATAACTATATGCCTATGAATTTGGGAACCTACAGTTTTACAAGCGTTAAAGCTTTTATGTAGGCCCCATTATTTCTGATACTTATTTGTGACATCTTCATATGATATGACCATGTACATTTGTGTCAAGAATGTTTTTTTTTTCTTCTTCTTCAATCAAAAGACATGATTGTATATATTTTGTATTCTTGTTTTATTGTCAATAATTTTGTAATCTCATCATTGAGAAAATGGAAATATGAAATAAATTTGAACTGAACTGAACTGAACTGAACTGATCTGAGTTGGATGTTACATTGAGGGTGAAAATGTTACATCTAAATAGGGTCAAGATGTATCAAATTAAGGTTGATATGATATTCAGGGTCATGTAGTTAAGTTTAATGTGTCTCATTTAGGGTCTCTATTACATTAAAATTTTTCATTACATTATAATTTACGGGTGATACACCATTGTCCTGTATGTAGCATGTTCTTTACATTGTATCCATGTACACTGATGTGCATAATAATACTGTACATTGTACATGCACTGGAGGGTACTTTATTAAGCTGTGTTAAATACACCGCTGCCAAACAGTAGTCTAGTATGCAACACAGCTTAATTAGCCGCATGACATTCTCTGGCTCCAAGTCAACAGATGACATCCTGCTCATGATAATGATGCTGGCATGTACAGTTAAATCGACAGTGGAAAAAATCCTTCCCCGAACGGGAATCCCCATCTAGGGCATCATTAGGTGTGGTCGGGAAAGGGGGAATCCCCAATGAAAAAGGCACGATTGCTTAATGTGGTCAAGTGAAGGTGAAGGGGGTTGGGGTGTGGGTAGGTAAAAAGGGTTGAGACGCTTTGATGAGCGAGGAGTAAGAGGGAGGGTTGTTTCCAGTTAGTTTCGAAGGGGCTTATGTAGTATAGACTTGGAAATAAAAGTTAAGATCATAACCGCTTTTTCTCAAGACCAGAAAATCCATCTCAACATTACGAATAAAGCGAGAAAAGTGTTAACATAACTTGAACATGAAACTGCCACTAGTCCAATCCAAACAAAAGTGGTTTGCGTGCTCCATCATATTCAACATGTCTTTCTTGATCATATTTCGGATTAAATTTCATTTCATTAAATTAAAGGCATTATTTACCATTTGCAGATGAAACAAAACCCAGCTGCAGTGCTTCAAAATAATTCTAAATTGTGAGTTGTGGATAGAAACAACCAATGTAAAAATTTGAATCATTATAATCATTATCAAGTATTGTTAAATATACAAAATGTGAACAATAGTTATAATAAAATTGTCTCTAGACAAAACCGTCTACAGTTATGGTTTATTATATGTGAGAAAAATAGTGATATCTCCTTTTATTTTAGGCTTTATTGCGATTTTTTTTGTTGCGATGTTTTGTGATACAACTGACCTACACATATGCATCAAGTGAGATATCAGTCTAACATTTTTCAAAGCACTGCTCCCAATGGTATACTGTACCTTTAAATCAAAAGAAAACCACACACCCACACACACACACACACACACACACACAAAATCGAATGCAATCGAATCCCGCACCAGTCCTTATCAGATGAATCTAAGTTTCCTCAATAAGATACCGACATACCGGATAGATTTCTGTCTGTAATATACACTGCTGTCAAATCCCCTCCCCCTCCTTCTCCCCCTTTCCGACTAGCATGCAGTTCACCGCCACTCATTTCATGGGTTGATGACGGTGTCTACGTGAGCGACACGGGATGTGCATGCAGTGGACTACTAGTATACGTTGTAGAGAGGACTATTATACTGTGCCTGAGATGGATATTTTTTCTGGAGGGCATAATTAGCTGGTTTAGTGTCATATTCGACTTCGTCGTGAAACACCGTAATAAGCAGTAAGTCATCACAATTTTCTTTTACATTATTTCCCTGTGCTATACGTTGAAAGAACGTTTGAGAACTGGTGTTCACGAACCGTGTATGAATGAATGTGCGTTGTAGTTAATAATGCAAGGTTGTGGAGTAATGTTGATCAGCGTTGATCCGCGGTGAAAATGTCACGACATCAATGGGAGTATCTTCATATCACAAGCTTGCAGCGTATTGTGGGTACGATAGTCTTACAACAGCTCCAGAAACGCAACTCATAGACATGACCAGATCTTGCCTATAGCTTGTCTCATTTTGGATTTGAACTTTCCCACAACCTGCCGTAGTAAAAGCAATCGTGCTATAATTCCATTCAAAGAGAGATAGAACAGGAGCAAATTGAATGATATCACCGCACCTCAAATTGGATTGATTTCAAGTCCATGGCGGAATAGGTCGGAGGGAACTTAAAGCCGCTGAGTGTAGCTTGCTCCTCTTAATAATCATATAACTGCTTTCATTATAGTGGCCACATGAAACAAATCCGAAACCGACAAACGAATGAACACACCCTGGAATTTTAAATCAGGGAGCACTCTGCTTTTACCCTGCATGGGCACATCGGCGGGAAGAGGCCTGAAGAAAAGTATGTAGATTAGAGGGATGGTATAGGCCTCTAAAATAGTTTTGGTTGACATGGGGATTTAGGTTCTAAATTTTTTGTGAGATAATCATAAACAACTTCTATGAAATTTTAATGAGCATGCAATTCTAAGAGAAATTACAAATTTGATTTTATTCGATGAAAATAAATGTTTAAGTGGCTGAGATATTCTAAGTACAAAACCAAACTAAACAAAGTGGTCCTGATAAAAGGTGGGAGGAGTCCTATAAATTATTGGAAGAAGCAAAGCAGTTGCAACTACGATCACTTAACTCTTAGCCATAGTCATATAGTTGTTGTCGATAGTTTGAGAACCCTAAATAGTGACATTTTACACTTATATACTGACTTGCGAAATAATATCACAACGATCACGCTTCCTCTGCCCGTTCCTTTGCAGTCGTGCTGATTTTACACAGTTTCATGCGATAATATACCTAATATACCCTACCTATTGCTTTCCCTCTTTATAAATTTCTCTCGTTTTCTGCCGTGGTAAATGAATGATACTAAGTATGATATGTTGATAAAAACTGTAGATAATGATATTACATGCTTTCAAATTGAAGATGTGTAAAAAAAAATCTCAACGACATGTTCAGAGCTCCATGATTTACTTGATACTCTGAGCCAGATCATTTTTCGTGTTCGTTGAAAGGAAACGGCTTCATCAAAATGGCAGATGCGGAAGGGAACAACGATGCTAATACCTCGGGGACAGCTATGCTTGATACCACTCAGGATTCATCTAGGATGACGACAACCCACCCGAAAAAGTGGAAAAAGTAAGGAAAACTTGACATGAAACAACCCCTTGTTTGCACGTGGTAGTGAATACAAAAATAACTACGATGAGACAAAAAGTGGAAAAGACTTCAAAATCTAAAGTGAACGCAATATAAATTCATTATATCATGGTGAGTCACAGTCTACACAGCAAAATAAGAACATTATTGTTGCCGAGGTTGCAGTTTGCTCTGTAAAGTTTAGATACGAGTACGAATAAAAGTGTCATCTTGGTGGTACATGCAGTAAGGATGAACAGATGTGTGAGCAGTGTACTTGATATTATGCAATAATCTTGTATCATCAATATAATTTAGGGGAGATTGGCAGGGATGCAAAATATAATTATACAACTCATATCTAATAATTATATATATATATATATATATGTATATATATATATATACATATATGTGTATATATATATACATATATGTGTATATATATGATCATATATACATAGCAATGATAATGAGAGGAATACATTAAATGCCAATTGCCTTGATTTTGAATTAAAATCAAGGCAATTGGCATTAGTAATGCATTCCCCTATTATTGTGACGTTATTGCTATATCTAGTACTGCCATTACGCGGAGCAATTATATATATATATATATATATATATATAATAATAATAATAATATTTATATAAATGTATATACATATGTATATATATATTTTTTTCTTTCAATCACATTCATAGATGGAAAGCGTTTAGTTCACTATAGGAAGTTTAGAAGATAACACATCATTTACTGTTTAATATCATCGAAGCTCGAGTGACGTGTGTAAATGCGGGAGTTTGATCGCTTTCCGTGTCTCAATCTGTAAAATGGCCGTTTACCGCTCTCAAATCATTCGTAACACAGAAGTGTTTATCATATTCCTGGAGATATGTAACGATTCGTGGCTTTTTATTTCATATGCAATCAACAGGAACATTATTTCAAGGATTCGTCATTACGTTGTGGTCTGCGCATTGGATGAGTGCGTTCGTGCATGCGATATAGTATGTGTTTTCATTACATGTTCTTGTCCCGTCATTTTGTTCACAGATCTCTTGTGCAATGTATTTTCGCTCTGTTTGGCATCGGTACTCTCTTTCCTTGGAACAGTTTCATTACAGCTGCACCGGTATGTTGTGGTTTTTAACTGAAACCTCTGCATGTAAGTCCTACAAAGTTATTTTTGATAATTATTATAGGCACTTTCATAATTATGCATGTATTTATGTTGTTTTTACGTTAAGTTCTTGTTTTAAAAGACAAGTTCACCTTCATAAACATAAGGATTTAGAGAATGTAGCAATATTAGTAGAACACATCATTGAAAGTTTGAGGAAAATCAGACAATCCGTTCAAAAGTTATGAATTTTTGAAGTTTTTGTGCAGTACCCGCTGGATGAGAAGACTACTGCAGTGTATGAATAACTTAGATGTCACATGCGTACAACAATATAAGGAAAATATAAAGAAAATTTCACAAAATTCCATCTTTTGAAAAAAGTACACATTCCCCTGACTCGTTACCGACAAATGTTATGGGTAATATCATTCCCCCTGCCTTTAGAAAGAGGCAAGTCAAGTGCTCTTTTATTATGCGAAAAAAGTGAAAATATGTTGAATTTTCTTTTACATTTTATTTATACTGTTGTATGCATATGACTCACAAGCTGTAGTAGTCTCCTCATCCAGCGGTTCCAACACAAAAATTCAAAAAATTCATAACTTTTGCATCGATTGTCCAATTTTCCTCAAACTTTCACTGATGTGTTCTACTAATATTGTTGCATTTTCTCAATCCTTATGTTTATGAAGGTGAACTTGTCCTTTAATGAACAATTACATTATTTGACAATTTCAGATGGAAAACGGAGAAAATGTCATTAACGTAAGTTATTTCAGTGATAATAAATGATGGTGATGATGACAACATAAGCACACGCACACACACACACACACACACACATATATATATACAACACATAGGCCCCATGTATGTATATGATAAATACAGTCCCCAAAAGAGCTTGGAAATCTGAGTTTCATCGATTACTTCTCTCTTATCTCAGTAATAATCTTCCACATCTTTTTGATTGGCGCATCCTTGGATTTACCCTTTTGACCGGGCCTTTTGAAAATTACTTACACACGGCATGATGAACAGCCAAAAACAAAATGAGCTGTCAACATTGCCTGGCATGGCATCACTATATGCTTGAATGTTAAATTCAGAATAGCTTATTGAAATTTGCATTCATGGCTGACCACCTGAGAGCAAAAGACATAACTCATAAAAAAATATTATGTTCTTTATCGAATCTTTATGGTCACTGGTGTGCATTTTCCAACTTTTCAATTCAGACCCTATCACATTCTTTTTTAATACTGGCTTTTCCCAGTTATATAGTTTATTGTCAAGATAATTAGATGATCTTTCTGAAAGCACCACATGCACGCACCGATTATTACCAAGAGAAGGGAGAAATAATATTCCGTTCATCAAATATTATGCATTGTATATTGTGGTATATGTATAATGACATAATGATAACAATTTACATTGTCGATTAAAGACGAAACGTCTCATGAACATAGTCATAGTACACAAGAAATAACAGCTAGGACAAAAGCAAACGTGATGCTGAGATATCGACTGTCACCTACTAGTACGTCGAAGATGATAGTAATAAATGCCGGAGTTCATAATTACAATTTTCTAACTCTTCGTAGTGCTCAAATTACTTAAGATATTGCATATGAGAGAATTCGACAGAGTCATCGTGTAAAAGCAGATCAAACCAGTCGATTAATTCAGCGTAATATATTAAGTAAAAGTATTTCAGTCAACCTGACAGCTCCTAATTGAGAATACCATTTGCTATTCTCTTTATACTGAAATCAAACATCTTCGAATGTTAAATTGATTTTCATTGTGGAGCCTAGAGATTAACTGGATTAGAGATAACAAAAGCAATTAAATCATTTTAATTTGTACAGTACTTTAAGGACTACAAATTCGCCAACGTGAGCGATGACGTGGACTACAAAAACAAGTTCACTGTGTACGTCGGATATGCAAATTACATTCCGTATATCATTGCTCTCTTCATGGCTCTCTACATCCCCAAAAAGTAAGTATACTTTTCAGTTGTTCCCGGTTCTCCTTGCAGTTGTAGACACTTATTGTCGCAATTCAGTATGACATAACTTACAATGAAGACTTTACTGCGTCTTACGAACCCAAGTAAGTCAGGTGTTTCAGGAAGATCGAAATAGAATTTGAGTTATTCTGCTTTTGTTTTCACTGCTTTATATTTAAAAAAATCAGATTTCGCCAGAGGAGTTTTCCGCATAACACTCGATATATCGATCGCCAATTGCAGACGAAGTTTTTAGGTTAAACATTGAGTGGGTCAGCTGTAGAGAGTTTTCAAAGCACTTGAAGAATTTTCTTTGAGCTGCACTCTCCTTGTCACTCAAATATGACTACTTTCTTACTCATGACACAGTAAATCAGGCGACGATATATCATTTTATATATCTGTAATGATTTATTTAATATATGAGTTCATATTCCCCAAATGGGGAAAATTTATTGCAAGACTTTTAGCCACAGATCTACATAAAGTTATGGAAATAAGTTGAATGTAATGAATAGATAGATAAGTAGATAGATAAATAAATTGATAAATATAGGCCAATATAACATGTATTTATATATTAAACATTATATGAATCATTATTATCATATGCATGCGTATAATGTATAATGTCTTTGACATAAACATGCACGACTTGATGACTTGTAAACACCATAATTCTCATTGACGGTGCCGTGTGTTACGAAGGCAAAGCGAATTATTCATTTCGTAATAAATTGTTATGATTTCGTAATCAACTGTTATGATTCATTTAAAGGCATTCACAGATGGCAACATTGACGAGTGCAGTAGTCATGGGCGTGAGCTTTCTCATCACTGTGATTCTAGCAGTAGTTGATTCTTCGCAATGTGAGTAAGACGGTGATCCGATGATACCATCACCTTATGTAATATGCGTTTTTTGTCATATCAAAATATCTTTCTCGAATGCGTTCGGAAATTTCGATCACTTTCTTATCTTATCCTTTGTCTTTGATTCTACTTTATTCATTTTTAGCATTGAACAAATAACCTACTGGTTAATTGTATATATATGCTTCATTTCAAACCTCTCAGATGCATAATATTTCGTTCTTGCACGAGGTTTTTTTTTAACGCACAAAGTTTACAAGTGTAAAATACAGTTTTAGTAAAAAAAAATACTACAGTAAAAAGTTTTGATCATAATTATGTTCAGATTTCAGTATTGAATTTTTCTTAATGACGTGTGCGACTTCAGTGGTAGAAGCGTTGTAAGTCAATCCTTGTATATATATATATATATATATATATATATATATATGTATTTGTATATTTTCCTATTGACCCATGCCTTTCCGAGCTCGTTATTGTATCGTGACTTACCATTATTTAAAGAAGAAATCCAATCCATCTTTTTTTTTCAAATTCATAAGAAAGAGAGAAAAAAAATCCCTGTAGAGCAATGCAAAAATGACAAAACTCGTACAAAAAAAGAAGAAAGTTATGACATTTTAAATTTCATTTTTTTTTTTGGGGGGGGGGGGGGGGAAACACGTCTTGACCACTCCATATGAATATTTAAATCAGCAAATTGATGGCATCATGCTCTCAAAAAGTAATATACAAAATTGACAAAAATCTAATATTTTAGCTGTATGAACTAGCTTTACAACCACACAAAGATTGTAACAAATTGTAACTCTGATATATTTTGGTATGCGAATGTGGTTTTACATTTTTCCGAATTTCGTAATCTATACAGGAATGAGGACATGAGATAATCAACTTAATCATTTGAATATTCATAAGGACTATGTCATAACTTCCTTTATTCTTGTCAATTTGTTTTTATATTTGAAATGTTCTGTAGGGAATTTTTCTCTTCTTTTAGACTTTACTCATTTTTGGGTGGATTTCCTCTTTAATGGGATAACTCTCTCCTATGTTGTCTTTCTCACAGGGCCAGGAACATTTTTCGTGATTACCATGTTCACCATATTCGTCTTCAGTGGTAAGAACTTACTTAATGTGATTTATATCATATATATGTATATATGTATATAGTGTATACAGTATGTCCAAAAAAAAAATTACAACGGGGCCCTCCGCAATGATATCTTTAAAAATAGTGAATCAATCTAAAAATCAATCTACAAATTCAGGGTATGAAACTAAAACTCATTGCCCACAGAAAATCCCATTCAATTTGCTTCAGTGGTCAAAGAGAAATGAGGAATTTTGTAGAGGATGTCGGGAATCTCTTCTGTCTAAATTCTGTCTATTATTCACACACAAGAGCATTGAATTGCTAAAATGGGAAGAATGAGACTTATGACATGCTTTAGAACAATCCACATTTCTCTGTGACCGCTTAACCAAATTGAATGGGATTTTCTGCTAAGTAGAGCTAAGATGTTATATTTTAAGACCCTGAAGTAGCACCTAGACAGGTTGATCATATATATTGGGTGCTATCAATTCGAAAATCTGATTGTAATTTTTGGGGCGACTTACTGCAGTATGTCCCCCCCCCCCAAAAAAAAAAAAAAAAAATACAATCAGATTTTCGCATTGATAATGCCCAATATGATTAAATTTCTAAATGCTACTTCAGGGTCTTAAGATATAACATTTTAGCTCTATTTTGCAGAAATCCCCATTCGATTTGATTAAGCGGTCACAGAGAAATGTGGATTGTTGTAAAGCATGTCATGAATCGGATTCTTCCGAGTTTAGCATTTTGATGATCTCGTGTGTGAATAATAGACAGAACTTGGACAGAAGAGATTCCCGACATCCTCTACAAAATTCCGTATTTCTCTTTGACCACTGAAGCAAATCGAGTGGGGTTTTCTGTAAGATGTGGGCAAGGAGTTATAGTTTCATACCCTGAATTTTGTATTTAGATTGATTCACCATTTTTAAAGATATCATTGCGGAGGCTTCCGTTGTAATTATTTTTGGGACATACTGTACATATGTATACACACATATTAAGAATACTGTTTTTCTCTGTTGTCGTTCTGGCCAAATTGGCTCAATTTAAAAGAAGCATTACAATGCACTTTGAAACTTAGCCTCCCGATCAGAAATGGAAATGTCATTTATAAACTTTAAAAGAGTGTTACAGACATTATTTATCTAATCTTACATCAAATAGTACATAAATCCATGGTACAAAAACACCCATGGCAAAACATAATACACTGAACAAGGTTGATAACATTGGAAGCTCACACATTCCAGTAATGTAGCTATGTAATTCCATCACAATACCACTTCCCGAACAAGTCCACTTATGTACAAGTTTTGCATGCTTTCTCCTTTTGTTCTACTTCCTTTAGCACCGATATAGTCATGTATTCTTAGGTTTCTTGCTCATTGTTATTTGTTACGAATTTTGAAAACATTCTGGTTGTTCACCCCAGTTACTATAAATTCTGAAACCCTGCACTCACTACTGTATAACCAAGTTTTAGACAACTCTATAAATTCATTGGTCATACCGGGTACAGAGTTTGTACTCAAGTGATTGAGATTAGGAATTGCTGTAAAGGCATTGGATTAAATATATTATAGGAGATACTGGAAATTAAAAATCCCTTTCCATTTAAGAAATCACTTATCTTATTTTGTCTCTTTGAACTGAAGAAACTACTGTTCTTTTTTCCAGGATAGTAACGTTAGCAAGAAAAAAAAAACTCCCTAAAATTCAAACCAGAAATAAATGAATGCTATATAGGCTACTACTAAGATGATTTGAGAGTCACTTGACAATTGAAAGACTCAACTTGATTTCCCGATTTCTAACGGTCGCAACGATTTAGCAACACGTCGTTGATAACTTGTTGACTTTTTAAAACAACTTTTATGAAAAGAATATATATATATATATATATATATATATATATATATATATCGTCGAATTAGTGATGACTATTTCTAAATCTGCTTCGTATACAGTTTCTTCCGCTGTGTTCCAATCTGGAATCCTGGCGATGGCTGGTCGGCTTCAAGACGACCTTCAGGGCCCTTCTATTCAAAGTTATTTCGTGGGACAGGTAAATGAACTGTCTTTGATTAATGGTGTAAAATCTTGTAGATTATTAAGGTAAAAATGCACGTGGTTTGACTTCGACATGACGGCTCCCATAATTGCTATTCAGTCTAGATGTATTGCTAAAGTGCTGTGGAAGTTCTGTCTTGACCTCATAAAAGTTTCTTATAGTTGATCCAACTGCTCTTCCATTTTCGAGCATAAAATAATATATCGATGAATCTTTGCCACTTGCGCTTTTATTATCCAAATGTAATTTCGTTTAAGTTTTGAAAAAGTTTTGTTACATACTTGCCATATTAATACGATAAGGCATTACGACAAGAGATTGCTAGAATACTATGT
This sequence comes from Diadema antillarum, assembly GCF_040938485.1. Taxonomy (NCBI): domain Eukaryota; kingdom Metazoa; phylum Echinodermata; class Echinoidea; order Diadematoida; family Diadematidae; genus Diadema; species Diadema antillarum. The sequence continues at coordinate 956,605 of NW_027270998.1, read as the reverse complement.
TGTTGATGTTGTTTTTATTTCACTTTTTTCCTATTTTGTCATATTCCCTAGGCGGCTGGGGGAACCGTTGTAGCTATCGCATCCATGTTGTCTCTGAAAGCAGGTAAGTGTATGAATGCAAACCATGGTAAGGACACCTGAGTTTGAGATTCACAGGTGCACCATTACCCTCTCTTGAATTTTTGAGGTGGCCCTAGCTGATTCGGACCTATCTGTTATACTACGCTTATGTCTTCGATATAAGAGGTTGTGACTGGGCACCGCAGGAGAACCTCCAAGCCAAGTTCATTCTACTTTGAGACTTTGAGAAGGGTTTAATTAGCGACCAGACATCTCTCCTCTAACTCAGCTGGTCTTTTTTTCGCTTAAAGAAAAAGGGTAGAAAACAAATCTTTTCTAAATATGGTATACATGTAGGTAATCTGAATGAAAAACCATACCGTGGTGTCTGGATTGAATGAGAGACTGATTCAAATTATTGAAGAAATAGATAACACGTCCTTTATGCATGTACACAATATCATTTATACGAGGTTATTGTGTGCACGAGGATATGTGTGCGTGCATATGTAAATAATATGTTTCAATGAGTTGGTAGGTGTGTAAAAATTCTTGACTGTAAGGGGAAAACGAAATAAAATTAAAACAAAAAACAAATATATCGGCATGGGAGTATACGGGTGATGGATCGTACATGGTTCCCCTTGCAGCACAGAAGAAACTGGGCAATTTTAGTGATATCTGAATTAAATAAAATCATTTTTCTTTTTCCATGGTGCAGGTCAAGGAAGTTTGCGTGAAGCAGCTATTGGTCTCTTCGTGTGTGCAGTGATAGTTCTCTTTGGCTGCGTTGTTTCCTTTCTGTGGCTAGTCAGAATGGTAATGATACGTAGCACCAGCAAAAATATCACTCCTATCAAAAAGAATGATGTCGAAAAGATGTTTGACCAGTTGAAATGTGTCTACCTGTTGGAAAAGTGTTCATTTGTCGCTTCACCACAAATACGTTTCGTAAAGCAAAAGGTGAGGTGTGAGGTTCTTTCTGTATGCGGTCTTTTTTCATTCACAATAAAATAAGAATATCATAATATCTGTACAAGCCAATAATTCCAGAATCATTACTGGTTATTAGACTAGAGAGACTGAATTCCAGAATCGTTACTGGTTATTAGACTACAGAGACTGAATAATTAAAGAGATGGTCTACTCCTGTTTTAACACTTCTACAGACTATCCTGTTTAATAGAAAAGATACTGAGTACTTCCGTTTTGACAAATGACCTTTATCGTGATTTCAAATGAAAAAAAACCAAACAAACAAACTGGGGATTAACATGAAATTGATGTACCCCTTCTTCATACATGTTACGTAGTTTCTGTTTCCCGAGAAACCCCGTCTAGAAAAAAAAAAGAAATGATCAGGGTTAGGTTGAATACTGTCAAAGAACTCTCTAAAAAAAGTCGAGTGAAAATATTCACTCCTAAAAGAGTGAATACAAAAAAGAGTGAATTTAGAGTGAAATTGGAGTAAATTTTGAGTGAAAATGTTCATTTTCACTCGTTTTAGAGTGACCTCAGGGATCACTCCAAAATCTTCGAGTGATCCCTGAGGTCACTCCAAAATGAGTGAAAATGTACATTTTCACTCAAAATTCACTCCAATTTCACTCTAAATTCACTCTTTTTGGTATTCACTCCTTTAAGAGTGAATATTTTCACTCGATTTTTTTTAGAGAGAAGATCAAAATATTAGGTGCAAGAACAGTGAAATGCATAAACAGATCACACCTGAAAAAGAATCAGAAAAACACTCTTGTAGAAGTAATGACTTTGCCCCATCCCCTCCTTCAGTGGATATGTCGAGCAAAATCAATCATGCGAGAGAGTTTTTATGTGCAACCTCTCAATTTTGTCGGAGAAACTACCATCTTGTCATTCATGGCAAGTTTAATTCTATTGAGGAAAGGTCAGAAGAAAGTGGCAATATGTGATAAATGTAAATAAAAGTAGGTTGAAATTTTCACAAAATTCCTCACACAAAACTTTATCTTCTAAACATATTTATATTTCTGCAACCGAGTCTCACAATTATAAAGAGTCCAAATGAAGAGAAATAATGACAGTAAATACAGTGTAGTAACATTATGATTGAGAAGCTTCCTATCCAAAGAAACGGGGTTTCTGTGACTTAAGGATTATTCGGTCGTGTTTTAACAATGTTAAGTATGTCCTCAGTTGATTTTCCACAATTATGGTACAAGGAATCTAAATGAAATAGTTGTTTTCTGCGTCAAAGCTATTGCGTGGTCCCTGCTCTTTGCATGCAGGAGTCTTTTGTACCACATGTGTGCATGTGTTACACTTAGTGGGGTTTTTATATTGATACAACCAAAAATTAGTATAGATATTATAATTGTCACGTAATATATATTTTGTGATATATATATATATATATATATATATATATATATACGTGTATATAAGTGATTTATTTCCTCTCGCAAACAGAAGATCATCCGGGCATGCCTTTCTCAGAAAGAGGAGAAGACAGAAGATTCCATGTCTTTCAAAGACACTTGTAAGCTACTCTGGGGAGTTTTCAAAAATGTAAGAATCTGTCGTATTCTTGTCATTGACAATGCTTTGTTTGCAATGTTTTTTTTTTTCGTGAACTCAACACGAAAGTTTGCCAGTTGTGTTGTTACAATGTGATAAGAATATTAGTAGTAATAATGATACATCAAATTCTAAGTTGCCAATTCCATCTACTAGTTAAATGCTCTATAACAAATATTGTAAGCCAAGTTAAAGAAATGCTTCTTGAGATTATTTTAACTGCTTCAGTAGAATCACTATTCTTGATCAGTAATTGAGGGAGTGAGTTCTGTAGAGTAGATCCAGCGTGAGCAAACGTTCCCCCCCCCCAACCAACTTTGTATGCTCCCTAGGGATAACAAGGAGGCCAGAGTTCTGAGAACGTAAGAGTCTAGACGGAATGTATTGGTTTACCAGGCCAATGTTACACTGAGGAACAGTGAAATAAGGACAAAAAAAAATCTTGAAAATAAAGTGCCTGTCTATAGGCAACCAATGAAGTTATTTCGGAACTAGTGTAGTGTGACTGTGTTTGTTGGAGAGGGTCACTACACGAGCAGCTGCATTCTGTAATTCTGTGCATTTGATGACCCCGCTGGTATCCTGCCTCAAGTCAAAATCATCTACGAGATTGTGAAGCAGCTTATAAACGAAATCTTATCGTATACAAAGAAAAAAAGTCGTTAAAGATAAAAGACCTTTGGGGAATTTGGAAATGAACGAACATTTTAAAGTTTTCTTCTCAACCCTGCTCAAAGTTTATCTAATGATTGTGTTATTGTAACGCGTACATGATAAAATATTCAATTTGCGATTTTCATGCATCATCAAGTCAAAGGGCATCCAGGTATGAACTGCACATAATAGACTGCCAGGGCTATGATAACTTTTTTCTGACATCTGCGTGACACACAAACATGTTAATCATGAGAAGGTTCCGGTTGAAAAAATAAACGAAAAAATGAATGCCGTTTCTTATAACCAATATCACCACTTTTTATAGAATATTCTGCCAATGTGTAAAATGTGTTTAAACAGTGTCTTGCAAGTGTGAATGATAAGAATTCAGTTCTCAAACATCTTTTCTTGTCTTTCGACTCGTATTGATAAATCCATGGCTGCTGAAGCATTGCTGCATGCTATCACGAACGCTTAACAACATAATCCCATTAGAAATTCTTTATTTCTGTTTTCTCATCAAAATATAATTATATATTTTTTTTAATTAACCCGCCCGACACAAAACATACCAATATCATAATCTGAATGGTGCGCAATCATTGAAATCGCGCTTGCACCTATTCTAATACCTATGAGGGCATTTAAACACACACACACATACACACACACACACTCTCATTCACTTTCAACCTCTCTCACATGCACATAATTCACAACGCAGATAAAGTGGCACGCCTTGGCCGTATGGTACACCTTCTTCGTCACCCTTTCGGTCTTCCCCGTAATCTTGTCGGAAATCCCTTCGGTAGCTGCCGAACCGTCCGAGTTTGTCCGAGATTACTTCGTGCCTCTTGTTTGCTTCTTCACTTTCAATTTATGCGACTGTGTGGGCAGTCTCCCGCCGAAATGGTTCACATGGGTAAGCATAGTAGCCAACATTTTTTTCTATTGTCGTTCTAGCAAAATCATTATACTGTATGTTGTGATTTTCGTAGTTTGAGGGACAATGCCTTGGGATAGATTCATTGAGATTGATTTTTAGCGGGGATACAATCTTATCTCAAAAGTATTTTTGACTAAGATATTTATCAACGTGGTTCGGCCCGTTCGGGGAGTCGGTTGGTATGTTAGTCTTTTCAGATAGAAGGGTCATTTTTTAAACAAATTTCAAACTATTTTCTTTGACCTTACAAGGAGAGATTGTTTCTCCATCTGTGGATGGAAATACTCATAGTTGCAAGGACAAAAGTGCTATGATAACGTAGCGCAAAAAACAAACAAACAAACAAACAAACTATCAAATTAACTCGATATTTAAATCATGGTCGAGGTGACCGTTTCACTAAACTTGTCAGAGCGATCGATTCAACTGCCTGCATGTACGACACGAGATTAATTGGCTTGAAATACTTCAGGGAGAGAGAATTCAAACTTCAATTGAGGGTTTATGACATCACCTCCGGACCGCAATACTGATTAAGAGTGAACATTCTTAATACTGATTAAGAGTGAACATGCTGTATTGCCCAATGCTGTTTAATGAATATTTTGGTATAATTGTCTTACGGTCTTACAGAGAAGTCAATTTTGCATACTACCATTTGTGGCCTTGCGTGGGGTGTTCATACCCTTGTTCGTCTTCTGCAACTTCCGACCTGACTCGAGGAAAACTCCGGTACTCATCCACAACGATGGTCTATACATCTTTCTGGTTATTATTTTTTCCTTGTCCAATGGCTACCTGAAGACTGTGCTCATGATGGACGGACCGAAGTAAGATCAAAATATCATCATGATTTAAAGAAAAAATTGACTTTTGTACTCATTGTGAAGAAGTTATGAAATATTTTAAGGTTATTTGCATTGTTTGAAGGTCATTCCCATTGAATCATCTTTTTTGTTTCTTTTTTTTTGTCGGGAATTTTTGAAGAAGAAAGATATAACTGTCGAGAAATCATTTAGAAATTAAAACGCTTCTTTCAGTGAAACAGTCTGAACACACATGGGTAAGTTTCTTAACTGTAAGGAGAAAAATGTATCAACATGAAAGGAAAAAACATACGACACCTTCATAATGCGTTTTCTTTTCTTTCTGTTCCTGTAATATGCAATTGAAGTGTTTCGTTTGCTTGATTTCATCTTATCCATTAAATTCAAATTGAAGACAATAAATATGAATCGGAATGAAGGTTCACTGCGAGATGTTTTAAGCAAGAGATCAGATGCAGACGAAACTTCCATTCTTATTTTCCTGTATTCTATTTACTTCAGCCGTTACTTTCAGTGAACTGAAACAAAACTGGACAAATAAATGACATCAAATAGATAATGTAATCAAATCATAAAGACAGGATGACAAATGCTAGCTAATATTCAAGGAACTCATGTATTTACAATTCATACATTTAAGCTGTCACTTATAAGCAGAAAGGGAACGGACAGGATTACTGTGCAGAAATTTGGTTTGATTGTGTTTGTAATATTGTGTAAGTGCGTGAATCCAATAAACTCATTGGTAAGAACAAATTTTGCAGAAGGGTTTCATGCAACATGACATCCAAACAGTCTGCTTTATTTCGGATAAGATGGAGACCTGAAGTCTTTCGTGGATTTCTCTTTTTTTTTTAACTTAGTTTCAATATGTAAACAGTAATACTGACATTCAAGGTGAATATCTGAAGTTTTTAGAGGACTTTCTTTTTCTGGTACTCACCCTTTACGATACCTTTATCATTACTGTTTTCCAATTACAGGGATTCTTCGAGGCCAGACAAGGCAGCTTCAATGATGATCTTCTTTTTAATTTTTGGAATTCTCTGCGGGATTGCTTTTTCCAACGTTCTTCTATTAGTCTAGACCTGAAATTAATTGCAAATCACCCGTTTTAGATTTTAAAGGGATATCATAATTTTGGTTGAGACCTAACTTTAGGTTTCGAACATATTTGGGTGAGATAAATTATGATTTTATGATATGGTTGTTTAACTGCATGGTTCCTTATTTTGTCCGTCTCCTTATATTGTGTGGATACCCTAACTGTCAGTACATTAAAAACAAAAGCTCGCAACTCTTACCTGTCCTATACCTGTCTTACCAGCTCACAAATCTTACCTGCCAGAGGATACCCTCTGTACTGTTTCTGTGTGTACCCATGTGCAAAATGCTGATGGTATACTATACACCGAATCTTTCGTGTATTAGGATTTTCTTTGTATTTTCCCTTGTCTTTTGGGTGATACATTGAAGTATGCACAATCATGTGCCGTTTGATTCAGGCAATGTTATGTCATTAGCAGAGCTACCAAGTCTCACGCATTCTGCGTGAGACTCAAGCATTTAGGGTCTGTCTCACGATCTCACGCATGGCACCCATTTTTCTCACGCATTGGGTGAAGTCTGCAACTTGGGTGAAGAATAAGGAGCATAGCTCAAAGGATTAAAGTGATAGTAATAATTGAAGGCATATTTCCCTTTTGTCTTTCAAAATAAGTAAATAATAGTCACTTAAGTATGCACCAGATCACATCATTAAGAACTAATAATTAAGAAAAGCTCATTACCATGGAAGGGGGGACACCCCCCCCCCCCTCGTTCGCGCACGCATGCCGAGACGCCGAGTCATGAAAATCTCACTCATAAAAATTTCTTGAACTTGGCATCTCTGCATTAGACTGTGCTCGCATATATAGGTTTTGCATGTCACGTTCATACGTAATTAATCTAACTACCTATTCATTCATCTATTCATATATTTTATATACAACTAGTATGAGTGTTGGATGTGGAAATATGACGTTACCTATAAGTCACTTCGGGGTTAGATCATGTGCATATGGGTACATAACCTTTCTTCTTTCTCAGTTGATTAGGCACAACGTAACAATTTATGAAATTCATCAGTCATGTTCAAACAAAGCCTGAAGTTGCGTAGACCAGAATGATCCATAAGTTAACACTTTGGACGGCATCGATTTCATTATTTGGCATTGAATGTATTAACAATCTTTTTCTATTGATATTGCCAAAACCCGCTTTTGATGTCAGGTGGATGTGGGTGGATTAAAGCCAATTTCATGAACGCTCTTGTCATATTATGTTATAAAAGTCCACAGCATAGAAAACATGGACACAGAAGGCAGTATACATGGGTAACAGTCCGTTACTCTGACAGTTCATTCAAAATTGACCCGAAATGAAATAAGGTTCGTTATGCCGAAGGTTCGTAATTCTGGAAACGAAATGAGGTTCGTAATTCCGAAGGTTCGTAATTCCGGAAACGAAATGAGGTTCGTATACCTGAATTCTCGAGGTTCGATTATAGTAAACATCTTTTCATATTTGGATTAACGATTTTTATTTCAATTTTGTATAAGCGAATCTGTTGAATAGCAAACCTTCGTAAAAACGCCACAAATGTTCGGATTAACAAGCATCTAGATATAAGGAACTTTGTGTGTTTCGAAATAACGAACCTCGGGAATGATGAACATAACCGTGTACATATGATTCCCAGTATACACTGTTACGGTCGAGGTTATGTTAAAATAGTTTCAACTTTTATGCGTTCTTTAATGAAAAGAGTGCATGCTCATTTCAATAAGAAAACTTGCCCGATGTTTGCCAGTGGAAACGTGAAAATGAATAAAAATATGGATTATGCTTTCATGAACTGAGGTAAATATTGTGTGATACTCCGTTTTCAAACCTTCAAGGAAAAGCTTAACAAATTTCTATGGATTCGTAAGATTAACGTATGTAAGTATAGAGCGCAATGATCTACCCTTACTGCTAGATTGATTATTTCAAAGAAAATAATGCTCAAACTCATTCGACCTTCTTTTATTTCAAGAAAGCATGCTCATTTTTGTTTTAAACAAAATCTGTATTAGAACGCTCAGTTAAAAGAAATTTCGCACAGCGGGACCCACATGAAGACTTGTACATATATAGGAACTCGTTTAAATGAAAAACTATGTATCCCATTGGATGTGGAATAGACAAGAAGCCTTGAATCTGCCTCATTCATACATGCCTTTTGTATTTTACATTGCCTTTGATTAAGGTAAAGGTAAATTAAATGTGATGGTACCAAAAAGTATTACAATGTGAGGACAAAAATGATTTGAATTCCCCCATCCTTGAAGGGGTTTAAGGCACTGTAGTGTCGGGTTCCGTAAACCTGCGTTCGCTCTCCCGAAATCTCGTTAACTTTGTCATGAGAAAATATTGGGAAATATGTTTTATATTTACTACAGAGATGATTATGTCAAGCGAAGATGCATACAAGACTATTGGCTGAAATCCTTTAAGGTCATATGACAATAAGTGTCGTTAAAAATGTTCTTCGCCGGGTAAAAGTTCAATAGGGAATGTCCTGTTCACGGTATTGCCACATGGTAGGAAGGACAGCTGTATAAAAGACAGTGATTTAAACGAGATATAAGCTCAAGGTCAGAGATCACTGATTTGGCTGATGAATCATTTCACAGTCATAATCAAGCGATGAAAGTCCATTCACTTCTGATTACTTTAAAGGGAGAAAAAATATAACAGGAGATATTTCTTTCGTGCAAAATAATGTCAATCCTCAAAAACCAAAGATTGAGAGCAACGAATTTCCATGTATTTATAGCATTTAAATGAACGGCCAGTCGATACAGGGGAAACATAGTGCTTGTATGAAAAGGCGGAGTAATCCTAGTTTGCTGCCTTTAATGCTACAGTTTAAATTGACTCTTATGACAAGGTATAAGAGGTTGTGAAAGGTTGCTGCTTACGATTTTAGTTTCAAGTTTGTTGTGGAGGTGGTGCTTGATATTTTGCCGTGTATCTCGTAATATTGAATAAACGGTTTCTTACTTTAAACTATGAGTTAAAGCTCTCATTACCTTTGTGTCAAAAGGGTTTCGAAGTGATGACTTGGTTAAAAGTAGGAAAACGTGTATGTCGAGCTAGACAAGGTTAGTAATAACAGATTTTCCATGATGTTTCAAGTCACTTCGTTAATGTGTGGAACAAATGACATGTATGTGTGTATGTACGTATAATATATATATATATATATATATATATATATATATATATATATAGACTGTGAGAAGGGGTATCGACCATTTACAGTACCAAACAGTGACAAATTGTACTTTTTCCAAGTTATTGTGAAGGAACAACGCGTGTCTCACTGCATGGATGAGATCTGTCAATGAAAGTTGCCAAATTGGCCTGCCTGTACTAATGCAGGTTTGTGTTTAGGATTTGTGTTTAGGGTTTGTGTTGAGGTTTTCCCCTAACATTTTGTTGTCCATAACCTTTAACATGGCCTTTTGTCCAATAACTTGGTCACTCCCACAGCAGCCAACCCACACAATCTTTCTCTGTTCATATTCAACACAAAGCTCCGAGTGACAAACCATGTCTTGAATATGAAGAGAGTACAATGAATAATGGTTTCGCCTTAATAAGAAGGACCAAGTTATCGACAACATGGCCATGTTGAATTAAGGTTATATGAACCACAAAATATTAGGAGAAACCCTAAAACACGAATCTGCAATTGTCCAGGCTGGCCTGATGATTAAACCACTTTCATTGAAAGATCTCATCTACGCAGTCAGACATGCATTGTTCCTTCACAATAACACGCAACCTTTGGAAAAAGTGCAGTTTGGCATTGTTGTCTTTGAAGTTCATGTGCTCAGTCATACATGACGTTTGTCAACATAATTAGGCATTAATGGAAAGAAGAAGAGTTCCTCTTTCTTTACAACCAACATTGTGCTCTCGATAGCCGACATTTATAGAATGGTAGCCCTCCAAAGTTGGATTACCTTTTTTTTTATACGCACTGTAGTAGCTCGAATATGCCAGGTCGCACGTGAAATGAATAATCTCGACAGCAAAGTATAATCATTCGATTATTATGTAGGTCGCCGAATACACCATTTGACCAATTCATAGAAAATTTGGACACACGCCTAATTAAGATTTCTAATGAAAACAAGCAAATTTATTTTGTGGGTGATTATAACCTAAATGTTTCTTCTTGATACTAAACAAATCTTATAGATATGATTATTCATTTAATGTATTCATATGGATTTTGTTCTCACGTGAACACATCTTTTTGCCCTCCTCACAACCCCCATATGTCGCTTCCCTCTTCATTTCTCCTCTTTCTAGGCTCTTCTGCCAAACAACGATCCGGATAAGGACTACATACACATGGTGTCACCGCAAATCTTTCTCCCCCAAACCTATCAGAGTTAACGTGAACTCCGGTATTCAACTTTGATTGATTAAATATTCTTATAACATTAACAGCAATGATACTTTTGGAGGGTTAATGTGTTCAGAATATTCACATTCATATTTTTATCATTCATAAGATTGACATAAATCTCGCTCTAAACCACCCAGTGTTTTAATGTATCGCAAAGAAATTCAGAGGAACATAAAACTGTTAAAACAAAATTTAAGTTTGGAAGATTGGAGTGAAGTGATGTATTGTTCAGTGAGAAAATGTGAAAATTGTTTATGAAAAAAAAATTAAATCATAATCTACGTGAGCCATTTTCTACTCGCCCCACCCCGCGAGAATCTAGTATGTATGACATGATTTGTAAAGACAAGTAAACCATAATAAACAATACGATATGTTTTCTCAGAGGCCGTCATCAAAATCAAACTTCCACTTAAGATTGCGGTCTCCTGCATTTTGTTCCTGATAATTTGATTGAATAATCAACGATTTTCCAATCGTTATGGTTCACGTATATGAGCATTAATTTGCACATACTGTATTTTACGATTGGTATACGTGTTTACATAGGATTATATGATTATTTCTTTTTGTCCAATGTATGATTAATTTTGGAAAGCTGGTACGTGGTTAATAGTAGAGAAACCAATTCAAGTCAAATGAAAATGTATTACATTTATGTTCGATTTGATTATTGCTCTATATTTAGGGTTAAAAATGTATGTAATGAGGGTCGACATTATACTTATGTATTATAGAGTCGATAGCACATTCAGCGTTTTCATAACAATGAGTGATACACCATAAACTTGTTCTGTAGCATGTTCTTTGTATCCCTTGGTACACGTACTGGAAGGTACTTTGGATTAAGCTTTGTTACGTCGCAGCCGAACAGTAGTCTATGATTGCCTTTAGCAGGCGTATGTCATACTCTGGCTGCAAGTCAATAGATGACATGATGCTAATGATATGCTGGTATGCTATCGCCAAACTGGCATTGTGAAATTCACCTCCGAACGGGAACCCCCAACAAAAGGCATCATCGCTTAGTATGGTCGGGAACGGGGGAATCCCCAATGAAAAGGCATCATTGTCTGATGCGGTCATAGCAACATGAATATACACATACTGAAGTGGGTTATGCTAGGAGATGGGTAGGTAGATAGGGATGAATGCAATTTGATGAGCGAGGAGTGAGAGAAAAAGGCGTTTTCCACGGCAGTTTCGAAGGAGCTTAGATGTGGCAATAAGGGTTAAGATATCGCCTTGTTCAGCATAATATATCACGACCGCATTACAAGACCAGAAAATCCATCTGAATGTTACGAATAAAGCGAGAAGAGTGTTAAAGCATAAAGAACCCCTTAAGCCAATCCACCAACAATTTTCACGGAACAAATTAGTGGTTTGCGTGCCCCACGCATGCCTTTGTTGATTTCAGTAAATACAAAAATGACAAACAAACAAACAAACAAACAAACCAACCTTATGAAAACGTTGAAATTGAATTCCTTATCAGACGAAATTATTCAAGTTTTCCTGAGTAAAATACCAATATAACAGAAAACTGTCTGTGATGTACAGTGTCATAATAGCCCCTCCCCTCCCCCTTTTTAGCACTTCTCCGCCGCTTATTTCACAGTTGGTTGATGACAGGTGTCTATGTGAGCGACGCTTTGTGTACATGCAGTCGACACTGCGTAGATGGGACGATACATACCCGAGGTCTTTTTTTCTAGAAGGCATTATTAGCTGATTCGGTGTCATATTCGACTTCCTCGTGAAACAACGCAATAAGTAGTAAGTGGTCCCACTTTGCTTCTACATCATTTCCCTCTGCTGTAAGTTAAGACAACGTTTGAGAACTGATGTTTACGAACCGTTTATTTGTGTTATTGTAATAATAAAAGTGCGTTGTAGTTAATGCATGGAAAATGGAGTAATATTGATCAGCGTTGATCAGCGGTGGAAATGAAGCATCTTTGTATGACAAGTGCGCAGCGTATTAGGGGCACTATAGTCGTACAACAACGCCAGATACGCAACCCATGACCAGATCGTACCTATTCGTCTCATTTTGGAATTAAACTTGCCACACAATAGGCCATAGTAGACTACACTGCTATTATTCCGTTCATGGAGGGTTAGAACAGGATCAAATTAATAATAAACTGCACTTCAATCAAATTGCAGTGCTTTTAAGTCCATGGCGGAGGGGAGTTAAAACCATCGAGTGTAGCTTGTTCCTTTCAATGAACATTTTATTTTAACTTATGTGATAGAACCAGGGAGTGCTCTGCTTAAGCTCGGCACATCAGAGGGAAGAGCTAGGCCAGCAGAAAATTTTGCAGATATAACCAATGATTAGATGCCCATAGGGCGAAATGTCCTTTATTCTTAGTTTATATTGAGTTTTTCAACAAGATGTTATATTCTTCTTTTTTTTAATAACAAAGAGGTCAAGAATTTGAGAGGATTATGTAATAACATTTAATTACTAACTATATTCATTGACTCTCACGGGATATTTTACATAATATATAGGAATACAGGCGAAAGATAGTATTCCATTAGTCAAGACGTATACAGCTTTTGCATTTTGTTTCCTTTATTTAGTTCGAGCTTTCGGCCCTATTATAGGCCTTCATCAGGATCCACAAAGACACAAAATAATATACAGTGTGCAATTCACAGTGATATCATAGTAACAGGAGTTATATAACAATATTCATTACAATCATACATAACAGGCAGTACATTTATACGCATATATTGCGTTTTTGCACAAGCAAGTTCTTTTGTTCTCAGTTTAAAACCATGTGCAATGGAATTTGTTTAGTTGTGTTATGAATGGGGAGTTTGACAGCTTATTTTGATATCAAGCGAGGGTTGTGGCGGGGTGACCCACTGTCAACATATTTGTTTTTGATGGTAACTGAAATTTCAGCGCAGACTGTGAAAAAGGATGATGTAATTAGAGGAATTCAGATTGATAGTTTTGAAGTTCGGCAGGTGTTATAATATGCTGGTGATATGACTTTATTTGTTAGACATAACTCGTCAATTATTAGAATACAGTACATTTTTACGGATTTTATGAATTAAATGTTCTTATGGTATATATTAAAAAAAAATGTAATGAGGATTGGGAAGGAAAAGGGGGGGGGGGGCTGGAAGGTTACCCATGGGAAATATGCTTGCTGAAAACGACTTTTAAGAGTGTATTTTTCATTGGATTTTAGGATCAGAGAAGAATTGATGTACACAGATATACTGAGCAAAATTAAGAGATTTTTAGGATGGTGGAGACAGAGATTTTACTGCCATGGGAAAAGTTCATTTTTGCTTTAAGACATAATGCTTTGTCTAAGTTGAATTATGTTTCTTCGTTGTGTGAGGTTCCAAAGTGGATAGTGGCAGAGATTAATGACATTTGTTTCGAATTTGTATGGAATGGTAAAGATCAAATTTAAAGGGTTATGATGTTATCAGGATTGTAGTGAGGGTGGCTTCAGAAAGTTTTTATTATTGGTTAAGACCCAAAGATGAAATTAAAGAAAAAAAATCAATTAGAGTTTTTTGATTAACATAGGGCTTAATTTTGCGGAGGCATGCATATGTTTTGGATACTTTTTTCCAAAAATGTGATATACGTGACTAAACCAACTTAAATGAGAGTCTAAAATTATCCCTAAATATTTCATTGTTGCAACTGTTTCCAGACTCTCTTTGTCACAAGTGATGTTAGGTTGTTTATTTCTTTCTTTATTTCTTATCCCACACAACATGACCTTTGTTTTAGCAACATTGATAAACATATCATTGGCATACATCCAGTTAACAATGAGATTAAAATGGTTTTGTAACGAAGCCTCAATTTCTTGTAGTGACTTTCTCCTGTTGAACATTACTGTGTCATCAGCACACAATGATTGCTTGGTGGATGAGGAAAATTGGACATGACAAATATCATTGATAAACATTGTGAACAACAAAGGCCCTAAGGTAGACCCTTGGGGGCACATCTGACTATCTTGCGGTCTATTGAAACACACTATTTTCACTCTATTATACACTCAGCAAAAAAAAAGAAAGTAAACACTTTTTCCAGTTAATATTTTTCATAGAAGATTTTGATAAAGATTAAAGTGTCATACACCATATCGAAGCTTATTTAATTGGCTATCAACCTGATAATTTTATACAAAGGGAAATTTTACGCATGAGTGAACACATTCGTTTTTGTCCTCCAAGGCAGAAAAGTAAAAATTGCAGAATTGGACATATTGAAATTCATTTGCAAATGCCCTCCAAGATACCAATGATAACAAAAGACCAATTTAACGCAATTAGAGACGTGAATGTAACAGCAGAAATAAGTTTCCGTTCCCTTGTTTCTCTTTATATTCAAAACAAAAACATAGTGGGGACACTGAAGGTGGAACATAAGCATTTTCCATCAATTCAATCTTTAAATGACATAGGGAGTAAGCCGTAAAGGTGATAAAATGGACAGAATTTCTTCATTTTACCTTTTAATTAAGGAATTTAAGAATGCACGAGACAAATTCAAGAACCAAATATTATTTCCAATTTTCTCAAATTGGAATAACGTTTCAAATTTAACTTTCTTTGTTGCCATAATTTTTCTCTTATGTCTTTTGACTGCCGATTTGACAGAAGATTCTTAATTTTCCTCCATTATTTTTTGCCTTTCTTTATCCTTGGATGGTTGCAGAGACATTATTGAGATCATAGGATGATTCTTTCAAATTAATTTGCATTTCTATTGTGTCGAATTTGTCTTTTTTGTTCTTATTATCACATGGAAGAGCAAATACGCTTGAATAACAACTTGTCCATTTTGCAATTTTTACTTTTGTGCCTTGGAAGAGAAAAACGAATGTGTTCACTCATGCGTAAAGTCAACATTTTCATTGACCTACTAGGTTGATAGCTAATTAAATTACCTTTAACATGGTATATAAAACACCATTTTTAACCAGATAGTCTATGAAAAATATAAACTTGAAAAAGTGTTTACTTTCTTTTTTTGCTGAGTGTATATGAGTGAAACCACAAGTACTGTTCCTTGTGATGTGAGTATCACGATTAGGATTATAGGGTTATGTTTGAGGGTATAGAATTTATGTTTGGCTTAGCGTGCAGATATTTCATGGGAGCAATGAAATTGTCACAGGAGAAAATGTCATGGAACCAACACACATACATGAAATTAAACCCGCCTTTGTTCTTGTATTCGCACATGCGTGACGACTTTTTTTTTTTTTTTTAAATCGCAGGCAGCAGCTCGTTCAGGGCAAGTGGGGTTACGAGTACAGGCAAAAGGCTATGCAGATGGATTTGGGCAATTGCTTTGAGCATATATATATATATATATTTTTTTTTTACTTCACAGGCTTTTGTGCTTGGGCTTGGAACAGTTGCTATAGCGAGCGGTTGACGCTTTTTATGCATGCGGCCTATTATATGTTTTATATGTATTATCTGTACGTTACATTGACATCAGAAATGAAGGAGGTATCGGCGTGGATGTGGGTATGTGTGTGTGTGTGTGTGTGTGTGTGTGTATGTGCGCTTTTGGTTTTTGGCGAATCGGGGTGGGTTGGTAAGACTGGCATTTGATTTCAAGTGGAGGATCCTTCGTAAGAATTATTTGGTGTGATTAACTATCTAAGACAATGATAAATAAAGATTTGTTTTGGTGTGTGTGTGTGTGTGTGTGTGTTGATTGGGGGGGGGGGTGTGATGGTTTATTGCCACTTGGTCTATTACCAGATGGTCTACTTCCCAGTTTGTCTAACACCACTACGGCTAAACTCATTTGGTCTTCTATCAATTTCGTCCAATGCCCAATTGGTCTAATCCTCACTTGGTCTAATACCCAGTTTGGCTAATTATCATTTCATGTAATGACTAGACTGTCTGATTGTCATTTCGTCTACGTGGATTTCCCACTTCGTCTAATCATTATTATCATTTAGTCTATTGTCGATTCGTCAAACTTACATTTAGTCTACTAGTATTTATCATTTGGTCTATGAACATTTTTGCTAATTACCACTTGGTCTACTGCCCGATTGGGTCTATGTTTCACTAGGTCTAATAGGCAGTTAGTCTACTCCCATTTCGTATAATTTCCAGTTAGTCCACCAGCCAATTCGTCAAAATTAGCATTTCGTCTAAACACCGTTTCGGCTAATCACCTTTTAGTCTAATTTTCATTTGGTCTAATTTCCAATAGAGATTATTTATACTTTTGTTTCGTCGACAACATGCAAATAATACATAGAATTTATATTACCGACCTGGCTGTCGTTGAAGTGCCTTTCTTGTGTGGTACATTTACCGAATAAATTGTGATTGATCTGTCTATTTCTGCATGTTCTATTGTGTGTATTTACTGCCTGAGATCTGGCTCATACATTAGACTGTACCGTGCCCACGTGCCCGGTTTGTTGAAAGTTTTAGTGTAATTTTTTTTTTTTTTAAGGCATTCGTTCTCCGGACATCAAAGTTGAGTACTCGCGTTTCATAAAATCAATAGATATTCCTATACATGGTAGCTATAGACGTCACCTTGTGTATTTTTTTTCACTCTATCTCTCTGTTTGGCTGTTACAGTTGCACGTGCTATGACAAGGGTAGAAAGTGTGGTTACCTGTACGCAAGGAGGTAGGACCTCCTTGGTGTAATGTTCACTCCAGGAGGTGGCATGCACATTCCTCCCTGGTTCACTTAATTATCATAGACATGCAGATACAAAGTCTCATCAGGGAGGTGGAAAGAAAGTCTCTCTTCAACCTCTTCGGTGGATGTATACCTCTTACATGTATTCCAAAGTTGTACAGCAATCAATGGCAATCATGCAAAGGAAAATAGGCTATGAAAATACATAAAACTTATAAGCAGCTAGCTGCTAAATTCGGCGTAATTATGTTCCCTGTGACATGCACTCCGCAGGTTGATCTCAAGAAGATCCATATTGGAAAAACGCAACCGCGCAAATTCTGAAATCCACCGGGTAAACATTACCACAGGCCTAACCAACGTGAACATTGGACGAAATGTACATTAGACTAAATGGTATTTAGACCAATTCGGGCATTAGGCTAGGTCATTAGACCAACTGGTTAGTAGACTAATTGATAAGTAGCCCATCTGGTTATAAGGCTAATCGATAAATTGCCAAAGTGGATATAGCCTATAAGTGGGTGTAGCCCAAGTGCGAATAGACGATATGGTGATTAGACTAATGGATATTACAATTGGAATAATGGAAATTAGACGAACCGAATATTAGACAGACAGGTGATGAGACTATGTGATATATAGACCAAATGGATATATAGAAAGCATAAGCTACGTCTGGGTTAGTCATGTACTATGTAGTAGGCCTATACTAATGTCTCCACCACCTTGGAGTTCAAAAGTTAGCACAACATTTCTTGCATCTCTCTCTCTCTCTCTGTATATATATATATATATATATATATATATATATATATATGACCTATATATCATAATCATATATCTATATCTATAGTGTAATATATATATATATATATATATATATATATATATATATATATATATAGTCACAATAGAAGAATGCATTAAATGCCAATTGCCTTGATCTTAATTTCCGAATTTTCGGGGGACTCCCCCTTCGTCAGGGATGACAGTGCGAATTAATTTCCAGTGTGATATTAACAGTGAGGTGTTAATATCCTACTTGCACGCGCAATCTCAGTGTAACCAAAACAAAAACAAAAACAAAAACAAAAACACTGAAGGGCTTTTTACACTTGTGTTTCTTAACCCCGGACTTTCTCTGACCCAGGACTATCGTTAGTCCCGTACCAATTTTTTCAGCTTTTTACACTCGCCAATTAGTCCCGTACTATCTCTTGTCCGGGGCTAAGGAGAAAACTGACCTTTTTACACTCGTATTTCTTAGCCCCGGACTTTCCAAACCACATGAATATTCATAATTACGCTGTGTACTGTACACGTACACGCACGCACCGGCAGCACTTGATTACCTCGTTTCTGATTGGTCAGTGAGGGTCGGACTTCGTCTCCGTCGCTTAGCCCAGGATTATTTTTTCGTTCTGTTTACACTCACTTGCTTGGCATCGCAATTGGATGTAAACTACAAATGTAATAGAGAGAGGGAGAGTTATAGAGAAATCTCGAATGCCGTATACTAGTTGATGGATATCGATTACGCGACATGTTCATAGTTCCATGGTTTGATTGACTCTATGAGCCAGATCATTCTTCGTGTTCCTTGGAGGCAACCGGCTTCATCAAAATGGCAGAACATATTTCAGTAGAAGAAGAAGAAGAAGAGAACAACGATGCTAACACCTCGGGGACAGCTATGATTGATACCACTCAGGATTCGTCTAGGATGACGACAACCAACCCAGAGAAGAAGGAAATGTAAGGAAACTTGATATGAAACAACCCCTTGGTTGTACTTATACATGCTTTACAATGTTAAGGTTTCTGACGAGGGAGTAATATGACTTAAAGGTCTCACGTGAACATAATATTAGTGATAGGAGGCCTATTATTCATAGTTTCATATTATGAGTCAGTCTACTTATCGAAATGAGAACATTAGTATTTCCAAAGTTGCAGTTTGCTCTGAAAATGTTTGTTTCTATTCATTTTTATTTGTATATTCGATTTTATTTTCTTCAAGATATGAGTTTCATACATGAATCAAATTTATTTTCAGCAATATTACAGAAAACGTCAATATACAATTCGAGTACGAATAGTGTAATCTTGGTGGCACAAACAGCAACGATGAACAGATGTGCATGATTTAGTAGTGTACTTGATATTATGCAATGATGTTTTTGTGTAAAATTCAGTTTCATTATATTATCTCAGATAGAAGGCCGAGGTGAAATGAAATTGGACAATGATTTTGACGTGCGTATTATATACTAGACCAAAGAAAAGCGATATTTGTTTTTATATATGCACAAAATAATGTATAAGCTCATTGGATGAACACTTCCGTTGTCACGCCACAAAGTTATCTTTAAATGACATTTATTGATGGAAAGCTTTCTTCTGGAATTTTAGGAGAAAAGCATTGTAACACATCCTTGAATTTTGTTATCTTATTGGAGCTTAGTATAAAGTGTTGTGTATACCCGGGGGTTTGATAGCTTTCCATGTCTTAATTCTTAAAATGCACGTTTATTGCTCTCAAGTCATTCGTAACACTGTAGTGTTTATCATATTCATGGAGATATGGAACGATTCGTGCCTTTTGTTCATTTTTATACCATATATATTTCAAAGATTCACCATTTACGTTGCGTCTGTGCGCATTGGATGAATGTGTTTGTGTGATATTTGTTTAATAATGATTCTGTTCTTGTCCCGTCATTTTGTTTACAGACTTTGTGTGACATGTATTTTCGCTCTGTTTGGCATCGGTGCTCTCTTTCCTTGGAACAGTTTCATTACAGCTGCACCGGTATGTTGTGGTTTAACTGAAAGTCCTACATAATATATTTTGACGTAGCACTTTCATAATTATGTATGTTATGCTATACATTACCTATACATATCTATTTCATGTGGTTTTTTTTTTTGCAATTTCAGATGGAAATGTCATTAATATCAATTATTTAGTGATACTAATTGAAAAAAAATAACAGTGGTGATGATGATGATATACATACACGGACACAATTATATATTTATAGGCTGAACAGATGTAATTATAGGCTGAACAGATGTAAGTATACACTGTATGCATAAAGACAATCATTGCATATATCCATTATTAATCACTAAATCCGTTATCAAATATTATGTATTGTGGTAAATACACACACACACACACACACACACACACACACACACATATGTGTTCTGTGGACCCCTATGGAAACCAGCTCTGCTGATCAGGGTGTTCCACCCCATGAAGGGGAAATAAATTCAATTCAATTCAATATATATATATATATATATATATATATATATATAATGTATATATTTTCATTTCAAGGCGAAATGTATCAAATACATAATCAAAGTTTACTAAATTAAATAACAGCAAGGACAGTGGTAGACGTTTATCCTGATATCGACTGTCGTTTATATTGAAGATGATAGTGATAAATGCCAGAGTTCTTAATTATGAATTTCTTCATATTGCATAGAAAATCAGTTGGAGTAAAAATAAATCAAATCAGTCGATTAATTCAGCGTACAAATGTATAAATACAATTATATATCTTGTCAATTCAAGACGAAATGTTCATCATAAACATGATAGTCCACTAATGATAACAGCAAGGACAATGGTAGACATGACCCTGAGATCGACTGTCGTTTATGTTGACGATGATTGTGGTAAATGCCGGAGTTCTTAATTACAAGTTTCTTCACACTGCACAGACAAATCGTCGGAGTCATTGTGTAAAGATAAATCAAATCAGTTGATTGATTCAGCGTTTTATAGTCGATTTTTGGGCGAACGCAATATCTTATAAATGTAACTGAAGTCACAATGTGAGAGAACATTGACTAAACCTTTCTATTCATTTTTTCTTTAATTTGTTTTTCTTGGCTTGTGAGAGACATCTGGGACACACGAAAAAGTGGGCCAACATTATATATTATCCCACCATATGAAACCACGAATATGTAATTTATGTAACGTCTGATATGTTATCATAGGAGAACGTGTTTTAACCACCCTGACAGCTCCTAATTGAGTATACCATTCTCTTTATACCAAAAATAAACATCTTCGAATGTTAGATTAATTCTCATTGCGAGCCCATGTATATTAATTTGATTAAAGATAACAAATTAAATTTGATAATTTTAATTTGTACAGTACTTCAAGGACTACTAGAAAATCCTTTTTGAGCTGCAGTCTCCTTGTCACTCAGATAGGCTTACTTTCTATCTCATGACACTGTAAATGAGGCGAAGATGCATCATTTCATGTATCTGAAATGATTTATTTCGTACATGAATTCCTCGAATATTATATATATGTAATATATATATATATATATATATATATATATATACATATATATATATATATATATATATATATATATATATACATATAAGTATTGGAACAAGTTCACTCGGTTGACAGCAGGTTCATCCGTATTTATCGCTACCCGGAGTTTCATGCAACCTCCGTGAGGCGCAATCATCAGGCAATATGGAGGTTGCATGAAACTCCGAGTAGCGATAAATACGGATGAACCTGCTGTCAACCGAGTGAACTTGTTCCAATACTTCTGCCTAAAGCTCTTCCTTTGAGGATATCGAGCACTCTTCATAGAAGGATAGAATCACCAAGTGTATATATATATATATATATATATATATGACTATATTATATATAATATAATATAGTCATCAAAATATTAAAGTTCTGCGTCGGTGTGTAATAAATATATATGAAGAGTAAAGACAGTCGTATTAACACCGCAGGAGCCAAAAAAATTGAACTGACGTTTCGGCCAAAGTCTGAACATAAACAATTTGATGCAAGAAACTAAGGAGACGCATAAGTTGCCAAGATACAAATAATGCGTCCAGCCAGCCTTTTGTAATTATCATGTGTATCTTGGCAATTTATGCGTCTTCTTAGTTTATTACATCAAATTGTTTATGTTCAAACTTACTTTGATAAAGGTCTTTGACCGAAACGTCAGTCCAATTTTTTGGCTCCTGCGGTGTTTATACGACTGTCTTTACTCTTGATATATATATATATATATATATATATATATATATATAGAATATATATATATATATATATATATATATATATATATATATAGTTGAATATGATAAGTGCATAAATGCATAGATAAATATGGATATATACGAATGAATTATTCATATATACGTGTATATGTATATACAGTATATGTATGTATACAATGTGTGTGTTTGTGTGTGTGAGGGTGTGTGTGTGTAACATGTGTATGTCTTGGATATAAACATGCACAACTTAATGATGTAACAACATAATTCTGATTGTCAGTGCCGTGTAAATTATTAATTTCAACATACATTGTGTTATCATTCAATGAAAGGCATTCAAAGATGGCAACACTGATCAGCGCACTAGTCATGAGCGCGAGCTTTCTCCTCACTGTGATTCTAGCGATGGTTGACTCTTCGCAATGTGAGTATTATCTTAAAAGACAGCGTCATTTCACTATAATGTTGACTGTCATTTTTGAATGAAGTGATACAAACCGACCAGCCGCAATTTCTGCAATAAATGAGTACTTTGATCATCACAGCTAGCTATGCCTCCCACATGCGTCGAGTCATCTTCTCTCAATGACTTGCGCACAGTTTCTATATCTTCAACTCTTTAACTCAAGGACTATTTATGACCACTGAACTTCATAAGTTACCACGTGGTTCCTTTGTTGTAAAATGACCATTTTAGTAACGTATCTTCTGCCCTCCACTATATACTACTGATTATATACGCAAGTGCCTCTCAACGATGGAAAGCTGTCGGTGGTATCATCTAGAAATGGCATAACGGATTTAATTAGAAACAATGAAAGTAAAAGCGAGGCGATATAATTCAACGATGATAATATTAACGCCTCACAATCTATTCTCTGATTGGGTTGTATGCATCTAGGAGCAAGCATTTGGTACAGAGTGTAGAGATAACAATTATTTTTAATGTTATATTCAGTTTTAATTTTACCTTATCTTGATTATGGTGTCATTGCTTGGGGGAACACTCATCCACCTTAACCTGACAGACTGTCCCATCTCCAGAAAAAAAGCCCTTCGAATAATTTGGCATGTATCTTGGAGAGCTCACACTGATGTTTTATTTTTCGAAAACATCTTTTAAAGATAACCGACCTTTATTATTTTAATCTTGGCTAATTTATGTACAAACTCAGAAATGATTTATTGCCGTCCGTTTTCACCAGCATGTTTGCGAGAAACCGTTCCTTCAAGAAATAACCGATTCTGCCTTTAACCGTTACTATAGGACTATCTTTACACAATCTATATATTTAAATTTGCTGGACCTAAATATTAGAATAACCTCTGTGACAGTGTAAAGAGGTCCCGTAGTTGAAGTTCTTTTAAGAATAATTTGAAGAAAAAAAATCCTGAACATTAACAAGAATTTATCTGAATCTCATCATGAAAATTAATGTTATGTATATCAACATTATGAAATTGTAATATTGTGCTGATCCTTTAATGGTTGCAAAGAACTGGAATATTCAACTTTATTTTCTGCTAAAACCAAACAATCACTGCTGAGCGGCTCCAACCATCCACCACCTCTTGTTATACAATAGTCTTCTTCTCTTTTTGTCTTTTACCTTCACACTACGTAATAAGTTTCTCACACACACAACACACACACACACTCTCTCTCTCTCTTTCCTCTCTCTTCCTGCATGACAGCGACTTAGTGTAGGGATTGTCCAGGATGTTTGTTTCGTGTTTGCTAGGTTAGTAACTGTTATAGGTCTCCATATCTTTGCTCCTTTTGTTTTGCCACTTTTTATATCAGTCTATCAATCATATAATTAATATTTGTTGCATTACGTGTGGGAGAATGCACCCTACAAGCACTGCTCTTTATCATTCCTTCCCATTTCCAGCATTTCCGTATACTTACAATACTTTGTAAACTTATCCTGAGCTTTATTATGTATTATGATGAAATTTATGTATTCAATTTCCGTAAAATATTAATATGTTTCTGTTAGAAATGAAAACAAAAAATGAATGAAAATGAAAAACTAAAAAAAAAAAAGCCTTTCCCCGTACAGACCATCATTGCAAGGTTATCAATACTCTAAATCTTTTGATGCGGTGGTTATAAGCATAAAAGTGTAAATTAAGATTTCATTCTAAAGACAGGAAATTAAGGGACGATTTGTGTGCAAGCCGGTGGGAAATTTTGAAAGACTGTGATAACAGTTACTGTTATGTGGTGTTGAACCAATTAAATCATTTTTCTCGAATTTCACTGGGAAATTTCAAGAACTGTCTTAGCTTTTGTCTTTAATTCGACTTTATTCTTTGGTAGCATTCAATAGAATAGCCTATTGTTTTACACGCTTCCATTTCAAACCTCTCAGATACATGATACTTCCCTCTTACCCGAGACCTTTTAACGTAGAATGTTTATATGTGTAAATGTAGGGGGAAAAGTTTTGATCAGCTTTTCAGATTTCAGTATTGAAACCTTCGTCATGACTTGTTAAAGGTAAGCGCAAAGTAAGAACTTAAGTCAAAATCCATAACAATATAGACATATGATATTAATGACACGTGATCTTTTCCCAATTCGTCATTGTATTGTAAATCACCTACCGTTTTAAATAGCACAACTATGTCCTACATTGTGATTTCTCACAGGGCCAGAAAAATTCTTCGGGATTACCATGTTCACTATATTGCTCTTCAGTGGTAAGAACCTCCTTGTTTTGACATGGATATATATAATTAGATATATATCAGGGCTCAACACTAACTGTTTTTGTCTGCATGGTTGCCGTTCGTTTCAAATTGTCACAAGTTAAAGGAAGCATAACAATCCACTTTGAATCTTAGTTTCCTGAACGGAAATGGAAATATCATTCAAGAACCTGAAAGGGGCATTCCAGACAATTTATATAGAATTTCACATCAAGTAGAGGCATGCATAATTGATAGTGCCATGTTCATATGTATTTGTGAAATTAATTGTGGTCCTTGAGCAGATACACCAACAGTCTTTTTAAACCATTCTTCATGTTCCAGTACACTTAACAAGGCTAATGACATTAGAGGCTCACACATTCCAGTCTTGAATCAGTGTAATTCCATGATCACCCAATTGTACATTGTTAGGTGAAGCTGTTATATGTCATCATCTATGTTCATTTTGATTTATTATGAATTTTGAAAACATTCTTACTGCTCATTCCAGTCACTATGAATTCTTAAACGCTGTATCTGATTTGTTATGTGGTTTATGAGAAATCGAAAACAGTGATAACTATTTCTAAAATGTTTAGATCTGTTTCGTATACAGTTTCCTCCGCTGTGTTCCAATCTGGAATCCTGGCGATGGCTGGTCGGCTTCAAGACGACCTTCAGGGCCCTTCTATTCAAAGTTATTTCGTGGGACAGGTAAATGAACAGTCTTGGATTAGTGCTATCTTTATCTTCTAGATCATGACAATAAAATGCACATGGTTTGACGGTTACTATGAATCTTTGCCTCTAAAATGTTATTTCATGTAGTTTTCTAAGACAATATGGCACATATTTCCAATATTAATTGTACTTTACAAGTAAGATGGGAAGAGATTGGCAATGCTAGAACACCATGTGATTTTTTATTTTGTATTATTTCAAATTTCCATTTTTTCCATCTATCACTTTCCATAGGGGGCTGGGGGAACCGTTGTAGCTATTGCATCCCTGTTGTCTCTGAAAGCAGGTAAGTGTATCGAGGTTTAAGGATCTGACCCTTGTATTCAAATGTTTTCCTGGAAATGCCCCTTCATACCTCAGCGAACTCATCAAGCCATATCGTCCCGGTCGTAATCTGCGTTCAAAATCAAGGAATCTCTTCTATGAAATAAGTGTCAAATTTCAGACATTTGGCGCCATCATTATCAACCCCCCCCCCCCCAGCATAAGATGTATCACAGATTTTGATAAAATTCAAATCTGTGTTAAAGACTCATCTTTTTGATAATTGTTATAGTTATATGTGAAATGTTTGGATGATTTTGTTTCCATGCATACACGCATAGAGACTATTCATTGATATCTTAAAAGGGATGGTACAGTTTTGGTTTAGATGGGTGGCAAGTTTTTAACTTGTATATATATATATATATATATATATATATATATATATATATGTGTGTGTGTGTGTGTGTGTTTGTTTGTTTGTTTGTGAGATAATGAAACTTTTTATAAAATATGTAAGAACACGTATTTCTTAGAAGAATTTACAGTTTATTTGATGAAAATTGGTATTGAAATGACTGAAATATCCGAAAAAGCAATCCTAATAAAATGTGACAAGCTAAGAATTTTGTTAGGATCTTTTTGTTTTACCTTGTTTGTGGATATGTCAGTCATTTCAAAAACATTTACTTTCCCTCAGACTTATATGCTCTTTGAAATTTCGTAGGGGGATTTCTAAATATCTCGCAAAACGTTAAAAGCTGAATCCTCATCTCAACCAATACCATACCATCCCTTTAATGAAATTAAATGTTTTTTTTTTCTTCCTTATAGGTCATGGAAGTTTGCGTGAAGCAGCTATTGGTCTCTTCGTGTGTGCATTGATCGTTCTTATTTGCTGCGTTCTTTCTTTCTGGTGGCTGGTCAACACAGTATGTTACGTAGCACTTACAAATTCACTCTTATAAAAGAATGAAGTCAAAGAGATGTTTGACTAAAAAAATGTGTCTTTTGTATCAAAATCTTTATTTCTTTTACCACCATGTGTTAATTAATAGATTTCTAAATACAAGTGTTCAAAAAAAATCATAAGAATCATGTGTGTGTGTGTGTGTGTTTGTGTGTCTTTTTGATTCAGAATTATAAGAAACATCTTCTGTACAAGTCCATATTTCCAGAATCTATAACTGGTCATCAGACATAAAAGACTAAAGAAAAAACAAACAAACGATGGTCTCCTCCTGTTTTAACACGTCTACAGACTTTCGTGTAGATGTAGAAAAATTAATATTGAGTTCCTCCGTTTTGGAAAGTATCATTAATCTTGATTTTAAATTGAAAAACAATCAAACAAACTAAGTCGGAGATTAATCCTAACGTCAAGTTGATCATCGCTTTTTCATACGTGATATTTTCTGTTTTCCATTAAAAGTACGTTTATGAAAAAAAAAACGTGATCAGATTTAGGTTGCGTATGATTAAAAAAGATCAACGATAACCCGATAATGCATAAAAAGATCGCAAAAATATTCTTATTGAGGTAGTAACTTTTACCTCACCTTGTCCATGAATGCACAACACATTATTATAAGGAAAATGAACCATGCGACAGAATATAGGCCATTTCTTCACACATAAATTCCTGGCTGATTTTTGCTGGCAAGTCGCTCATTCATCTTTGTAATGAAGAAAGGTTAGATGACACTTGTTACATACTTATTAAATCCGAATAAAACTATATAGTTTGAAATTTAAAAAAGTTTTCAAGTTTGAGTGAAAAACTGAAACTTGAACCTGCAGTTTATGCTTTATCTTCTAAATACATGCTGTCACTTAAAAAGTCAACCATAATTCAGCACTTCATTAGATTTTAACATTACTGCAACCAATCCAAACTTCCTGTTTTTTTTTTTCAATTGGAAAAACTGATAACGTATAGTACTATTAGTAACTTAAAAATACAGCTCCCAAACTACAGAAATAAGGTTTCGTGACATTCATGGACTGCTAGTTTCTTGTTTACTCTACTAATCTAGTGCTAGTTGTTCTAAAGAAGTAGTATGCCTTAAATTGATTCTTTGTATAATCGTGGTACAAGAATTAAAATGAAAAAATTTCGTCATTTGTCAGAACTGTATCCCCCCCTTGCATGGCCCCTGCTCTTTGTATACTACAGTATATATATATATACCACACGATGTGTATGCGTTAAAATTAGCGTTCTCTCTCTCTCTCTCTCTCTCTTTCAAAATAGTGCTGTACAATCAATAACTAGCAGCTGAACAGTAAAGAAATTAAAGTTGCTAAAGAAAATGCATTTTTAGTTAATAAGTAAAAGGTTATTTATTTGATACCGCAAACAGAAGGTGATCCGGGAATGCCTTTCTCAGAACGAGCAGATGTCAGAAGAATCCATGTCTTTCAAACAAACTTGGAATCTGCTTGAGAACGTTTTAAAAGAAGTGAGAGTCTTTCGTTTCTTTTTGTTATTGACGATAATTTGTTTGTGATGTTCATTTATTCGTTATCCGCACACGGAAGTCCGTCACCTATTTCTGTTTTCTTGTGTTATTTTACATCCGATGATCACTTTGGTATCCTGTTCTCGGGGCAGAACGATCTGCGACAATGGGGAACAGCTTATACATGAAACGGCTCATCCAGAAAAAAGAAAAAAGTTGTAAAAGACGAATAACCTTTGGCGTTTTATTCTGTTGGGGTTTGGGAATAAACGAAAAAAAAAAATTTCTCAACCTCGTTCAAATTTTATTAAATTGTTTGATTTAGAAAACTATAAGATGAATCATCCAACGTGTTATTTACGTACATCATCATGTCAAAGGGTATATAGATGGGAACTGCACATAACATATTACTGAAATATTACAGAAATGAATATGGTCAAAAAGACGTGACGTTATTATTGTATTGATATTCATAAAATGTATACGTGTGTGTGTGTGTGTGTGAGTGTATGTGTGCGTTATCCCATAGGTAGATCGTCAGTGTTACGATAAAATTTTACAGACATATGAGTAACACACAAAGATGTTAACCATGAGAACGTTCTGAAGAAAAAAAAAGTATTTAAGAAATATACATTTTTGTGACGTTCACCGAATAATAATTGTTTTATTGTGCTAATACTGCGTTCAAGGAGCATTTTACAAGTATGAAGGATAGCAATTCCCTCCTTAGATATCTGTAATTGTCATTGGACTCACGTTGATAAATCCATAGCTCCTGAAAGCATTGCTGCATGCAATCACGAACTTTTAGTAACTTACTAAAGAATTCTTTGCTTACGTCCCATATGCTCCTCTCGGTTTTCTCACCAAAATAACATTATATTAACAACCATCAACCCGCCTAAAACAAAGCATACAATGTGATAATCTAAATAATACGCTATCAAACAAATCGCGCCTACACATACCCTAAAGTATTTTAAAACACACACACACACACACACACACACACAAAACACACATATTCATTCACTCATTCACTCTCTCACATGCACCTCACCTACAACACAGATAAAATGGCATGCCTTGGCCGTATGGTTCACCTTCTTCGTCACCCTTTCGGTCTTCCCCGTAATCTTGTCGGAAATCCCTTCGGTAGCTGACGAACCGTCCGAGTTTGTCCGAGATTACTTCGTGCCCCTTGTGTGTTTCTTCACTTTCAATTTATGCGACTGTGTTGGCAGTCTCCTGCCGAAATGGATCACATGGGTGAGCACATTTCTAATTCCTTTACGTATAGGCGCTGTGGAAGAGATTTGCTACATTTACAACATTGTTGATGTTGAAATGTATGTTGATACTTGGTGCAGCAGTGATCTGGTATTAGAAATCTTATTTCTTACTTATCAAAACAGCAGAAGCTTCTGACTGATTGCATTTCACAAGATGATATCCTGGCAGATCCAGAAGAAAAGATGTGTCTTCCTGCACTAGTTTCACGTGCTTTAAATTGATCTATTGATATGATTGATTTTATTTCATTCTTCGTTTCCTTTGCATTCAAAAACATAATAAGAATAATAATAATGAACAGGAGTAATTTATAGGGCCTACATCTGAGTGACAAACCCTCTATTTGTTCAATGTGCACCATGCCCCCTCCCCGTATCTCCAATCTGTGGTATCAGCTCCTTAACCGAAAATGAAATAAGGTCGTTAATCCGAAAACTGAATGAGGTTCGTTATGATTCCGAAGGTTTGTAAATCCAAAAATGTAGTTTTGTTACATTTGATAATGGGATTTTTCTGTAATTGTTATTTATCAAAAAAATAAGTATTTCCCCTCCCTATCCTCCGAATGGCACAATTCCCTTCTTCCACAACCATCATCAGGATGAGCCATGCATGACGTAAAAACTGTTATTATAAGAGGTCACTTAAAGGATTAACTAACCTTAGTTTGATTAACGAACCTTCAGTATAACGCAGGGCCGGCGCAGTGTTTTCAAAAGTGTGGGGGCCCACTTCCGGGTTTCATGAGCTAACAAGCAAAAAAAAAAAAAAAAAAAAAAAGGAAAGGTCCTCAGCTCATTCTCTCCCCTCCCATTTCCGGGTGTTATAAAAAAAAGGTCTTCAGAGAAAACACATAACCTTACCGCCGCCATACTTCAAGATCTCTACGGCTATCTATTTCTATTTTAGTGCCACTTACGTACTTCCGGGTTGAAAAAAGTGTGGGGGCCCAAAGTGATGACACCTTATGTATTCCTTTGTATGGTGCACAAAAAGTGTTGGGGCCCGAGCCCCCACGGCCCCCACGGCTGCGCCGGCCCTGTAACGAACCTTATTTCAGTTTCAAATTAATGAATCTTCGGAAAAACGAACCCTATTTCTTTTTCCAATTAAGCATCTTGAAGAAAGAACCCTGTTTTATTTTGGTTTAATAAATCTCTAAGTATTGGAAGTTTGTGTGTTTGAGAATGAAGAACCTTAGGATTAAGAACCTTATTTCATTTTCGAAAATAACGAAACTTATTATGTCTTCGGATAAACGAAATTTATATCAGTTTCGGATTAACGAACCTTCGGGAAAAAAAAGAACCCTATTTCATTTTCGTTTTAACGAACCCTTAGACTTCCGCAAACTGACTGAAAGGTGTTTATCAAAAACTACCAGAGGGGTCGGTTTCTCTTCTCTTTTTTGAGAAGGGGTGGTCTTTTCGTGTGTAGATGGAAGTCCTCAGATGATTGTTACAACATTAGTCTAAAATGTAATGCAAAAAAAAAAAAATTCATAATAAAAACCGTCAATAACGGTATATCACAATCTGCTTTCATCGTGGAGGCGACAACTTCCCTATAAACTCGCCAGAACAAGCGAAGTTATCAAATCACCTGCTTACGACACAATACCGGCTGTTCATAGTATAGGGAAGGAAGAAAAAAAAAATACTGATTAAGAGTGAGCATGCTGTATTTCCCACTATTGTTTAATGAATATTGTGTTGTAATTGTCTTACGGTCTTACAGAGAAGTCAATATTGCATACTACCATTTGTGGCCTTGCGTGGAGTGTTCATACCTTTGTTCGTCTTCTGCAACTTCCGACCTGACTCGAGGAAAACTTCGGTACTCATCCACAACGATGGTCTATACATCTTTCTGGTTATTGTTTTCTCCTTGTCCAATGGCTTTCTCAAGACTGTGCTCATGATGGACGGACCCAGGTGAGATCAAAATATCATCATAGAAATAGACTGTCTTCATGTTTAAAAAGGTATGCTTTCCTTGAAGGTCATTCACATTGAATCATCGTTATTGTCGTGCAGAACTTTTGAGGGAGAAAGATATAAGCACTGAGGATCATTTAGAAATTAAGAAGTTGCAGACATTTAGATAAGTTTCCTGGGTAGTTAACTGTAAAATTAGAAATATAGCAACATAAAAAGAGATAACATGAGATACCTTCAAAATACTTTCGTTTCTTTTCTTTCTGTTGCAAGAGTTTTGTTTGCTTGATTTTATGTTATCCGTTAAAGTAAAATTGAAGATCATAAACTTGAATTGGAATGAAGAGACACTGCAAGATGTTTCAAGCAGGATGTTGGATAAAGACGAAATTTTCACTCTTACTTTATCTACTGCAACCGTTGCAATTAGTGAACTCACTAAGCCTTTTCTAAAAGTGCAAGGAATAGACGAATGAATGAAATCAATTAGATGGCATAATTACATGATTAAAACAGGGTGACAACTGATAGCTTATTAAAAGTTCTTATAATATCTTGAAATCATTAGAAGTTATCTTAAGCCGTCACATATTTGCGTAAAAAGGAACAACAATGACTATGGAATTCTTGGTTTGAGTCTGTAATTATTTGGGAGCGTGAATTCCATAAACACATCACTAATCAGTAAGAACAAGGATTTTACAGGGGGATTTCTGTTACATGATATTCACGAAATCTGATTCATTTTGGATGAGATATATGCCTGAAAGTATTTGAGTATTTTGATTGATTTAGTTATTTTCAAAGTCATAATAGCGTGTGAAATAGATCTCTGAAGTTTTCAGAGGACTTTTGTTTGTACTCACAGTTTAGAATAATGATACACTGTAATATTTTCCGATTACAGTAAATATGAACCGAGGCCGGACAAGGCAGAGTCAATGATGATCTTCTTTTTGATCTTTGGAATTCTCTGCGGGATTGCTTTCTCCAACGTTCTTCTATTGGTCTAGACCTGAAACTGATGGCGAAACATTGTTGACCCCGATCTGAGTTTTTAACTGAATTATCAGAACGTGTGTTATTTGTGAGATACCTTTATCTTTTTTGAAAACGTGTTTTACAATATTTCTTACTTTTCCTTATAAAGGATCAGTATGTTTTGCATTATCCTTTATTTTTTCTGTGACATCTGCAAAAGTTGGTTCGCAACAGATGACAAGAGAAGCAGCACTGTTAATGATGATTGCAATTGAAAAGTCGTGAATTAAAAGTTTATTATCTGCTTTTTTTAACTGGGTTGTTACATATTTCGCCCGTGTCCTTACATTGTACATATACATTATAGATCTCTGACTGTCATGACATTAAAACAAAAGCTCACAACTCTATTTTTCTGTCGAATGGTAGGGGAGAGTGGGGTAAACTGGACGCGGGAGAAGTGGGACACCTCTCATATCTCAAAAAGTTTTAAACTAATCAACTTTTAAGTCATTCCCTATCAGGCATTTGGCATCAGAGTACAAACACATGGTAACAGCTCTGTAACAACTCTGCTGGAAAGTTTAATTTTCAATTCTTTTTATGACATTTTTTTGAAATTCTTTGCATTTAGTGTGAAGTGCTTTCTGAATTCATGGTACAGCTTAGCAGGCACTTAGCACGCTATAAGTATAGGCAATATGAGTTCCAATAATTTGCATTTAAAGATTTTGCGAAAATTAGATCAATTGTGATGTTAGCCGCCATTTTGAAATTTTGGGGTGCTGGGGTAAACTAGGACATCATCACTGTCCCACTTTTCCCTTTATTCAAAGTTAGTGATAAAAATATCATAGATTTTCTCATTACTTTCTTTAAATTTCAGGCCCTTTAAATGTACTTTTCGCTGATGGACCAAAATGGATATATCACATTCTGCGATGAAACTTTTCAGGTGTAAATACTCACACGACCACACATGAGACCCAGGCACACACGCACTAATACACACACACACACACACACACACACACACACATTATTATATGATATGCTTGTAATATTGTTTAGCCTATAAATAGTTACTGTTTGTCCCACTTTACGCCAACCATTGTCCCACTTCTCCCAGGGGGTAGCCCAATTCTCCCCGTTAAATATCATATGAGACTTGTAGGAATATGAAGTAACAACCCATCATGTGGCCTAGCATCAGTAGTCTTTGGGACCAAGACACGAGTGCCCATTCTAAATATCTAAAAAGTTACAAAAGAAAATTCATCAAATAACAATGTTTGTCTCACTTCTCCCCACTCTCCCCTACTCTTCTGTGGGGACTGTACGATGTGCACTACCTGTGTGAAAAATGCTGATGATAATTATACACTATATCTTTCATGTGATTTTCTTTGTTTGCTTGTTTTTGCGGTGTACTTATGTGCACATCTGTGAAACGTTTGATTTAGGTTATGTTATGTAGTTATTGCCCATGCTTGCGATATCATGTAAATATTCATTTGATCTATCTATACGTTTTCATTCATTAATTTATTCATAAGTTTATTTATAATATTCATGTACAAGGTTATGAAAGGTTATGCATGGACTAACTCCCTCGTAACGTAGTGAATTCGATACACTACTCTTCCCGACTAGGTGAAAAACTGCTTTTACCAAAACCAAGGACAGAATCCCTAAAGAAGTCTTTCAAATATCAAGGTGCGAAGGCGTACAACGCCTTACCTTCTAATATAAAATCTTCTACTACAATTGATGTTTTCAAATCCAAAATAACATTAAATCCGTAAGAGTTGAATTTAAATTTGTTCGTATGTTTGTTTGTTTGTTTGTTATCATCCTTTCAGCCCCAAAGGTAAAATGTTCAAACTATTCAACTACTGTGCAAATCTTCACCTTAACCACTTCATATTTCCTACTAGCTAACAATTATTGTAATTCAACCCTCGTATTTGATTTTCTAATTGCGTTTTTTTCCCCAGATTTATGTCATACTTGTTATTCAAGTTTCAGTCAATTGTTTTCTTGAAGTTATCTTTTGATTTCGATGTGTTTTACTGTTGTTATATATATTTCGTACTTTTTATTCAAATCTCACTCAAATGTCTTTCATTAAGTTATATATAATGTGATATAATCTGTTTTGGTGTTATATTTTCTGAACTTGTTTCTTTTCATCGTAATGTTGCGATTGCATGCCCAGTATTAACTTTCAATTGTTTTATCTATTCTTTGGATTTGCTTTTGAATTTTTGTCATTTACTTATGATTTTAACCTCATGTAAATAAGTATATACATTGTATGCAATCCGTATCAGATAATAATATCTTATTATTTTCGTTTTTCTAACAACTCATGACATCTGAAATTTTGAATCAGCTTTCCAACTTATTCCATATTTCGAAATATTTGTTAAAACTTTTTACAAATTGTACTTGTTTTTATCCATTGAATTATTATTCTTTGATTTCGATACAATCATTATATAACTCACCTTTAGTTTTCCGTAATTGACATATCACTTGCCACGAATTTTACTTTTGTTAAATTGTCATAGATTCATCTAAGTATTTTACACAAGTCCCCAGTTATTTTTTGATTCGTTACTACGTATTTTTTATCTAAATTTATCAAAGTAATTATTCTACAAGAATCTGTTTGTTTTTTCTTTCACTGCATAGATATGTTTGAGGATTTTATTTTCAAACACTCCATTTTTATATCTAAACATATTCTGATTTGGTCATTGTTATATCTAATTGCCTTTAAGATTTTTCTGTCATCGGTTGTTCTTTTTTCTCTCTCCCATTTTACTGTATGTGTTTCCACCTGCATGTCTGTATAATTTGTTTTGTACGTGTCCATAAATATTGTACTCATTGTATGTGGACCCCATGGAAGAACAGCGTTGTCATGTTGGCAACGCTGAATATGGGCAATCCACCCGTTTTTTATTTTTATACGGAAATAAATACCATACCATACCATACCATACCATATAAAACTAGCATGAGTATTGTTCCGGTATGGTAATAATGACATTACCTATAACTTAAAGCCACTGTTTACCATTTGCAGATGGAAAAAAAAGCCTTAATAGTGCTTCAAAATAGGTCTAAAATGTGAGTTGGGATCCAAACTCTACCAACGTAAAAATATTAGTCGTCGGTATAATCAATGTTAAGTATTGTTAAATATACAAAATGTGAACAATAATTTCATTAAAATTGTTTCTAGAATAAGCCGTCTGCAGTTATGGTTTATTGAGAAAATTAGCGATTGTCTCCTTATATTTGTGGCTTTATTGCGAAATTGTTTATCATTGAAAAATTGAGCAAAGAAAATGGGTGGTAGGATGTTTTGTGATGCAACTGAACTATCATGCATCAAAATACAAGTGTGATGTTCGAACATTTTTTTTTAATCAGTGCTCCCAATTATGGTAAACAGCGGCTTTAAGTCATGATACGGCACACGGGTCACTAAAGAATATAATTATGTTGATTACTCTCATATTATCTATTTATATTTTTAATTTATTTTTTAACAAATGGTTGTTAATAGTCTTAGAGGAATACTCAAACAACGTTTCGGTCCAACTTTATATGTAATCCACTGATGTCAAAATACAACATGCATTCGTTACAGGCAAGGACTGTGTTTGCGGTGTTTTCACGTAATTAGATCCAGTTCCATAAACGCTCTTATAGCATTGTTCAGAATCCACAGCATGGAAGACACGGACGCAGAATGGAGTGTACATGTATGATCTCCAGTTATGGTCAAGTTTACAAACAGTAAGATGAAGACTTGTTCATATAATTATATACACCTGTATAAATACAAGATTATTATCCTATTGGATGTAGATGAGACAAAAAGCATTGGATCTGCATCATTCAGGCATGTCTTTAAATCTTATATTTCCTTTTGATAAAGATATGTCATTATATTATAATAACATACAATGGATTGAATTAAAGATTTAAGTTACAAAAAAAGACAATAATTAAATGAGGACATGATTAGTTTGTATTCCTCCGTCAAAGGGTTTCGAAGGCACTGTCACTGTAAGTGTCGTGTTTTAGTATGTTGTTCTCCCGAGATCTCGTTAACTTCACCTAAAGGAAATAATGGGGAATATGATTGATATTTGATATTTACTGCAGGTATGATACATGGGGTGAAGATGCATATACGATTGTAGACTGAAATTCCTTAAGGACAAATGAAACTTACTGTTGCGAAAAGTATTACTCTTCGGGTGAAAGCTCAATTGAAATACTAACTGGCATCAGTGGCAATTGGTAGAAAGGACAGCTAATATCGATAGATAATAATTTAAATAAGATTAAAGTTCAAGGTCAGAGGTCGCTGATTTGCCTGAGAAATAATTTTTTTTTTCACAGCCATAATCAAAGGAATCTTCCCCGTATTCTATTGTATATAAAAAGAGATAAGTTAGAAAAGATCGGTGAAAATTTTGGGATTTAATCAGACACACAAGTAAAGCTATTATGAACTGAAAAAGTTTGAAGAGTGAGACAAATTGGGCAAATCTGTGTGATGTAGATGTTGGGCAGCTCTCCATTCAGTTTGTACACAAAAATTCACCAATTTTCATTTTTCAAAAAAAAAATCATTTAAACCTGTTCTTGGTATATGAAGGAGCAATATATTTTGCGTGTCCTCCTCGCCGGAGGAGGTTTTGTCTATGCGAAATAAGCAAGTTCTGTCTATGCGAAAAACAAAAAAACAAACAAACAATTGGTGACTTTTTTTTTTTTAACAGACGGAATGGAGAACTTCCAAACATCTACATCACGAAGAGTTGCCAATTTGTCTTACTCTCTAATTATTTACAGTTCATAACTCTGTCTGATATTTTTTTCTCCAAATTTTCATTGCTCTAGATATTTCTCATATTTAATGATATGTAAATGAACGGCCAGTCAATGATATACAAGGGAGACATATTTGTTTGCGTGAGAAGGAGTCATCTTAGTTTCCTGCCTCTCATGCTGCAGTTTATATTGTCACTTGTACATGGTTGTGAAAGGTTGCTGATAACAATTTGAGTTTCAAGTTTGTGGTGGAGGTAATTGTCGATATTTTGCTGTGTATCTTATGATATTCAATAGATTATTTCTAACTTTAACAATGAAAATAATTTCATTTTGTTTCGTAAACTAATTTCGAAGTGATGACTGGATTAAAAGGAGAGTGTGTATGTCAAACAAGAAAAATAATAGAGGATTTTCCATTATGTTTCACGTCACGTCTTTAATAGATGGGAAAAAAGATGGTATATATATATATATATATATATATATATATATGTATATATAGGCCTATATATACATATTATATATATACATATAATATCATAATGCATATAAATAAATGTATCTACGAAACATTTATATTTATATATAAATAAAATGTATGTGCGAATGTGTCCGTATACTCATATCGATGCATGTATATTCATATTCGTATACATGTAAACAGATAAAGACAGATAATGATACATTGGCATTTACATAGTCTACATAGTTTTAAAATATGCTTGAATAAATGAGAATATTAAAGGCATTCTACTAATTACCTCCTATTACTATTCGTAGAGTGATTTTTTGGCGAAAATAATGTGTCAAAGAGTTTAAGGGAGAATGACCAGTGTTAGAAAAAAAAAAGAAGAAAAGTATGTCTTAAGGCGAATATATAATCACGGAAAGTGTACATCCAAGTGAAATAAACTTATATCAGCTCATCTTGTTCGCGGTTTTTGTTGGAGGTGTACACTAGATCTCAAACTACGAGTAATGAATTTAAAGAATACCTCCGGATGATTTTCAGACTTTTAAGTTAGTTATACTGAGTACAGAGTTTCAGAATATATTGTGTTTAAGATGAGAAATAAGAATGTTTTCAAAATCTATACCAAATGGCAATGAACAAGGATGATGACATGGCAGCCTCACCATAAGAATGTATGATTTGGGGCTCAATGCATCCTTGAGGATTATGAGATGATTTCTTACTCAAAATGGCTTTCAAAGTGGCCATCAAAATCTGAAATTACTTTATATTGCCTTATATCAAAATTAAAAAAAAGGTTTATTCCTATTTCAAGGGTGCTGCATGAGATAATTTGTTACTCAATTTGTAACTGAATTTACATTTCAGTAGAGCAAATTTGTCTAATCGGCCAAAACTGTATCCAAAATGTCCACCAGAATGGTAATGTACATTGAGGTATCCCAATAATGTATCATATATTTACTGTAAATTGTAAATATGTGTACTGTTAGCACTGGAAAAAAAAATGACTGGCTTTACCCTAGTCCAAGGTGCTATCCACAGACCACAGAAATATTCAAAATGGCGGCCAAAATCTCAAATCTTCATGTTGTATACAGTGTATATATATATATATATATATATACATTTCAGTAGAGCAAATTTGTCAAAGCAGCTATAGTCGTTTCCAAATGTTTACCATAATGGTAACCTACAGCACCCTTGAAATAGGATAAAACCATTAGAAGAACATTGGGCGACCAGAAAACAAGTTTCAGTCTCTGGCAACGAGACTGAAGGTGGTGCGATACTGTTCTTTGAAACAGAAAATCAC
Organism: Diadema antillarum; assembly: GCF_040938485.1. NCBI lineage: Eukaryota > Metazoa > Echinodermata > Echinoidea > Diadematoida > Diadematidae > Diadema > Diadema antillarum. Next base: position 917,238 of record NW_027270998.1, on the reverse strand, counting down.
ACACAAACGAGAAGCATCAAAACCCAAATGCACCTTCATCGAAGTGTATTGATACAAGCAACAGTGACATAGAGAGGCGAAGGAAAAAAAATCAAGTGGGCAAATTTTCTTTTCATAGTTTGATACAATTATCATTGTTCTTTTACACTCAATTGCTGTAAAACATATGAACACAACTATATGAACATATCTACGAACAATACAGATAAAAGCCATTTAATTGCAGCCATACTTGTCCATTCTGCTATAGGTATACTTTGAAGCCTTGGATATTCAAAGGAACAACAACAACAAAACTATACAGAGAAGGAATAACAAAGATCAAATAGACTAAAAAAAGTGTATCAAATTGAAGAGGAATAGATCATACCACAGTATCTGGCTGAAGAACACTGTCTTATAGGTTTCAATAGGTACATGACATCTTCAAGAAAAGTTATACTGCTCTCTCCTTACTCTATATAAAATACAGCCCACATTTTTTCTATAAACTCCTTTCTTAAAAAAGTATATTCAAGTGTACACATGTCACATATGCATATACTGGTAACTGAAACTCCTGTTTCATTCTATAAGAGACTGAATATAATACATTTTAATATAATCTTTAAATGACTGTCACAAGAGCCAGTGACTCTCACACGAAAACAAAACAAAAGTCAATGTAGATAAATGGCATCAAAATATATTTACACACAATAGGGTGTGACATTTCAGCTAATAAATTCTGTGTGTAAGATTGCACTACATTTCAGAGGCTAGTGTTCATTTGGTTGACTGCTGAAAGAACATTAATCCAAGACAATTACAATGGTTACTCTACATTAGATGCAATCATTCATAAACCCTGTATCTAAAATCAAACACATTTATAATTTTAACCACTGTTGACAATGGAACAAATTTCAATATCATAAGATGCACAAAAATATATGATATCAACAATTTGAAAGAGAAAAACAGTCCTGAGCATTACAGTGTATATGGATCTCATGCCATTTTATCACAAAAATCATATTCCTATATTGTATATAACATATACCCTACAATCGTACCTATTATATTTATGCCAAATTTTCTCTCTATCATCATCCATTTAGCAGACATTTTGTATACAAATGATACAAAATTACATTTAATCAATGCATTGAGTTTAGAATGGGATATTCAAAATTGGCATCCTGAATCCTTTCTATGGATGACCCAGAAAGACAGAGAGACAGACAGAGACAGAGAGAAACAAAAGGAGACTAAAATCTCTATGGCCATCTGTTCTGTCTACCCCATTCATGGAATGCAGATAGGTTGGTCAAACAGGAATTAAAAGTGACTACATTCTGTAACAGGGCTGCCAAACAAAAAAAGAAAGAAAACAAATAAATCAAATAATCCCAATGCACCATAAACAATCCCACCCCAACAAAAAAAAACAAAACAAAAAATCTGAAGACAAATGACATATTTCACTTCAAGATGTTGAGAAATTGCACATATCAGGCTTGCAAAATTAAATCTCAAAGACATATTCTAATAATTCTGCATGACAATGCCCCCCCCCCCAAAAAAAAAAACAACAAAACAAAACAAAAAACAAAAACAAAAAACCAACTAAATAATTATGATAAAATATACCAGTTGGAAGCTGCATTATCCCATTGAGGATGGGCTGATTTTGCTACAACACTCATTTCCCATAGACACCTGCTCAAGTATACTGAGGACTAGTCTTCAACACTACAGGTTAAGACTGCATGAATTACACTATGACATGGAAAGTTGTAGATTGCTGGAATCAGATGTGTCTCAAAGTCTAGGGGACTGCTTGCATTATATTCTGTTGTGGGAAAGGTTGTGTATAGTATGTGAAGAATCCCCACATTTTACAAAATAGAGGTTTTTTTTAATCTCAAAGTAAGTCATAAAGAGATGAAATCTTCACAAGCAAATTTCTCAAAATGTCACAATGGGAAATGGGTCATATTTTGGTTATCCTGATGACGCCACCTCGCAGAAAATGTGTGTGTGTGTGTGTGTGTGTGTGTGTGTGTGCATCAACTTGCCACCAGTAGACTTTTACTGATGTCAACTGGTAAACAGTGTGATTTCAACTTGTATCAATTGGTTTTCATAAGAACTGCTTATTTTGTTACTGGAAGATTGGAGTTGCTTTCTGGTTTCAACTGGTACCAGTTGAAACCAGTTAAGACCAGTTAAAACCAGTAAAGAACAGTTGAAAATTTTAACTTGTTTCTAGATCTATGGGTTTGTACTGGTTTTTCGACCTGGGTGTGTGTGTGTGTGTGTGTGTGTGTGCGAGTGAGAGAGAGAGAGAGAGAGAGAGAGAGAGATGTTGGACAAGGAATTGGTCAGCCAAGCTTCCATTAGTTTGTTCACTTGTAGTCGTAGTATTTCTTCCTGAATGCAGCCCCCTTGCCCTTCTTGCCGTACATCATGCGAGATTTGCCCTCCGCTGACTGGAATGCGGTGTTATGAAGGTTCAGGCAGAGATTGGTCTGGGCATGCATGAAATCCGAATGCTGTAACAAAAATTAAAGCAGAATGATTTGTAAAGAAATGACTTTATTCGCATATATCATGTCTTATCATTACCTATCCTGACGCATGATAGAATACACTTTTGTTTGTTCTAGCCCATCTGAATTACGGAATTTGCAGAGATTAATGGGCCTGATCCCAAGCAATAACTTGTGGGCAAGGCGAAGACTGCATTTTGCTGGTGAGAAAAGCTCTAAAATGTTGTGACTTTATCAGGGTAAGAATGTCACATAAACAAAGAGTACCGGTACTGTAAACGTGGAAATGTTCGCGGTACATTAATTTTCGCGGATTTCGCGCTACGCTCGGCTAGCGCGAATTCAAAAACGCGCGAATATATCTTCACAATTTTCTACGCACATTTTGAACGGGATGAATTGTGTGCGCTTCATCGATGATACTGCTACGTAGTACAATGTACAGGCATGTTTACGCTACTAGTATGGTTGGGTGTCCATAATACCGGACACCTAACGTTTTTCTATCAATAGAAACGTGAAAAATCTCACAATTGGCCTGAAATTTTACTCACGTGGGGAGAAAATATTCCGGATTCACAAGCGCGCACTGAAAATGCGATCTGAGGTATGCGCTCTTAGATGGCGGCTTCGAACGCGTGGGGTGTCATTTTTTCCGCACTCAGTTGCCCTGCTCATTTCCACCGACCACCTTTACAATACGTATAAAGGGCACTTAAATGCGTTTTTTGCGACAGGCCGCTGTTTTTTTCTAGCCGTCATTTTTTTTCCCAATAATATTTGAATATATTTTGAATCCTTCGACATTACTTTTGAAGGACTGTTTGATGAATTTGACTTGATTTTCATTAGGAAACTTTTCATCGTAATTGAAATAAATTAGATGAGTCGGTTTGTTTTTTTCACATTCATTTCTCGTTTCTGCATCAACTCGTACGGTCGTAGCGGGCGACAAAATGTTTATGTCATGTGTATGTGTAACGTGTGTGCACGATCGTACAAGCGGCGGTGACAATTTTGCGGTCAAAATCGTCAAATTTATTACGGAAGGATACTCTACATCTAACAACGAGTCAGCAAAGGTAGGCCTAGTTATATGTAGTTACACGATAAACCTTATTCGATTTTGCTAAATTTCGGTAATTTAGAGGGAATACTTAGTTGTTTTCACCACATTTTACTCGGTAGCGTAGCCCAGTGAAGAATCGAACACCGTTGCGCGTAGTCCCATGCGTACATTTTCTTTCTGTACGCGCAATGCCATTATAATGCGCGGTCGGTGGTTATGGACCCGGTCGGTGGGTTGAACACCTACCATACTGTGCGAAGAGACGATACCCTAGATTGCTGTGTACTGTAGCATGCATGTGTGCACCGCACGCATCGATGCTACAGTCCCCCGTGACTACGGTACTAGAGTCACAGCTGTACTACGTATTTGAGTGCTTGTACTCGCAGTCGAGCCGCTCGCTACGTCGCTTGTCGTAGCAAGCTATGTAGCAGAGGCTTTGGATGAAAGCAGTTAATGTGTACTACAGTAAAGTAACCTGCTGCGGAGCGCGAATTTAAGAACCCGCGAATACGTTTTCGAGCCGCTCAGCGCGAAAAATTAATCGCGCGAAAATATTGACGTTTACAGTACTCTGATCTCCCTGCTGAATTTCTTGTCAAGCTTCCTTGTAACCAGTTGGGTTTTAAGATCAATGTTCCCTATCAAAGAGGCAACAGCAGTACGATTATCAATGTGATATGTCAGTCTCCCTCCTTGCCATCTTTGTGACAGTTTTTTGGGAGGGAAATAGTTTTATATCATTGTGAGGCCGAGACTTATAGTGAATTCAGAAAAACCATTAACACTGATGTGGTAGCCAGCTTTCGTTCCTTTTCTGTGATAGCTTTTTGGAAGAAAAATGTTATACATGATAGTGAGGACAAGACATCTTATATCTTATATGTCTAAAAATGCGACCCATGACAACACAAGCCTGATAGCAAAGACACTGTCAGACAGGGAGGGTGTTTCATCAAGCTGTTCTTAAGGTTACAAATGACTTAAGAACGACTAGTGATCAGTTCTTGTGCTGAATTATTGAAATTCTGCTAAGTATAGCACATTAGAACTGATCACCAATCGTTCTTAAATCGTTCGTAACTTTAAGAACAGCTTTATGAAACACCCCCCTGGCTAGTTAGATTCTGGTACTTCTATCATTCTTTAATATGGGACTGAAATACCCTTGCACCCACCTCATGCTCCGGTTCCCCATACACATCGTCGAGGGCAGAGGCCTTGTTCAGGAACTGCACCGTAGATTCCACCTGGTGACTTTTGGCCTGTGGTGATGCACTGGTCCGCTGCATCATCTTGGCAGCTGCCCACCTGAACAGGGCGAGAAAAAAAAAAGTCAGAGATTGGCAACACACTGGGACATTGAAGTTAACCACTTCCTTGACATACCTGCATAGTGGCTTTCAATATGTCGCAGGGCGGTATAAGTGAACCAACTTTCACATCATATGTCATGCACTTGCACAGGCATAATGGACATCAAAGGGGAGGTGGGCACATGCAAAACTGGAAAAGTATACCAGTGAAAGCTGAGGATGCACATACCCAATTAAAAATTCTGAATGAAATACAATTAATGAGAGTGTTAGTTTAACCCTAATAAGGGGGGGGGGGGGCGGATTCTGCCCCCCCTTCAGATCTCGCCTATGGAACGCGCGATCGCGCCAAAAATCGGCACACGCGACACCCGCGACGTATTCTATCAAAATGTATGGTTGCTTTCTCTGAAAAATTTTTCTTATATTTGATATTAATTAATTATTGTAATTTATGCATAAAATCACTTTTGGGCTCTAAATCACTTATTAATGCTCCAATTAAGCTAATTTCTTTTTAAAAATGTTTCTTGTATCATTCTTCTGAGACATAGGATAAAAAAAAATCTGTATCGAAATTAATTTCTTATGTATTTTATTGTTTTTTGAATTTCTTATGTATTTCTTTGTTTTTTGACCTTTTGTTTTTGTTTGTTTTTTGGCCAAAATTTGTCACAGACATTTTTCGAAGCATTATTATGCTAAAATAAATTAATTTCGGCCATTCTAAGTGAAGATATGAATTTTTATGTGAATTAATTGAAAAAACACAATTTGCATTGGATTTGTACACAAAATCACGTTTTGGAGCAATTTTGGGGTTGACAAATTTTCTTCAAATGGGCGTCGCGTCAAAACGGTATGCGTGGGCGCAACAATTTGGGTCTCAAAAGTTGCGCGATACTTGAAAGAAAAAAGTCATGAAACATCGCGGCGGGAGCTTATCGTGTTGCAAAGATATTGCGCGAAACGTCGAGGGGGGGCGGATTCCGCCCCCCCCCCCCAGCCTGATTAGGGTTAACCCATTAGTAACTGAACCACCTGAAACCACCTGTCAGATTACTCCCTAAAACGTCCGAAACTGCCCGTCCGATTTGTTACAGTTTTATGCTTTACTATTCTTATTGTTTTCATGTAGAATATATAACTACGTAATTTTAAAGAGGTCAAAGGTCAACAAAAGTACGTCAGAATTAACGCTATGGCACACAAGTCTCTTGGTAAAGACTGAATAGGCTTTCAAATAAACACAACCTATAATAGACAAAAATACACATGCAGAGATCTATTTTGCATGATTTAGAATATTGTCGAAATGAAGGTAATATTGCCGTACCTTCCACGAACAAAAGGCCATTATGTATTGAATCTTCAGTTGCTAAAGGGTTAATAGAAATTTGAGCAAAACCAGATTACTGAAAAGAAAGTTGTGACCCTGTACACGTCAGCAATTTTAATGCACTTCCTTGCAAAACTTCAAAATGCAATTCAGTGTATTCCATTCCTTGCTCCCTGGATAAAATCTCCCTCTGTTGATATTCAACTGCAAGTAATGTAGTTCTAGGACTACACAGGAAAACAAAGAAAACAAACAAACAAACAAGCAAACAAGCAAACAAACCAACAAACAGAACCAAACAGGGAGACAGTAGGAACAAGAGAGTTAACAGGAGATTCCACTGCGACTCACATGTGGCCCCTGGCTTTGGTCTTTTCGCCCTTCTCGCCGAACTTTGCCGCCTGCTGAACGGCAGCCAGTCCTGTCACAGCGGGGTCCAGCTCCTGCAGGGAGACCACAGAAAGGAAGACTGATTGATTAAAATATCATAGAGTCACTGGTTTGACTCCTGAGTGCAGCTTTGGTAGAAAAAAAGAAACCCAAAATCATGTGGAAAAGACAACAACAAAAGTTTGTTTCTTTTTCTACCACCTTCCAGGACAATGTACAGGTGAGACAGCAGAGGTCTATCACTGGAGGAGAAAAGAGAAAATATTGGAAGAATTCAATCCCTCATGGGTCACTCTTGCAAGTTGACTATCCTTCCATTAATTGTTGTTGGTGTTGTTGTTGTTGTTGTTTTTTCTGAGCAAATGGTTTCACGCTGACAATTTACTGTGTTATGTGACTACTTAGCATGCCACTCCCGAAGACAGTTTATCTGTTTGGGGTTTTTTTTTTTTTTTTTTGGGGGGGGGGGATGTCGATTTGAATAAGGTTTGGTGGTTTTATTTTGATTTGGTTATTCATTCAAAGCAGTGCACACAGGATTTTGCACAATTTACCATGTTGAACAGTATGCATCAGACAGAAAATACAAACAAAAGTATCATCAATAAAATGTGTAAGAAAAAAAAAAGCCACCTGATCAAACTTTTCAGTTGAAAAAGATACAAAGAAAATCTGTGAAAGAAATTTTCCTGAGAAAGTTGTCATAGGAGGAACAATGCGTGTCACACAAAATACAATGTATACCCGGGTTCATGCTGCATACATTGTATGTCATTCTTGGCACAACTGGGGAAATATGCATTGATTTCAGCAGTATTTGAATTTTGGGTGTGCAGAGGAAGAACAGACATAAGGCTATGAATGTAAATTGGGACTCATTTTAATCAACCTAGCCTATAATTTCAACATAAATGTCATCGACTAACACAGAATTGACTGTATGTAATTTCCAGCTCAGACTAAAAAGAGAAAAATAGCTCAAGTATTGTAAGATAACAGAATTTTCACCAGTAGTATTCAGTGGCTTTTTTAGGCATTTGGCAGCTCTTCCAACACTTTCATCCCTAACAATAAAAGAGTTACTATAAAGCCATTTGAAGAAAATGAGCTCAAGCTTTTGTAGTTTGTAAAGTCATGTTTACCATTTCCATGGCTTGGCGGTCTGCTGTCGTGTCCCTTTGTTGAGTTATAGTTCTTACGAATCGGCGACCGTCAGTCTTCGTGTACTTGATTTCCACCTTGAAAAAAAAAGAGAAAGCAAGTGTTTGTGTGTTTGTTTTTTAAGTAGCTCTCCGTAACACAGGATTATGCTATGATGGGGATACTTTAAACATGCGTAATACATATATACACACAAAACACAGACAAAAACATTGCATATATTATTATAATCATCATTATCATTTTGTTCGGCATTTCAGACATCGCACATGAACATGGGTAAACACAAAAGACATTTGATTCAGCAGAACAAAAATAAGATAAAATATAACTTAGACACAAAGCAGAGTTTTTAGTTAGTTCAGAGATGATCGCAACAGCTCAGTGAACTTACAACATCCAAACTCTATTTTGAATATCCATAATACTGATATGAGATCTAAAACACAATAACTATCAATGTAATTTGAAACAAGACTCATAACCCCCAGGGATAATGTTTGTAGGTGAGCGCTTTGAGCAAGCATTGCATTGTAATTTAGGCAGAACAATATAACAGCAAGAAAAGCACTTGGAGAGCGCAGACCTTTGCAAAGCAGCTCATTTCCACCCATACACGGATGCTAAAAATTTACCAAAGATAAAGAAACCTTGTGTTTACCTGGTACCTCATCGGCTTCCTGCTGCGTGGCGCCTTGAGCAGAGCACGCGCTTTAGTGCGCATATGCAAACCTCGAATACGCGCAGCTTGAACTCCAAAGTTCATTGACCCTATTTGCCAAAAGATTGAAAATTCACAAAAATTCCTAAATCACTACCAAAATTTAACCATCTGTTCCTTGTGTCACAACCAACTTTTCCTGTCTGTTTCATCCAAATCTGATGACAACTTTTTGAGATGTTTTGCAAACAATTAAACAAACAAATAAACAAACAAACAATTAACAAACAGCAGCAAAAATATAACCTCCCTGGTGGAGGTAACAAGGCAAACAAAACTACCGTCCTAATCATTCTCTTTTTTCACCATGATATCATCAATACATCTTCATTTGTTTGTGTCACGTCACTCTAAACATAGTATGTTTACAAGTTTCTGCAGAATAGTTCAGTAGTTATATCCAGCAGTGCATGGCTGTATAATACACCTTACCTGGAAGGGAAGCTTGTCTTGTGTTCCCTTCTCTCCTGGTTTGAGTTTGAAGCGGAAGGTCAGGTCCGAGGAGCGGCGCACATTGCCCATGTTGACAGTCAGCCGATTGCCATCTTGAACGACCTGGTTTGGAGAAACAGGAAGCCAATTGAAAAGTGGATAATGTGCGGCAATTACACAGGAGTCTGTATGATATTCCTCATATCCTGAATGATGCTTCCAATGGTATCACTTTTCAGATTAAGATTATGATTAAGATTACTATGGACTGCCATTAAATGAAGTTCTTGCGACTGGCAGTTTTCTTTCGTTAGATCAAAATTCTGATATAACTGAATAACTAAACAATAAAAATACATAGAGTGGATGATGCTGCTGCCTGAATTTTTACTTCGGTGTAATCCAAATTTCATTATAATTGTGTTCGTTATAACGGGAGTGCACTGTATGAAAATTTGTTATCTTCAACGATGAAATAAACAGGCCTTCCATGTCTACAGCTTCTGCAGCTAATATCCAAAGTTGGAAACACCTAGACATCATGAATTCACTCACATACGAGGCACTCCTTCAGTATGAAATACCATACACAAAACTACTGTTGTTGGGTACTTTTTTTTTTTTCAATTTGTTCTCAGAGAAATCTGATCATGGTGTCAAGACTCACCCCTTCAGTCATGCTCTCGTCAAACTGGAGGACTGGGTGCAGGATCATGGTCAGCTCCACATTGGTGGCCACCACTGGATCCTGGCCTATCTGTCGGATCTGCCGGGTCAGCTCGTGAGGGTCCAGAAGATTGAGGTTGCCATCGGTGATGGAGACTGCATTGCTGACCGTCTCCATCTGGAGGCTCTGGTTGGTCTGGATGCCGATGATGGAGATGGTCGTCTGCTGCTCCTTGGCACGATTCCCAATCTGGGGGTGAGGAACCAATGGAGAGAGTGGTGAGAGGGTGGGAGAACTGAGAGCAGGGAGGAGGAATGCAATCAAGGACAAGGAGTGAAGACAGGGAAGGGTGGAGACAGGGATGGGTGGGGATAGGGAGGGGGTAGAGGTAGGGAGGGGTGGAGACAGGGAGGGGTGGAGGTAGGGAGGGGTAGAGACAGGAAGGGGTGGAGGCAGGAAGGGGTGGAGGCAGGAAGGGGTGGAGGTAGGGAGGGGTGGAGGTAGGGAGGGGTAGAGACAGGAAGGGGTGGAGGCAGGGAGGGGTGGAGGCAGGAAGGGGTGGAGACAGGAAGGGGTGGAGGCAGGAAGGGGTGGAGGCAGGGAGGGGTGGAGGCAGGGAGGGGTGGAGGTAGGGAGGGGTGGAGGTAGGGAGGGGCAGAGACAGGGGTCGGGCGGAGACAGGGAGGAGTTGAGACAGGGAGGAGTTGAGACAGGGATGGGTGGAGGCAGGGAGGGGCAGAGACAGGGAAGGGGCGGAGACAGGGGAGGGGCGGAGACAGGGAGGGGTGGAGGCAGGGAGGGGATAAAGGCAGGGAGGGGCAGAGACAGCGAGGGGCAGAGACAGGGAAGGGGCAGATGCAGGGTAAGGGCGGATGCAGGAAGAGGTGGAGACAGGGAGGGGTGGAGGCAGGGAGGGGTTTTTCAACTAAACCTTGATCTTCACATTTTAAAAAATCATTTCACCAAGATCACCTTTGACATTTTTTTTATCTTTGCTGATTGAGAGTTAATTGCGACCTTGTCAGGGTAATGTCGTAAGAGGTCACATTAGACAGGACTGTAGGCTGGAGAAGGGACTCACCTGGCGGTAGAACTCAGACGGGTCATTAGCACCTTGCCTGCTGTAGCCGCCCAGTGACCCTACGCCAACGTTGGGCTCTCCGTCTGTGCAGAGGACAATTTCTGAGCCAGGGTCCTTGGCCAGCAGTCCGATGGAGACGCACAGGGCTGGGCCTAGGGCTGTAGAGCCTGCTGTGCGCAGTCCATTTACTTTGGTCCTCAGCTCTCTGTCGAGTGCAACAAACGGCAGAAACACACACTTTAGGAATGAGCATATGATTGCAAAGTAATTTCAGTGCCCATGATACGGTTGGTACAAAGCACAAAATAAACCTAATGCATGCCAACTTAACTTCACGACATGGGTTTTCAGGATATCTCTGTGCAGATGATATTAGCATGTGTTAATAAAAAAAAAATCTAGTTAATGGCAACTGCCATCTGTCACACAGGAGTTCTATGAGTATTTCTTTACACACATACAACTGTACAAGCACATATCATATGACATGGAATTAGTACAGGGTGACTACTAGCATACACTTTGAGAACAGCAATTCATAATGGAATATTGTCTGAGTGCGTTTTTCTACAATTCTTTAAATATGTCAGACTAGAGTGATTAAGAAGCTGTTGCCTGAAAGTTACAGCCTTCATTTACAACCCAGCATGAAGATCACACATGGAAAAGAGCTTATCTTGAAACAAGAGACCCGGGGGTCACGTGCTCACCTGAGTATCGCAATTTCACCTTTCATGCATTCTTGCACACTCTTACCCGAGAACATTGGAAACTTATGCACCCCTGATTCCACTAACCCCACGAACAAACTGTACTAAGTCATAGTATTATCTAAGCCCTATCACTTCAGGTTCTAGAGAAGATTTTTAAAGATTCCTTAATTTTAGGGGGTTTGGGCCCCCTGGGGAACCCCCAGGTGGGCCATGGTGCCCATTTGAACAAATTGAGATCCTATTCCCCTAGGGATGCTACCTGCCAAGTTAGGTGAAAATCGGTCATGGAGTTCTCAAGAAGAAGATGAAAATGTAAAAAGTTTACGCACGACAGACGACAGACGACGGACGCCGGACGAAGAGCGATCGCAATAGCTCACTTGAGCCTTCGGCTCAGGTGAGCTAAAAAGAAGAAGCATCATCAGCATAGGGGGCATTTCACATCTGATCCGTTAGTTGCGTGCGAATGCCTAAGTAGAATACTTTTAGAGTGAACTAGATTCTTTGATTTGTTCATGGCTCCAAGGATGAAATGACAGCTGAGATATTTGGAAATATAAAGCTCAAACTTACTCCACCGAGGCATGGACAGGACGCATGTTGAAGTTTGGAGCCATCCTCTGGCCTTCCCCGATGAGGCGCTCCATCGAATCCAGGTTGTCCGACACCGTCTGGCAAACCTGGGTGCCGTCCCCATGAACTTTGACCTGACTCTCAAAGGTCACGATGCCGACCCGCTTGTTGCATTCCTCATCTGCCTCAAAGAAGTCAAGTTGCCTTCAAAGGGAAAGAAAAAAACAAAACATAGAAAAACATGCATCCTTGCATTACTATATTGATGAGGCAAAGAATGATACTTTACAATCAAGGAGTGATTTTACCCTTTGACTGCACACACAATCATATACTCCAAAATAAGGTATTTTATACAATTAGTGCATGCTTTATCATGAACTCAACAGGATTATAGAATGACAATACTAAATTATTGCGAGTGCTGTTTTGTTTCACCGAGGTGGCAGGCCGAGGTGAAATTGAACTGCATGAAGGATAATTTTTTATTTGGAATTCTATAGTCCAGTGCTGGTACATCAATGCACCATGCGCTATTAAATTGTTGCAGTAAATAAACCCCTTGATCTACATGTATTTTTGTAGGTCTAGGCCCTACTTGATCTAATTCTGATTTAATTTTGATCTAAGATACAAAACTTCCTTATCTTTCAAACAAAAAGAGCTCTGAAACCCAAATGTCAGCTCTTTAGTGCTGGAACACTCCAAACACTAAAAACTTAAAACTGAATTCTGGGAAAGGGATTCCCTGTGCCAAAATTAACTATATAGGGCACGGCTGTGCCCTATATCAAAATATTCACATGATCATGTGATGCAATCCAACCTATCACAATGCATATCATACTCCACCTATTTACTATGAATATAAAGATATATATACGCACACATACAAAAACACCTAAATCATTTGAGTAAACCGGTCATCTTATTGGCTGAAAGATGGACATCATTTCCATCATCACTCCTCTGAGAACTCTATCTTCACCTTCAGTCTCAAGATTTGTGTTATCTCAAGAAGAGCACATCACTTGTGCTATTCTCATGTCTATGCAAATTAGTGCTAGAGATTCAAAGGAACAAAATTGTACACTCGTTTCTCTCTGAACAGCTTATCTTTATTCAGAGTAAGAGAAAATTTCCAGTGGTTTGGCAATATCGCTGTGGCTGGTTACATAAAAGGAGTCGCATCCGTGGCAATGAATTGATAATGGACATATTCGTGACGATACCTGGTGATAGCTTGCTTCATGCAGTCCAGACGAGTTATAGACGCATTCCCTTGGCGCTGTCCTCGAGAGTTCAGCTGCATCCAGGCGGCTAAAAAAATATGGCACAGGACAGATTTGTTCTATTTGTTCATATTTAGGAGCAAGTGGAGTGCTTAAACCACAGCAATGGAAATGTTAATGATATGTAACTCATATAATCACACATTGAATAGAGTGCCACTTAAATATGTTATATCACAGTCTCCAGTATTTGGGTAACAGAAGGCAGTAATGGCAATCAGAAATAGATAAAAGTGCCAACATGCATTTACAATATTTCCACAGTGTATCAGCTTGATGAAAGGATATGGAAAAGTGGGCACTGTAATCCTTTAAATGTGAAAAATGAATTTGATTTGCAGGGGGGGGGGGGGGAATGAGTACTCACAGAAAAAAAAAAAAACAAACAAAATCTAGACAGCCCTGTATAAGATTCTGAAATCCCCATAATTAAATTTTGTACAAGACCAAATGGGTTCTGGCAGCCATCTGGTTTCCATTTCAATTGCCTACAACTGTTACTGGAAAGTTAAAGTTGCCTTCTGGTTTCAACTGGTAGAAGTTGAAACAAGTTAAGACCAGTTAAAATGTTAATTGGATTCTACTGGTTTGTATTTTACCCGGGTCACATTCATGTCTTTAAAAGGGAAGGCTAGTAACTGATCAGTGGGAATCAGTGGAAATGCTGGGAGATGATTGTTCCAATCCTTATGGGATTCTTTCAAGAGTTCATTGTATATCTATTGTTGTGTGAAAATGATTTGCTTCAGAACGGTCTCATATTCAAGTAATGTGCAGATTAATGCTCCGTCACTGACCCTCCCAGCATTTCCACTGATTCCCACTGATCAGTTACTAGCCTTCCCCTTTAAATATGAGCTATTCTTTGATGAAGACTGATAATGATTGACTAAACTTGTAATATAGGTCTTAGGTGTCTGTATCAAAATAAAGTGAACCCATAAAAGTAAGCTGCTTTACTTTGATCTTGCAAAGATACAAACCTAGGAAAAAAAAAAGAAGAAGAAGAAATCCATGAAAACTGTATTAGGTGTAGTTATGAAGGTGAATCATTCCATAAAATACACCTCAAGAGAATACTGGTCAAGCTTCCCTTTTAAATCTATAGAGGGAGATGAGAGGCATTCTATGGTGAAGCTGATGAGCAGACAACGGGTGAAAGGATAAATTTGAAAAAGAGACTAGAAATGACAGAGTACCTTGGAGCTCTGGAAGCTGTGTTGTCTGCGCCATGGATCCGCTCATGTCCACGCAGTAGAGCAGTGTGCCTGCCTTGGATGATTGCTTGCCCTCTTCACTCTTGGTCGCCTCCTCCATTTTCTCGGGAGCTGCCTCCAACAAGTAATCCACACTTGCCTCTTTTGGAATCTGGGAGGGTTTCAAAGGCAAGAATTTGCATATGTTTCTGAAATTATCTGCCTATTTGACTGAGTGACTCTGAGATCTATGGTATACAGGTACTCTAGAGTAAATCAGAAATAATTGCAAGCATGAAACTTGCTTGAATTTTGTAAGGAACTACGATTCATGAAAGTAAAATGCACATCAAAATTTTTTGGGCTACATAATCAAGTACATGTAGTATACTTGGAATTCTTTCATGCTTGGCAATTTGCCAAAGTTTCATGCTGGGGGAAAAAAGGCCATCAGCTCCAAGCTAACAAAATTTTCATGCAAAGAAAGTTTCTGGTTTTACAGTAACTTGCTCAAGGAAGTTTTGGTCACACTGATGTAAGACAAATACAACAAAATGCAATAAATTGACTGCCATCTTTGAGCACTGGCTTAACTTTAACAAGTTGTAGACAATGAGAAGTGCAAAAGAATTACAGATGGCTTACCTCTTCATCCACGATGTCCAGATTTTCATTTGACTGACCACAGAATTCACTGAGGAATAGAGATAAATGAAAAGCAATGAGAAATTTAGAGCAAACAGACAGGGTGTTTCTCAAGGTCTTGAACTTAGTGTACTTAGTGTACCAAAATTGTTATCAAATCGCTCTGGTGTTTCCTAATGACATAAATGTTGTAAACTATATATAAATTCTCATCAAATCAACAGAGAATGTTTTCTAAAGACTTAAACTAGTTAATATACCAAAATTCTGATCACATCCAAATTTTATCATCCGTGACCTAATTTCTTCATGAACTGCACTCCAAAATGTATTACATATAATGTCCAGGAAGAAAGAGAGAGACCACAGAAGTATTGGAGAGCATAGAGACTGAGGAGGAGCAGGGGTAGAGATGAGCAAGATGACAAAGCTGGGAAGGAAGGAAGGAAGGAAGGAAGGAAGGAAGGGAGGAAGGAAGGAAGGAAGGAAGGAAGGAAGGAAGGAAGGAAGGAAGGAAGGAAGGAGGGAAGGAGGGAAGAAATGGAAGAACACAGAAGAAAGAGAACAGAATTCAGAGGAAAGAGAACAGAGCAGAGACAAAGGTGATAAGAAAGAGGCTGCGCTTGAAGAAAATAACAAGAAATTTTCCCACAAAAGCTGTTACATTCTGGAGGCAGTATTTGCTCTTTCAGTACGTACCAAGCCCATGTGCGCTGGTCCCCTTCGGGAGGTTCAAGCCTTGAGATGTGAGACAGGAAAACCTGGCACTTGGAGTTGGAGCAGCGCACGGGGTCACCAGTCATGATGACGGGATCTTTCTGCAGGGAGCCCAGGGAGAGGAGAATGACATTGGCGTCGGCACGGCGATGAGATTTGGGTGCAGATACCGTCTTCTTTGGACGTGCTGATGGCATCGCCATCATCGGTGCTTGTTGAACGTTGAGAGATGCGAAAGAAGCTGTGCAATCACAGATGGGGAAACTTTAGGATGTGTTGTACAGGAAGATGTGATGGTAATATTGTTATGAATATTTTCTTTCTCTTCCATTCCTTTACCCCATTAAGGACAGTTTGATTTTGCTGCAACACGCGTTTCCCATAGACACCTACCCAAGTATACTTGGGATTCATTCTCAACAGGTTAATACTTTCTTGATAGGGGTGGAACAGGAAAAGAACAAGGGACATACAGATGCCAAATAGGGCATAATGTATTCAAGCAGAAAGAGAAAATATCGTCAATGGTACCAGCAAAAGTTTCAACAGCACAAAGAAAACATTGCTTCTTAGCTTTTTTTTTTGTTGTTGAAAAATTGCTCCCAATTTTGCAAGGTAGTTACATCTTCAGGTGTGAGTTTCTTCACTTTGTCTCCCTCTACAAATCAAATTTGTTAAGATCACAATTGCTGATCTGTAAATTAACAAACATGTTGGGGAAAAAAAGGAACCAGCAGGACTCCAACCTGTCATCTACTGCTTTCCGGGAAGCGACACTACCACCAGGCTGTCCCCGGCTGCCAGCAGTGACACGATAAACATGGAACAAATACCCAAGCTCCAAAACTCCGACATTGTTAAGTAGTCCAAGGTGGACAAGGCATATTCAAGGAAAGAAAGATATTATTCAGAGGGATGAATAATATCTTTCTATCATAGTTACATCCTGTAGCATAACAGGGCAATTATCCCAGGTGAACTATGACCCCCCTCCCCGGCTAAATACTGGTTATTGATACGGCAGGGCTCCACACTAACTTTTATTTTTGGTGGCCCAAAGGCAAACATCCGACCTTTTTTGGTGGCCTGATCAGGCCACCAAATTCTTCATTTCTGAAATTTTGGTGGCCCAACGTGCGTTTTTGGTGGCCCTGGGCCCTGGGCCACGGGGCCACCGTTAGTGTCGAGCCCTGGATAAGGTTAGAGTAAGGATTAGGGTTAGGGTTTGGCTTAGGGTTAGGATTAGGAATTGTGTCAGGGAAAGGGGCTGGAGTAATTGCCCAGGGGGTAATTGCCCTAGAGCCATCTGTAGCATATATGTTTGGAGGTTACTGGCTCTGCCATATATTTTGTGAATATAATATTTTGTAAATTGGGACATAACCAGACAATTTCATAAGTGTTGATATGTGAGATCAAGAACCACAATGATGGCATTAGAAAGAAGCTTTATCCCCATTTACAAAAGAAAACTTCAGTGGTTTCCCACCTTTGAGGTAACAAACAGTGTTACGAGAGGCAATGTTTTATGAGTTATTAGTTTAGAAAATATTTGTGAATGAACAAAATTTGTGGAAATCAAAACACTAAAACAAAAAATTGAATATACAGTATTTTTAGCATTTCAGTTGCTGTCTGACAGAAGGACTAAGCATGCAGATGATACTGTGTAGAACTGGAAATTTTTGGTTGCATGAAACTTTCACAAATTTTGCTAGGAGATGAGATTTATTAAAGTAAAATGCATGTGAAAGTTTTTTTTTAAAATCTACACAATGCATTGAATGCCAGTACAGTGTAGTACATCATACGAGCACTAGCACAAGTACACTATACTGGTGACACACATTGTTTTTTGTTTTTAAAGATGCCTACTTAGTAGCACGCTTTCAGTTTTGCTGTGTGTTATTATATGGCCAGCATTGTGTATAAAAAAAGATCCTGTGTATTACTCGTACATGTACTATACTCATAATTTTTTAATGGTTGGCAGTTCGCAAAAGTGTCATGCTGCGAAAAAAGGCTGTCAACTCTAAGTTGCAAAAGTTTCATGCTGTGAATATTTCTGGTTTTACGGTAGTTAAGGCCATGAGTAGCCTATGCATTATGGGTTTTTAACTTGAAGACAATGCATGTACATGTGTGGATTCAAACAAACAAATATACAAACAAACAAATGCACAAAACAAGCAAATAAACAAATACCAATAATGAGTTTGACAGGAAGTTGTCTGATATTAAGCATGAATTTACAGGACATGCAAACGGAATTGTTCCAATATGTTTTAGTTTTTCAAGAAGCAGAGGTGCATTATTGGAAAGGTTAGAATTACATAAAAATGTGCGAAACACTTCATACACGTCTACCACCAAATGATAACCAACTACGCATGCATTTTATGAGCACTGAATGTTTAAAAGAAGAAAAAAGAAAAAGAAAAATTGTGAATGCTGGGTATAATATGAAAGGAATTTAAAGCATTTTCTAGCTGTCAGGCTTGGGTTTTACAGCATACTATAAATGCTAATTTAGTCACTGCTCAACACATGCAAATAAGCCAGTTTGGAGGTACTGTAGCTCATGTGCACATTGGTACAAATGACCTTCCATTTTTTCTCGGTTGGTTTGGCACTTACACTCATTTTCAAAGTGACATGATGCATTTAAGCTTGCCCAACACAGCAATGTATGGAATTTATCACTAATGTTCAAACAAAGAATGAACTTGCGTTGACCAGGTGACCAAAATGGTCTGTAAGCTTTAACCCTTGGAGAAGCAATGATTTCATTAATTTTCACTGAATGTTAATTATCAAACTTTTTCAATAATTATCAAACTTTTTCAATAAATGTCACCATAATACAAGGATTGCTGTCAGGTGGATGTGCTGGGAAGTGCCATTTACAAGGATTACATGAGTAATCACTGTATCCCAAATGCTTACAAATGTATATGTGAACTGAACTTAAAAATCACTTTGCCACAAATGACCTTTTTCTGTTAGTGAGCATAAGTGGAATTCTAATCTAGCTTATTGATCATATCAATACAAGAAAAGGGAGACTATATCATTAGAAAGTATGATTACCTTGTTGATTTCTGGCAGATTTACCTCTCAATCTATTGAGGAAGCCTCCTGCTTTCTCTGCAAACAATTGAGGATGATATTTTGAAAGGATACTTTAAAACAAATATAATGAATACCAATATATGCATACACATAGATATCAAGTACCAGCATGAATTTAAACTGCAGTTCATTTTATCTACATGTGTGTATACCTTGACTGTGCATATTCATGTCTCCATAAAAGCCACTCGACACAAATAATGCTTTGCCAGCCATAGAGATTTCTACCCTTTCTTTGCTTAATTACTCAGTTACTTTCAACTACATGACCAGCATAAATATTTTGTTCCATTTTTGAAGTTGCTCTTCATATTGAGTCCAAAGTGACCAACATTACAATTTACTCGACATGTAAAACTCTAAGTTCCATGCTCTAGTTCTACATGACTGTCCCTGCCTTCACCCAAATCCTGCAATTCTATCAGTTTGACTTTTTTTTTCTGTATACATGTATGTAAAGTCTTTGACTTACTTGTCGGCTTTGGAGGAGCCTGAGCGATATTTGAGGTTGGGGCAGCTGCAGCACCAAGGCTTCTTGGCTTTGGAGAAGCCTGCGGGATACTTGAGGTTGGGGCAGCTGCAGCACCACGGGCAGGCAAAGGTGGAGGGATCAATTTGTCTGCAGGAATTCCTTTCACCTTGATTTGCTTCACATAGGAATCCTCGATTGTCGGGTCGTAGTCGCTCACGAACATGTTCTGGACGAAGCGTGTCGCGATTGAAGATTTGCCCACGCCGCCTGAACCAAGGATGACAATCTGTAGGGAGGAGGGCACGCAGACTCAGTGAAACAGGCACTGATGCGGTTACTAATATTGTATAATTAAAAAATTATTGATTCATCTTCAATTCTGCTTTTAAAGCATGTGGAAATATTGGTGATAATGATGATGGCTCTTTATGACATTTTGAAGCAATGTAGTTTCAGACACGTAGTGCCTGTGTCTATTTCATCAAAAATATCTTCAGGGGGTGGAAAAGAAAAGGAAGAAAAAGGAGGGAAAAATGGGGAGAAGGAAAACGAAGAGGAAAGCAAAAGCAAAAGGGATAGGAAAGTGACAAAATGAAAATAAGGTCCCGTCCTTCCCCTCTCCCCCTCCCCCTTCAAAAAAAAAAAGAACCCTCAAGAGGGGAACAAAACAGGAAGGAGCTGGAGGATATGGAGAACAAGATACAGAAGAATAAAAAGAAGACAAAAGAGTACAAGAAAATGTAGGAGCAGACGAAGAAAAGAGAAATGGAAAAAAGGAAGATGGACATGAAGTAGTAGGAGAGGGAAAAAAGAGCAAATGCAGAAGAAAGAACAAATCCTGGGGGTGGGGGGGGGGGTGGGAAGGGGTGTTTCCCCCAAATGTTCAAAAAACAGAAGGATCGTACATACCTTGTATTTGGAGTCATAGCGAGGGATCTCTCGGACCAGGGCCTCAAAGCTCTCCGGTACATTGCTCCCAGTCAGGGCTGAAGTCTCCATGAAAACCATGCCATGTTTGGTGGCAGCAGCCTGCCCTTCAGCAGCGGTCACCTGTCTCTCACTCTCAAGGTCACTCTTGTTTCCCACGAGGGCCTACGCAATAGAGAATAAGAATGAAAATAATGGTATTGATAGAAAAAATAGTAGTAGTATTAGTAGTAGTAATGATAATACTTTTAATAATAATAATAATAATAATAATAATAATAATAATAATAATAATAATAATAATAATAATAATAATAATAATATTATCATTACTAATATACTACTACTACTACTATCAATACTACTACTACTACTACTACTACTACTACTACTAATAATAATAATAATTATTATTATTATCAGTATTATTATTATATCTATGATCATAATAAAACTGAAAAATTAACAATAATCCTATTACGAATACACAAATGTACACCTACACACCCCGCCCCCCGCACACACACACACACAAGCTAAAAACACAAGGCATTAACACACAGACCAACACACACACATGGACACACACTGGTGCGTAATAGTGTCGTTCTCCTTACAAAAATTACAAAAATTAAAGGTATGCTCACCACCTCACTATGCCAACTGAATATAGTGTGCGCACCAGAGCTGGTCAAAATGGCAAGCATTGCAATTATGAGGAATATAAAATCTCAAATTTTTTGGTGGCCACCATTCTCACTGCACAACTTTGGGCCTTTTAGCAAAAAATTGCACAAATTTGTGCACTTTGGACTGTGACCCAAATCTTGCAACAAAAAAAATGTGTAATTTCTGTTCTCACTGTAATATTTCAAAATTTGAGTTGCAATCAGGGTCAAGACCTGAAAAAAAAAAACATTATTTTTTTTTTAGTATAATTTTTTTTTCATTATTTTTATTCATAAACACAATTTAACAGCACGACTGAATGGCGGAATTAACGGCCGCCATTGGAGCAGTAACAATCAGTCAGGACCAGCTGAAAATCAAACTTCAACTTACAGAGGGAATGTGCTCGACATCCCTGATCCGAAGACCGAGTTCATAGATCTTGATAGCCTCATCCAGAGTCTTCTTATCCGTGATGGAGTATACTATCATCAGACCCTGGGCATTTCTCATGTACTGTTGAGAAGACACAGTGAATCAGTAATGTACAGGAATACCACCAGCAGAACAATCATACATAAACACCAGAGAAGTTCAAATTAACCCCCCCCCCCCAAGTCATATAAAGTATAAGACAAGTCCTCTTTGGAAAGGATTTATCATAATGAACATGTTGATACTTTTATCTAATCATAGCGTGACTTCCTGATATTCATGAAATTTTGTCCACATGCTACATCATTCAGTCAGCTCATGAACACGGGAGAACAGAAATATTAATTCAAAGCATTTCTTACTCTTCAAAGATATGATTACAAAATATTGAGGTAATGCTGTGAAACCGCCCCAATCTTTTCTACCCAACGAAAGAATTAGCTACAAAAAATTGCAAGAATACAATGATATATTTTTTTTCTGGTGGTCTATCCAGGTCACTAAAAGTCTTAAATTCTGGTGGCCCAAAAAAGAAATGTAGTGCCCCAAAATAAACAGAAACATATCAATCCATATTGAATCTTAAATGCCCAATCGGGCCACCAAAGGATAGACATCTTGGAAATTTGGTGGTCCGACATCAATTCTTAGTGGCCCCAGGCTACTGCCAATTTTAGCCCTGCATGGTATTCTCAACTTTCAAAAATTTAGATAAGTGTCTATACCTACAGTAAATATGCAGTATCTACTATTCATTCTTAATTTCTTCTTCTTCTCTTTGTTATTTCTAATCTTTATCATCATCATTATTAGATTTCTTATTGATAATCATTATGACCACTATTATTAGCTTAATTTTTACCTTGAATATGTTATGACTTGAACTACATTTATTAATAAGATCATCAGGCAAGTATACATTATGGAAAAGGATAACCTATCTAATTCAATATCAGGCTCTTTGTTTAAAATGAAAAAGAAAAAGATAAAATGTACATCGTATCCCCTTTTGAAGAATTGACATTGTAAGACTTTAGACCTATTCCTTGATATGCAGGTGCTACACTTTTGTTTAAGTTTTCACAAGCAATAAAGTGGATTCTAATGCATTGCACTGAAAAATATATCTACAGACCTTGTCTATATATATATATATATATATATATATATATACATATATATATATATATATATGAAATGTTCGGCAATCCATAATGGGTTACAGCAATTAGGTGCGAAGACTGGGGATGGCAGAACTAAACTAGAACTTGGTTTCACTTCCCTGTTGCTTCACTAAACCAATCTGTAAACAAAAAATCTCCTCTAACTATAGTATAGCAAACACCACTTCATAAATCCACAAACAAGCTATTGCCAAATGATTCAAAGATAACTAGAAATGTCGCTATGGCGACTGGTATGCCTCCGCCATAATGCATGATTCTCCTAATAGGTCTATAGTACATGTGGACAATGTGTGATTACATTTTCACAAAATTGGCAAAATATTAAAATGACATGTTTGTCACAAATGTATTGAATGTTTACCTTCCTTGACCTATGTTTAATTGAATGAATAGGAGAGCATGTATTTGGGGATTTAAGAACTTTAACTTGACTTTGACCATTTCTTAAGTTTATGCACTGAGTAATTTTCAAGGTATGGAGAAAAAGCGCAATTTCTGTATTGAACAGTAAATTGTTATCATTTTCATCTGGCCTTTGATTTATAAGAGAATCACTGTCAGGCAGAACATACATAAATTCAGCATGTACTAAGTTTCAAGATAACTTGAGCCACTTCCGAGATATGGAGAAAGAATTAAGTTCAGCACTTTCACTTGATCTTTGACCTTTTGACCTTTGACCTTCTTGGCAAAAAAAAAAAAAATCCCAGAGAATCTCTATTGGGTTATACATGCATACATCAAGTTAAAAAAAAGAGAAAAGTCCTGCTGGCATTGCATAAATATAAGGAAAATAGTAAAATTTTGAAGTATTGCCCTTGACCTTTGACCCCTGACCTTTGACCCCATGAACCCTAATTTCCCTAGATAACCACTGCCAGTCAGTAAATGCATATATATACTATGTTCCATGAAGATACCTTGAACAATTTCCAAGATACAGAGAAAAAAGTGAAATTTTAACATTTTACTTGACCTTTTGACCTTTTGACCTCATGACCCCAAACTTTCACCAGAGAATCTTAATTGGGTAGTACATGTATACACTACGTTTCAAGAAAATATCTTCAGGCATTGCATAGATATGGGGGAAATAGTAAAATTTTAAGCATTTGACCTTGACCTTTTGACCTTTGACCTTGAGCATGTGCACCCAAAAGTTGATAGGCACAACTTCACCCCCTAATACACATACATGCCAAGTTTCATTAGGATACCTCAAAAGGTTTTGGTAGTTACCCTGTCCACAAAATTCATTACGGACGGACGGAAGGACGGACGGACGGACGGACGGACGGACGGACAACCCGAAAACATAATGCCTCCGGCACCACTTCGTGGCGGAGGCATAAAAACATGCACTGAACAGTTGGTTATATAGTACATGTATCAATTGAGTACATGTATCAATTGATTCTCAGTAGTGTACACAATGACCCATCCGAGGTCCGGCTCTTATATTTGGATCAAATATTTGTTTTCCGGTATTCAAGTTAAAAGTATCTCTATGCTGCACTGATGTCCTAGTGGGGTATCATCATATGATCTTGTCTGATAAGATTGAAGTCAAAAGTCAAATATTAACTTAAAGCAACAAAGTACTCTGAAGCCTGCACTACATTTGGACGATGCTAATTCAGTAATCAGCTGTTGCCAGACAAAACTGTAAACCAATGTAACAAGTAGAAAAAGAAAGAAAAAAATAGCAGGGCATGACAATGGATCATAAGCTGAAACATACAAACAAATAAAATACAAAGAAGGAAATGCAATGCCCTCTTGAATTACTCATCTTTGATCCCCAAGTGTGTACTGATATATTTAATCAATTTAAAGTCTACAATTGCTTAGATATAAGTAATTTATGAGAAAAGTCTGAACGATAGAACAAAAAGATTTGACAGTCATACATAAGGGCTCCTACCGATAAATGTCATGACGGCCGGCCAGCTTTCAAATTTAAAGATCATTGTCGCTCACCGTCTTGTTTCTCACATATTGATTTAATTTGCTTCACATGCAAATGACAAGAATCCTTACCTGATCCCTCATAGCAGAAAACTCCTCCTGTCCAGCAGTGTCCAAGATGTCCAGTAGGCATGCCTGTCAGAAAACACATCACATCCACCAATTTATTATCAAAAGAGCCTACCACACAGGGAGAATCATCAACTTTCTTACATATGATTATTGAGCTTATTTATTTTGTATAGATTGGTGCGCCAGCCATCTTTTAGCTGATCTATTTCCCTTCTTGCAGTTCTTGTATCATCAAGGAAGTCTAGAGCTACTGTGGTTCTAATTATCAAGGTGGTAATAAAAGTTTGAGTCATCTGGGTGTGTTCTGTGTGCATAAATTTTGCTTTTTAAAAGCACAAAGAAATTGATATTTTTGAAAATGTTTTCCACCTACTGCACATGATATAAGGTCATAAAAATCCAAATGAAATACAACTCTAAAATGTGAATAAAAGGATGACAAGTAGTTTGAATTGCTTTGAATCAAGTTTAGCAGGATCACAAAAATATATCACAGGTATAAAAGGGAAGAAGGAAACACCGATGCACACACTTGAAAAGCATATGACATATATGCAAAAGTCTAGTTTTCATGCATGGCACAGTTGTTCAACAAATCATGTTCTGCCACTTTAAATTAGATTTCAGTGCTCCTTCACTTCTCATTTTCAACAGAAACTGACTGATTCAATATAGATTTTTGTTTTGTTTTGGTTTTAAATTCCATACACTTTTCTTTTCAAAGTAAATTTCCCAGATTCTCTTTTACTCATATTTTTGAGGGTAAAAGCCAAATTATTTACTCAAGCCATCACCTATTCGGAATTTTGCACTCCTTTCGACATGTACTGGACCTTGTAAATACCAAAGCATTGTTCTCAGCAGAGTACTGAAAAAAAATAAGAGCAGTGACAGGTCAAAGGTTGAGCTGTTGTGAGTGGCAACCCAAGAGAACAATGAAGTGCCAACAAAGCTTTTGCCAATATGACAAACTGAATGACCTTGCTTCTTTTGTGAGGACCGATATATAAATTTGGCCATTTCCTCTATTGTATGGAGGTTATTACAATACTTCAAGCCATACTTCTACAGATACGATCCCTGTATTAAAACCCATGGTTTAAAAAGAATGTGCATAAAAAATATATATGGGTGTGCTGGAAATTATGAGTTGAGTTCGTTCAACATATACTGCCTCACACAATGGCAACGGTATCTTGCCTTCTACCAGAAGCACAAGATTTGTGAAGCTAACATTGTGAAGATAGAGTTGCAACAAATAAAACAGGCATCCCTACCTATATTCCAGTAAATCTAACCACTTCAAATTGGCATATCAGTACCAAATCTAATGACTTGTCTCATCTAAGCCACCATTAGTTGTGGTAAAATGACCTTACCTCGCCTTCTTCATCATCTTTGGAGCTGACTTTCATCTTCAGGTTGCCGAGGCCACCAGAGACTTCTTCGTCATCAAACGCTTCCTCCTCTTCATCGCTAGCATCTCGGCAGTAAACGTACTTGCTTCCAAACTCCATGGCGAGTCAGTCAAAGTCTGGAGCATGAAACAAGAAATAATTTGCATACTTAGCCAACAGGGATACGTACTGAAAATTGCAACAAAAGCAGGTTTCCAGAACAGGAGTACTCCTGATACAACTAAATGTATAAACATCTGTTTGTGTACTGCAATGTGTTACTTTAAATGAATTAACATAATGATCCAGTTAAGAACAATTCTAGTAATGGGTATGATAGCAAAGTAGAGTAAAAGGGAAAATAGGTGATGTTACAGAATTCTCACCCCAATTCTCACCCCCTGCAACACAATCCTCATCCCCACTTATATGGTCACTTAGCATTTTCCTATTTCCCTCACTCAAGTTGACCATGACAACAGTGTTAGCTAGGGCAAGGTTAATTGATGCTGTTACTATGGTTGCACAATCTACACTTAATTAACGTATCGCATGTGCCTAGCTGTTTAACACACTGCGACTAGGATAACTGTCACACACACTCAAAATCATATGCCTACACTATCCATTTTTTTTTTCTGAACTTTGCTGAGGTTGCTTGACTAGAAGAGAAGAGATGAGGAAAAAAAACCAGTGGGAGTGTTTAGTGAGGGAGAGTGGATTGAAGAAAATTTAGTCCTTCGCATCTTTAGCTATCATATTCAGAGCCATCTTTTTACAACATGCACTGAAGCGTAAATCCCACCTCTCTACACTGGCCATAATCCGCATTCCTAGGCCAATGCATGTACACACACACACACACACACACACACACACACACACACACACACACACACACACACACACACACACATGCACACACAGAAAGGCTCACACTGCTGTCAATATGTAGAGGACCGCCCAGGGCTGCCAAACCAACGGTAATGCATACAGCTCTGCTATGACTCATGCCCATCGCATTGCACCATTCAGCCGCAACAGCAAGCACAGAATGACAACATGGAAGAGCTCTTTGGGCTAATTGTGTTATGTCAAGTATGCAGTTTGGTCTTTATCTTTCTGCATGTGGGATGCATTTCCTCTCTGCAAGGACAGAAACTGAAGATAGATTCAGCTTCTATATAATACCATCAACATGTGGGCAGAGATTTACAAAAATTAGTGGTTTGAACCTTATCCTCACTGCCAACCACATATTACCAAACACATTCTGGGCAGTTTTCACTATATAGCCAATTCTTGATTTGCCTTTAATCCCCTTTATTTGTCAATAACCACTCTCATCATTATTAAAAGAGCATACATAATTTGTTCTCTGGTGAATTTCTTCCAGTAGTAAACTGCCATGTGGGCTGCATACATACAAAACATGATTTAGCTTTAAAAACAGCATTAAAATGAGGACCCAAGGGGGGGGGGGGGGCTGTCCCCCCCCCCAAAAAAAGCTGGAATTTGGTTCCAGATTTACAATCACCACAGAAAATCACCACATACTCAAATATTATTAATAGTCGGGTCGCTTAGTGAAATTATCGTTACACGTAGTGACACTAGTAGTACGGCAGATAAAAGCACCAAATTTGGAGAGATGACCCCTTAGGTCCTACATTTGTGTGTACTCATTAATAGTTGAGTAGGAGCCCTCTGTAGAATTTTAATTTTTATGGTATAAATGCTGAAATTCATTTTGCAGAAAACTTCATGGGCATGAAACTTTCGCAAATTTCGCGAGGAGCTAATATTCGCGAAAGCAAAATGTGCGCGATTCTAAACAATGCATTTAACGCCAGTGGCAATTCGTGGGAGTTTCATGCTGCAAAAAAGACAAACAAGACGTTGTTGAACGACCATCTCGTGGCAATTTACCCTGCCATGTTTACATATATACCTGGTATGGTTGGACCTATTACTCATCGACCGCCTAATTCTTATTTACTTGATAAGAATATTAACACTGAAATTCACGTAAAAACTTTACCTACGTGATTGAGAAAATCCAGCACTATCAAATGCTGTTGTTCCCTTTTCAATTCGAAGTTTCAGTGCAAAAATATCGCCGTCGAACTTAACTGGCCTCTTTTCAGCTTTTTTAGATCGACGGCTGTTTTTGCATTGACAATGCACACAAACCGAGTTGTATTGAACACCGTGTTGTACAAAGCTTTTTAAAAAATGCATTGGCATTACATCACGATTCGGTTAAAATATTCATTCGAAATTTTGTCCTTGAGTAAAACATTAATGAACAGTGAATTTTCGCATTTTCCCACACATCCTCATCAACGGTCAAAGCCAATACATTTTTATGTGCTCTGCGCGTAGTGCAGTGCGTACTAAGCGTTCTGTGCGCCAAAACTACGCGGTTGGTTTCAAAAAGGGTGGTCGATGTGTAGTGGAGCTACCATACCTCTTAAAGTCTTTATGCTAGCTGCTGAGCCACTCCTGGCAACTCTCACAACTTTGTTAAATGGATCACTGACTGGAAAATGACTAATTGTCCAAATAAATTTTACATCCATCTTAACAGTTCTTCTAATTATACTAAAAACCAAGTGACACAACTAGAAACGTATTATTGCCAATATGTTGACAAACACATCAAAAGTTGACTATAACCTTGTCATCCAAGCACAATACGGTGAGTACCGGTAGTGTATCACCAGGTTGCAATAGTATACTTGACACTAACCCCGGCACGGGGCGCTGTAATAGTGTTGGGGTCGCTGCTGCGGTGAACTTGACACTATTAATTACTGGTAATTCATCATATAGTCCCTGACTGACAGCAGTTATGTCGCGAAATCTAGCAACAAACAAAAAATCTGCATAAAAAGCCTCTGACACAAGGAGAAGCCGAGAAGGGCCAGGGCAGGGGCCCCGCTGAACTCTTAGGAAAAAAAAAAAACAACAACAACAACAGCTAAGATATGAAACACTAAGTAATGTTTAACATAACCAAAGAGTCCATCCCACCAAGGGTTCTGGTCCCACCCTGAGATTCTTTCCTTTGGAAAGATCTTGATCCTTGACCCCCATCGGCTCACAGATCGTACACTATTGACTATAGAACAGGTTGAATTCTAACGTTATACTTCAACATAACATTCTGTCATCATCGAAGCTTCGGATCAGGAGTGGGACAAACCAGGGAGGTGACACCTCCCGGGACGAACCAAAAGCATGAGAAGCAAAATTAAACAGTTTGGCTGTTAAGTACGCACCTTTCGATCTCTGTGTCTCAGAAATCCAGATTGTATTTAGCAGTTCTTCTGGGCAGGACCATGCATCAGGCAACGACCCAGCAATTGTAAAATTGTACACTTTTCTACATGCGCGATGTTTTTATAGACAAATACCAACGACTCGGTCGAGGGTTTCTCTCATCTCACGTACAGTGCAGTGTACAGTACGTATCAATAGCGAAGATCCCCGTTTTCTCGAAATAGAACATTACTTCACTTCTCTCATTGGTTAAAACTGACGTCATGAGAACGATCACTCCGCCCTTCAGCTTTTATTAGTCTGCCCCGAAGACTAGCTTTACACGAAAATCCGGTAAAGTTACTCGGATTTGGAAGCAGATTCATCTCGGAATATTACGAACTGCAAACATGGTAATTATAACTTGAAAGTTAGTGATTTATGATCAAGTGACTTCCATGAAAAGTGAAGTAGGTCTATTTTATGACATTGTACTAAGTAAAATGGGGAACCAAGTAAAATGTAGTACAATGTACACGTAGTAAAACAAAATAGGGACTAAATTGTAGACTAACATAAACAAGTTACCCAGTACACGTGGAGGCGAGTGCGACTAGTCAACAAAAGCTCACCATCGCAGTTAGTACGCGTCACGACGTGAATTTCACAACACACATGGGTTGCTTACTTCACTGCTATAATTACCCTCTTCTCTCTGTGTGAAAATATAGGTCTTTAGCATCTGAAGATTTTTTTTTTTACAGCCGTGTAAAGAAGCAAACACGCAAGTCTGCAAGAATCTTCAGCTAATTGAAGGAGGCTGTAGATTCTTCTACAAACACGTCATCTATCAAATAATAATAATAATAATAAATCATTTATTAAGCACAGAAACTATGTCTATATATTCTACTGCGCTTCAAGAGCTCTTAAATTCCTATGTTGCACAATGCTGCATGGGAAGTACAAGAAGAAATAAGCCCATGCTAAAACAAAAAAAAAAAAAAAAAAAATCACTTTTGATTTAAAACTATCTAAAGTCTGACAGTTCCGAATGTCTAATGGTAATCTATTCCACAACCTAGGGGCTGCACAAGAAAATGATCGGTCACGTAAGGTAACTTTTGTTTTGATTTGGGGTATCTGCAATATCAATCTATCATTTGTACTGCGGAGATTATGGCTATGAGTCTGAGATTTAAAGTTCAATGATTCACTGATATAACTAGGGCCCTTACCATTCAGAGCTTTATAAACCAGCATCAATATCTTGAAATCAATTCTTTGGCGAATGGGCAGCCAGTGCAATTCCTTTAAATAGTATTTCTATGAATATACTCTCTGTATGATTAAAAAAAAAAATAAAAGTATCCACTGTTTTTTTCTCCTTTAATGAATTTGTAGAATAGGAGCTATAACCAAGATCTCCAAATCATAATTCACCATATTCAGTGCACATCATGTGAAAGAAATTCTGATACAGAATAACAAAATATGTGAATGGTTTGAAAGCAGTTTGTGGGGAAATTTAATGTACGTATATTAAACTTTATACATAACAAAATATAAAAAAATAAATTTGCGCCATCATTAATGCCAACAACAAAAGTCAATCTTAGAAAATTGCTTTAGGAAACAGGTGAAATGGACTTTGATACAAACATGTGAAAAAATGAGTGAGCATTTCTAGCAGGTCAAGGATTTACACTTTTCGGATTATGAAGCTGTAATCACAATGAAACTCTGTTAATAAAAACACAAATATTTGAGACAAAATTTTTTACAAGAGTAGACCTACCCATAATATTGTACATCTAGAATTTTCAAATATATAATTTGTGAGATAATTGTTATCAAATGTTGTTGCATATTCAGGTATGTGACTCTACTTTTTTCCCCCTATGATAGCAAACACTTAGCACAATTTGCAATGGTTAGAGGTAATAGAAGGCAGTCAAGGGGAACCCATACATACCCTACACTGGATGATTTCAAGCTCAGTGCTTACACCTAACTAGTGATGGTGTTAGTGCTATCTCATCATACACTTAGCACCAGTGCTAATCTCAAACTGGAAATCATGCAATAATTGTACGAGGGAATCTACAAGCAGAAGGAACATTGCACATGAGTTGTGATCAAATAATCTGATAGTTGATTATATGAACAGGTAAATTAGCCTATGGCCAAGTGACCACTGAATCAACTGAGTAGGGCATGTAATGTCCCTATACCAAATGAGAGATGCAAACTATGTGTAGGGCCTTCATGGGTGTTACTATTTCACTCCTTCTTTTTAACTAATTCCTTGCTGAATTAAAACTGAAAATGTAATATTTAGCCAAAGTTTGGCCAAAGTTTGGTCACCATTAACTTTTGACATCGAGAAATTTTCTCCAAAAATCTAATCAGCACATCGGCAGCTAATGTAGCAAATTCGGTCCTGGTACCAAGAAATCTGCTACCCCCCCCCCCCCCAACCTTTAAATTGTGATTATGCAATCTGAGTGGGATGGATGACCACACAACCTAAATGCACACTTCCTGTCAAAAAGGGGAATTTGCTTACAGACTGGATGATTGGTCAGATGTTGACCTGAAGATAGAGAGATTGGTGGCAAACAACCTGACAGATTGCTGGAAAGACAGCTATTCTTCGTAGAATTCTGTGCACTCTTGCAGTATCTCCGATACCCTTCTGAAAAGATCTCAAAAATATGATCTTGCTGACAATTCAACCTCCGATTGTAGCAGTAAAAAAAAAAATGATTATAATGAATAAAGTTCATCAAAACCATTTTTATCATCTTTGTGTTGCAATGATGCCTTCTTTTGGCCCCCCTGTCTTCTGGTTTCAATAATCTAAAGTGATAATAGGTGAACAGTGTCAGAAACAGGTTAGATTATACCATCTTGAATATGTTCACTATAACAAATTGTGCGGCAAATGGAAAGCACATGCTGAAGGAGATAATCTCATATATGAAAGGATCAGAACTTTGATTTTAATTTTGCAATATTATTGGTATAAAAGTCTAGCCCTCTTTAGTACTATCCCATCTGACTTTTACAGGAACACTCTTTATATGGTTTCGTCTTTTACCCACTTGTAATCACACATTTCGTCCTGCAACTTTCCAAATGATTTCCAAGCATGTTATTTCGGATTTGCTCCGTCGTGGTGTTGTCTAAGTATGGTCAGTAGTAGTATGAGAATTTTCACACATGCCTGTATACTTTTCTTAGCCATTACATGATTCGGACAATAATGAGTGATGTTTATTATTCTGAAGATTTGTTAATCCAAAAATGAAATGAGGTTCATTATTCTGAAGGTTCATTAAAAGCTTATTTTGAAGTTTTGCTGATCCGAAAATGGAAAAAAAGGTTCATTATCCCAAAGGTGCATCAACCCCAAAAATGAAAAAAAAAAGAGAAAAAGGTTGGTTACTCTGAAGGTTTGTTAACTCGAAAATGAAAAGAAAGAGCACTCACATGAGCCTTCAGAACTGCGAACCATTTTGATTTCAGACTAACGAACCTTCAGACTAACAAAGCTTTTTCATTTTGGGATTAAATAACCTTCTAATAATGAAACTTATCTTATTTTCCGATTTACTAACCTTCGTAACATAGAATCTTTATGATAAGGAAGCTTAGAAATAACAAACATTGCACTTCCAGATTAACAAACCTTTATAATGAAAAATTGTAACTGACAATGATAACAATGTATAATAATACAATAGATGTTTCATTGACCAGTATATAATCCACTTATACAGTAAGTGTATATTGAAAGACAGAATGCCAACAGTTGTACCTATGCCAAGTCAGCCTCCGGTGTTCTTTGGACAAGTTTCAGCTTGCTATGATAATCTCACATGTTTTTGAAGGAATGCCCAATGACTTTTTTTTAAAGAAAACATACATGTACATATTTTCTTGGATCTCATTTTCATGTAAAAAAAAAAATGTAATCCAAAGGTAGTAATTCACTATAAATATCAAATGACTGTAGATGTGATATGTTAGTGATATTTCATTTTTAAAACAGGTTTTCGAGCTCACTTCCTTTCAGCATCAATCACAATAAATTTCAATGCTCAATTTAACATGAGCATTTGAATGTTTGAATTAAAAATCTGATCAAAGCTACACAGGAGTAAATGCACACCATTACAGAACGAAACTGGTGTAATTTGTATACATTTATTTCAACATTCATCAGTCAAATGCTTTACTCTCAACATCAATGCAATCATCTTTACAAAAGCACACAAAAATAATAATGATCGAAAAACATGAAATCATGAAAACAAAAGAATTATGTACAATATTTCATTTATACTAAACATTACTGATTTGATATTGTGATTGATGCACAAACAAAAACAAACAAACAAACAAACAAAAGGAATGCACTTGACTGTCGTGCTAATGACACAAATCCTATGCACAAAATATGCAACACTACGGCAGACTAACCCTGCAATACAAACAAACTTGAAGCACACACATACACGGAGGAACAAAATGCTTTAGGATGACTGACATTACGGACTCACAATCCTGAAAACATGAACGTACGATATTTACAATGATTATATTCTCTTTTCTACTTTCTTTCTTTTTCTTCAGATTAATTCTTTCTGATAGACAGATTGCTTGAAATTCGAAAACTGAATCTTGAAGTGAAGGTGCAATGCAGCAACGGCAGGAAAAACATTGTTCTCCAGCAACATGGCAAAAAGGAAACTACATTGTAACAAAATACAGTGCATATGGGGCTATGCAGAGCACTGTTCACTAGTGCAGAAAACAATGCATAATTTAGGACATATTTCCACATCAATAAATCAGATATTGCTTGTTACAGAGAGCCAAATAAAGTGACAAATTCTGGCAAACACTCTTGAAGAATCAAAATCTTATTCAAACTCCTAATAAAAAAGAAAAGAAATAAAACTATGGACGCTTATCCCACTCATGTACACAATGACTCGATACCATGGCAACCATTTCACTGAGTACTTGAATGATTGCTGTAACCATGACAACAGCTGGGCAATGATCATTCAGCTTTGGGCATTTCCACTTTGTTTCCATAGAAGCCGATAATATTGTCACTGTCAGTCACTGCACACATCTTCATGAAACTTTGCACTGTAGTGCTGAAAACAGAATTAATTTGCCAAGTGAAAGGCACACCTCAATATATTACTTTGTTGTGCAAAATGCAATAAGATTAGCATAGAGGCAGGCCTGAATTTGCAAAGGTAGTCAAAAAAGAAATGTTTTTTTTTTTTTTTATTATTCATTTTTTAAATTTAGTCCATGGACTGAAACACTCTTTGGCCAGGCATGCCTTTAAGGGCATGTTCATTATTGGATGTCTCTAAAGCGTATGCAATACGTCATATGTATTTATGCAGTCAAACTTTGTATGATCTAAGAACTAAATTTAAACTACCTTTGCAATTTCAGACCACTATCACCATATGCATCCAGGTCACTCATCCCATACTGGTGGACATGCAATTTGGATAGTTACTTGGTGAAGTTTCTGCTCAGTATTCAGTCATCTTTTTATTTTATTTTTTTAATTTTTTTTTTACAAATCATTTTGCTGTTGAAAAGTTATGATTTTCTAGGCAAATCAATGGTAACAAACAAGAAACATTCTCTTTCTCTCTCTCTCTCTCTCCCCCTCTCTCGGATGCACTGCATCATAGCTAAACAAAAAGTGTTTATGCACCAAGTGTGAACAGAGCAACATCTGCATCCACACATAGGAAACATGCACAGCGTTACACCTGAGTTACACACGAGTGTTACATAAAATAAACTGCAATCTTACATGACTTTTACAACAGGGCTTACATTTACTGCATGGAATAAATTCCATACCCAAGTTTTAACAGCTTTCTTCTTTATTTCGCATGCTACTTTCTGTTCTTGCATACACACACACTAAAATTGTTGATTTCAACATCAATCTTTGGCACATACGGTTATATACAAAATATTGTGCAATATTCAAGTTGCATTTCTCCAAGTTGTACCAGCATGCATGTTTATATGGTACATTAGAAAAGAGTGATGTTACAACATTCCTATCCCATGCCAACACAGGAAAACAAATTGACGTGTGACCATAAAACAAAACTATATCAAATGCTTTTTGAAAATCATGTTAAATCTTTGATACTGGCCACATAGATTCCACATGCTTCACTTGTAATATTGTACATGCCCTGTGCACTCCCATTACAACGGACACGATTATAACGAAATTCCGGTTACAACAAAGTAAAATTTAGGGCCACAACATTATCAACTATATGTTTTGATTTTTTTTGCTTATCCATTCGGTTATAACGAAATTTCGATATAACGAAAGATAATTGCCGGCCCCAAGGACTTCGTTAGAACGGGAGTCCACTGTACTGCAATACCAATTTCATGGCACACCTTTTCCCGCAATGGTGACCACAATATTGTCATGGTGTCCTTCCTTCCTCCTCCCCCCCCCAAAAAAAAAACAAACAAAAAAAAACCCAAAAAACAAAAAACAAAATAATCCTACATGAATCAATCTGCGTTATCACAATTTTACCACCAAATAAGATCATTCTTAAGAGTAGTTCATTAACACAGAAATCTCATTTTGTCGGGGAGCCTAAAGCTTTTTCAAAGTATTCGAAGATGTATTGGTGAAATCAGAGTCATATCAAATAAGATTATTCAGTTTTGTCATTTCTTTCGACAAATTTCAATGATCTATCCTGTTCAAAGGTTCATGTAAATGCATAGGCTACAGAAAATCATTTACTGTGAAGTACAAACAAACTTTATCTTGATTTCGGACAGATCTACTGCCACACATTGACATATGCCACAATCAGAGAACCCGTCTTATTTCAGCATTCTCCATTATGATTCTTGCATGCATTCTGGGATGCACAACAAATAAACAGACAAACCCTAAAACTACCCATTCATTTTGCACATCCATGCAGATGGGCCTCCTATGATTGTACAATGTAATAATCATCAATCTATCTAGTGCATATTCTTTATTCATATTGGTTTTTTTTTCTGTACAAGCACAACATGCTACTGTAAAAGACCAGCTTCAGTGGCAAATCATGAAGTAGAAAGAGAGCATGGAAGCATGTGCACAGTTTCAATCCTATAACTCAGCCATTTTATCATATTTGCTCAATGTTTATTGGGACTGCATACTTCCTCTTTGTAGGGTAGGTGATCCCTGGGATGAGGTTAGTAAGGTTTACTGACTGCATATAATATAGTCCACACCTTGAAGGCAAATACTTTAATGTACTATACAAATGTAAAATGAAGATTGAAAGCATAATAACAAAGATACATAATTTGAGTGGTATATAAAAAAACAAGAGACCTGCGAGTCTAACCCTTACCTGAGTAGTGCACTTTGCCTTCTTGGCACTCTACCAGAGGCAAATTACCTACAAATATCTTGAGATATGGCAATTGCTGCAGGCCCCTTTGACAATACTCGGCTAATTTGGTGTATAGAGGTCCCTCCCTTGGGCCTCCAAGGGGCACCACCTTCACTTGTACTACACCTCCCCCCCCCCCCCCCCTCCCTTGAGGATTACTGCCAGGTTTGTTCAAAATATAGCCTCCATTATTCTAGGAAATAGATATGTAAAAAGTATAAAAGCTAATTTCAGGTATATGGGTCCCACCCTATGGACCTTGGATATTTGAGCCCCATCCCAGGGGCCTTGTATGAAGCACCACTGTCATTGGTACAAACTATGATCCCTTCTCCCACTGACAATTCATGCCAAGTTGGGTCAAAATCTACTGACCTGAAGAAAGACTTAAGACAATTTGGGTCCACCTTAGTCTACAGTGTAGGTCAGCTAAAGTGAGCTTAAAAAAAATAAGTATGACAGAATGTTCAATATCACTATAGCCTATCATATTTGTATATTTTGCACCATTGATGTCGATCGTTGGCGAGCTCTATTTAACTTACTATATTTCAGTAGAAGGCCATGAGTTTCAATGGTACAGAATTTTGTGTGACTTTTTTAAATAACGTTTTTGACTGGCATATAGACTCCTAAATACCATTCCCATTCTACTCTAAATTCAACATCAACAAAACCATAAATGCATAACAACCTTTTTTCTTTTCTTCTCTTTCGTTTCGGAAGGGGGGGGGGGGGTGTCGGTGGGAAAGGGCATGACTTAAAGGTATCGTATAGTTTTGGTTGAGACCTAACTTCAGGTTTCTAACATTCCTTGGAGAGAAAACGAGAAACCTCTCATGAAATATGAAAGAGCATGTGGTTCCAAAAGGAATTCACCCGGTCCGTTTATTAGATGAAAATTGGTCTGGAAATGGCTGAGATATCCAAAACAGAGTGATCCTAATAATAAGGTGGAACCCACCTTTTATTACAGTCTCTTTGTTTTATTTTGTTTTTGGATGTCTCAGCCATTCCAAAACCGATTTTCATCAAATAAACTCTGAATTCCTCTTAAAATGATATGCTCCGTACTATTTCATGAGTGATTTCTTGATATCCAGCAAAAAGTCAAAAGGGTAATCCTCATCTCCACCAACACTACAAAAATACAGCTTGAATTTACAACTTTCATGATGACATGCGACAAATGTACTTGCTCAGCAGCCATTAATAAATTTGCAACTTCCCCCCAAAAAAAGAAGATATTTCCCACAAAGTGTTACAGAAAGACATATGTTTGCAAAATCAGCAATTTACAAATTGAGACATAATGGACTCTGTTAACATTTCATCTGCAGTGCAGTGCGCTGTATAGTCTATGAGTGCATAAGTGTTGATACATTGTACCATACATCCTCTAGTTCTGATATCTGCAAATGAGTCAGGATATTGTGAATAGCTGGGTATGAACAAAAAAAGGACTGAAAATCTGTAATATGGAAATATCAAAGATGTGTCCCAGTCTGAAAGGATGGCAAGTTTTCTTCAAGAATTCCTGCAGTAGTCCTGAAAAACTTTACATAAATATGATACAAACATAAACATGCAAAATTCTCTGGATAGAGCGATAACACCCTGATAAAACTCTGTTTCACAAAACAAAAAATACCCATAAACCCAAAATGGGCATGCAATAAACAACTTATGAAATAATGAAAATCATAAATCATTAATTGAATATCAAACTAATACTGTTTCAGCAGCAATGGCCTTAGGCTGATTGCAAAATTACAGAACAGCTGTACATATTTTTCAGAAGAGCATCTCAAAGGCGGCAAACTGAAATGTTTCAGATTTCAGTCACAGTGAGTCTGTACGCTTTGACACAGAGTACAAAAAAAAATGTTGGTGCAAGTTGTGCCTTAATGAGCACAATTAAATTAAATGAAGTAATTCTCAGAAGTAAAACACCTCAGTGATATTTCACAGAAAGGAGTTAGTAATGTTACAATTATCTTCACAGATTCTATTTATTTGTTTGGCTTACTATGATTATTTTGATATCATAGCAGCTGGAAGATGACTGACTAAAAGACATTCAGGGAAAATACTTCCATTTTTACAAATCCTGTATATTTGTATAGTTTGCTAGTTAAGGATTATTTCAACTTCAACGGTATTTAGGAAGTCACCTCACTGACACATCCAGGGAAAATACTTCCATTTCTCACAGCTATATCAATTCAATAAATTTTGGATGAATTTACACTTGCTATTCTAATCAAAGGTACCGGTAATATCTTCAGATGAAATGTCTTCAAATTTGGGAAGGCTCGCAGAAGGCGAATAATCTTCAACACAATTCAGCTATGGAAACCTTGTCTTTACGTACTTCAGAACCCTTTACGGAGCAGAGTAAATATGCTCACGCTGTGGCCCGACACAAAAACATCACTGCACGTCAATGTCAACGATGGCTCACTTCCGCTTCACTGTATGCCATGGTAATATCCTCATGGCTTCACTTGATGTCTTTTTTTTTTCAGTTTGTGACTGAGGAAATCCCCCTTCCTGTGTGGAAGTGGTAATCTCGGCGAACTGTTGATCTGTGGCAAACAATGGGTGGCTCACGTTGGCTCACAACAACCTGGCTGTCAAACAGGTGACATCACTGTGGGGAGCCCCATCTTCCCTCCTCAGTACGCGCAGTTGAGACAGAAAACACGGTCGCACCTTTCATCATAACTGTGTGCAGGAAGCAAAGATGAAGAATTTATGCACCACAACCAGTCATTATGTGGGCACTAGATTACTTGGGGGGGGGGGGGGGGGGGTGATCTTTAAAACTGGAGATATTAGAATGGTATGAATACACATACAACCACTGTAGAAAATAATTTGCCTAACATATTTCTTTGTGTTATCTGATGGATTCCGATAACTGGTACATGCGAATTAATTTGCACTAAATAATTTACAATATCATCATAGAAATATCAAAAGCAGGTACTAAGACCCAATTTCAAAATTAGTATGGGGGTTCTCGGGAAGGAATGTAGTAATTTTTGCCTGATTAATTTCATAGTTCACATAATCAAATTTATACAGAGAATCTATGGCCATCGAGTAATACTGACACAAGGATGTAAACCCTTACAAAAAGGAAAATGAAAAAAAAAAAAGTCAGTGAAACATGTTGTAAGCATTCAACCAAAAAACAAAACAAACATTCTTTTTAAATAAAGAAGAGGACATTTGAAGAATTGCTTATGTCTCACTGAAAAACAGTGGGCACGCAAATTGCACTCAGTACATTAATTGTATATGATACACATAATTATGCATTATACCCATCCTAGAATACCATCTTCACACAGAGTTTTACAGTTGACATCCTTGTTGGTATAACCTAAAAACAAGCCTCTTCATATTGCTTTGTAAAGTGATGGGAACAAGGAGGTGGGTTCCACTTCACAGTGCACTTACTTGATGGTGCAGCACCTTGTGCAGAAACCGCCCTCGCAGTTGAAACAGGTCTGTCTGCACTCCATGCACAGGTTGCTCTCGCAGAACGCGCAGACGTAGTGGACAGGCTTGTGGGCGTTTCTGCAGCTTGCGCACATCACTTTTCCTCTTGCTGAAACAGAGATCAGTACCATGGATACATGTGTAAGAGGATGATTATAAGAATACCAGAAATGAAAGTCTTACACAGTCCACAAACCTCTTAGGCATTACATTGGTATGCCCCTGAGGTAACACATGAAAAAACAAAAGAAAAAAAACTAGAAATGTCGCTACGGCGACTGGTGTATGCCTCCGCAATAATGCATGGTTCTCCTAATAGGTCTATAGTACAATGTCTTGACAATGTGTGATGACAGTTTCACACAATTGGCAAAATATTAAAATGACAGGTTTGCCACAAATGTGCTGAATGTTCACTTTCCTAGACCTGGGTTCAATTTGATGAATGATTAAAACGTCAGAGTGCAGGTATTTGGGGGAACTGATGATTTTCACTTGACTTTTGACCCTTTTATAAGTTTATGCATTGAGTAATTTTCAAGGTATTGAGAAAAAGTATAATTTCAGTATCAAATGGTAAAATAGTAAATATTATCTAAACCTGGCCTTTGACCTCACAATTCCAAAGAGAATCACTGTTAGGTAGAACATGCATAAATATGTAAGTTTCATGATAATACCTTGAGTTACTTTTGAGATATGGAGGAAGATGTGCAATTTAGCACTTTCACTTGACCTTTGACCTTTTGACCTTTGACCTTATGGCAAGAAACTTCCCACAGAATATTGGGTTATACATGCATACATCAAGTTTAAAAAAAAATCCTTCAGGCATTGCATAAATATAAGGAAAGTAGCTTGATATTTTGAGGAGTTGACCTTGAAATAGAAAAAAAAAAGAAAAAAAAAATGGCACTTAGATAATCAAAATACTTTTACAAAATACTGATATTGGACACAATCACTGGTGTGCATATCAGACAAGGCAATGACATTTTTGCCTAACAAGTTTTACATCATATTGTCAGAAAACTATTTCTTTTGTCAAAAATTAAATGTCCTGTTTATCTCTTTTGTCCCTTTTAGCGAGTCATCATTGCCAAACTGTAAACCACTGCAACCAC
This sequence comes from Diadema antillarum, assembly GCF_040938485.1. Taxonomy (NCBI): domain Eukaryota; kingdom Metazoa; phylum Echinodermata; class Echinoidea; order Diadematoida; family Diadematidae; genus Diadema; species Diadema antillarum. The sequence continues at coordinate 875,748 of NW_027270998.1, read as the reverse complement.
AGAGTAATCAACGCGGAGGATATTATAGTTTTTCCTTCTTTGATTTCATGATTTGAAAGCAAAAGGACATTTAGTACAGATTTGTGTGCGTGCCAATTAGGAAACGTGTGAGACCATGACACTCTATGTATCACCTCATCTGATTTGCATACAATGTGACTGTCACAAAAACTTTGTTCCAGAAAAAAGTGAAACTTTTAAATTCCCTCTCAACATTCTGATTTTTAGCAGACTTGCCTGGTGTAGAAAGTGAAACTGTCCCTAAACTGTCTGCCAGATTTTACTCTGAATTAGCGGATGTGATTATAAAATGGACTTTTACTTTCAGGCTTTTATCAGAATAGTTTGTGATGAAAAAATGCACACAGATGAATGATTACACCACCAAAGCATCACAGGACTTGTGACTAAAATAAAGAATTGACATGTCATGAATGGCTGATTGATGAATTGCATATATCTAGCCCCAAAATAAACTCACATCCAACAATCTAGTCTATTGCACTCACTTCATTCAGCTCTTTTTCTACAGCTAGAAAATTTTAACACTTAAAAAAGAAAAAGAAGTTCACTAGTTTTGGGCAAGCTTTATTCAACTTCTGTATAGGGCTTTTAATGGCTCCATTGGTATGCCACTGGAATAGCAATACCAGCAAATCTTGGTATAATGCTGCTTCAAAACCAAAAATATTTTGCATGCATGAAACTTTTGCAAATTTCTTGAGGAGCCAAGATTTGCTAGAGTAAAACGCATGCGAGAGTTTTTGTCTACCCAATGCACAGACAGTTCTCACTTGTCTCAGAAGTACCCAAGGTTGTTCTGCCTACAAACCGATTTTGTAAATGTATAATCATTCAACTTTATACAGTTTTTCTAATGATGCTCCCCACCCCACTCCTAAATAAGCAAACCAACAAGTAGAAACATCCAAAGGAGCATTGTATCATACTCATACGTTGTAGTCTCTTACCTTGAGATGATTCTTTCACGTCGGGGTATTTGCCATACACAAGCTGTCCACCAGTGGTCAGCTGGAGTTGATTGTGAAACCAGGAGGGCGGACTTGGTGCCTTCACCGGACTGGCACTGCTGACCGGTACGAAATTTGTGGCTGCCTCCATTGGCGTGGTGTCTGCCATCTCTACCTCCTGTTCCTGTGCACAGCGAGCCTTCTGCCCACCATACAGCAACTCTCGAGTGTGATCTGGATATAAATGAGAAAAGCAAATTATGCAAATGAAATCATCAAATTTATACCTACGCCGTATAGATCATACAGTTGTATTTGGAGACACAAACAAAAAAAGAAAGATGGTCCAGTTCACTATTACACTTCAACAGACTCTTGTTACATAGAACACTGACATAAATAGAAAAAAAACCCTATTCTTAACAACACAGTGTTTTGCCCAAAAGTTTAAGGTTTCTGCACATTCAATGGTTTTCAAACCCTGACATGTTCAAAGTAATTTCACTGGTCCCTTGAAGTCTGTGAAAACAAGAGCCCACTGTATACAGTTTTACACTGTATGTCGGTATGTAAAAAAGCAACAAAAAACAGAGCAAAATCACAATATGTTCTATGAAACAGAATTGATTTGCATATATTGATATGAAAAAGAGACAAATATATGTTCATGTATAATTATGTGAACAAATATCTTATGAACAATGAGAGTACATACATTGTACAATTGTATCTCCCGTCACCTGCAGTTTAACAGTTAAAATGCCAAAGCATCTAATTATCACTATCAGCAACTCATTGTTTAATTTCACTGAACTACATGTACCCTACAGAGCCTCTGTCAAAGACCCTCCTGTTCTGGTGTTATAGTAATTGCAAGAGGAGCAAGGAGAGGGTCTCTACCCAAGACTAGTCACACCACCAGTGGAGGCCAAGACCAGGCAAGAGGGCCTTTAATTAAAAATCTGTTAGAATTTCTTAATAGATGCCTTTTAAAATGCAGAATTTTGTTACCAGTATCGGGCAGCAACAATCACAACCCATCACCAGCTCGCCATCCCAAAAGGTTCATGCACACAGTTGATGGCCAATTGGCAAATCAAGCAATTACACGTACATTGGTTGAGGTGTCTAATGGACCAGCCAATAACTGAATGATTCAGTCAGAATGGTGTGCAAGTCTAGGGTTAGGTGAGTTAGTCACAAGTAATGATCACTGCCACAGATCTCAAAAGGCATGGATACACTGATGAGCTTCAGCTCAATATCTACAGTGTTTGTCAAATGCTGATACTGCATAAACAAGTTCACTCTCATACTTACTTTCTCAATTCAAATATTGAAACACCCTTGTAGAGACAAAATCAAAACAATGTAAACAAGCTGAGGGAATGGCATTCTACTACCAGTACATAAAACTGTATCTAACTACTGGAAAGTTTACTGAGCACTGCCTATGAGCTATAATATCAAAAACACACTTTGATTGAAACATTCAAAACACAACTGGAAACTTTATCTGCTCACAACACACTCATCATTAGAACATGTCCACATTTACTCAAATATTGTTTATCATATTGCTGAGGAGAGACCATCAGTATTCTTTTGAGTCAATGTGTGTGCCCCCTGAGTTGGTATTGATATCATTCCTACATTCCTACAATTGTAGACTGTACCATCATCATCTTTGTGTCACTCTCACACCATCATCTTAGCCAGACAATGACTCTGACGCATGATGAACATGGCAGCCTCCCTCCCTCTACCCAAATGATGAAGAAGCGGACAGCGGACCATCCTAGTAATCTTAGACTGTCCTGAAAAGATGTTGTTTGCTCCCTCTGCTTCTTCAGTTCTCAACGAGATCTTATGAACAGATTGATCTTCTGACAGTTGATATAGTCTTGATTAATTGAAGAACCTCACCATTGATTGGCACCCTGTGATTAAGTGTGTTATGGACATCACAACATGAACTGTGTACCTCCTTCAAAAGTGCTTGTGATATCTCTTCTGAACTGTTTATGCTTAGACTCTATGACATCTGAGTTTTCAGGTCGCATACCATTTGGGTAATATCAGTTTAATAGCAGTCTGAAACAGAGCTGGATATATAGTTTTCTTTGTGATTTTTATTAACTTTGGCACATTGTACATTGTATGACATAATGTTACAGTGTACATGTCTCTCTTGTCTGAACAGCTGATTTCACAGAACAAAGATTTTCAATGTGCAGGTACTATGATGTACAGATAAGAAAACCTTGTATATTTTTATAATTGTGACACAATTGTGCTAAAAGGTAATGATTTGGACTTTGGCCCTCTTAACAATGTCATCCATAGATTTGAACACTGACTGCTGAGGATAACATTGTCAGATAACTGCAGTCCAAGCCTCAGCCTGCTGTAGGCAATGAACTTCTGTAGTAGTATCGTGTGTCCTGTATCTTTTAACAAAGCAGTTGCTTTATAAATACACTGGACAGCAAAAGAAAGTACCCACTTCTGTCAAAGGCCGGACACAAAAATTCACCCCCTAGAAATAAACAATTTTAGTACACAGGTATGCTGCAATATCCATTCGGAATCACATACCCAATAGCATAGATGCCAAGTTCAAAAAAATTTTATGAGTGAGATTTTCATGACTCAGCATCTTGGCGCGCACTCATGTGCGTGAGCGACGGAGCGAGGGGAGGGTGTGGGAGGGGGGTGTCCGCCCTCCCACAGTAGGGATCTTTTTCAATTTTAGCTCTTAATGGTGCAAGCTGGTGCATACTTAAGTGACTATCTTTTACTTATTTTGAAAGATAAAAGGGAAATATGCCTTCAATTGCAACTCTCACTTTAATCCTTTAAGCTATGCTCCCAATGCGTGAGAAAAATGGGTGTCATGCGTGAGATCGTGAGACAGACCCTAAATGCTCGAGTCTCACTCACAATGCGTGAGACTTGGTAGCTCTGCAATAGCAAGTGATTATCTTTATTACAAAGAAAAAAATGACATGCACAGCATCTTGGTCACTGAGTCAAAAGTCACAAAATGTAACAGGTAAACAGAATGAGCCTTACAAGTTTCACACAAAAATCAGTGTCACAGGACGAAAACGAGCAGTCACAAACATCAATTTTCAATAATGTGTATGTCCTCCTAGTGCCTGGACACATTCCAGGCATCTTTGACGCATGCTCTGGACAAGCTGTCTGGCGCAGTCCTGGGGAAGTTCTCTCCATTCCTCCTGCAGAGCTTGGATCAATGTTGATTGTTTAAAAATGCTGTCCATTCAGTGGCCATTTTTACGTGGTGGAAAAGTGCTTTTGTGTGGGACTTTTGATTCAGTGACCAAGATGCTGTGCATGTCAAGTTCTTCTTTGTAATGAAGACTTTCACTTGCTCACGTGTAGTAAGGGGCATTGTAGCACACCTGTGTACAAAAATTGTTTATTTCTAGGGGGTGAATTTTAGTGTGCGGTCTTTGACAGAAGTGGGTACTTTCTTTTGCTGTCCAGTGTATATTTATAAACATATATGTTGTCACTATGTACTGTACAATTATACAAAAATGAATGGTAAGTTGAAAAGAGAGAATGTCCCTACAATCACTGGCCACATCAATACTACTTTTTTTTTTGAAATGAACCCTTTTCTTCTGTAGATTCCAAAAAGAGACAAACAGAACATGTAACTCACAGATTTGGATCATTTCCATGACTCTACGCAAGCAATGAAAAAGAAGAAAATCAGCTGGGGGGGGGGGGGATTCATCCACCATTGCGCATGCCCTGGAGGATTCAGTATCCTCTGGTGCGTGCACAATCTCAAAATCTCACAACTTGCACGCTGTGTGTATGTGCTGGATGCGTGATGTGATGTAACGTCGCATCGTGAAGAAGTCAAGCGAATAATCCGCAAGACCCCTGCAAAGACATGTCCACTTGACCCAGTGCCTACAGCTCTTGTTAAGCAACATTGTGATCTCCTAGCCATACCTATCACTGGTTTGATTAATGCATCATTGCGTGATGGAATAGTCCCAGACAACCTGAAGCTTGCCTATGTTACGCCAGTTTTGAAGAAATCTACATTTGACAACAATGACCTAGCCAGCTATCGCCCAGTGTCAAACCTACCATTCCTTGCCAAAGTGATGGAGAAAATTGTAGCTAGTCGCCTGACAACTTATCTGCAAGGTAATGATCTCTATGAACGCCTTCAGTCAGCATACAGGAAGAATCACAGCCTTGAGACAGCACTTTTGAAGGTCTCAGATGACATCCTTACATCAATAGATGACAGGAACGCAGTTGCCCTTGTTCTACTTGACTTAACAGCTGCCTTTGATACTGTTGACCATACTATCCTTCTGGAGAGACTGAGGAAAGATTTTAGAATTGATGCAACTGCACTCCAGTGGCTCAGGTCGTACCTCAGCAACAAAAGACAAGCAGTAGTCATCAATGGGAAGCTGTCCCCTGAGACCTCCCTTCGCTATGGAGTACCACAGGGCTCAGTCCTTGGTCCATTGCTCTTCACACTCTACATTACCCCTCTTGGCTCTATCGTAGAGCAACATGGCCTTCGTGCACATTTCTATGCCGACGACTTCTAGCTTTACCTCACTTTTGATCCCAAATTTGGAGGCGCTGAAGAATGTGCAACTGCTGCTGTTGGGGCCGCCATTGAGGAGATTCGCAGTTGGATGAACATCAACTTCCTGAAGCTCAATGACAAGAAAACCAGTGATACTGCTCCTCATATATGGAGATGAGAGCAGCAGTATCACTGGTGCTCCAATTCTAACTTCTAGTAGGTGACGAAGCTATATCTCCCAACAACAAGGTTAGAAACCTTGGTGTAGTCTTTGACAGAACAATGAGTATGGAGAAGCATGTATCATATGTCTGTCAGTCAGCATACTACCAACTCCGCTGGATCGCTAAGATCAGGCACTGTCTTACACAAGGTGCTGCAGAAAGTATCATTCATGCCCTGATATCATCTAGACTGGATTTCTGCAACTGTCTCCTTGCTGGCCTGCCATTAACATCAATCAAACGCCTCCAGGCTGTACAGAATGCGGCTGCACACCTTCTTACCGGCACCAAGAAGTCTGACCATATCTCTCCAATACTTCGTGAGCTTCACTGGCTGCCTGTGCAATGCAGAGTGCAGTATAAGATCTTACTGCTTACTTATAAGGCTCTCCATAACTTGCCTCCTGGCTACGTGTCTGAGCTTATCAGTGTATGTCAGCGACGACCAGGACTACGTTGTACTGGACTGATTCTCCATGTTCCCAATACCCGCCTAAAGATGTACGGGGATAGAGCCTTCTCTTCTGTTGCACCACGTCTGTGGAACTCTCTACCAGTCCAGCTTCGGAATTGCAGCAGCCTCAATACATTCAAGTCTGAACTGAAGACTTCCTTTTCCAGCAACTTTGTGAATGATGCGTGACACTTTTTGGGAGGTGGGCGCCTTTGAATGTTTCTACAGATAAATGGCGCTATACAAATGCTGTTTCATCATCATCATCATCATCATCGTGGGATTCCAGAAAACAGACTGGAGTACCCACCTACTCTATCAGTGTGGAATAGTAGTTTGGAATAGGGTAAGGGCACCAGTATTCGGTCAGCCCCCGGTATTCGGTCACTTATTACTAGTCACCAGCCAGTAAGTTCAACTGTCACAACACACGCAAATCACATTGATTCACATACTTGCACACTCATTCCCAACAGGAAACTCCCTTAGCCCCCTCCAAAAATCCATCCAAAATCCCAAATTTTACCATCAAAAGTGCAGAATCGGCGCTACTTTCCAAAAGCGCGCGCGGATAAGGCCCAGTTTTAAGAGTACGGGTCGCCGAAAAAGCGCTAAAAATCGAGAAATAGGCCGTTCTCTCGCGGGATTTTTTGCTTATCGCAAGCTTGGAGTGTGATCGTATCCTCAAAAACGCAAAAGAAAAACAAAATTTCCGTACGTGCCGATACAGTGTCTCAATGCACAAGGGTTGAATGCAAGTGCCGAGTCCCCAGTATTCGGTCACCAACGGGCGCCGCAACGTCCCCGATGCAATTTTGCGCCAACAAGGTAGCGTGCGCGCGCGTTTTTCAGCTGCCTTGAACACGCACTGACTTTGAACGCGCATATCGCGTGACCGAATACTGGAGCCGGTGACCGTATACTGGGGAATTTTCAAGGTGATATATTTTGCGATTTTGTGAAATTCTGTGTGATATTTGATAAAATAAAAATTGAGATTAAAGAAATTTGATATATTTCACATACATTGTTGTAGATATGATGTGTGTATGTATTATTTTAGTTTGAAAAATATTGCAAAAAAGCTTAAGTGACCGAATACTGGGGATGTTACCCTATATGCACAAGATCAGGTTAGTACCGGTACTGATTTTAGTTTTCTCGTTACGAATTTTTGTAAAAAGATGTCAGGCTTTAGCTTCACGAGGCTGATTCGAGCGCGGAGAGGTGAGAGCCGTAGAAAAAAGCACCAAAAATATTTAGTCGGATCAGGCCGCTAGGTGCGGCAGTCTTGCATAGTATGTGTGAACACGCTGGCGCCCGTGTTTTGATGGGTTGCTCTGCATCGGTTGATTAAAACTCGATTTTTGAAAAAAAAAACCAGAGAGAATTTTTTTCTTCTTTTCATCATGGATAGTGGACATGTGTGTGTAACAAAAAATCACTGTGCAAAGTTGTGACAATTTAAACATCAGATGTGAGATGAATAAAAAGTGAATGGAGGGCTTCTTGAGGCCCCCCCCCCCCCCCCCCCGAGGCCTCATGAGGCGAGGGTGCACGGAGGGGCAGTCCAAGGGTTTCCCGGACTGAGATACAGATTTCCCATTTCCTTCGAAAACAATGCCTTGTAACAGTTAAATGTGAACGTTAACGTTACGTTTTTTTTTTTGTTACTTTCTTTTTCTTTTTCCCAGCTGGGCTTATGTTACAATGTCAATTTCATAATGAATGACTTCAAACAGTATTCATTCATCTTATTCTTACCATTACAAAATATCACCATGAACATATCCTAGCTAGTCTAAATTTAGTTCGATTGTATTATAGCTCTAACAGTTATGAAAATAAGAAAATCTTTAACGTTAGATCTATGGTATGGGAATGGCAGTCTTACCGTATACGGATTTCATATTTTTTTCTTTGTTGACACCCATGTTCACTTCTCGTTGCGTCACGTGTATTTTCATTTGAAGAGGAGAATAATCCGATCCAAAGGGATTCGTTCGTTTAGGCATGATTCAACACGTTGACACTCTACGACACTGTTGGAAATATCGCTCAGTCGAAGCTTCTGGCCCGAAAGATTTCTGTTTTCGAGCTTGGAATTATAAACACCGTTAGATGTATTCTAACGTGGTTACAGCTTGTGAAATACTGTTACGCGGGCGTCGGTGTTGAAGCTTGTTATTCAGTCAGTCAACCAGGCCAGCATTTCGACGAACAGTTCGACTCGTCAGGACGTGTTTATCTTTTGTAAACCAGTTTGCGGCGCGCGAAAGATACTCAAACCAGACTGTGCTCCCAGTGTTATCAGAAAGGGTGTATGTAGTGCAGGTTGGTAGTGACAAGAGTATTATTTATAATCGGGTACCATTCTACGCACAAACTTTTTTGCACGCTTTGCGTTGCGGACAGCCGCGCCGTGCGGTGTGTGTGATGATGCGAAGGAGATTTAAAAATGGCGGTGATCTTAGAAAAAATCCTTGCGAAAAAGCTTGTAATCAAAGATATTGTACCATGGTTGATTAATGGGAGCTACCCTGTAAGTACAATTTGTTATTACCGTTCATTTCCTCGTATGATGATGTTTATACACTGTTAAAGTAGAAAATGTATTAAATATGGAATGCCCTGTAGTTAACACGCAAATTAGTAGTCCCACATATTCTAAAATTTGTGACCAGGTGCTTGCCACGTACGTAAATTTACAACTGCACGTTTACAACTGCTCTGCACTTGATATTTGATTAGGCACTGTCTATGATGTAAAGAATGATACATATATGAAGTTTTGAGATCTAACGGCCTGTGTGGCATGTGGTTAGTGACTGTAGCATCCCTCTGACAAAAATTAAAAAGTGCAGAGTCTAGAGAAGAGCCAGAGCTACATAGAGTAAAATATCCCGTTTGCGGCAGTTTAAGCATTGTTAAGGGTTTTTCCAACTTGTAAACAAATCAGGCAAATTATTTTCAACCATTTCATATATCATAGACAAGATTATTCATTAACGCAATTGTTTTCATGAAAGAAATTTACCATTGACCAACGCAGTTTTCATGATTTACGAGGGCAAAACCCGGCACAATTTTCGCCGATAAGGGCGATATGCGACGTAGTATTTCTGCTTGCGGCACGATGTACAATCCCTATGCAATACGCGCGTGCTCCACGATCTTTAGCTGAACGCCTTCACATGTCTCGCGAACATTGCGTAAGCGCCAATTCCCATTGCGAAAGCACGTGAAAATAGCGTGCGCACATGCATTGGCCGCAAACAAGATCGCAATTCTGGCGGTGTTGTTGATGTCTTTCTCGTGTTTTTCTCATTTTTTTTCGATGGTAACATCCACTTTCCGAAAAAAATAGCGGCCCACATCGGCTCGCAAAAATTATATTTTACGTGAGGATATGTTTTCAAAATCCATGAACATCGAGAAAACGACAAAAAATCCAGTTTCTTGGACCATTGTTTCTTAACTGTTATGTTAAGAAGTACCGAAAATTTCATTTTGGATGCGATATGTTGTCATTTAGGTGAGAAAATTTCACTTTCGTCAGAGATCGTGCCCATTTTATCGGTTGGTTTTTGTTGATTGCTAGTGTGTTAGTATATGTGTAGTGTGCATGTAACAGTGCAATGCTGTGTTTAGCTGTATATTACCGTGTATGTTGTACCTGCCGCAAACGGCTGCACGGCCGCTTACTGACGCAGTTACTCTAGTACTCGCATGATTCCTCAAAATGCTTACCATATCAGTTCGGGAAACCCACTCACAAGGGGGGCCCCTCCTTAAAGTAACCCGTCCCCCTTATAAGTAACCCCGTCCCCCTTATAAGTAACCCCGGGGCTCCCCTTATAAGGAGTCTCCACGCTTTTTTGCAATGCAACGCGAAAATGAAAGGACTGCGGCAATTCGCTTGATTATGTCCATAAAGCTTCACAAGTTTCCTAGTTACTCACGAAATTTGAGCAAAATCGGTTCGAGGCATCATATCTAAAATCATGGATTTAAATGCGATGTCAAACGACCCATGCGAATGCTGAAATGCGAGCGATTACTGGCGCGAGTGTCGCCAGGCGCGGCGGCGCGGCAATGCTTGAGTGCAGACGTGGCGACTGAGTACGGAGACTTTCGTTCATTCAGGTGGCTTTGAACGAAAGTCTCCGTACTCAGTCGCCACATCTGCACTCAAGCATTGCCGCGCCGCCGCGCCTGGCGACGACACTCACGCCAGTAATCGCTCGCATTTCAGCATTCGCATGGGTCGTTTGACATCGCATTTAAACCCATGATTTTAGATATGATGCCTCGAACCGATTTTGCTCAAATTTCGTGAGTAACTAGGAAACTTGTGAAGCTTTATGGACATAATCAAGCGAATTGCCGCAGTCCTTTCATTTTCGCGTTGCATTGCAAAAAAGCGTGGAGACTCCTTATAAGGGGTGCCCCGGGGGTTACTTATAAGGGGGACAGGGTTACTTATAAGGGGGACGGGTTACTTATAAGGAGGGGCCCCCCTTGTGAGTGGGTTTCCCGAACTGATATCATTAAGTTAATTAAAACTCGAGTGCTTTCATATAGAATCTACATGTACATTACTAGTCATTACACATTACACTTAAGTTTACAGCCTACAGGTAGCGTACAGGGGACAAAGAGGATATACGATTACCGTTTCTAAGTTGCTTAATAATAATGGAAAGTTGGGGATTTCTGGTAACACGTTTTTCGAACTAGCCATGCGCTTGTCAACAAGAGGTCATGCAATGGTACAGGACCAGTCCTCTACTTCTGTATCAGATGTGATGTGATTTGATGTGATTGGGATTTTGCTGTGAACAAGTGAATTTTTAGAAGTCTAAATTTACACTTTTTCAGCTGCTACATGTATGCTTGGTACACATTGACCACCTTCTCAGAATCTCTTCCGGCGGAGGAGGACTGTTGGATAAAGTAAAAAAAATGTTATAAAACTTCTCCGGACAGCGGGATTTTTCTGTCGAGGTAAATGATGCCAAATTAAAGAGTTAGATTTACCAGACAATTTACAAGTTGATGTTGAATGAGAATCAAACAAGCTAAATTTATGAGAATATACTTTCTCTTTCTTGAGGTAAAGTTTACATAGGTCTAGACCGAGTAATCATCATTAACTGTTGTATTTTGTTAACATTGATGATTAACAACAGAGAATCTTAAAAGTTACATTGTACAATGTATTTCTGATTTCTTTCTTCATCTATAGAATAATAGAGCTGGAGACGTCCTCAAAGACACCAATTTGCAAGCGACAGAATTTTTGTCATATTTCATTAATAGCCTTCGTGATCAAACAAATCATCTCGTATGTCGTGGTTCAGCAACTGTTTCATCTCCAGCAAGGACTCCTAGTAGCTTGCAAAAATTGAAAAGAGCTCCCAGTAATAAACCTCAACACAGGGCTGGATCAAAGGTCAATCGAACACAACTCTTTGCTGGAGATGCTGACACTTCTAGTTGGTCAGATAAAGATTTTACACCCGTCTCAAAGCGGCGTCAGTCGGAAGGTAATTATTCCATGAGCACTCCCACCCCCAGGAGTGATGGCAAGCCAAGTAGGAATGTCTCAATGAGTGGTGGAGACAACAGCTCCAGGAAGAAGACACCTGGGTCAGGATCGCGGAAGGATGACGTGCTGACCTTGGCTCAGTTCATGGTGACACCAGACAGCCAGACCAGAGGGCGGCACAGAAAGAGTCCCTTTGGCGACTCCAGTTTTGACAACACTTCCTCGCAGAAGGGCTCTTCCAACAAGCGCCGCTCTGGAGGGAGAGGGAAGCAAGACGGGTCTGGTTCAAAGGGTCACAGGTGGAAGCAAATGGATGCCAAGCCTCCTCCCATATTTGACCTTGAGAGTTCCTCCGATTTTCCTCCCGTAGGCAGTCCTTCCAAGCAGAACACGCCTCCCACGCGAAGGATAACTCCGACTGCTCTGTCAGCGGTCAAAAGCAGCAGCAGCAGTAGCCACAACAGCAGAAAAACTACTGTGTTCCTTGCTCCCGTCTCTTCGTCAGGCGAGGGTCATAAGAGCATGTTTGATGTGTCCAGCAATCAGCAGAATGCCTTCAACCCACCAGTCAGCAAGAGAGTGGAGGCTGACAAGAGTGCCGACTCCACCAAGAGCTCGTTGGTGGAGGAGAGAGAGCTGCTGAAGCAGGAGAGGCTGCGGCAGAGGACTCAGTCGGAGAGCGGTGCCCCGTCCATCAATGCTCTGGCCCAGTCCCCAAGGGGGCTCCCTCCCCAGACCCCTACCAAGCTTCTCCGCAGCAACTCTGTGTCCAGCATGACGGATGCCGTACAGCCCGACGTGGAGAAAGTTTTGCATCAGGACAAGCTGGATCTTATTGCAGAGTTGTATGCATCTTGTCTTCAAGGTATGTCTCATGCAACTAATCAGTGGCAGTATGGATATGTGTTGAATCTCTATAGTGAAAATGTCCATGTATTTGAAATCTCTATAGCAGTATATGGTAACTATACAAGTTTATATATGGAATGTCTGTGACAGTGCAATTGACATAAAAATGAATTTGTATAAATTACAAAATTAAGGGAGATATTGATGATTCATTTTTTTTCATTGTGTTTTAAAGGACTACATTGAATAACCTAATTATAGTTGTATTTTCTCCTTTTTTTGGTCACTCTCCTTGCCCCCATATATTGATTTTTTTTTCATCCAATCATTATGGCAGCACTATTGACATATTGTTGTTTCCTTTGTGTTATCTACATTACACATTACATGCAGTCATAGTTTCAATGCAGTCCACACATGTGTATTTAGTGTATTCTATTTGTATCTTTCCTCATGGATTTGAATTGAAGAAGCAGTGAGACAAAGGTAGGGTTTGAATCTTCTCTGTGACCATCACCTGGTTACAACCAGTCCCTGTCTTTAAGACCTATACCCAAGATTCTGCCCCCTTTTTTTATTTGCTTTTTTTCTGTGGTCTTTGCTTTTCCCCAAGACAGATGCATTGGATGAAGTTGCGTGGAGTCCATTTTTCTTTATCATTGTCACCCATATTAGAGAGCTTAGTACCAAATTTGGCGGTGGAGCTCTACTTCCTAATCCAACTGCTGACAGCAAAAGGAAGCAAACTAGATGAGGAGGATGGCATCCGGTCCCTGGATGATGATATGGAAGACGTCAACTATCTTTCTTCCATCCACAACTGTGTCTACTTTGCAGCATCCGTGCTTGACAGACTCATTGGGTAACTTGCCATCATTGATTGAAATTGAACTTTTTATGCCTCCGCAACGAAGTGGCCGGAGGCGTTATGTTTTCGGGTCGTCCGTCCGTCCGTCCGTCCGTCCGTCCGTCCGTCCGTACGTCCGTACTTCCGTCCGTCCCGTTTTGTTTTTGTCGATATCTCAAGAAACGTGTGGTAGTTTTACATCAAACTTGGTATGAGGGTATATCCTTGGAGGATAATACTTTGTGTGGTTTTTAGGGTCACAGGGTCAAAGGTCAAAGGTCACAGGTTTATTTTGTGAATTTTTTTTTGTTGAAATTTCATGTTTTTCTCCATATCTCGCAAATGGTTCAAGGTATCTTCATGGAACTTAGTATATATGCTTGTACCGATGGGCAGTGATTATCTAGGGAAGTTGGGGGTCATGGGTCAAAGGTCATGGGTCAAAGGTCAAGGTCAACTCCTCAAAATATCACTACTTTCCTTAAAATGCAATATGCCTGAAGGTTTGTTTTTTTTTAAACTTGATGTATGGCATGTATTACCCAATATATATTTTTGGGGAAGTTTCTTGCCAAAAGGTCAAAGGTCAAAAGGTAAAAGATCAAGTGAAAGTGCTAAAACTTTTTCCTCCCTATCTCGAAAGTAACTCAAGGTATCATCATGAAACTTACATATTTATGCATGTTCAACCTAACAGTGATTCTCTTTGGAACTGTGAGGTCAAAGGTCAAAGGCCAGGTTTAGATAATGCTATTTTCCCATTTGATACTGAAATTATACTTTATCTCAATACCTTGAAAATTACTCAATGCATAAACTTATAAAAGGGTCAAAAGTCAAGTTAAAGTCATCAGTTCCCCAAATACCTGCACTCTGACATTTTAATCATTCATCCAATTGAACCTAGTTCTAGGAAAGTGAACATTCAGCACATTTGTGTCAAACCTGTCATTTTAATATTTTGCCAATGGTGTGAAACTGTCATCACACTTTGTCAAGACATTGTACTATAGACCTATTAGGAGAACCATGCATTATGGCGGAGGCATATCAGTAGCCGTAGCGATATATCTAGTTCATGATCATTTAATTAACACTGAAAATATTGAGTGCTAGTCTAATTCTCGTAATGTGTTGTTGAAGTAGTAGGACAAATGCCTGATTGTCCCCGCCGAACGAGTTCGAGCAGGGGACTATGAAACGGGCTCCGTACGTGTGTGTGTCCGTGTGTCCGTCCATCCGTGTGTCCGTCCGTCCGTCCGTCCGTCCGTCCGTGTGTCCGTGTGTCCGTGTGTGCGTCCGTGTGTGATCAAAATCTTCAATTTGCTACTTCTCTGTCATTTATGAGCCAATTTTGATTCTGTTTGCTTTATATGATAGCACTACATGGGAGCTTTGAAACTTCTACACAGAATTTCAGTCGTGACCTTTGACCTTGACCTTTGACCTATATTGTACATTTTGCTACAAAATGCTACTCCTTCGCCATTTCTAACCCGATTTCGATTCCGTTTGCTTTATGTGATGGCACTAGGTGAGGGCTTCAAAACTTCTACACAGAATTTTGACCTTTGACTTCTTTGACCTTTGACCTTGATTTTTGACCTATATTGTACATTTTGCTACAAAATGCTACTCCTTCGCCATTTTTAACCCGATTTCGATTCCGTTTGCTTTATATGATGGCACTAGTTGAGGGCTTCAAAACTTCTACAAAGAATTTTGACCTTTGACTTCTTTGACCTTTGACCTTGATTTTTGACCTATATTGTGCATTTTGCTACAGAATGCTACTCCTTCGCCATTTCTAACCCAATTTCGATTCCATTTGCTTTATGTGATGGCATTAGGTGAGGGCTTCAAAACTTCTACACAGAATTTTGACCTTTGACTTCTTTGACCTTTGACCTTGATTTTTTACCTATATTGCACATTTTGTTACAAAATGCTACTTCCGGCGGGGACATATGTTACGCACCGCGTAATTTCTACTTTTCCTTGTTTATTTTTAAACTTATGCATAGATGCTTGTATGAAAGCATCAGAAAAATACATTTCATACTGCTACCAAAGATTATGTGTTGCCTTGTCTCCTCTCATTGAAGCTTGATCAATCACACCAAATATCATTAATATACAAATTTCTTGACTTGGCCAGAAGTTGTGTGGGCATCATTTTTATGATAATGCACCAAAATTAAGAGGTATTGGATTTGCTTCCCCATCACAGCCAGAATAATGTTCCAGACTTTTCCTTGATTTGTTGCATAGTTCACACTTTGCAGCAACTGCTAAATCCAAACATGCCACATGAAAAGGATCAGCACATTTCTCATGAATATTTATTCACTTTCTCCCATTGACATAAACTATGGGTACACTGATCACAGGAGTCGAGAAACGGTTTCTGAGGGTAAGTGCAGTCATGCAAGGTGACACAAATATAAGCAAGAAAGATATATTTCACATTTAAATATATATCAACTGACACAAAGGCATGTGGATCTTATGACAGACTTCAATTCACATGTTTCCTACAGGCTGCTCTCTCTGCTAGACAGGAGCACGCTTCGGCTCCTGGCAGAGAACCAAGTGGTCTCTCAGTTCAAGCCCCAGCTGAAGTCGGAGCTGGAGGCAGTCACCAGCAGCTGTCCGGCCAGCTTCGGCCTCCAGACTGCCATCACGTCCCCAATGCAGGTGGTGCCGTTCCTGGCTGACACCGACAACAGGCAGAACTTCCCCAGTGATGCCTCCTTCCATAGTTTCAAGAAGCACAGGTTAGTAATGCATGGCTGCTTTACATTCCTTCATTGCTGTTAAAATCTATCCCCTGAATTTGAATGTGGCAGATGCAGTGCCACAACAAGACTGGTGTGAGTGAAAATATACAGTGTACTTTGAATTCCGTACCTGTTGTCAGCAACACCAGATACACACAATATTCCTGGTTAATGATCGATTATGAGCGGATATCAAACGTAACAGTGAAACTCTTTACAAACTTTGCTTGATATTTCAGAAACTTAGCAGTGCTCAGAGAATTGATTGCAAGGTTGCTATGCATTGTATGTAGAGTGCTCACTGATTGGCACAATTTGAGGAGAAGTACAGTCATGTAGCAATTATCTTTGTTTTATGACATTTTGAAATCTTTTATTCGATGATATTGACATTTTGAATGTTTAGATTAGATGGATGAAGTACCCTGGGTATGTCATGTGAAAGATTGTTTGCACATACGATGCATGTCTATCTGTAGTTTTGGCCATATGTTTTCTGGGGGCAATGATCACACAAATGAACCTGTGCATGTCATGCAGTATGGCACAAGTTCCACAATCTTGCAGTGTGTAGTATGGATTACAGTCTCCTTCCTGAATCATGCAGAGTAATAGGATTACCAGTAGATGAACCCTAAGGAACTGCACTTCATTTGATAGTAAAGGTGATTTGCAGGGGTTTTACATAACATTTCTTCCCAGAAATGAAACAGACTCTGTATCAGTGAAGTACACAATTCAACAACCTGGCAATGGTCATTTGGGCCAGATAATTTCTATTTTCTGCCTTTAATTCCAACTGAGTACTTTTGGCATTATGTTCTCGAGTTGTCTGCCTGTCCATCCATACACTCAAAATCTTGTTAACACAGTTGAGAAATATCTTACATTGGATTTTTGTGGTAATAGATCTAAGACTGCTTCATGAGGTGCAGATACACTAGTAAGATTTGGGGCGAAATTTGTCAACATCACTGAACCTGGGCTAAAGATGTCATTTATGCCTGCACCTCCTCTGAGAATGTCCTATGATTTATGATATGGGACAAAGAAAGACATTATTTGCATGAAATGATGATGAAAAATAAAAATGTAGAAGGGATGGAAATAATTAGCAACTATTTGTGTAAAATGATATTGATAGGATATCAAAAATTGATGTGAAAGCTAGCTGATATTACTGGAGCTGAAAATGTCGTTTCAGGCTGCATGTTATGTAGCTTCCACACAAAGGGTTATGAAAATCTTGTATGAAATTATGAATAAGAATGAATTGGGGAAATATTTTCTGTGGTCAAAAGGGTTAACTGTCAATCCCCAAGATATATTTATGGTATGTGGTCAAAATCTATCAGCTCCTCTGAAAAGTAAATGAAGGTCCAAATATAGCGTGAGAAAGAGGAGGCAACCCAGCTGTCTGTACAATGGAATCAATCTGTCTGTGTGCAATCAGGTTACCCTAGTTTTTTTTTTTGTTCATATTTTCCTTTCTGTTTTTCTGTTTTCTTGAAATATTGTTTTGGTTTCCATTATTTCAGGGATAGTTTCTACGGCTTTGTGCGAGACTGGGAGGAAAACCACAGCAAACCAGGCTGGCAGATGCAGGACAAGCTGTGTCATAGGATAAGGTAAGCTGGAACATCAGTGCCACCAACTGAAGTGGAGCTACTCTCTTTAACAGTATAAACCACATAGCAATCAGAAAGCAAACATCTGACTTGACGCCAAAAAAAGTCCACATCAAACATATGATTTGTCAGTGGGCTGACATTTTACTAGTTTGCTAATTTTCTGTATTTCAGGTGGGGAGGAAAAAGTGCACACAGTTTATTCATAAAGCTCTTTATAGTATACTGGTACACATATTATGTCGATTCTTTCTTTGAAGCAATCATTTAATAGATTACTGTAAAGAGATATTTATTGGTGTTTTTTTTTTTGTAGACCCTTTCATTTGCCAATACATTTTCTGTAACCCTTTTATTCCCAGCTCAGTGTAGACCCTTTCAATTGCCAATACATTTTCTATAACCTTTTTATTCCCGAGTAAATGTAGCCCCTTTCAATTGGCAGGACAGTTTCTATAACCCTTTTATTCCCAACTCAGTGTAGCCCCTTTCACTTGGCAGGAGACTTTCTATAACCCTTTTATTCCCAGCTTAGTGTAGACCCTTTCAATTGCCAATACATTTTCTATAACCCTTTTATTCCCAGCTCTGTGTAAACCCTTTCATTTGGCAAGACAGTTTCTATAACCCTTTTATTCCCAGCTCAGTATAGCCCATTTCATTTGACATGGCAGTTTCTATTTAATCCTTTTATTCCCAGCTCAGTATAGCCCCTTTCACTTGGCAGGAGACTTTCTATAACCCTTTTATTCCCAGCTTAGTGTAGACCCTTTCAATTGCCAATACATTTTCTATAACCCTTTTATTCCCAGCTCTGTGTAAACCCTTTCATTTGGCAAGACAGTTTCTATAACCCTTTTATTCCCAGCTCAGTATAGCCCCTTTCATTTGACATGGCAGTTTCTATAATCCTTTTATTCCCAGCTCAGTATAGCCCCTTTCATTGGGCATGGCAGTTTCTATAACCCTTTCATTCCCAGCTCTGTGTAAACCCTTTCCTTTGGCAAGACAGTTTCTATAACCCTTTTATTCCCAGCTCACTATAGCCCCTTTCACTTGACATGGCAGTTTCTATAACCCTTTTATTCCCAGCTCAGTGTAGACCCTTTCCAATTGCCAATACATTTTCTATATCCCTTTTATTCCCGAGTAAATGTAGCCCCTTTCAGTTGGCATGGCAGTTTCTATACCCCTTTTATTCCCAGCTCAGTATAGCTCCTTTCATTTGGCATGGCAGTTTCTATAACTCTTTTATTCCCAGCTCAGTATAGCTCCTTTCATTTGGTATGGCAATTTCTATAACCCTTTTATTCCCAGCTTAGTGTAGACCCTTTCCAATTGCCAATACATTTTCTATAACCCTTTTATTCCCGAGTAAATGTAGCCCCTTTCAGTTGGCAGGACAGTTTCTATAACCCTTTTATTCCCAACTCAGTGTAGCCCCTTTCACTTGGCAGGAGACTTTCAATAACCCTTTTATTCCCAGCTTAGTGTAGACCCTTTCAATTGCCAATACATTTTCTATAACCCTTTTATTCCCAGCTCTGTGTAAACCCTTTCATTTGGCAAGACAGTTTCTATAACCCTTTTATTCCCAACTCAGTTTAGCCCCTTTCTCTTGGCAAGAGACTTTCTATAACCCTTTTATTCCCAGCTTAGTGTAGACCCTTTCAATTGCCAATACATTTTCTATAACCCTTTTATTCCCAGCTCTGTGTAAACCCTTTCATTTGGCAAGACAGTTTCTATAACCCTTTTATTCCCAACTCAGTGTAGCCCCTTTCACTTGGCAGGAGACTTTCTATAACCCTTTTATTCCCAGCTTAGTGTAGACCCTTTCATTTGGCAAGACAGTTTCTATAACCCTTTTATTCCCAACTCAGTTTAGCCCCTTTCTCTTGGCAAGAGACTTTCTATAACCCTTTTATTCCCAGCTTAGTGTAGACCCTTTCAATTGCCAATACATTTTCTATAACCCTTTTATTCCCAGCTCTGTGTAAACCCTTTCATTTGGCAAGACAGTTTCTATAACCCTTTTATTCCCAACTCAGTTTAGCCCCTTTCACTTGGCAAGAGACTTTCTATAACCCTTTTATTCCCAGCTTAGTATAGCCCCTTTCATTTGGCATGGCAGTTTCTATAACCCTTTTATTCCCAACTCAGTGTAGCCCCTTTCACTTGGCAGGAGACTTTCTATAACCCTTTTATTCCCAGCTTAGTGTAGACCCTTTCAATTGCCAATACATTTTCTATAACCCTTTTATTCCCAGCTCTGTGTAAACCCTTTCATTTGGCAAGACAGTTTCTATAACCCTTTTATTCACAACTCAGTTTAGCCCCTTTCTCTTGGCAAGAGACTTTCTATAGCCCTTTTATTCCCAGCTTAGTGTAGACCCTTTCAATTGCCAATACATTTTCTATAACCCTTTTATTCCCAGCTCTGTGTAAACCCTTTCATTTGGCAAGACAGTTTCTATAACCCTTTTATTCCCAACTCAGTGTAGCCCCTTTCACTTGGCAGGAGACTTTCTATAACCCTTTTATTCCCAGCTTAGTATAGCCCCTTTCATTTGGCATGGCAGTTTCTATAACCCTTTTATTCCCAACTCAGTGTAGCCCCTTTCACTTGGCAGGAGACTTTCTATAACCCTTTTATTCCCAGCTTAGTGTAGACCCTTTCAATTGCCAATACATTTTCTATAACCCTTTTATTCCCAACTCAGTTTAGCCCCTTTCACTTGGCAAGAGACTTTCTATAACCCTTTTTTTTCCCAGCTTAGTATAGCCCCTTTCATTTGGCATGGCAGTTTCTATAACCCTTTTATTCCCAACTCAGTGTAACCCCTTTCACTTGGCAGGAGACTTTCTATAACCCTTTTATTCCCAGCTTAGTGTAGACCCTTTCAATTGCCAATACATTTTCTATAACCCTTTTATTCCCAGCTCTGTGTAAACCCTTTCATTTGGCAAGACAGTTTCTATAACCCTTTTATTCCCAACTCAGTGTAGCCCCTTTCACTTGGCAGGAGACTTTCTATAACCCTTTTATTCCCAGCTTAGTATAGCCCCTTTCATTTGGCATGGCAGTTTCTATAACCCTTTTATTCCCAACTCAGTGTAGCCCCTTTCACTTGGCAGGAGACTTTCAATAACCCTTTTATTCCCAGCTTAGTGTAGACCCTTTCAATTGCCAATACATTTTCTATAACCCTTTTATTCCCAGCTCTGTGTAAACCCTTTCATTTGGCAAGACAGTTTCTATAACCCTTTTATTCCCAACTCAGTGTAGCCCCTTTCACTTGGCAGGAGACTTTCTATAACCCTTTTATTCCCAGCTTAGTATAGCCCCTTTCATTTGGCATGGCAGTTTCTATATCCCTTTTATTCCCAAGTCAGTGTAGCCCCTTTCACTTGGCAGGAGACTTTCTATAACCCTTTTATTCCCAACTCAGTGTAGCCCCTTTCACTTGGCAGGAGACTTTCTATAACCCTTTTATTCCCAGCTTAGTGTAGACCCTTTCAATTGCCAATACATTTTCTATAACCCTTTTATTCCCAGCTCTGTGTAAACCCTTTCATTTGGCAGGACAGTTTCTATAACCCTTTTATTCCCAACTCAGTGTAGCCCCTTTCACTTGGCAAGAGACTTTCTATAACCCTTTTATTCCCAGCTTAGTGTAGACCCTTTCAATTGCCAATACATTTTCTATAACCCTTTTATTCCCAGCTCTGTGTAAACCCTTTCATTTCGCAAGACAGTTTCTATAACCCTTTTATTCCCAACTCAGTGTAGCCCCTTTCACTTGGCAGGAGACTTTCTATAACCCTTTTATTCCCAGCTTAGTATAGCCCCTTTCATTTGGCATGGCAGTTTCTATAACCCTTTTATTCCCAACTCAGTGTAGCCCCTTTCACTTGGCAGGAGACTTTCTATAGCCCTTTTATTCCCAGCTTAGTGTAGACCCTTTCAATTGCCAATACATTTTCTATAACCCTTTTATTCCCAGCTCTGTGTAAACCCTTTCATTTGGCAAGACAGTTTCTATAACCCTTTTATTCCCAACTCAGTGTAGCCCCTTTCTCTTGGCAAGAGACTTTCTATAACCCTTTTATTCCCAGCTCTGTGTAAACCCTTTCATTTTGCAAGACAGTTTCTATAACCCTTTTATTCCCAACTCAGTGTAGCCCCTTTCACTTGGCAGGAGACTTTCTATAACCCTTTTATTCCCAGCTTAGTATAGCCCCTTTCATTTGGCATGGCAGTTTCTATAACCCTTTTATTCCCAACTCAGTGTAGCCCCTTTCACTTGGCAGGAGACTTTCTATAGCCCTTTTATTCCCAGCTTAGTGTAGACCCTTTCCAATTGCCAATACATTTTCTATAACCCTTTTATTCCCGAGTAAATGTAGCCCCTTTCAGTTGGCAGGACAGTTTCTATAACCCTTTTATTCCCAACTCAGTGTAGCCCCTTTCACTTGGCAGGAGACTTTCAATAACCCTTTTATTCCCAGCTTAGTGTAGACCCTTTCAATTGCCAATACATTTTCTATAACCCTTTTATTCCCAGCTCTGTGTAAACCCTTTCATTTGGCAAGACAGTTTCTATAACCCTTTTATTCCCAGCTCAGTTTAGCCCCTTTCTCTTGGCAAGAGACTTTCTATAACCCTTTTATTCCCAGCTTAGTGTAGACCCTTTCAATTGCCAATACATTTTCTATAACCCTTTTATTCCCAGCTCTGTGTAAACCCTTTCATTTGGCAAGACAGTTTCTATAACCCTTTTATTCCCAACTCAGTGTAGCCCCTTTCACTTGGCAGGAGACTTTCTATAACCCTTTTATTCCCAGCTTAGTATAGCCCCTTTCATTTGGCATGGCAGTTTCTATAACCCTTTTATTCCCAACTCAGTGTAGCCCCTATCACTTGGCAGGAGACTTTCTATAACCCTTTTATTCCCAGCTTAGTGTAGACCCTTTCAATTGCCAATACATTTTCTATAACCCTTTTATTCCCAACTCAGTTTAGCCCCTTTCACTTGGCAAGAGACTTTCTATAACCCTTTTATTCCCAGCTTAGTATAGCCCCTTTCATTTGGCATGGCAGTTTCTATAACCCTTTTATTCCCAACTCAGTGTAGCCCCTTTCACTTGGCAGGAGACTTTCAATAACCCTTTTATTCCCAGCTTAGTGTAGACCCTTTCAATTGCCAATACATTTTCTATAGCCCTTTTATTCCCAGCTCTGTGTAAACCCTTTCATTTGGCAAGACAGTTTCTATAACCCTTTTATTCCCAACTCAGTGTAGCCCCTTTCACTTGGCAGGAGACCTTCTATAACCCTTTTATTCCCAGCTTAGTATAGCCCCTTTCATTTGGCATGGCAGTTTCTATATCCCTTTTATTCCCAAGTCAGTGTAGCCCCTTTCACTTGGCAGGAGACTTTCTATAACCCTTTTATTCCCAGCTTAGTGTAGACCCTTTCAATTGCCAATACATTTTCTATAACCCTTTTATTCCCAGCTTAGTGTAGACCCTTTCAATTGCCAATACATTTTCTATAACCCTTTTATTCCCAGCTCTGTGTAAACCCTTTCATTTGGCAGGACAGTTTCTATAACCCTTTTATTCCCAACTCAGTTTAGCCCCTTTCACTTGGCAAGAGACTTTCTAAAACCCTTTTATTCCCAGCTTAGTATAGCCCCTTTCATTTGGCATGGCAGTTTCTATAACCCTTTTATTCCCAACTCAGTGTAGCCCCTTTCACTTGGCAGGAGACTTTCTATAACCCTTTTATTCCCAGCTTAGTGTAGACCCTTTCAATTGCCAATACATTTTCTATAACCCTTTTATTCCCAGCTCTGTGTAAACCCTTTCATTTGGCAGGACAGTTTCTATAACCCTTTTATTCCCAACTCAGTGTAGCCCCTTTCACTTGGCAGGAGACTTTCTATAACCCTTTTATTCCCAGCTTAGTATAGCCCCTTTCATTTGGCATGGCAGTTTCTATAACCCTTTTATTCCCAGCTTAGTATAGCCCCTTTCATTTGGCATGGCAGTTTCTATAACCCTTTTATTCCCAACTCAGTGTAGCCCCTTTCACTTGGCAGGAGACTTTCTATAACCCTTTTATTCCCAGCTTAGTGTAGACCCTTTCAATTGCCAATACATTTTCTATAACCCTTTTATTCCCAGCTCTGTGTAAACCCTTTCATTTGGCAAGACAGTTTCTATAACCCTTTTATTCCCAACTCAGTGTAGCCCCTTTCACTTGGCAGGAGACTTTCTATAATCCTTTTATTCCCAGCTTAGTGTAGACCCTTTCAATTGCCAATACATTTTCTATAACCCTTTTATTCCCAGCTCTGTGTAAACTCTTTCATTTGGCAAGACAGTTTCTATAACCCTTTTATTCCCAACTCAGTGTAGCCCCTTTCACTTGGCAGGAGACTTTCTATAACCCTTTTATTCCCAGCTTAGTATAGCCCCTTTCATTTGGCATGGCAGTTTCTATAACCCTTTTATTCCCAGCTCTGTGTAAACCCTTTCATTTGGCAAGACAGTTTCTATAACCCTTTTATTCCCAACTCAGTGTAGCCCCTTTCACTTGGCAGGAGACTTTCTATAACCCTTTTATTCCCAGCTTAGTATAGCCCCTTTCATTTGGCATGGCAGTTTCTATAACCCTTTTATTCCCAGCTCTGTGTAAACCCTTTCATTTGGCAAGACAGTTTCTATAACCCTTTTATTCCCAACTCAGTGTAGCCCCTTTCACTTGGCAGGACACTTTCTCTAACCCTTTTATTCCCAGCTTAGTATAGCCCCTTTCATTTGGCATGGCAGTTTCTATAACCCTTTTATTCCCAGCTTAGTATAGCCCCTTTCATTTGGCATGACAGTTTCTATAACCCTTTTATTCCCAGCTTAGTATAGCCCCTTTCATTTGGCATGACAGTTTCTATAACCCTTTTATTCCCAGCTCTGTGTAAACCCTTTCATTTGGCAAGACAGTTTCTATAACCCTTTTATTCCCAGCTCAGTATAGCCCCTTTCATTTGACGTGGCAGTTTCTATAACCCTTTTATTCCCAGCTCAGTGTAGACCCTTTCCAATTGCCAATACAGTTTCTATAACCCTTTTATTCCCAGCTCAGTATAGCTCCTTTCATTTGGCATGGCAATTTCTATAACCCTTTTATTCCCAGCTCAGTGTAGACCCTTTCCAATTGCCAATACATTTTCTATAACCCTTTTATTCCCGAGTAAATGTAGCCCCTTTCTGTTGGCAGGACAGTTTCTATAACCCTTTTATTCCCAACTCAGTGTAGCCCCTTTCACTTGGCAGGAGACTTTCTATAACCCTTTTATTCCCAGCTTAGTATAGCCCCTTTCATTTCGCATGGCAGTTTCTATAATCCTTTTATTCCCAACTCAGTGTAGCCCCTTTCACTTGGCAGGAGGCTTTCTATTAACCCATTTATTCCCAGCTTAATATAGCCCCTTTCATTTGGCAAGACAGTTTCTATAACCCTTTTATTCCCAGCTCAGTATAGCCCCTTTCATTTGACATGGCAGTTTCTATAATCCTTTTATTCCCAGCTCAGTGTAGACCCTTTCCAATTGCCAATACATTTTCTATAACCCTTTTATTCCCGAGTAAATGTAGCCCCTTTCAGTTGGGATGACAGTTTCTATAACCCTTTTATTCCCAGCTCAGTATAGCTCCTTTCATTTGGCATGGCAGTTTCTATAACCCTTTTATTCCCAGCTCAGTATAGCTCCTTTCATTTGGCATGGCAATTTCTATAACCCTTTTATTCCCAGCTCTGTTTAAACCCTTTCATTTGGCAAGACAGTTTCTATAACCCTTTTATTCCCAACTCAGTGTAGCCCCTTTCACTTGGCAGGAGACTTTCTATAACCCTTTTATTCCCAGCTTAGTGTAGACCCTTTCAATTGCCAATACATTTTCTATAACCCTTTTATTCCCAGCTCTGTGTAAACCCTTTCATTTGGCAAGACAGTTTCTATAACCCTTTTATTCCCGAGTAAATGTAGCCCCTTTCAGTTGGCAGGACAGTTTCTATAACCCTTTTATTCCCAGCTCAGTATAGCCCCTTTCATTTGACATTGCAGTTTCTATAACCCTTTTATTCCCGAGTAAATGTAGCCCCTTTCAGTTGGCAGGACAGTTTCTATAACCCTTTTATTCCCAGCTCAGTATAGCCCCTTTAATTTGGCATTGCAGTTTCTATAACCCTTTTATTCCCAGCTCAGTATAGCCCCTTTCATTTAGCATGGCAGTTTCTATAAGCCTTTTATTCCCAGCTCAGTGTAGACCCTTTCCAATTGCCAATACATTTTCTATAACCCTTTTATTCCCGAGTAAATGTAGCCCCTTTCAGTTGGCATGGCAGTTTCTATAACCCTTTTATTCCCAGCTCAGTATCGCTCCTTTCATTTGGCATGGCAGTTTCTATAACCCTTTTATTCCCAGCTCAGTATAGCTCCTTTCAATTGCATGGCAATTTCTATAACCCTTTTATTCCCAGCTCAGTGTAGACCCTTTCCAATTGCCAATACATTTTCTATAACCCTTTTATTCCCGAGTAAATGTAGCCCCTTTCAGTTGGCAGGACAGTTTCTATAACCCTTTTATTCCCAACTCAGTGTAGCCCCTTTCACTTGGCAGGAGACTTTCTATAACCCTTTTATTCCCAGCTCAGTATAGCTCCTTTCATTTGCATGGCAGTTTCTATAACCCTTTTATTCCCAGCTCAGTATAGCTCCTTTCATTTGGCATGGCAGTTTCTATAACCCTTTTATTCCCAGCTCAGTATAGCCCCTTTTATTTGGCATGGCAGTGTCTATAACCCTTTTATTCCCAGTTCAGTGTAGCCCCTTTCATGTGGCATAGCAGTTTCTATAACCCTTTTATTCTCAGCTCTGTACAAACCCTTTCATTTGGGAAGACAGTTTCTATATGTGGCATAGCAGTTTCTATAACCCTTTTATTCCCAGCTGTGTGCAAACCCTTTCATTTGTAAAGACAGTTTCTATAACCCTTTTATTGCCAGCTCTGTACAAACCCTTTCATTTGGGAAGACAGTTTCTATAGCCCTTTTATTCCCAGCTCAGTGTAGCCCCTTTCATGTGGCATAGCAGTTTCTATAGCCCTTTTATTCCCAGCTCTGTACAAACCCTTTGATTTGGGAAGACAGTTTCTATATGTGGTATAGCAGTTTCTATACCCTTTTATTCCCAACTCAGTGTAGCCCCTTTCACTTGGCAGGAGACTTTCTATAACCCTTTTATTCCCCGCTTAGTGTAGACCCTTTCAATTGCCAATACATTTTCTATAACCCTTTTATTCCCAGCTCTGTGTAAACCCTTTCATTTGGCAAGACAGTTTCTATAACCCTTTTAATCCCAGCTCAGTATAGCCCCTTTCATTTGACATGGCAGTTTCTATAACCCTTTTAATCCCAGCTCAGTATAGCCCCTTTCATTTGGCATGGCAGTTTCTATAACCCTTTTATTCCCAGCTCAGTATAGCTCCTTTCATTTGGCATGGCAGTTTCTATAACCCTTTTATTCCCAGCTCAGTATAGCTCCTTTCAATTGGCATGGCAATTTCTATAACCCTTTTATTCCCAGCTCAGTGTATACCCTTTCCAATTGCCAATACATTTTCTATAACCCTTTTATTCCCGAGTAAATGTAGCCCCTTTCAGTTGGCAGGACAGTTTCTATAACCCTTTTATTCCCAACTCAGTGTAGCCCCTTTCACTTGGCAGGAGCCTTTCTATAACCCTTTTATTCCCAGCTTAGTGTAGACCCTTTCAATTGCCAATACATTTTCTATAACCCTTTTATTCCCAGCTCTGTGTAAACCCTTTCATTTGGCAAGACAGTTTCTATAACCCTTTTATTCCCAGCTCAGTATAGCCCCTTTCATTTGACATGGCAGTTTCTATAGCCCTTTTATTCCCAGCTCAGTATAGCCCCTTTCATTTGCATGGCAGTTTCTATAACCCTTTTATTCCCAGCTCAGTATAGCTCCTTTCATTTGGCATGGCAGTTTCTATAACCCTTTTATTCCCAGCTCAGTATAGCCCCCTTTATTTGGCATGGTAGTGTCTATAACCCTTTTATTCCCAGCTCAGTGTAGCCCCTTTCACGTGGCATAGCAGTTTCTATGACCCTTTTATTCTCAGCTCTGTACAAACCCTTTCATTTGGCAAGACAGTTTCTATATGTGGCATAGCAGTTTCTATAACCCTTTTATTCCCAGCTGTGTGCAAACCCTTTCATTTGTAAAGACAGTTTCTATAACCTTTTCATTCCCATCTCTGTACAAACCCTTTCATTTGGGAAGACAGTTTCTATAGCCCTTTTATTCCCAGCTCAGTGTAGCCCCTTTCATGTGGCGTAGCAGTTTCTATAGCCCTTTTATTCCCAGCTCTGTACAAACCCTTTCATTTGGGAAGACAGTTTCTATATGTGGTATAGCAGTTTCTATAACCCTTTTATTCCCAACTCAGTGTAGCCCCTTTCACTAGGAGACTTTCTATAACCCTTTTATTCCCAGCTTAGTGTAGACCCTTTCAATTGCCAATACATTTTCTATAACCCTTTTATTCCCAGCTCTGTGTAAACCCTTTCATTTGGCAAGACAGTTTCTATAATCCTTTTAATCCCAGCTCAGTATAGCCCCTTTCATTTGGCATGGCAGTTTCTATAACCCTTTTATTCCCAGCTCAGTGTAGCCCCTTTCATTTGGCATGGCAGTTTCTATAACCCTTTTATTCCCAGCTCAGTATAGCTCCTTTCATTTGGCATGGCAGTTTCTATAACCCTTTTATTCCCAGCTCAGTATAGCCCCGTTTATTTGGCGTGGCAGTGTCTATAACCCTTTTATTCCCAGCTCAGTGTAGCCCCTTTCATGTGGCATAGCAGCTTCTATAACCCTTTTATTCCCAGCTCTGTACAAACCCTTTCATTTGGGAAGACAGTTTCTATATGTGGCATAGTAGTTTCTATAACCCTTTTATTCCCAGCTCTGTGCACACCCTTTCATTTGTAAAGACAGTTTCTATAACCCTTTTATTGCCAGCTCTGTACAAACCCTTTCATTTGGGAAGACAGTTTCTATAGCCCTTTTATTCCCAGCTCAGTGTAGCCCCTTTCATGTGGCATAGCAGTTTCTATAGCCCTTTTATTCCCAGCTCTGTACAAACCCTTTCATTTGGGAAGACAGTTTCTATATGTGGCATAGCAGTTTCTATAACCCTTTTATTCCCAGCTCTGTACAAACCCTTTCATTTGGGAAGACAGTTTCTATAACCCTTTTATTCCCAGCTCAGTGTAGCCCCTTTCATTTGGCATGGCAGTTTCTATAACCCTTTTATTCCCAGCTTTGTGTAAACCCTTTCATTTGTAAAGACAGTTTCTATAGCCCTTTTATTCCCCGCTCAGTATAGCCCCTTTGATTTGGCATGGCAGTTTCTATAACCCTTTTATTCCCAGCTCTGTACAAACCCTTTCATTTGGGAAGACAGTTTCTATAACCCTTTTATTCCCAGCTCAGTATAGCCCCTTTCATTTGGCATGGCAGTTTCTATAACCCTTTTATTCCCAGCTGTGTGTAAATCCTTTCATTTGGCAAGACAATTTCTATAGCCCTTTTCTTCCCAGCTCAGAATAGCCCCTTTTATTTGGCATGGCAGTTTCTATAACCCTTTTATTCCCAGCTCCGTGTAGCCCCTTTCATGTGGCATAGCAGTTTCGATAACCCTTTTATTCCCAGCTCTGTACAAACCCTTTCATTTGGGAAGACAGTTTCTATATGTGGCATTGCAGTTTCTATAACCCTTTTATTCCCAGCTGTGTGTAAACCCTTTCATTTGTAAAGACAGTTTCTATAACCCTTTTATTCCCAGCTCTGTACAAACCCTTTCATTTGGGAAGACAGTTTCTATAACCCTTTTATTCCCAGCTCAGTGTAGCCTCTTTCATGTGGCATAGCAGTTTCTATAACCCTTTTATTCCCAGCTCTGTACAAACCCTTTCATTTGGGAAGACAGTTTCTATATGTGGCATAGCAGTTTCTATAACCCTTTTATTCCCAGCTCTGTACAAACCCTTTCATTTGGGAAGACAGTTTCTATAACCCTTTTATTCCCAGCTCAGTATAGCCCCTTTCATGTGGCATAGCAGTTTCTATATCCCTTTTATTCCTAGCTCTCTACAAACCCTTTCATTTGGGATGACAGTTTCTATAACCCTTTTATTCCCAGCTCAGTATAGCCCCTTTCATTTGGCATGGCAGTTTCTATAGCTCTTTTATTCCCAGCTCAGTGTAGCCCCTTTCATTTGGCATAGCAGTTTCTATAACCCTTTTATTCCCATATCTGCGTAACCCTTTCACTTGGCAAGACAGTTTGTATAACCCTTTTATTCCCAACTCAGTGTAGCCCCTTTCACTTGGCAGGAGACTTTCTATAACCCTTTTATTCCCAGCTTAGTATAGCCCCTTTCATTTGGCATGGCAGTTTCTATAACCCTTTTATTCCCAACTGAGTGTAGCCCCTTTCACTTGGCAGGAGACTTTCTATAACCCTTTTATTCCCAGCTTAGTATAGCCCCTTTCATTTGACATGGCAGTTTCTATAGCCCTTTTATTCCCAGCTCAGTATAGCCCCTTTCATTTGCATGGCAGTTTCTATAACCCTTTTATTCCCAGCTCAGTATAGCTCCTTTCATTTGGCATGGCAGTTTCTATAACCCTTTTATTCCCAGCTCAGTATAGCCCCCTTTATTTGGCATGGTAGTGTCTATAACCCTTTTATTCCCAGCTCAGTGTAGCCCCTTTCACGTGGCATAGCAGTTTCTATGACCCTTTTATTCTCAGCTCTGTACAAACCCTTTCATTTGGCAAGACAGTTTCTATATGTGGCATAGCAGTTTCTATAACCCTTTTATTCCCAGCTGTGTGCAAACCCTTTCATTTGTAAAGACAGTTTCTATAACCTTTTCATTCCCAGCTCTGTACAAACCATTTCATTTGGGAAGACAGTTTCTATAGCCCTTTTATTCCCAGCTCAGTGTAGCCCCTTTCATGTGGCATAGCAGTTTCTATAGCCCTTTTATTCCCAGCTCTGTACAAACCCTTTCATTTGGGAAGACAGTTTCTATATGTGGTATAGCAGTTTCTATAACCCTTTTATTCCCAACTCAGTGTAGCCCCTTTCACTAGGAGACTTTCTATAACCCTTTTATTCCCAGCTTAGTGTAGACCCTTTCAATTGCCAATACATTTTCTATAACCCTTTTATTCCCAGCTCAGTATAGCCCCTTTCATTTGACATGGCAGTTTCTATAACCCTTTTATTCCCAGCTCAGTATAGCCCCTTTCATTTGGCATGGCAGTTTCTATAACCCTTTTATTCCCAGCTCAGTATAGCCCCTTTCATTTGGCATGGCAGTTTCTATAACCCTTTTATTCCCAGCTCAGTGTAGCCCCTTTCATTTGGCATGGCAGTTTCTATAACCCTTTTATTCCCAGCTCAGTGTAGCCCCTTTCATTTGGCATGGCAGTTTCTATAACCCTTTTATTCCCAGCTCAGTATAGCTCCTTTCATTTGGCATGGCAGTTTCTATAACCCTTTTATTCCCAGCTCAGTAATAGCCCCGTTTATTTGGCATGGCAGTGTATATAACCCTTTTATTCCCAGCTCAGTGTAGCCCCTTTCATGTGGCATAGCAGCTTCTATAACCCTTTTATTCCCAGCTCTGTACAAACCCTTTCATTTGGGAAGACAGTTTCTATATGTGGCATAGTAGTTTCTATAACCCTTTTATTCCCAGCTCTGTGCACACCCTTTCATTTGTAAAGACAGTTTCTATAACCCTTTTATTGCCAGCTCTGTACAAACCCTTTCATTTGGGAAGACAGTTTCTATAGCCCTTTTATTCCCAGCTCAGTGTAGCCCCTTTCATTTGGCATGGCAGTTTCTATAACCCTTTTATTCCCAGCTCAGTATAGCTCCTTTCATTTGGCATGGCAGTTTCTATAACCCTTTTATTCCCAGCTCAGTAATAGCCCCGTTTATTTGGCATGGCAGTGTATATAACCCTTTTATTCCCAGCTCAGTGTAGCCCCTTTCATGTGGCATAGCAGCTTCTATAACCCTTTTATTCCCAGCTCTGTACAAACCCTTTCATTTGGGAAGACAGTTTCTATATGTGGCATAGTAGTTTCTATAACCCTTTTATTCCCAGCTCTGTGCACACCCTTTCATTTGTAAAGACAGTTTCTATAACCCTTTTATTGCCAGCTCTGTACAAACCCTTTCATTTGGGAAGACAGTTTCTATAGCCCTTTTATTCCCAGCTCAGTGTAGCCCCTTTCATGTGGCATGGCAGTTTCTATAACCCTTTTATTCCCAGCTTTGTGTAAACCCTTTCATTTGTAAAGACAGTTTCTATAGCCCTTTTATTCCCAGCTCAGTATAGCCCCTTTGATTTGGCATGGCAGTTTCTATAACCCTTTTACTCCCAGCTCTGTACAAACCCTTTCATTTGGGAAGACAGTTTCTATAACCCTTTTATTCCCAGCTCAGTATAGCCCCTTTCATTTGGCATGGCAGTTTCTATAACCCTTTTATTCCCAGCTGTGTGTAAATCCTTTCATTTCTAAAGACAATTTCTATAGCCCTTTTCTTCCCAGCTCAGAATAGCCCCTTTTATTTGGCATGGCAGTGTCTATAACCCTTTTATTCCCAGCTCCGTGTAGCCCCTTTCATGTGGCATAGCAGTTTCTATAACCCTTTTATTCCCAGCTCTGTACAAACCCTTTCATTTGGGAAGACAGTTTCTATATGTGGCATTGCAGTTTCTATAACCCTTTTATTCCCAGCTGTGTGTAAACCCTTTCATTTGTAAAGACAGTTTCTATAACCCTTTTATTCCCAGCTCTGTACAAACCCTTTCATTTGGGAGGACAGTTTCTATAGCCCTTTTATTCCCAGCTCAGTGTAGCCCCTTTCATGTGGCATAGCAGTTTCTATAGCCCTTTTATTCCCAGCTCTGTACAAACCCTTTCATTTGGAAAGACAGTTTCTATAACCCTTTTATTCCCAGCTCAGTATAGCCCCTTTCATGTGGCATAGCAGTTTCTATATCCCTTTTATTCCTAGCTCTCTACAAACCCTTTCATTTGGGATGACAGTTTCTATAACCCTTTTATTCCCAGCTCAGTATAGCCCCTTTCATTTGGCATGGCAGTTTCTATAGCTCTTTTATTCCCAGCTCAGTGTAGCCCCTTTCATTTGGCATAGCAGTTTCTATAACCCTTTTATTCCCATATCTGCGTAACCCTTTCACTTGGCAAGACAGTTTGTATAACCCTTTTATTCCCAGCTCAGTGGAGACCCTTTCATTCCTTAATGACAGTTTCTATAACCCTTTATTCCCAGCTCAGTGACGACCCTTTCATTTGGCAGGGCAGTTTCCATAACCCTTTTATTCCCAGCTCAGTGTAGTCCCTTTCCTTGCGTAGGACAGATTCTATAACCCCTTTTTTCCCAGTTCAGTGTAGACCCTTTCATTTGGCATGGCAGTTTCTATAGCCCTGTTATTCCTAACTCTGTGTAAACCCTTTCATTTTGCAAGACAGTTTCTATAACCCTTCTCTTCCCAGCTCTGTGGAAACCCTTTCACTTGCCAATGCATTTTCTATAACCTGTTTATTCCCAGCTCAGTGTAGCCCCCCTCATTGGGCATGGCAGTTTCTATAGCCCTTTTATTCCCAGCTCTGTACAAACCCTTTCATTTGGGAAGACAGTTTTTATTTGTGGCATAGCAGTTTCTATAACCCTTTTATTCCCAGCTCCGTACAAACCCTTTCATTTGGGAAGACAGTTTCTATAACCCTTTTATTCCCAGCTCAGTGTAGCCCCTTTCATTTGGCATGGCATTTTCTATAACCCTTTTATTCCCAGCTTTGTGTAAACCCTTTCATTTGTAAAGACAGTTTCTATAGCCCTTTTATTCCCAGCTCAGTATAGCCCCTTTTATTTGGCATGGCAGTTTCTATATCTCTTTTATTCCCAGCTCTGTACAAACCCTTTCATTTGGGAAGACAGTTTCTATAACCCTTTTATTCCCAGCTCAGTATAGCCCCTTTCATTTGGCATGGCAGTTTCTATAACCCTTTTATTCCCAGCTGTGTGTAAACCCTTTCATTTCTAAAGACAATTTCTATAGCCCTTTTATTCCCAGCTCAGTATAGCCCCTTTTATTTGGCATGGCAGTGTCTATATCCCTTTTATTCCCAGCTCCGTGTAGCCCCTTCCATGTGGCATAGCAGTTTCTATAACCCTTTTATTCCCAGCTCTGTACAAACCCTTTCATTTGGGAAGACAG
Organism: Diadema antillarum; assembly: GCF_040938485.1. NCBI lineage: Eukaryota > Metazoa > Echinodermata > Echinoidea > Diadematoida > Diadematidae > Diadema > Diadema antillarum. Next base: position 841,426 of record NW_027270998.1, on the reverse strand, counting down.
TTTCTATATGTGGCATTGCAGTTTCTATAACCCTTTTATTCCCAGCTGTGTGTAAACCCTTTCATTTGTAAAGACAGTTTCTATAACCCTTTTATTCCCAGCTCTGTACAAACCCTTTCATTTGGGAAGACAGTTTCTATAACCCTTTTATTCCCAGCTCAGTATAGCCCCTTTCATTTGGCATGGCAGTTTCTATAACCCTTTTATTCCCAGCTCAGTATAGCCCCTTTCATTTGGCATGGCAGTTGCTATAGCCCTTTTATTCCCAGCTGTGTGTAAACCCTTTCATTTCTAAAGACATTTTCTATAGCCCTTTTATTCCCAGCTCAGTATAGCCCCTTTTATTTGGCATGGCAGTGTCTATAACCCTTTTATTCCCAGCTCCGTGTAGCCCCTTTCATGTGGCACAGCAGTTTCTATAACCCTTTTATTCCCAGCTCTGTACAAACTCTTTCATTTGGGAAGACAGTTTCTATATGTGGCATTGCAGTTTCTATAACCCTTTTATTCCCAGCTGTGTGTAAACCCTTTCATTTGTAAAGACAGTTTCTATAACCCTTTTATTCCCAGCTCTGTACAAACCCTTTCATTTGGGAAGACAGTTTCTATAGCCCTTTTATTCCCAGCTCAGTGTAGCCTCTTTCATGTGGCATAGCAGTTTCTATAACCCTTTTATTCCCAGCTCTGTACAAACCCTTTCATTTGGGAAGACAGTTTCTATAACCCTTTTATTCCCAGCTCAGTGTAGCCCCTTTCATTAGGCATGGTAGTTTCTATAACCCTTTTATTCCCAGCTCAGTGTAGCCCCTTTCATGTGGCATAGCAGTTTCTATAACCCTTTTATTCCCAGCTCAGTACAAACCCTTTTATTTGTAAAGACAGTTTCTATAACCCTTTTATTCCCAGCTCAGTATAGCCCCTTTCATGTGGCATAGCAGTTTCTATATCCCTTTTATTCCTAGCTCTCTACAAACCCTTTCATTTGGGATGACAGTTTCTATAACCCTTTTATTCCCAGCTCAGTATAGCCCCTTTCATTTGGCATGGCAGTTTCTATCTCTTTTATTCCCAGCTCAGTGTAGCCCCTTTCATTTGGCATAGCAGTTTCTATAACCCTTTTATTCCCATCTCTGCGTAACCCTTTCATTTGGCAAGACAGTTTGTATAACCCTTTTATTCCCAGCTCAGTGGAGACCCTTTCATTCCTTAATGGTAGTTTCTATAACCCTTTTATTCCCAGCTCAGTGACGACCCTTTCATTTGGCAGGGCAGTTTCTATAACCCTTTTATTCCCAGCTCAGTGTAGTCCCTTTCCTTGCGTAGGACAGATTCTATAACCTTTTTATACCCCCGCCAAACGAAGTTTGAAGGGGGTATATAGGAATCAGCGGACGGTCGGGCGGTCGGGCGGTCGGTCGGGCGGTCGGGCGGTCGGGCGGTCGGTCCGTTGCAAATCTTGCGTCGCGAACTACTTCCTCAGTTTTCAACCGATTCCCATAAAACTTGGCACAGATGTGTGCCTTGGGTTGTAGATGTGCAAGACGTATTTTTTGACAGTACCCAAAAGTACGTTGCCATGGTAACGGCATATTATGGGCAAAAATGGGTACAAATCTTGCGTCGCGAACTCCTCCCACAGTTTTTGATCAATTTTTATGAAATTAGGTACAGATGTTCATCTGAATATGTTAATGTGCAAGACACATATTTCCGCAGTGGCAAAAAGTGCGTTGCCATGGTAACGGCATGTTATTGGTAAAATATAGGGCAAAATGCTTCATGGCAAAACTGCTTCATCAGTGTTCTTCCAATTCTCATGGAATTCATATTGAATGTTTGTCTTAGGATATAGGTCAGCATGACACATTTCTTGACAGTGACAAAAAGTATGTTGCCATGGTAACAGCTCACATATTATGAGCCAAAATGATGGAAAATTTTGTGTTGCAAACTACTTCCTCAGTTTTTGCCCAATTTCCATGAAACTTGGTACAGATGTGTGCCTTTGGTTGTAGATGTGCAAGACGCATTTTTTGACAGTACCCGAAAGTATGTTGCCATGGTAACGGCATATTAATGGCAGAAGATCAAGGAAAGATCTTGCGGATTTAACTACTTCCTCAGTTTTTTGACCAAAGCTTATGAAATGTGGCACACACCTTGATCTTGGTGGGAAGATGTGGAAGACATATTTTTCGGACGTGTCGGAAGCTGCGTTGCCATGGTAACGGCATATAAATGGCAGAAGATCAAGGAAAGATCTTGCGGATTGAACTACTTCCTCTGTATTCGACTGAAGCTCATGAAATGTGGCACACACATTGGTCTTGGTGGGAAGATGTGCAGACATATTTTTTGGACATGTCGGAAGCTGCGTTGCCATGGTAACGGCATATTAATGGTGGAAGATCAAGGAAAGATCTTGTGGATTGAACTACTTCCTCAGTTTTTGACAAAAGCTTATGAAATGTGGCACACACATTAGTCTTGGTGGGAAGATGTGCAAGACATATTTTTCGGACGTGTCGGAAGCTGCGTTGCCATGGTAACGGCATTTAAATGGCAGAAGATCAAGGAAAGATCATTCCTTGGGTAAGACTGTCGTCACGGGGCGGGGGTATTAATCACCTTAAGTGATATTTCTAGTTTTTCCCAGTTCAGTGTAGACCCTTTCATTTGGCATGGCAGTTTCTATAGCCCTTTTATTCCTAACTCTGTGTAAACCCTTTCATTTTGCAAGACAGTTTCTATAACCCTTCTATTCCCAGCTCTGTGGAAACCCTTTCACTTGCCAATGCATTTTCTGTAACCTGTTTATTCCCAGCTCAGTGTAGCCCCCCTCATTGGGCATGGCAGTTTCTATAACCCTTTTATTCCCAGCTCAGTATAGACCCTTTCATTTGGCAGGGCAGTTTCTATAATCCTTTAATTCTCATCTCAGTGGAGACCCTTTCATTTGGCAAGACGGTTTCTTTAACCCTTTTATTCCCAGCACTGTGTAAACCCTTTCATTTGCCAATACATTTTCTATAATCCTTTTATTCCCTGCACTGTGTAAACCCTTTCATTTGGCATGGCAGTTTCCATAACCCTTTTATTCCCAGCTCTGTGTAAACCCCTTCATTTGGCAAGTCAGTTTCTATAATCCTTTTATTCCCAGCTCTGTGTAAATCCTTTCATTTGGCAAGACAGTTTCTATAACCCTCTTATTCCCAGTTCCTCTGTGACCCCTTTAATGTGGAAAAATTGTTTAGATTCCCTTTTATTCCCAGGTCAGTTTGCAGATCTATTTCTATAACCCTCTTACAGCCATCTCCTCTGTACACCCTTTCATTAGGCAAAACTCCTTTCATAACCTTTTGGATGTCAGTACACCTTGACACCCTTTTATTGTACAAAATTTGATTTTCACAGTATTGAATCTTCAGTAGAAGAGTTGGACTTCTGATGAATGAGATGAGGAATTATTCTGCTGTCAAGGTTCTGAGGTCTCAGAGTACTCCAGCTATGAAAGATTAAAATTTAGCCTTTTACTATGACAGAAAATGATTTTTGATTTTCTCTTAGACCAGTTTGTGAAGTTTATCTTATGAAAAACTTGTGGATTATATCTCACATTTGTTAGATTCTCCATGATACCATACAAATGTGGGCAAACTATCATCGTGGATTAATGGTTGTTGCAATCTTTGCATTCATTCTGTCAAACAGGGAGCTGGTGAGGCAGATGGACGTCACAAACTTCACCCACTTCGCCAGGCTCTTTCAGTCTCAGCTCGTGAAGGTTAGCATGTGGAGATGCTAGAATTGTTTGTTGTGTAGTTGTTGTTGTTGTTGTTGTTGTTGTTGTCGTCGTCATCATAGCTGCTGCTGCTGCTGCAGCTGTTGTTGTTGTGTATCCACCTTGTACAGTACATTGAAGGATGATATTTACTTATTAGTGGTGATATGAAATGTGAATTCTGTGATGGTTTATCCAAATTGCAATTTAAAATAGAATTGTGGTGAAAAAAAAAGAAACATACCAGCCAACAATTAAATCCACCATGCATGCTCTTCATTTATAAAGAAATTATGCTTGAGAACCATAATTTGGGATTATGACATAATGTATGGAAATCTACCAGTAAAAAGTACTGTTGCCAAGATCTCAGATGGAGGGATGCTTGCTGCGACTTAAGTGGAGAAGGTGAGTTCCAATGATAACAAGATCTGCTCTACCTCTGTAACAGATGTGTCAAGGGGACAGTTCAGTGATTGACAGTGGAGACTCACAGGAACTGAGCTTCATCCAGCATTTGAAAAGGACAAATCCGGGCAAGTTCAAGAGGTAAGTGGGTCATCCAAGAATGCTCACAGTACAAACCTGATAGAATTACATCACAAAACTTCATTAAGCAGCAGTAGGTGGTATTCTTATATAAGATAATTCAATATTCTCTGCAAGTGAGCAAACTGTTTGCTTGCAAAGTTAGAGAAAGCACAGATTTCATGACCAAAAAAAAAAAAATGATATTGTATAATTGATATGTTCAAGCTGCAGATGTATTGCAGCACTTCAAGAATATTTTCTTCATGTGTTACATGAACCAAGTAACCGTAACTGACAAAAGAATGGTTTGTGATTGTGTCAACAGACTCTTGTCTATTGTAGTTGATAATATCAGTGTTGTATGGCTTGAAACCTAAGTAAGTCAAAAACTTGTGAAGGTAAACAGTCCCCAAAGCAGCCTATTTCCATGCTAGTCATTAAAGATAGCAATAAGTTTTTGCAAGTCACAGATAATTGTTTAATCTCATATTAAAAAGGTAAAGCAAGATTGGCTGTGATAAAAATGTGTACATATTTATATGCAAATATCATAAAACCAACAGTGGCAGTGTTAAAAGCATAGTATCGGCATGTGTTTTTCTTCAATTTGTCACTTGAAAATAATGTTGTTTGTCTGATTCCCTCTAAAAATAATAGAGATGTGCTGTTCAACGTTATTATGCTGAAATTTATTACAGTAGGTGACCTGACCTGACCTGGTGTAAATGTTTTGTTGCATTGCTGAAATCAAAATGTGTGCACAAATATGAAATGAGAAAAAAAAAACAACCTCAGTATAGTCGATTGATCAATCATTTAATTTGTATTCTTGTCCAGACTGGAAGACCGTTTCTCCACCCCAGCGTCACTGGGTGGTCCCTGTCCCCCTCCAGCATTCCACGGCTGCCAGGAATTCTTTCGGGATTTCATCGTTGCTGCTGACAGGTACATGTAGTAGCTTGTCTTTCAGTAATGCACATTTCAATTTTTTTTCCACGTCATACGAGAGGTAACTCATTAGCTGCGGTGACACGAAACCGTGCATACTTTTACTACCCGGTATTTTGCTTCACATTGTTTTGGCAGTATGACTGCAAACTCCTTGAGAAATTACCACAAAACTTCCCTATAAACTTCCTGCATATACTTTGGAAGTTGCTCTCTTCTCACATAACTACGCATCGTTTTGTGTGGTGTGAATGCACACAGCTGAAGCTTCAAGAAATTTGTCACATGAGTAGATCCATTTCCTGTTTTTTATGTGCATTGCACATTCTTTTGCTTGCTTTTGCACGTGTGTGTTTTTATGCCTCCGCCAACGAAGTGGCCGGAGGCATTATGTTTTCGGATCGTCCGTCTGTCCGTCCGTCCGTACGTACGTCCGTCCCGTTTTGTTTTTGTCGATATCTCAAGAACCGTGAGGTGGTTTTGCATCAAACTTGGTATGAGGGTATACCCTGGGGGGATGATACTTTGTTCGAATTTTAGGGTCACGGGGTCAAAGGTCAAAGGTCACAGGTTATTTTGTGAAAAAAAGATTGAAATTTCATGTTTTTCTCCATATCTCGCAAATGGTTCTAGGTATCTTCATGGAACTTAGTATATATGCATGTATCGATGGGCAGTGATTATCTAGGGAAGTTGGGGGTCATGGGTCAAAGGTCATGGGGTCAAAGGTCAACTCCTCAAAATATCACTACTTTCCTTATATTTATGCAATGCCTGAAGGATATTTTTTTTTTAACTTGATGTAGGCATGTATAACCCAATATATATTCTGTGGGAAGTTTCTTGCCAAAAGGTCAAAGGTCAAAAGGTCAAAGGTCAAGTGACAGTGCTAAATTGCACTTCTTCCTCCATATCTCAAAAGTAACTCAAGGTATTATCATGAAACTTACATATTTATGCATGTTCTACCTAACAGTGATTCTCTTTGGAACTGTGAGGTCAAAGGTCAAAGGCCAGGTTTAGATAATACTATTTTACCATTTGATACTAAAATTATACTTTTTCTCAATACCTTGAAAATTACTCAATGCATAAACTTATAAAAGGGTCAAAAGTCAAGTAAAAATCATCAGTTCCCCCAAATACCTGCACTCTGACGTTTTAATCATTCATCCAATTGAACCTAGTTCTAGGAAAGTGAACATTCAGCACATTTGTGGCAAACCTGTCATTTTAATATTTTGCCAATTGTGTGAAACTGTCATCACACATTGTCAAGACAATGTACTATAGACCTATTAGGAGAACCATGCATTATGGCGGAGGCATACACCAGTCGCCGTAGTGACATTTCTAATTATTTGATATTTTTTGTCCATTTGAGGCATGCATGTTATGACCCCAAAACTATGAGTTGTCACACATCACTGAAACTATATGTGATTTTGTCTGTGGTGTTACCATGTACTCAAACTTTTGGACATTATCGGGAAGTCTGGTTTGGTTAGATTTGGTTTGGTTGTGTTGGTTTTGATTTAGTAATACTCACATAGATATGTTTGTGTCATTTCTTGTTTAGTTTCACATTCAACCAGCACTTGATGGACAGTTTTGCTGCCAAGATCACTGAGGTATGTATATATGCACGTACACACAGAAACTTCTAGAGTCACACAAATTTGATGAACGATGCAATGAGCCATCAAAAAGGTAGACCCTATTCAAACTAATGAAACATTCACCCTGTTCCTCCCACACCATAGAGCTATCGCCAACTTCCTATATGGGCCTTTTCAAATCCTCAACTAAAAAACTAAAAATTTGAATACCATTGAGATGGAGAATATGTAGCTAATGATATATACAATTGCTGTTAACATGACTCTTTACACTTGGTATATTGTAGCAATAACATTTGGATAATTGACTATTGTAGATTTAAGTTGAAATAGTATAAAGAGCATGTTAACATTGTGTTAGAATTATGATGATGAGATTAATGGTAATATATTAGGTAATGACTTGTGATAATGATAATGATGATGATGATTATGATGATGATGATGATTGAGTGATCTTGATGATAACAGCTGTCACCAGCATCATTTAGCTGCATGTGATGAATCAGACTAACTTGGCAAAATATGCAAACCTAAAGAAATAGGATTTTAACAATGCTGTTCATCAGTCCCATGGTTTTCAATTTTTTTTTATGTCTTCCAATCTTACAGCTTAATGAGATACAGCTGGAGTGAACGATCAGATGCAGACAACACCAGTCATCATTGATAATGTGAGTTTAGCAAAGACATAAATTATGCAACCAAACAACGAAGTTCTGCAGGTCTTTGCTGTGCAATTTTTCTGAGAAGAGAAATGAAACCTACACCCGTATTTTAATACTAGAAAAGGCCATACCTCTGTTCTGACATTTTATTTTTTCTGGAGCCTTTGATTTTGGAAATGATTTTGGAAATGTTACCTTTATGAGAGTAGTTGTCAAGTTTTATGTGTGCTACCTAGATGAACTTGGATTAATGGCATAAACTGACCCATGTCTAGGGATATTCTGTGATTTTAATGTGTTTGCAAAACATGAAATAGACTTCTCGTTGGAAGTGATAAACTCGCTAATGAAAGAGGCCCAATGCTGTTGAATGTACACATCATTAAGAAAAGCCTATGTAGATTGGAGCTGGAATGAAAAAAAAAAGAAATTGAAAAGAAAGCATGGAAGGGACAAGTTGTCAGTCATGTGGTGTCTGCTTTATGGTCTGTTACTTTGTTTGTGTAGGTGGACAGAGAAAATGATGTATGTTTTGTCGTGAAGCTGTGCTCATCAGAATATTCTTGGTTACTGTATGAGTTGTTTTCACTTCTGTTTCTTTGGTATTTGTCTGGACTTCAGGAGCAGCGTGAAAACTTCAGTTCTTGCCTGCTGGCCCTCCGTGTGCTGGCCAAATTCCTGGGATTCCTTTCCTTTGTGCCATACCAAGGTGGAGACAAACTACCAGACACTGTCAAAGACAACGTCCTCATCATGCGCAACAAAGTGAGTAGGAGCATTGAGATGTGAGAGCAAAAAGGACGTAATTTGTAGAGACAATGCCTCCTTTCATTATTCAATCTGCCTTCATTCTGCCTCATTTAATTTGCGGTATCAAGTTCTTCCAGTTGTAATATCCTATGGTACTACAAGATGATATCTGAGTATGTAAATTCATATATGCTTCTTGATGATTTTTTTTTGTCTTTTACTTCTAAGCCTCTACTCCATTTCTTTGTGCAAATACATGTACATTTTTATATCTATGTTTTCATTTGTTTATATAGTGATGTCATCATAAATATAGTCATGCATTCATATTGTCGTGTATTCATGTAGTTGTCCAGACATTTTTAGGCACGTATCTTGTCATATTCATGTGATCTTTTTCTTTCATAGAAAGCGAGTCTCCTCACTCTCTCTCCAATTGTTTCATCTCTGCTCTCTGTGTGTCCCAGACCCCACCGGGTGTGGATGTTGCCGGTTGCCTGGCAACGGCAGATGACCACCAGCGCCTGATCCTGACCCTGCCCTGGGTCGTGGAGTACCTGAGCATGATGGACACGCTGGCAGCCCAGATCCACCACTACCACCAGGCCCTCAGCCTCCTGGCCGACATCCACAAGTAAGAGCACACACAGGCAATGGGAAAGGATGTAATGGTAGGGGTGGGATGGGGGAGGGGAAGGATTTTATGAAGGGGGAGGATTTGGGATGGAGGGAATCAGTGTCTTTCTCACAGTACCATTAACTTCTTTGCTTGTGGGATCCACCAACTACCACCAGACCCTCAGCCTCCTGGCTGACATCCACAAGTGAGAGCACAGGGAAGCAACAGGAGATGGTGTAATGGTAGGGGTGTGGGGGAGGGGGAAGGGGGTTGGGTGGGGGAAGGATTTGGAATGAAGAGAATCAGCGTCTTTCACACAGTACCATTAACTTCTCTGCTCGTGGGATCCACCAACTACCACCAAGCCTTCAGCCTTGTTGCCGATATCCACAAGTGAGAGCGCACACAGGCAACAGGAGATGGTGTAATGGTAGGATTGGGGTGGACGAGGATTTGGGGAGGGGGCAGCAATTTGGGGAAGGGGGAGGATTTGGGATGCAGGGAGTCATTGTCTTTCACACATTATCATTAACTACTCTTTTTGTGGGATCCACCACTACCACCAGGCCTTCAGCCTCGTGGCCGATATCCACAAGTGAGAGCACACAAAGGACAGGAGAGGGCATAATGGTGAGGGTACGGTAGGGGAAGGATTTTGGGAAGGGTAAGGAATGAGGATTTGGGATAAAGGAAGTCAGTGTCCTCATGCATTAACATTAACTAGCATGCATCTTCTCGGGCATTTCCCAGTGTTTACATAAATCAGTTTGAAGGGCATGGAATGGATTTGAGTTCATTTGCTGGTTGGCTTGATTGTGGGAGTATGCAGCAAACTCTGATCTTGGTATTCAACAAAGGTGGACATGACATGGTCCCGGGAGATTTTGCAATGGCTGTGTTATCTGTCATGCTGGACCTCTATGCCAAACGTGTGGCAGACTTATCCATGATTGTGCTGTGCTCATCGTTGGTAGAATTGCCAATGCTCGTATGGACAGAATTATACATGGTTCTCCCTCAGAAGTTATGCTGTGCAGGGACCTGATGTACCAATACATGGCCTTTAAGTCATTTTATTCATGTCTATGCCGATATAATGTACGTTTGATATAATTTCAAGTTCATAATCGTCTTTTCTTTTCTTTCCAGGAGAATATCAGTCCAATGGTCTGAAGCCCTTGACAACCCTGTTGTCAACCACAACCTCGTCTTGATTCTTCTACTGCTTGGCTGGTTGTTTGAGGTGAGTGAGGAACGAAAATGACACCAAGATCCTTTTGACGTGGATTACCACAGTGTTGCTCATTTAACCATCTATGTATGGTTTATCGGGACATTGAGATGAAAGCACTTGATAGAGCATGTGTGGAAAAAATATTGAAATAATATGGGAGAAAGCTGAAATCAAATCTCTTGTGATGTCACTAGCTTTCTCACTTACTTTTGTTATCAAAGATGGTTGAGCTTATGATTATTGAGCACTGTGACTTTGATTTCCGTACAGTTCAGGAGAGATAACTTGTTTGAAAAACAGTGAAGCTAGGTCAGAAATACCAGACCTTGAGTAGAGATCTTTTAAAAAATGATAGAAGTATCTGTATCCTGTTTCGATATGAATGTGCGCAAGCAGCTCAACGCTGTCTTTACCTTCTTGTTTTCCATGTATCAAGAACCCTGCCCTCCCTGCTGATCTTCACCTGACGAGTAATCCCGTCCTGGAGAGGAGTCACCATGGCAACAAGCCGGGGTCGGATCAGTGTCTGGACCACCTCCCACTGGTGGACAGACACATTCTCTACACCTGCTGCCCCTTCCTGGGTGAGAGGTTGTTCACTCGGAACAAGCACTTGTGGTGTTGCTTGGCCTGTGAATAATTTTTGTGTATGATTCAGCATACCAATGGCAACATTTGCAAAGATGTCGTAACAGTTGACTATATGCTACTATAATCTTTTGTCTGTACTTAAACATTCACTTTTATTTTTGTTTTTGCTTTTAAACCTGTAGACATACAGAATTTCTGTATGCATATGTCATATGATATATAGCAAGCCATCCCCTTGTCTGTTGAAAAGAATGGATGATTTAGATCTCTTTGAAATGATTGACAGATAGTGTTTGATTTTTTCAAGTGGTTAATATCTCAGCCACTGACAGGTGCTATAGGTATCCAATAATCATTGTCCCCGCCGAACGAGTTCGAGCAGGGGACTATGAAACGGGCTCTGTACGTGTGTGTGTCCGTGCGTCCGTCCGTGCGTGCGTGCGTGCGTCCGTCCGTCCGTCCGTCCGTCCGTGTGTGCGTCCGTGTGTGATCAAAATGTTCAATTTGCTACTTCTCTGTCATTTATGAGCCAATTTTGATTCTGTTTGCTTTATATGATAGCACTACATGGGAGCTTTAAAACTTCTACACAGAATTTCAGTTGTGACCTTTGACCTTGACCTTTGACCTATATTGTACATTTTGCTACAAAATGCTACTCCTTCGCCATTTCTAACCCGATTTCGATTCCGTTTGCTTTATGTGATGGCACTAGGTGAGGGCTTCAAAACTTCTACACAGAATTTTGACCTTTGACTTCTTTGACCTTTGACCTTGATTTTTGACCTATATTGTACATTTTGCTACAAAATGCTACTCCTTCGCCATTTCTAACCCGATTTTGATTCTGTTTGCTTTATATGATGGCACTAGTTGAGGGCTTCAAAACTTCTACACAGAATTTTGACCTTTGACTTCTTTGACCTTTGACCTTGATTTTTGACCTATATTGTGCATTTTGCTACAAAATGCTACTCCTTCGCCATTTCTAACCCGATTTCGATTCCGTTTGCTTTATGGGATAGCACTAGGTGAGGGCTTCAAAACTTCTTCACAGAATTTTGACCTTTGTCTTCTTTGACCTTTGACCTTGATTTTTGACCTATATTGTACATTGGCTACAAAATGCTACTCCTTCGCCATTTCTAACCCAATTTCGATTCCATTTGCTTTATGTGATGGCACTAGGTGAGGGCTTCAAAACTTCTACACAGAATTTTGACCTTTGACTTCTTTGACCTTTGACCTTGATTTTTTACCTATATTGCACATTTTGTTACAAAATGCTACTTCCGGCGGGGACATATATTGCGCACCGCGTAATTTCTACTTTTCCTTGTTTCAATTCTTGAATCAACTCCCTGTAGCATTAAAAAAATGACACCCTTTGATGACACATTATGTTACAGCCATGGTGCAAGTGCTGATATATGTATACATGATATCTATGTGTGCCTGAAATATGACTATGCTGCATTACAAAGAGACTGGTGTATCCCTAGACCCCCCCATGATTTAACAAGTGAGGATTCTGCCTCTATGACAGGGATGAGTTCATCTGTCACCTAACTTTGACCCTTACGCTAAAGGTCAAAAGTTGTTTATTTAAATCTACCACTTCAGGTGACCTGAGGGGCCTGCTGTCCGAGGCCAATCTAGGCATGAGTAACCGGAGCACACAGGTCAAGAAGATCACACCAGTGGCCGTAGACTTGCCAAGCACACCGGTCATCAGTGAAAACCAAATACAGGTGAAGAAAACTTCCATGTGTATAGGATAATGGACAATGCCCTTTTGCAATGTGCATAACATTGCAAAACTGAGATGACTATAAGTGCAAGTTGGGCAGAACCACTTTGAAACAATAGAGATTAAAGAGTTCATGTAATTCAGATTCATTGCTATTTGAGTCTCCAGACATTTATGCACAATGGTGAACAAAACATGGGAAAGGCGAAAGTGTGTTGTAGTGTGACATACCGTATGCGCTGATGTAGAAGTGCTTTGTTAGTTTTTCCTGTCTGTCCTCTGCATAGTTTTTCAGGTTATATGAGATAGCAATCAATAAACTGGACCCTTCCATCAGCTGCATCAACAAATTCTACATTACAGTGTTCACTGGACTCTCGATATAACGAACACAGTTATAACAGAATTTTATTACAACAAAGTAAATGTTCAGGTCCCAAAAGTCATTATCTATGTATCTTTATATGCTTTTAATATTCGTTTTGGCTATAAAGAAGTTTTGATGCAATTACATTTCTATATGAAAGAAAACTGCCAGTCCTTTGGACTTCATTACAATGGGAGAGTCGCCAGTATGATATAATTATTTTATGCTAATCATTTATTCTCTAATACCATTGAACATAATGAGACAAAATATGGGTGTAATAGGTAAAGCACAACATATACATGGTGGGCTGGAGGTGGTTATTTCATCAGAGTGATCTAAGAAATGTTTCTTGATGCTTTATAATGTCCCAGGCTGAGCTGGAGCAGAATTTCTTTCACACGCACTCCACCTCCCTGAAGAAGAGTGTGGAGTTTGTCAGTGGGCGGGTAGCCTCCAACTGCATCAAGTTCATAGACGGCTCGCTAGTCTCCGCAGCCAGGCTGCGAGTGGTAAGAGAGCTTGGGGAAGTGTTGGCCTCCGGCAGCGGCAAGAAGAAAGAGGCTGGGTCCGTCTCGGCGAGGGCCGCGGAAGCTGGAGCGAAGTTGAGCCAGGAGACGCAAGCCCTGGCTAGAGAAGAGGCCAAGAGGTAAGCTCAAGCTTGGTGGTTTTATCTCCTCTCCTTAACAGAGATGACCTTTTTAATGTATTTTGTCTCCATCTTGTCTGTTTCTGAATATTGAAATTGGATGCAGCATTGTCCTTAAATCAATGAAGCACACTTTATTAGTTTATTTGCAATGTATGTCAAGCCAAGCGTACAGAAAAACTGTTTAGAAACCAAGAATATGCAAATGTGTGGTATGTTTTACATTGGTTGACGGCCAGTGGAAAGTGAAAAACAAGTTATGAAATAAGGAAGAAAAGGAAAGAGTGATGCTTCATGATTTATGCATGACAGCAGCTTTTAGAACTAACAATGTAAACACAGTTCAGATAATGTTGAATGATTTATGGGACAGAAATAGTGAAAGACGCGACAAAATTATAGCATATTAACAAAATATTATGCCACACAACATTACAGAACAAAAACAATATCAGCAACGGCATGTGCATTAATACTGTTTTAAAGAACCTGTAGAGAAAAAGTCTCACATTAGTGTATAGCCTGATACATGTGTCAAAAGAATCCTGTTACAAGAAACCTGTAAGACATACAAGACATTTCTAGTTGTACACAGAGGAAATCATCATCTTGATGCAGATTTTACATGGGAAAGATATTTTGGTAGCCTGTATAAACAGCAGTTGTCCCTCTGTACCATAAACATTACAATTTTCTGCAAAATGTTTACAATTTTTTTATGTACATTCTGCACAGTTTGATATAAGCACAGACATGAAAATGCAATATCAATGTGTTCTGTACTTTGCTTTAGAGCAGAAAGAATTGTTTTTGCTCCAGTAAGTGTGAAAAGTCAATCATGTGAAAAGTAAACTATACCCATCATGGCTGTACTCTACATAATGTAAGCTACTCATCATGGCTGCACTCTACAAAATGTAATTGGATCTCTTTGTATTATACTGACCCTCTGGAAATACAATATTTTCAGTGGATCCACATCTGACATATGTTCCAGACTTGTCCCAAGCAGACTGTAACAACTGCAATTGACTTTGGATTCAAACTCTCTACCTGTTGAAGGTTTGTGGAGAGGAAGTGCCGTCTGGCTCTTGAGGTGCTGCTGTCCTGCGATACATCGGAGTCCGTGCTTGAGACGGCGTCAGCCATCAGCTCTCGAATGGCGCTGGAGAGAACGGAGAAGTGGATCTCCACCCAGATTCCTGGTGAGATCGCTTAATAGTTTATCTGTCATCGTCCTTCTCAGAACAGATGGATAGAATTACAGACACTTTTCTCCTTCATGGACTGTTACCAGCATGCATGCATTTTCGTCATAGCATTAATCTCTTCATTGACTCAAGTGAGACAACTACATTTTACATCACAAAGCTCATCCTAAACATATATGAATAATTATAGTGCTTGAAAGAAAAAAAGTTTAGATGTTTATTAATTTGGGATTTTACATATTCCTCTGTAAACTTGTCTAACAACAAAGAGAAGGAAATCTGCATTTATAGAACAGTCTTAAGTTTCATCAAGAGTACTGTATGTTAATGCAGAGTAGGAATAGTTCCCCCAAAATCATGCCTTCAGAC
This sequence comes from Diadema antillarum, assembly GCF_040938485.1. Taxonomy (NCBI): domain Eukaryota; kingdom Metazoa; phylum Echinodermata; class Echinoidea; order Diadematoida; family Diadematidae; genus Diadema; species Diadema antillarum. The sequence continues at coordinate 826,339 of NW_027270998.1, read as the reverse complement.
GTTTGACCTGTGAGGTGTGAAATACATGTAGGACATTAAAAACATGTGAAAATTGGTTTGATAAGCATTTTAGTAGACCTAAACATTTATGCAAATTATAGGAAAGATGATATAAAATAGTGCATCTTTAAAGCAACGTGGCCGTGTTTAATTTAGTCATTTTTCTCATTTTTGCTGTTTTCACTCAAACTAGGTGCCCTGCAGCAGGAGGTGAAGTCCCAGCTTCCAAAGTGTCTGAGAGCACAGACTAGTCTGCCTAAGAGAGAGGGCGTGGCCAAGAAGTTACCTAGGAAACCAGAGAGTCATGATAGAGCAGGCTTGTGTCCGTCAGCTGTCATCCAACACCTCAAGGTAACGAGGCAAATTCCACCTTTCTTTCTTTTTCTTCTTCTTTTCTCCCCTTTGAAGAGCTCCCAAATTTCAAATCCATACTTGGCTATAGGATTGATGAAGAGCAGAAATCACATTCCATTAATTTCATTTTATACTCAAGGTCATAAAGTTTATATTGTCCAAACCTAGTGGAGGTGCACCATTGCGTGTTGGCTTTGAAACATGTATGCTGAAGTACATTTTTTTATGTGTCCTATTTTGATTTACAACCCTGCAATTATTAGTGCTCTTAGAATGGTAGTGTGTACACTTCTTGGTTTTTTTTTTTGTCTTAATCTTTTTGTTATGACTACTTGAGATGCCAACAACAGCTTCCATCAAAAATATTTAATGCCTTTTAAGCAGTCAAAACTATCTACCTGTTCTTTGTTCAATTCTACTAAAATATTAGATTGATTCTGCTCTATATGCTAGCCTCATCATAGTAAGCAAAGTTCCTCTATAATGAAAGCCCTTCCGTTATTGTTATATTCTTGATTTGCAACTCTTTTAGATAATTTCCTCATTTGAGTAACTTCATTTCGTTTCCTTTTCAAAATGCAGGAATGTATCCTTGGAGTGCTAACAAGCTCTGATGCAATCTCTGTGGACAGCCTCCATGATACAGTCAGCCATGTTCAGTCCATGATCCAATCTCGTCAGGTATGTAGGAAACTTTCTTACTTTAAGCCTGGAGCCCTTCGCAGTAATGTCTAGTCTTCCACTCCAGGTTATTAGACTTCAGTAGTCTTAATCTGAGAAATAGATGGAGGCTGTTGAAGAACTTGACCAGAGAAAATATGCATTGGAAAATATTAGAATGTCATTGATGTGTACTATACTCAATATCTTGTCGATATTGCATATGGTTGTGCAGAATTATTGTAGATTTCCAGTTCAGTGGATGTACGCTTGATGAACCTTCATCAGCATTTTTCACTTCATTTCTGTCCGCAATGAATGAAAATAATACCAAGAAAAATGTCAGTGTCATTGCAGCTTCCTGCAAGCACATCGTATAAACTGACCACCATTTTTCAGTGCAGCTGTTGCTTTTCAGCATACTGTTAAGCAAGACATTTTCATGGCATGACATTTTTGCAAATTGGAGCCAACAGACTTTTCTTGGCATGAAACTTTCCACAATTGTCACTGGCATTCAATGCGTACAGTGTAGACAAGAACTTTTGCGTACATTTTAATTCTGCAAATTTTTGGCTCGCGAAATTCGCGAAATTAAAATGCACACGAACATTCCTGGTTTTACAATAGGTATTTTCTGCTTGTTAAGAGGATATTGTAAATAATTAAGTAAAATAATCTTAGATTGAATGCACCCCAGTGATTGAGGCAAATACAGATGGCTGGGCAGGAGACAGCCCTGCAGTTAGACTTCCCATTTTATATCATACCCAATTTATAATTTAGATTCCCAATCTTTATACTCCGTAGCTCTGCGTTGACAAATCAGTGTATCATTTTTGCTCCCTCCCACACCAGGACCTCACACCAGTGGCCTACCAGTCCATTCACCAGCTGACCGTTGAGCTGTGTGTGGCTCTGGCCACAAGGTACCCCCAATATCTCTCCGCCTCTAGCCCAGTCACCTTCCCGCGGAAGGATGCTCACGAAGAAGTCGAGGATGCTGGTGTGAATGTTGAAGACACACATGTGCACTTGCAAGGTTGTAGACAGAAGACAAGAGATCTACAGAAAGAGACTACACAATATCCTAATGGCTCGATTCAGTCACTATCTAACTCGGACGGTGATTTGATGGGCAATCAGTGCAATATATTCAGCCGGACTGGTGAATCGCTCAAGTCAACGTGGGACAGTTCTGATGCCAGGGGGCTGAGAGATCTACCAGGGGAGCAATGCAATAGTAATGTGGCACACAGTGCAGCTCAGGTTGAGAAAGGTGTGGGCACCAGTCTGCACAGTGAGAGAGAAGCAGTAGTGTGTGTGAATGGTGACCACATCACAGCTGCCGGTGTTACAGTGGGAGATTCAGCTGGAGCCGTAGATATGGCAACCACTCTGACACGCCTCACCCTGCTGGAGAGACTGGTGTCCATGTGGCAAGAAGAGTCCTCACCCAAGGTCCCCATAGAGGCTTTCATCAGTGGTAGAACAGCATGGATGATCTCCAGAAGCCAGGACCAAGTGGTATGATATTACCAAGTGATATGATGTTACCAAGGCAACAATTATGGACAGTCATATTATGATTCAGTTAACTGAGTAATCTAGTTTGCCATCATAAAAGAAGAGTTCAGCTCATTTATTTATCAGTCCATTCCTTCATTTGTGAATGAAGTTACTCGGTTTTTGTTTGATATGCATATATTTTTAAAGACAGATGGCTAGTACTACAAAGAATGTTGTTGTTCTGAAGGAAACTTTGCTTTAAAAAAAGAAAATAGCTTGGTAATTGTCTTGTCCTGATTTTTATCAAACTTGCTGCATCTTCACATATTCTTGTGATTGTTGAATGAGAGAGAGGGAGAAAAAGGATATATGTCTAATGTGCCAAACAACAAAAAGTGCATACTGCCAGTAGAGCCAAGTGTGTGTGTTTTTATGCTGACTTATCATAGAAATTACTATGGTTTAAACCACAGAGAAAAATATCACCAGTCAAAAGCTGTTGAAATGTTCATCACTTCATATTCAATTCAGACACCTGCTCAGGAGAGCTACTGTACGAGCTGAAATTTTCGCGTACAGATATTTTCGCGAATTGCTACTTGGAGGACATTTTCGCGTGTTGTTAATTTCGCGGTCGGAGGGTCTAACTGAACTTACTCATTCGCGCATTGTTATATTTCGCGTGTTGTTATTTTCGCGGTTCAAAGGCGATTTCGCGAGATTCGCGAAAATAAAACCACTGCGAAAGTTTCAGCTCGTACAGTATTCTGGATATTTTCAAAACGCTATAATGAAACTACTGACATACATCTTGATAAACAGACGGGTGAGAAACATTTTTTTTTCTTCTCTCGCTGACTCTCTTGTAGGCTTGCTGGAAGTCTATTGTTGAAATCACACTGCAACTGTGCGAGCACCATCTTGCCAGTGAGAGCATCGTCCAATCAGCCTTGAGTAAGTTTGTGATGTCATCGGACATCAATGAGGAGATTGCTAGAGTCATCCTGCCCCTTGTTACCTCTCGGAGTGTGGGTAAGTTTCTTCAGCCGTAAGAATTGCAGATGTAATGACTAACACAATAGCGGACCAGGGCCTTGTTTCATGAAGGTATTTGTAAAGTTACACAAGACTTTAGGAACGACTGGAATATGAAGTGCCAATATGGGTGCCCATTTTATTTTTCCCTTGTGTTTTAACAAAGTACGACTGTATGTCAATATTTCATCTACATTGGGGCAAAAATACACTTTCAACTACAAATGTGTGTTAACATGTAAGAATAATCATTATCATCTGCAAATTTCAGCTTTGACTATTGAAATTAACAATAATTAGGAATCCCACTTGGCTTGCCATATTTAAGTCGTTCCTAAAGTCTTGCATAACTTTACGAACAGCTTTATGAAACAGCTTGGCCCGGAACTATTTTCATAGCTCTTGATTTTTATTACATAATTGTTCCTCCATGGTTCACCCTCCTAAAACTACCCACGTGGAGTTTTAGAGGGCAGTATTTAGGTTTGGAAGGCAATTCTTGAGATTCTAACCAAATCTGCTCAGCCAGCACCATTGTGAGTAAGAAGTGTTGACGGAAAAAATATTTTGACTGGCCCATCGCAGTCACCCTGGTGGTCTTTGGCACAGACCAATGGTAATCCACATGTTTGACTGATGCACCAATGTGCAGAAAGTCAAATGTTGAAACAGTGTCATTATCAAATGTTTGTCAGTAACTGACTGCTACTCTGGCCTCTGTGTGCATATTTATTTACTGCCTCAATCAGACAAAACATTGAAGTGCAATAAAGTTGAAACATATGGATAATTTGTATTTACTACATACTGTAAAACGAGGAATGTTCGCGTGCATTTTAATTTTGTGAATTTTGCGAAAGCCAAGATTTACAAAATTAAGATGCATGTGGAAGTTTGTGTCTACACTATATGTATTGAACGTTAGAGGCAACTCGCGAAAATTTCATGCCGAGAAAAAGGCCGTCGGCTCCAATTCACGAAAATTTCATGCTGCGAAAATATTGTGTTTTACAGTATGTGCCTTATTCAAGATACAACCAATGTGAAGAGCTTTCCCATCACAGTGAACAAACTTTGATACTCCAGCGTAAGCCTATTTTTTGTTGGAATTACTTTTCCAGAAAAAAATACCAACTTGATATAACATGTGCAATATCTACATGGTCTCATCTCCACATTGGATGTATTTTGTAAGGAAGTAACAAGGTATACATTTACAGTATGTGCTACAAAGCAAATGATAAGTGTTGCTGCCTTATGCTTCACACATTCTAGTCACAATACAGTGGACTCCCGTTATAAGGAAGTCCTCGGGACCAGCAGTTTTCTTTTGTTATGTCTAAATTTTGTTATAACCGAACAAACAGACAAACAATAAAAAGCATAGAGTGGATAATGTTGCTGCCTAAATTTTTACTTTGTTGTAAACTGGAATTTCGTTATAACTGTGTTTGTTATAACGGCAGTGCATTGTACTGTCATAACGTTCATAAAAAAATCAGTAAGATTACATGCAGAAGTGATAATGAGAGAACAGGGTCGAAGATAGAGTTTGATTTCTCCACCTTTTGTTACTTTACAGGGTCACAAGAGAAGGCGGCTGATGTTCTCTATCAAGTTTGCCAAGAGGTCCTGGAAAAAGAGGATGAGTACAGATGACTGACAGACGTAGAGCTAGTCTGGCTGAAGATGGAAAAGAAGTGTGTGTGAAGTGAACAGCATCTCACGTCATGGTGCTGAAAGGGCATTAGGAAATTCAGGGCCCGGTTGCATTAAAGCCATGATAAATGTAATGTCATTAACAGTAGCTCTGCAGTAAGTGGTAACTACCATAGCAACATTATTCCCTAGCCATTCAAAGCTGAGAAATCACTCATTGTGATTGCAGAGTTACTATTAATGGTGAAAGTTACCATAGTTTTATGAAACAAGGCCCAGTTTTCAAGGGCTCAGCATCTTTGAATGTTGCTTGCTTAAAACTACCTGTTTGTTATTGTATTTTTTTTTTTTTTTGGACATGAACTTGTTTGACATTTTCATGAAGCAAGATGAATTCTTGTGGCACTGGCAAAGATGTAACAGGGACCTTATGTTCTCTTACATATCTGAATCATAGGGGAAAATCCTCTCTCGTAACTGGAAAAAATCTAACTCTGAGGCTTGCTGCGATCAAAACAAGCAGCATAGGATGTAACAAGCATCCACCTAAGCTGTGTAATTACGCATTGTTTTGGGGCGATGGCGATTTGCTCATATTAATGTTGTCATGCAAAGCCCAAGTTAGTGTATATTGTCACTGATGCATTCCTTTTAGTTCTCTGCTTTCTATCAAAACGACCTCCTCTTTGACCTTTTCCCCTAAGGTACATTTAGAAAATCTTTGCAAAGAGAAGTTGCTAAAGATAAATGTTGCAATATAGCCATCCTATATCTTTTATGTCAATGAATTAATCATGTGAGCACGTGAAATGCCTATCAGCAGTACTTGATATTCCCCAGTCAAAGGAAAAAAAATAGTGTTACAATGTAGGTGAAAAGGAAAAAAAGAGTATGAAAAAGTCAACAGGATGTGTAGTTTCAGTCAATTTGGACTTGAAAGAAGAAAGTAATGGAGTTTCTGAAATTTCACAGATACAGAAAAGTGATGCTAGTTACAACCACATTTGGTATGCAAATTAGCGGAGGTGATGTCATTGTCTCACAGCACTCCCATTGGTTTGTACAAGGTCATGTGACTGGCCAGTAATTCTGCTCAACTGCAACCCCAACTGCCTTAAAAAGTTTTAGGGAGGTTGCTGCCACTCTGCAGTATTTGACGCATATGATTTTATTTATTCTGCTTGGTTTCATCAAGGAAGTTCGAGAAATGGAGTCACAACAATCTTATTCGCTTTGATCCCATGCTCGAAGCCGCCACTCAAAAAATATTTGAAGTATGTGTCAAACTGGATCTGCCACTCAGATGCGAAGACAATTGACTAGTGTCTCATTGCATAATCACCAGCCACTTTCCAAGGAAGAATTGTCTTTGTAATGGTAATTACTTTTCGCTATCCCTACTTACAAACGATGGGCGGTAGACAATGGTAAAGGCACGGGGATGCGGGAATAGAAATTGCTCAAATATTGCTGAAATAGATATCAAAATTACTCGACTGTACGTGTCTGTATGCTAATCTGACATATTAATTTATAAAGAACTATACTTGAAGATGATACCATATTAGTTTCATTTGGCGGAAATAAGGAGAAAAGTGATAAAACCGGCTTTCCATGAGGGTAAACTTTCAAACACTTTCACAAAATACAGCTCAGGTTTACACTTTTGCACATATTTTTGAACGGAATTGACTTTTGTTTTATATGCTTTATCATTAGGTGAAATTTCATTGCATTTGATATATAAACGAGCAGCATATACCCGATATTATGTTAGCATTAAAAATGAATCTTCAGATTGCTCAGAAAGATGGCGGCTTCAAGCATCGAACATCAAAGGCACAAATGCACCTGTGGAATTCTTTTGTCCATCCATAGAAAACTGACAGCTGATTGAATAATTATAGTCAGTTGTAACTCCATCTCTCGAACCTCCTTGGTTTCATTTCAAGCAAGGAATTTAATAAATGACTTTTTGTCCAGACCAGTTGGAAAGTTTGTGAGGCATTGCTCATCCAACTTGTGTATGTGATCTTGGCCAATATCTGTTTTTCTTTTCTTTTTTTAACCGCTGAAACAAGAATTCCATACAATTTACGTATTCATGAATTCCATATCATTCTATTTTTTTTTTGCTTGGTTGTAATCAAACATCTACTGCTCCTTATGTTTGACTTGTCCTGTTTGTATACCTATGTTGAACATTGATTGGCTGCTATCACTGGCATAATATTGATTCTCATTGTGTGAGTTAACTTGCCTTCTTATGTGGCATATGATAATCTTGTATAACCAACTGTGCATTGTTGCAAAGTTTACTATTTTTGCCATGCAAAAACTCTTCCTTCTATATTTCTATGCTTCCGTACTTCTATGTCATTTACTTCCAGATAATAATGCGTACTTGGTTATCTAGCAATGTGTCTTGTATATAGGAAATATCTACTTAAAAAGAAGTTACTATTCTGAGTTATATTCCAGCAATTTGCTTCAAGTTTCAAGACACAGTAAAACAAACATATTTTAGATGTCAGCTCGCCTGAAACATATGCCTCAGAAAAGCATGAACTCTTCATTGCATCATGTTGATGTCCCAAACACAGTCCCAAACACCATTACTGTCAACATTTGTTTTTTTTTTTTGGTTGTTGTTGTTAGAGGGGGGGGGGGGGGGGGTTGTTTTGTTTGTGTTTTAATGTACAGAACTTGGTTATATGAATTTGTAAACAGGGTCTTGAGATATGTATGGAAGAAAAGTAAAACTACAAGATGCTTTTTAAGGGCATTTCTAGTTCACTAGTCTAGTTCTGGTTTAATGAATGTACTCATCAGAATTGTCCTTTCGAAGCTCACAGAAGAAAAAAAAAAAACATGAAGTACAGCTCCAGTCATCATGCGTTATCATTTTTTATTTAATGTCTGAATAAGTAAGAATGAATTTCATCTTTTGACAATATGGAAGTGACTACCAAGTAAAGGTAATAACCTTTGCCAATGAATTTCTCTGATAAACAGAAATGACAATTTGCTTCCCTGATAGATGAGGCTATGGTGGAATGATGACTGGTTGTGAACCACTTTAAGAGATGTCATCCTAATATAACAGGAGCAGATGAGGGCAACTCTCTGAGATTCTGTAATACTTTGAACCACTTTCTTTATGCAGCTGATTTTTCCTCTGTTTTGTTTTGTTCTGTAGCAAATATACTCTTTAGACACAGCAGTGTATACGACAAATATTTTGTGAGGTTTTTATTTTTTCATTTTTCATAAGTTGAGTGCTATTCGCAAATTCAAAAACAGGTGAAACTATAAACTTTGATATTGAGATGAATGTGACGTGCACCCATTCATTTCTGTGTTCAGTACTGTACTCCAAAATCACAAATTTAACTACTCACAAAATTATCAGGAACTCCCAATTCGTGAAAAATTAGATTCTTAGATATATGGCATATACAGAGTACTTGCTTGACGAGGGAAAAAAGGTACAAAGTGTATGTTAAGCACTCAAATCCATATGGAGGTACAAGTTTTGTATGACGTACAACGACTTACTGTGACTTTTCACATGTAGAATGCATAAAACATTAATTCACCATAGCCCTTTACTATTAGTAAGCTGTTGTAATATGTCATTGCCACCCTGTGACATATGATTGTGGAGAGCAACATAGATTTTCTTGACTGATTTTTAGTCTTATTTAATGGTCTCTGAGGTACACCAGTTGAGTTTTGCAGGCAAATACATGCTTTGCAAAAAGTGCCTTGATTGTTGAGTTTGGGTTTATGTAGAAGCCTCTTCGTGACAAACTTTTGCACTTTGTGATCAATGTTAGTATCCTGATGACAGTATTTGGTATCAGAGGAAAATGTATGATTCTAGGCTGTGGCTGCCATCTTGTGTTACATTAACAGCAATAGCAATGAGTATTAATCCAAGCAATTATGCATGTCATCATTATATTCATTTTGTGTGTATTATTAATGTGTATTCCCCCAGAATGGAGCTTAAGTGGGTTGAAGTGTCAAAATCACAGGAGGGCATTCACTTTCACTGTGCAATCACCAAATAGTATATTATCTTGTGTTCAACTGAGATTTACCTCCTTGTGTACAAAATAGTTTGCCTCAAACCTCGAAGTCACACACAAGTTGCCGAAAGTTAGTTCCCTAAATGCTTATTGGTAACACATGTACTTGGTAAGTATTATTGTTGTTGTCGATGTCAGCACCATCATCACTATTACAATCATCAATGCTTTTAGATTTGTTGCTGCCTTTACTGGATGTAAAAATGGTAAAATTGGAAGCCTCGACAAGATACAGTGTAGTGCCACCGACATGCCCTGGCTAAGGCTTTGTTGATGATCTAATGGTGCCAAAAAAGAATTCTTTTAATGTGACTAATTTCACTTGAACTTTTTTTTTCTTGAAGACATTTCTTTCATTCCACTGCTTCCATTCAATGATACTTTGCAAGAAATTCTTGTATGTCTGAAAAATCTGTGTAAATTGCTTGAATTGTGTGTGTGTGTGTGTGTGTGTGGAATATGTCAGATTCTTGTGTATTCCTGTCAAAAATATCAAACCAGATGAGATATTTAATAGATGTAATCTGAATGTACCTGCAATTCAAATTATATTCTTCTCCTTTGTAAAAAGCAAAAAATATATCAGATGTACAATGCAAAGAATAAAGATGCTTTTGTTTCAATAAGATTCTCATTTCAGCTGCTTGATATGAAGACACTTGATGTGTACAGGTATGTAATGTAGAAAAAGATATTGTGTGTGTATGTGTGTGTGCGTGCATGTGTGTCTGTTTGTTTGTTCTGTGTGGAATCTGCCTCCCTTCCACCCCCCCCCCCCGATTTAGCATAGCCAATAAAACAAAACAAAAAACAAAACAAAAAAAAAAACGGCCTGATTAGGGTGAAGGCCCTAGGACTACATTTGAGGTATACATGTACATATGTATAATGCACCTGCCCTTTCTGCATATTTAGGACCTGTATGAAGGTCAATGGTTTTCACACGATTCAAGTGGGGAAATGTGAAAATTCTTAAACATATCCTTGATGTTGTGTATTACTACATTATGCCTGAATTTTTACTAACCAAACTGAGTTTAAGTATTGTTTCTTACGGTTTTCGTTTATCAAAAAAAAAAAAACCAAACTTAAAAACAAATAATGGAATATGCCTGGTTTTAACGTAGGGCAAGCTATCATATTCCTGGTTGAAGCATCTTACAAGAATGTATGTGTGTGTGTGCACTTACCCATGGTGTAAAGCGAGGACACACATACGAACTTCACATTTAAACCGAGGACACAGAGAACAGAGGACGTACTCGGTAAGCAGACCATTCCAAACGGTTTGCTTTTGCATGCTTTTGCATGTAGGGGTACATGTTTGTAGGTCCTCAATTAGCATTATTGTAATAAGTCCTCGGTTGGATGGTAATATATGAATGAGTCCTCAGTTGACAAGAGTCCTACTGACACACAGGTCCTCGGTTATGTGGTAAAATTCTTATGGGTAAAACAGGTCCTCGGTTTCCACCATAGACGCGTATGAGTGTGTGTGTGTGTGTGTATGTATCATTAACAGTGAGAGGTCACACTTCTTAAGCTTGTTCTGTGCAAGATCAGGTGGAAATTGGGAGGATAACGTTTAGCAGTTGGGTAAACTCTGCCACCAGTACAAAAACTTGACGAACAACACCATACCAGGACACACATGCAGAGGATATACTTTTGCATCATATTCTTTGCATTCATGCAATTTATTCGAGTTGTACTCGGAGTTCTCTCAAGTTTAAAATGTCAGTTTTGCGTGCTTGCAAATTGTATACTCTCTTGGGTGAGATTTGCAGAAGAGTAAACACAAAAGGCGAGTCTGGCAGTTACAATACATACAGAAGACTCGTCACTCGACTTGAAATGTGCCACATTTAATATTGCGTGCTCACAAAGGTGTCTATAATCCGATCCTTTATACACTGCAGTGCAATGCGTCATCAGTCTTTAAATACTCAACTTAAAAAAGGCTATGTGGTACAAAGACAGTCATACGTACAGGGTATGAATGAGTAGTTGACATTCATGGTTTTGTCTGAGGCAAGAATCAAAATATTTTATGTTTGCAAAATGAGAAGTATCTCAACACGGCATTCAAGATTTGCTTACCAACAAGTTCAGTGCATCTTGTTCCACAATCACACTCTTTTTATCATCCATGTGGCAAATTAGATTAACCAGGTCATGGTTTAAATTCACCACATTTTACAGCAACAACAGGACAGTGTATCAAGCGTTGGCCAATGCACACAAAAGAAAGAGAAAATATGGACGATTGTAAAGGCACTTGGATGCGAGGAGAGACGCCTCAAATTCCAAACAAATCGTGTGCAAACGTGTTGGTGTAGCAAAATGAAAGATTACCTCATCAATAAACAAGCACTTTGTTTTTGGTTTAAAATCACTATCCAGAATCTTCACTTTCAGTAAGATTCTACTCAGTCAGATGTCACTTTGGCCAATTGGTTTTGAAGAAAGTTCTTTCTGACATTTGACATCGGTTTCTTGACAAAAAATGAAAACGTCATGTGGCACACTTGCAGATGTTATTGGCATAATGGATTGTTCCCAGATAACAATTTTGTCAAAAGATGGTGAACTTTTATCAATAACTGTCTTTTATTTCATTACAAGAAACACTCTAACTTCTTAACCAGAAATCCCTGGTATAACTGGTACGTGGTTTTTTAAATTACTTGAATTTGTTATTATATGTTAAACTTCATATCATACATTTTCTTTCAACAATGCGATCATTCATTAAGACCTGAAGTATCAGTTTTTATATACGGGGGAAAGTAAATATAAGACTCAAAAATATACATAAAAAAATAACTTTCAAAGAAAATATACAGCATAAATAAAAATTTGACGATTTGACAATCTCCTTTCAACAGATAAGAACAAACACAAAACCATTGCAGCTTATGAAAAAAGATAAACAGAACGTTGGTGGTTAATGAACAGATCATTATAGTTGGTAAACGCATCTTCCAGAGGTCTTTGATATTAATGACTACATCGTCGGTTGAGAAAGAGAATGTCATTAAGGTGCCTCAAACACTATGGCTGTAGTGGTAACTTACGCCCTTATCATTCTCAGCCAGCGACATGGACATCACAGGAATTTCGTTATCACATTTCATTTGGGTATTTGAATAAGTCCAACCGTAAAGCAAGGCATGAAGATGACACACAAAAAAATCATGTTGACTCAAATGAGATTACTCACAAACCATGTGTAACTTTGAATTGACAAGCAGTGTATGAACAATATTAGAGATGACTCCTTGACATTCCTTCCTTTACATAAATGCCAACAAGTCACAAATACTCTGTAGTGTACGATTTCAAAATTATGTCTGATAAATTATCTCTTGGTATATATTACACATTGCAATGATGGGAGAAATAACCTTTCGATATAACTAAAGAACACCTCTCGATAGGTCAAACTTACTGTTGGTTATTTCATGCACATATTAATTAATCGATAAGCTGCCATGCAAACTTGTACTTATGAGTAACGGTACTCCCTTTGGATCAACACAATGACTTAACATGGATTCCTCCTCTCATATTTGGCATGCATATGATTACACTACAAAAAAAAAATCCTCAGGAGCTCAATTCATTGAAGATAATGGTAACTTACGATAACAGCAGACACTGCAGCCCATTTGTTACAACTTTGGCAGTTTTACACATATCTTGTAAGTTTAAATTATAGGTTGTTCTGCTGCATTTCCTTCCTCGGTGTACCATAGCTGTATGCAATATCGTTCTACCAAGGAATGCTAGCTCCCTCTCAATTCTCTAGGCTATATACAACGGGAGTCCGCGCCCTCTCCATCATCTCAGAACTAAATATACACCAAGTTTGGGCCAACATCACTTCATGCTATTATTGCAATCATGGGGTAATTTGATGCAGGCCAGATTTCACAAACACCTGAGCACCGTCAAACTTCTGTTGGAACAAACTGGTCAAACTTGCACACTTTGCTCATGTTGCTCTAACATGGAATAACTGGTCTGTGAACATATACATATATCACAGACAACTCCATGGCATTGAGTGGAGTTTATATGCCTGTACATGTATGTTATGTGCCTGTTGCCAAAAAAAAAATCAAAAATCAAAAAAAAAAATCATCATTTTGCTCTTGTTACATTGTTTGCTCTTCATCAAATCAAAATTACAAATACTAATAATTTACCTATATCAGTTTTTACCCTGATCCAAGTTCAACACAATTTACTTGTTGTGTTTCACTTTTTTATTTTGTTTTTTTTACCACATTTTAGATGTAAAAATTAACAGAAAGAATACACTCATCACTTGCATAAATCTGACTCATACTGAGGCATGTAGGAATTCTTATTCACTATATACTACAGACAACCATAGCAAAACTAAGGAAGTTAATTGAGATGAAAATTCAATTTTATTTTCTATCTAACTCTGTCTCAGAGGGACATATCTGAACTTGAGATGGTGATAGTAAGACATTCCAACAAACGCTACAAGTTCAGCCACACTTCGTTTGCAAGGCCAAAAAACAGCAGTGTATTTCAGGAAAAAAATACTTGATTGTCGTATAATACTTAGTTATTATTTTCTCTCTCTCTCGATCTCTCTCGATTCTTTGTTCTTATATTTTGCTAAATTTGACTTTCTCTCTCATAGCACATATTGCTTATACAACAATCGTATATGCACACACAAACACACTGTTGGTGGGCTACAGATATTTTTTTGTCTTTTTCAGGAGTGTGTGATGATATGAGATGAACGACATTGATCTTTATAAAAGAAAAATATGATTACCCAACAGTCCATCACTTAGTTTCTATCTCTCTCCCTCTCTCTCTCTCTCTCTCTCTCTCCCCCTCTCTCTCACTCTGTATCTGTCTGTCTGTCTGTCTCTCTCTCTCTCTTTGAACATTGTAACATCTCAAAATATCAAGAGTTCAATTCTTACTAGAGAGAGACTCTCACAAACAGGAGTTTTAAATTACTGAGAGAAATATCTCCAGATGCCATGTGTCTGTTCTTGCTGGAGATAGAATCTATCCTTGGCTGATGGAGCAAACACGCAGAGTTTTGCCTCGGACACCCCCCACTACACTTATCAAAATCCACCAGAGCTTCCTTCATCATCATTTGGCAATAGTTTGTCTGATACAGCTGATGATGAGTAACACAGGCTCCAGATAGAGAGAGTTGAACAGTGGAAGTAAATCAGCACACTTGATGAGCAAATGACGGCGTTTCATTTCCCTCCAAACATTGATCACTGACGGCCTGAATGAATGAGTTTGAGGAGTTTGAGAAGTTTGAGCGGGATGAGTTTGAGAAAGCTTGGCCACCTCATCAAATCTAATATCACATGTCACTTATAGAGTCCAGAATCAAACTCTCAGATGACAAGCCCATCCTCCTCCTCCTTCTCCAAGCTTGCTCTGGTGTGACTTCTTCCCCTCTTTGTTGCCGAGGGATTTCGTCACTTTCGTCCTCCACTTCATTCGATCACTAGAAATACTAGAATGGCAAGTTAAAACCTTGGTAAATTACACTATTTTTTCTCTTGTCTACATCACAGTCCTGGAGCAGTCCCTCAGACTGCTCCCTGATGACCTCAACATCATCTTCCAGTGATGCAGTCTCATCAGCTCCTGGATTAGACAGAGATGCTGTTTATCCATCTTCTGTTGATGGGGACTTCATGTTTGCAGCACATCACATGAGAGAGGAAGATGTGAATGTGCATTGAGAGATGATACCAGTCACTTGGGATATGCTACCCCAGTGGTCTCAAAGGGGGGTGGAGTCAAACCCCCTCAGAGGTTAATACTCACTCCACCTCCTCATGCTGGTAGTGGGCCTGAGGATGATGCTGCTGCTGCTGTTGCTGCTGTTGCTGGGGATGCCTGGGCCGTGCGAGGGCCGGGTTGACCGCGCCCGCCCGCCCAACGTGGCCCCGGGGTGTGGACGGGGGCAGTGACCTGGGGCTTTCCGAGTCGGAGGCGGTGCCGAAGTTGAACTCGTTGATGTATTGCCGCCGCATCTGGTTGACAGGCGAAAGTTGCTCAGGGAGCTTGATCTCATTGCGAGGGTCCACCATGCTGTGGATTTCTGTGATGCATACCAGGGTAAAACAGAGATGTTACAACTTGCGAGTAATACAGATAAAACTTACAAATGTAAACTACTCAGAACTCCTCAACTTTACACATCAAAATGATGAGAAAGTCCTCTCACAAAATAAATGATATTCTTTTACACCTAAATACAACTGAGAAATTATGCACTTGTATACAAACTTCATTCTGAGGGTTTTGAGGACAGCCAGCTGGTACTGTTGTCTTGACCTCCCCTTCATAAAACTATAATAAAAACATAATCTTCATCATAAAACTGTTTATCACACTCCAAACATTTTGTTTTTGAAACTCTTTTAAATTGGCGATGATACTGAGCATTAGGTTCTTCAATTTGATTACAATACATCAACTGTTTACAGCAGAACATGTGAAAGCATTCAATAAGAAATAAGATGAATTTATATATCATGTCGAATGTTAAACTGTTCATTGCCATAAATGACATGACTCAATTTGCAATTTGCTAAAAAGGGCGTATTTTCCATCTTCCATGTGTTTGGTATACGTGACATTACAAGTTGCTAAATTGAAGACAGTTCTCTATTTCGACCAGATCTTTCCTGAGTTAAGTATTAATAAATCTCCACAGTATGGTATGGCAGAGACATAACCTTCAATTTGATTTGGAGATAGACACATCAATGGCAGTTTTTACACAGCATTTCTCATTTATTCCTCAATAAGTGGGAGAGAAAGAATAATGAAGAGGGATTCAGTCTAAAGTAGTTCACCTTCTAATCTCTTCTCCATCTTCCGTAAGTTCTGCAGGATGCCTGCGACCTCCTTGTTGTTGGTCTTGAGCAGCGGAAACTCGGAGTCCCTCAGGACGCGAGACAGTTCCTCCTCACTGGCACCCGGCTGCTGCAGCTTCCTGCAAGAGGACAGATCAGAGGACCCAGAAGCTTTTTAGCAGACACGTGCCATGCAAACCTCCTTGACTTCTGAATCAAAATACCACAGCTCACACTCTGTAGCTCTCTCTATTGCAGCTGTGAGATTTGGTGGTGCCCTTGTGAAATGACTCACAAAATGCTAAAATCAGCAGTTCACTCTTGCACACTCCATCTAAGTTGGTCTGAGTCAAAGTATCACCAACGTAACAATCATATAAAAGCAATAATGTAGAAGCAGAAATGTTCACAGTACATTAATTTTCGTATATTTCACTCTACTTTTGGCTAGTGTGCATTTACACTGTAAAACCAGTGAAAATCACACTTTTCTCTGCATACGTTGAATGGGTTGATAATTGCTGAGCACAATTTCAAGAACCCACGAATATGTTTTTGAGCCACTAAGCGTGAAATATTAATTGCGCAAGAATATTGACTTTTACAATAACGAGAACGATATTCATGGTGACGATGGTCACATTAATGATATTATCATCACTGTTATCACAATCATTGTTACCACCATTATCGTCAACACTGTTGTCATCATTATTCATAATTACCATTATCTGATTCATTGTTATCATCATTATTTCTATCACCATTATAAAACTGCCATTACCATAACAGCGAATGACACACACACACACACACACACACACACACACACACACACACACACACACACACACACACACACACACAAACGAACAAAGTAACAGTCTGTTTACAGCTACAGAAACCCCTTGAAACATTTCACTCATCATTGAGCTGTAAATCAAGACAGGGCAGCATCAGATATGCAGTCATGCATGGACCTTGGAAACCTAAAATATCTCTATCTTTCACTGATCGACATCCTGCAGCAGCAACACACAAGGATTCTAGTCAGGATCTACAGAGATGAAATCAGTAATGGCACTGTGTATCCTAAGATGGCCATCAGTGACGACAGTCTACAATATCACAGACATGAAAACTCTACAGAAATAGGTCAGGATTTCCTCTCAAAATGTCTTCTTGGGTTTTTTTCAGGTTCTATCTCTTGCTGTTTAAAACTTTTTTCTTTTTTGGGGGGGTACTTTTTTTGTCTTTTTTTTTTTTGTTTACAGCATTTTTGCATTGAAATCATTTCTGGGATAAAGAGATTTCAGATGTTCCTTGCACACATCTCTTAAGGCACACTTCCTCTTTGGATTCTGTTCCATCTCCCCCCCTCCCCCCTCCCCCCCTCCCCCCCCCCCCCCTCCCCCCCCCCCCCCAATATCTCTTACTCTCTTTCTCTGTCTCTTTCACAATGTGATGCTAGCCTTCAAACAAGCATGAGTTAAAAACATCTTATCAAAAGTCACACACAAAAGACCAAGTGCAGACAAAAGTGTAGGTTAGGGATGACACATTATATGACATGACATTTTGATAAGGCTAAAATTGCAACCAGCACACTGACTGATGGATTCGCATGTAAAGTCCTTTGCTTCGTAGAGGATTGACATACACAAGGATTAAAAAAGAAAGACAAAGAGTGATGCTACTTTACTAGTGGAAAATTGAAAGTTATTGTTGTTGTTGTTGTTTTTTGTCAAGCTTTGGGGAGTTTTTTTTTTTTTTTTTTCTCCAAGGAATGAACCATTATGGGGCCATGTGTCATTTTTTATTATCAGAGGTGATATAACAGGGGAAGCCAGAGTTGAAGAAAATAGAATTATTGAAAGAAAATTTGCAAAACCATATCACAGAAGATGTTGCATGATATGTCTGAGCAGGCTGCTGAAATCAACACAAGAAGATCACTTCAATTCAAATACCAATTCATTTTTCTTTTACCCTTCTATTTTCTGGTTACAAACAACATCTGTACCACTCTTGCACACTTTATATCTATATCAATACTTTCTTTGAGCCTCTGAGAAGTTTAATACCAGCAAAACAAAAGTTCCACCTAGTATTTTCACACTCTGGGATTCAAACAAGATTTTAACTGGCCAGAATTGCAGAAAAAACAGATAGAAAGGGAAGGACCCACAAGATCATAATAAAGAAACTGAAATAAAGCAAGAGTTCAGCTTACTTGAGTTTGAAGGCAATCTTGTCCGCAGAATCTTTCATCTTGATGGACAGGTGGTGGATGGAAGACAGTACCAGGCTGTCAAATGACTGCAGGAAAGGATTGGGGAGAACAAGATGGAGATTTTAGATTCCATCCACCTGGGGAAGGCATTTTCTGTAGGGCGTTTAATTACGACATGTAGCAACATGGGCTGCAAAATTTATCACAGTTGAAAAAAGGAGGAGGAGATTTCTTTTAGAATGAATGATGGCTGAATGTTAAATAGTTCCCTCTTGTGTAAAACACTCTACCAAATTGTACATTTTCCATTTTATTCATAAAAGATGAAGCGCTAGTGAGAGAGCATTGTTCAGTGGAATGAGCTCATCTACCTGCAACAGGCCTGTCTAGAGTCTGATAAGTTGCCCATATGTGTTTTCTGAATCTATAACTACAATAAACACTGTAACCAAATGTCACACTGTTGCTAGGTAAGGCAAGTCTTAGGTATCTCTTAAGTCATTTTTGGCAACATCATGGATAGCTTTTGCATAGAAAGCATGCATATAGAAATTAAAGGCATTTGCAAACCAGTTATGGAAAGTAAGGAGAAGGAAACTGCTATGAGACACATTTCTTTCTTCTCCAACATCCATGGAAGAAAGAAGAAAAATATGACCATATTCTGCTATCCTAAAATCAGGAAATCTTGTTACTTGAAGCATTCTGCAGAACACTAGCAAAAGCTTAACAGATGTTTCATATCCCCCAATGTCAACAGAAAAAAGAAGAAGAAATATAGATTCTGCTAGCCTAGAATCCCGAAATCTTGTTATTCAGAGCATTTTTCACTACACTGGCAAATGCTTCACATTAATACTACCAAAGGAGGCATTTTCCCCTCCATCAACTTGGCATGCTCATTATATTGAGTGTTTCTAAAGGAATACATGGATAATAAGGTCACATGTCAGGCACAAAGGTAATGAACAATGCCATACTCAACTACAAAGTAAAAACACAAGAAAACATATCCCACAACTGATATATAACATGTAAGATGCACTGTAATATCTACACGGTATCCAAATAAAAGCATGCTTTCATGAAATTAACAATTGCTAGGGTTCTTTCACAGAGAAGAACATAACTAAAATAATCTCCAGATGCTCATGACTGAAGACTCTCACATATGTAAATGAACACCATCATGAAAATAAACAGAAGCTCTGCATTTGGGAGGAAATTCAATATTTGTCTTCTGCATTTCATCAGAGAGTGCAACCTGAAGTCTTTACATGGTATAAATGCTTCAGAAATGTATCCATATTTTTTCTCCAATTTCCACCAATTTCCAGTGCAATTTGTAATCTAATCCAGAATCAGTGCTGACATTCTTGTTTATGTACATTCAAAAAAAAAGAAGTTGAAAAGGATGGACAAGAGGCTTACAACATGCTACATTTGTTGCAACTCATTGGCAGTTATGTGTCACATGACCCTGCCTGGCCTCTCCTATAGAGGACAGTATGACCTTGTCATTGAATCAGGTTACAGAGTGTCTGCCAGCCAAAGGCACAGTCATGTGAACTACAAGTAGTAATTTAAGTTGAAATGAAGCCAAGGTACATTTTACAAGCAATCTTTGTTTTTTGTTTTTGTTTTTTCTCTCTTCACACTAATTCAACTTCCAGTCACTATGAAGATTACAGGGGCAGAAATGCATTGTAATGTTATGGCCTCATGCAGAGTTTGAAGGTCCTGCCCTGTTTTTGAAGGTTGAGTGGCAAAACAAACATCTACATACCCCAATGAGTACCAAAACAAATCTAATCTAAACTTAAACAAAAATAAGATATACCCACAAGCATCTTTAAACAGTTGTAATAATACACAAGTTAAAGACATTACCACAAAAAAAAAAAAAAGTACTAGCACAAGTCACCTTCAATACACCACTTTATTAAATCATCTAGGCTACAAGAATATAAAGCACTCCTTTTGCATCAAGTCACTGCAAAAGTCTACAAAAAAGAACATATACTGTATACACCATATATTTTGAGGTTTTTATTTTCGTGAATTTAGTGAGTCGGGTGCCATTCGCAAATTTATAAAACGCGCAAAAATGTCAATTAACTCTTATCCCTACATGAATGCGACCTGCACGTGTACATTTCTCTGTTCATAACTGTGCTCCACGATCGTAAATTGAACCACTAAATTGTGGAGAAGTCCCAAATTCACGAAAAATTTGACTCGCTAAATGTATGGTGTATACAGTATTTTGACAAAAGCAGTACAATGCTCATTTTTCATGCATTAGAAAATACTTTGCGCATAGCAGATGCAGGGAGCATAAAAAACAGAGCATCTTTAAGCATGCTAATATTTGTTATAAAGTAAAGGCTAAGGCGCATTCTGTCAGTAAGTCATGGAGAACAAATTCAATTGAATGCTTATGAAACGTACGTGTACTTCTGCACATATATTCACATGTGTATTCATGCATGTGTGTACATGTTTGTACCTGTATAAATGCATGCAGGTATGTATGATTTGTGTATGTACACTATATGTAGGTATGTATATGTATGCATCCATATAAGTATCATATGAGCATGAATGTATGCCTGTTGAAATTCAGGCATGACAATACGTACATACTTTCAAGCATTCAAACTTTCACACGTACATTATATTGCAGGTGTGTAGCCAAGCAAAGAGTTCTGCCTGGCCGTATCTAGGCCATACTGTACAGTGGGCCAACGTGACACATTCGCACCTAGTCACGCGGCATCACGCACAATGCACACTAGCAATGACATCATCATTAAACTCGCAACAAACAACTGACAGCTGCACAAGAATGGCACCATTAACATGACAACGAAAACAAAAACAGAAGCAATTTGCGTGACATGAGCGATGACTGAGAGAATAATGGAAGGGGATCAGCAAATGCTAGAAATGGTGCTTGAAAAGAGCGATAGTTACAATAGCAAAAATAATATTACACGACAATGTTACACGCAACTTAAAACTTTGCACACGGACGAACAAAATTACTGTGTCCATCAATGGGAAATGAAAAGTCAATTAAAACTGAATGGGGTCCACACAACAGCCAGCACTTTATTCTAATCAGGCTTCTTTTTCCAAACAAAATGAACACTAAAATACATACAGATATAATTGTTACTGATAGATAATCATTGTTGTTTCAATAGCCCATGAATATGTTTATGATAGATATACTGTACATATCATTCATTGTTGTCACTCAATGATAGTTCTGATGATTGTGTATGAAAACTGCACAGTTATGGGCTTTATGAATTTAAAAACTGCAATGCTTTCTTTGGAAATACGAAGATGATTCCTGTTTTTTTTAACCTAGCATTGGATACAATTATTGATTGAGAGATTCCTCACAGCAAACTTTTTATCACGAAAGCACTCTTTTGCGAACACTACAGATTTTGATCTTAAAAAAAAAATGGGAAAATTAACTCACATTGTATTAATGGTAATTGACATGAGATGAAAAAAGTGTGAACTTGACAATAAGGTCAACCCCAGGTATCCAAATTTGTTTTCTCGGTTCTCATGTTATGTTTTATAAAGATATGGACAGGTTTATTTCTCACAATGTCCCTCCGGCTAGATGAAATGAATGGTATGCTCTACTCACTGGCTATAATCTAATTATCATAATTTCAAGCAACACTGAACTTGAGCTGAAAGATGACCCTTTCTGACCCTTTCTGACCTCTGAACTCTAAATACAACAAGTGTCTCATAAATAGGAGCAAGGCAGCTACATCAAACTACACACAACCTCTTTTGAGTCTAAACTCCAATTTTTCTGATCTACAAACATGCATACACTTTGTGACAATTCAATCCCCAAGATCAATAACAATTAATCTTGCGATTTAAACTTTGGTTTGACATGACATAGACACTATCCATTTTTTAGGCTTCCTCTGACTTAAATACCTCTCCATGCTTGAGTTGGCATTGATAATCAGAATAAAATCAAACACATCGGACCAGAAGAATCTTTTTTCCTCTTTTTTTTTCTCGTTTTTGATCTAATATGAGTTTTGGAAGTCATTTCTGTTTTTCAGTGTTTTAAATGAAACTGTGATATTACTAGAAACCATATATGCACATAAGACAAGGCAATGGTGCCATTACTTAATAATTATTCTCCTTTTGATTTGCACAAAGAAAAAAGAATAGAATAGAAACCATGTTTTTCCCTTAAAAAAAACAAAACAACATTACCAAATCTACAAGGCTAATGTAAAGGAATATATATTTCCTTTTAATCTCATGTTAAGCATTTGAAGAGAATAGAGGAAAGACTTGTCCGCAGGTCTATCGGAGGCTTGTAAGACAACTTTAAAATTCCATTGCTTTCTTACTGCATGTCTGATCTCAGTGTAAACTTCTGAAATTCTGTTTATTAAATTTACCTGATTGATTAAAGTTACCTTAAACATGAGTGGTATTTCACTGTCAAGGCAGGAGGCATCTAACTTCAGTGCTCCCAATTTCCAGCAAAGTTTATTTGGCTTCAGGAAAACCTGGTCTACTCTATAAAGTTGAAAGTACTTTTAAAGTTTCTACAGCATGAAAAGAAAACATGAGTTCCTTCAAATGCTTCAGCCATATACCAGTATTTAGCATATGATACGGTATAACTTATCTTGCTGCTATAACATTTGTAACTAAATGTTGTGGACTACTGATTGTATGAGCTGTGATTGAAGGGAATGTGTAGCATGTTTCTGGGTGATTGTCTGAATTGCATTTATATTGATGAACACTTCTTCCACAGGTGCACATGAACATGAAATTTGTATAATTTCATGATTGCGTAATATTGAGTATAAAAGTATGAAGAAACATACAGTTACTGACTGTGCCCTGTCAAGCAACTACATGATTTGTCATTTTTTTCTGTCTTTGCATGACATTGTTGGATAGTAACACTATGAATATGTATGAAAACATGAAGTATGAAGTTTAATTTCTTGCTTTGCTTCAGTTTCAAGTATTTGCTTTTTCCTAGCTTTGATCACTAACCTCTTGAATTAACCCACCAAAGTAGGTATGGTAACATTCAATGAGCAAAAACACCTCTCTCATAAGTATCACAAACTTTATATACTTCATATCTCAAATAATCAAACCAGAAACACAAACATGATTGATGCATTTCATGATTCACAGTTAGTCTGTATGGTTGTAATACGGGGTCATGTCTCTTGCAGTCAGGGGCTACACTACTTTGAGGTTGTTTTTTTTTTTTTTCATCCAGTTTTTCCTTGTTTCCAAAAGCAGCAGGTTTTTACTATCTGATGAATATTAAGTGCACTGATGAACAGATGATGACTGCCTTTAAGAGTTTGCTGTGATGAAATGGCCATGCTAAAAAAAACCATTCATGCATGAGACATGAAACTGGGGCCCACAGAAGAAAAAGGAAAAAAAAATATCATGCGAGGGGGTACTCACTACATAATCCTGATCCTGATTCTACAATGATCCAAAAAACAACAAATTTGAATGGAATGAAAAACAGATCAAATACAGGGGTCAATGTACATTATCACACTTGCCTGGTGGCAGAATTTGCATCAATACAGATCATATCTTTATCATAAAATAATCATTTTTTTTTTCTTACTGATACAGAAATACAGATGGGCATTCAGGTGGAAGGTACAGCCTCGCAACCCAAATTTTTGCTGTGTTTTGCCGTTGTTATTTCCAGTGTTGTTAATTAGTGAACCTCACCCTGCACACGTTGCCACGGCGATGCATATGATACTTTTGCTCATTCAAGGCCAACTCAGATTTGCTTTACCTTGTAAATAAGGTAGGGAGAGACACCATAAACCCTAGACGCCCTCAAGATTAGCTAGATCAGAGGAGACATAAGCATTTTCTGTGGTCATTTCTGTTCGTGGACCCGAATTGATCTCAGCGAGATGTACGACAAAAGAGATTAATACAACACAGAGAAGGCAGTGCCCTGCTGGGGTGTTTGTTTTTTGTTTTTTTGGCTGTAGACGAGATAGCGTCTTCTCGCTTTGACAGTTTAGAGGTAAGACATGACTAACACACCAATAAATAACGGGGATGTGGTTACATGATTTCAAAATGTACTTCACATCGAGCACATTTATGGCATGTACGACCTCTGCCTCAGACACATCACCTATCAACAGACTTGGGCATTGCATAAAGGTTGCTGAGGTTTTCCACAGGAAAAAAGGACGAAGACTTTTTGGTGTATTAAGTTTAGATCATGATACAAAACTGAGGATAAGAATCTGATTTTTTTTTTCAATATTATTGGTATGAGTGAAGACAAAACATAAATAAAACATAGAGAAATATCTGAAACAAAACAGGTACGAACAGAAAAAGTAATGTATGGCTACTTTTCTTGTCTGGAATATTATGAACTGCCACGTACCGAGTAATTAACGGTTGGATTTTAGATCTGTCCAAAAATAAGTAGATTTTATATGCAATCCAAATCAAGACTGAATGATCAATGCTATAGTAGCCTTAAGAGACTACTGTGTATTCTACTTGACTATTCTACAACAATCCATGCACAAAAGGGGCATTGTATGAAAGAGAAGCAAAAAATAATGGAATAACCTGTCTCATGAACACATTACTCGCAGACTGAATGCATGAGTGAGAAAAAAAATGCAACAAAGTACAATAAAATCAAAAACGTTTTGCTGTAATATTGTGCATCAAATGAACACCAAAATGCACAAGGCACCACAGTCCCAGGCATTCAAATATACGTTGGTGTTATATATCATGTCTCCGCAAAGGAAAATTGCACCTGAATAAAAATTGGTGTTTAGGCTCTTTGAAACATCTAGTTTGTTCCAAGACTATACAAGAACTCAAATCAGCATAGAAGCTTGCTTATGACTTTTAGATAAATTTCGAAAAAGGCCTCCCAACTTAATGCCATTTTTTAATGGTGGCAATATGCTCAGTGCCGTTACTATATGTCAGTCACAGTTACTTGATATTATATTAAGCATCTTATGCTAAGAAATAGATTTATTCATTGCATAATATTCAAAAAATGATTGACTATTAAAATACTACTTCTACTTTGTCATACATTTATTTTATTTCTTTTTTAAAGATACTATCTAATAAACTTCATATGATACAAATAATAAAGAAACTCTAGAAAAAGCAATGTTGTCTTCTGTAAAAGCTGAACTCAACTGATGAAAAAAAAAAGCAAATCAAAATAAGCCAGGGAATTTGGGAGGAAATGTGGTGTTAATTCAAGCAAAAGAAAGCAACAAAAATCATAAAAGATATAAATTAACTCTCAAAGCACTATTTTACACAGTTATCTGTTACAGCTTTGGCCGCAATTTAATGTGAATGCACTGGGGTAGTCAAGAATTATTCTATAATATTCATAGTTTGAATTTTTGAGGTGAAGAAGCATGGGGGATTGTTACCTCAGACTTGTTCCACTGCTTCTTCTTGATGTATCCTGGTGGACTGCCTGGAAGAAGCCCTTGAGATGTTTGATCTTGAAGAAATGACGCAAAATAACAACATAATAAAAGAAATTTTGCTTGTATTATTCTCCTATTTTCACCAAAAATGTTGGCATGGAAAGATTTTTTCATAGAGATTTTATGGGATCTTAAAGCTACATTGCATCACGTTGTGATTGACATTGAAAAAATTCACATTCCTATTCCTGCTTTTCAATACAATATATGTAATGACAATAAAAAAGCTATGCAGACCAAAATTGGTATGCATACACATCATCAGAATAGTTCTGGGTCACGAATCATATGTAAAGTTGTATCATACAATAATCAATTAATCTTCACATACAAGGAAACTACTTTTGCTAAAAATTTCTGTCATCTGTAATGAATAAAAACTTTTTTTTTTCTTTTTTACAGCATTTCTAACTGTTGGTCAGAGGAAAGCTCACCCCTAACAAAGCTGTCAGTTTAATAAACCGAGGCACAAAATAGAACTTAAACAATGAGGAGATAAAAGAGCAAAATATTTCCCTCTTTGCATGACCTCTGGGATTTGAATTTGTATTTTTCAGACTGTCAAATAGTGTGTGACATGGTGATGACAGGCTTTACTGTAGGACCACCACTGAACTCAAATCCTTTCTTGCAAGTATAATGTGACACAATGCTAGAAAAAGAAAAAAGAGAGAGAAAACTTTGTAAGTGTGGGGTACTCCAAGGGTTAATCATCATGTCACAAACTCTCCCTATATACCCTTCCCCCATCCCAACACCCACCAGCTCCACTTTAACCATTTCTGTGCCAGGGATTTTGGACAGCGTGTACAGCACTATAGGGTTTTCTGTGCCAATTGGCATCCAAAGCACACAAAAGGTTAACTCTCCTGGAATCTCACCTGGCTGGAAGCTTAGCGAGGAGGACCTCTGGAGGGGCACCTGAGGGTGTCGACGCTCCCCCTGCCAGATGTCCTGTCGACTCAGGTGCACTGAGTCTTCGCCCAGTAGCTCATCCATTACTTGCTATAGATTAAAAAAATCAAATCAAATCAAATCAGATTAAAAAAATCAAATCAAATCAAATCAGATTAAATAAAACAAATTCAAAGTGGATGTCAGACTGACACCATTCAAAACAGCATTGGTTCAAAGTGGAAGTCATCATCCCATGTTCAAGACACACTGGTGTAATGGATAGAAATACTGATAGAATATTCCACATCATAGCTTCATACATCTGCGAAATAAGTCCTTCTAAGACTGTCTATCTCAGCCTGGAGCAATACACTGTAACTATTAAAGGTTTTAATACCCTTGCCTTCCACTGGTGGGGGAAACATAACATTTTCTCACTGCCATACTTATTTTCCACATATTTGACAGACTTTATTCAGGTCTGGGACTGTGTTTCAGTTCTTAATTTTCGCAAGTTGTTTTCATTGTGATGAAAGGACAGAAGTCATTTTGGGGCTTTTTTTATCACTTTTTTTTTCAATTCACCAACTAAAACTGAAATCAGAGAAGACATAGAGAACATCACAGACATTGATTCATGCCACTGCAAAATAATACAGAAGACTAATTTAAAACAAGACATAACAGACAACGTGGACATCAATATTTCCTAGACAAAGAAAATCAGTTTACCACTTATAGCAACTTACTGTAAGAAGACAGCTGTTGTTGTTTTTTTTTAGTTGTTGTTATTGTTGTTTTCAATCCAGTGTTGAATCTCCTACATTGATTTCCATTATATACTTCAAGTATTATCTACTTGTTGATGCACTGAATCTTAATCCTTACAATCTGACATGTACAGCCTAGCATTGTGGGACTACGCAGACTCCACAGGATTTGTTGTTGTGGTTGTTGTTTTTTTAAAGCCATAATTCTGCTGTCCATTCATCAACTCAACATTACAATGTTGATAGCCAGAGCTTCATCATGTACGGCAGAATATGGATTAGAGTTATGCAATATGTACTATTTAAATCATGACACTATCTTAATGATCTTTCCTGGTGATGAAGGCATTCTACATCAGTGGTTTAAATTAGCATACAGATACGAAATGGCAGGTTTTAGATTAAAATGCCTCTGATTGTGGATATGACAAATGAAAGTACTCTTTCAATCCTTTTACACCTTCCCAAACAATACAAATCCTCAAATAACCCCTCTTTAATACATTGGATACTTCCACAGTATCTGTATATGAAGCCAAGACTTAAAACTGACAACCCATATGCAGAGCCAGTTCTGCCCATGCAAGTGGATCAAAATACATCAGGCTATTAGTTGATAATTAGGAGCAAGCCTCTGTGAAATGATTTTATAACAAAAAACAATAAAAATTGAACAAAAACCTACATAACCACCCTCCCGGTAATTTTAGTTGAATAAGAAAGAATCAAACAAGTACTAAAATTGCCTGTGAAATGGTTGAAATAAAATAGGCTGTTAAGAATGGCAGCTGTGACGAGTTTGCATATAAAGAAGAATAAATGTTTTGAGACCCTCGGTATAAGGCAACCTCACAGAAATACCATCCAGTACAGTGTGTTTGGAGTATTAAAGATAGGCAAATAGTAGTGGTAAGAAATTTATCACTGAAGTTATAATCAGCAAAATTGGAAAGTGGCTTTAAATACAGCAGCAAAAAACAAGAATGCTAGGGCCTGTAGTTGTTGATTAAGGTATGCCATAAAAAGGTTCCATTTGAAATCCCATACTAGGGCATCTTGTAGCTTAAAGAATCCATAATGCTCAGTAATTTCGATACTCTTATAGGTACTCATTTAAGCTGGATGCAACACTGTACACGTATATAACAGGGATGCCAGTTTAGAATGAAAGAGGGCCTGAAATACATCTACATCAATCCACTTTGTACACACAGGGACCCAAACTTTGATACTACCAGGGAGGTGTCTCACCTCCCTGGTACTATCAAGGCATGAATCCAGGTTTTTGCCTGAAAACTGGCATTTTTTTATATAATTAGAACATGCTCATGTTAGTTGTATTGAGCATGATGCTCAGTCATCATAAAACTAAACAACAGATTTTAAAGTGTAGGCAATACAAAAAAAATGTACAAATTTGCACAGAAGGTCACAATAAATAACCATACTTGCACATCATGCAAAAAAATTATTTTCCCCCCAAAGTCATACTGAAGTCAAATATAAAACACAACACACACAGACAAATCGTGTAACTCACAATGCATTAAAGTGCAACCAAAAACTCATTATTTAGAAACATTAAAATAAGTTTCAAGATTTTAAGTTAAATTTCAATATCAGTTTATTAAAGAAGAAAGGTGAGGGAGTGCTCAGAGGAGGAAGAGGTAGAAAAGGAGGACCAAGAAAAGATTTCTTGTTGCTTTGTAATTGTAGAATGTGTTTCAAGATTTTTAGCTGTCCACCACACAAGTTTTATAACTATCACAGTAGCATACTCTCACAAAACTTTTTGTTTTACTACAGGAGATATTCAGATAAGAATATCCCAACTAGTTTTCAGTGTTGCTTGAATTATGGCAATGTTGAAATTACACAATGTTCACAAAAGAGAACAATGTAAGGTGTAAAAAATAAATTCAATACTGTCAATAATTTTCTTTTCTGCTATACCCATAATCAAAAGAAGGTGAGTAGGAGAGAGAAAAAAAAACCACCCAGAGGCAGTGACGAAATTCCCAAATTCATTCTACCTGACCAGATATTTAACACAACACACACCACATAATTCACAAACACCCAAATAGTAGTTGAATTTACAAATTCACAAAACTGCTGTACAATCTTAACCAGAGATTTGTCCTAGCCACCTTGACATTTGTGAACTAAATACCCTATATTCACACCAAGAGAAACAAAAGTATATTAAGAGTTCAAAGAACAAAAACAAAATCAAACAAGGAAATTGGGAATAGTAGGGATTGTTATAGGCCATCTGACATCGCAAATATTTGGTGACATTTTCACATACCTTGTTAGTTGGTATCAATAGTCGTAAAGTTTATGGCATGCATAGTGCTCATCTATGGTCTGTTTTTGAGAATTTTGTGCCAATATCATGGATTATATGATACCTGTTTTGAATTCACAGTCACACCCACATAGCTGTCTGTTACCATTATGTTCAGGATTTTTTAGTTCTAGAACTTCTATAAATGGCTAATGCTCACGTGGGCTTTGCGCGTACACTGTGTGCCTTTGTATTGCTTCAGCATGTGGATAAATAGTGTTATGACTTGGCTACAGTATATATTGCATCAGATGCATATATATAATGCTGGCATACAGTTAACATGGGAGTGCCATCTGAGTAGAAAAAGCATTTAGGATACCCATAAACCATTTGCAAACATATTAGATAAGTACGGTGGTCCTGCCAAGGAATGCTATGTCCTGAGAAGAGCGCGCAGTCGCGAGGGTCCGCTACAGATAACATCCACAAACTACACGCTACAAGTGGCATATAGACGGAGGTGGTCTACACTCATGCATACAGGACGCACTACCACAACCAAGCACAGCTGATTCTGAGAGAGAGAGAGTGAGACTTACCACAAAATGAAAAATGAGCTGAGTTTACGTGAATGGTCATGTGAGAAGTGTGAAAAGGCACAAAAGAAACTGTTAAATGAAGAATAATTCATCACGTATAACAGCCATGAATCATTCATATCGTTCTAAATCTACATTTAGAATAGTATCCCTTTCACAGAGTTGTGTTAGATGCAAAATGCACTGTCTCTTTTCAAAATTTTGGACAGAATCTTGAAACATGTCTAATTAGTTGTCATGAATATTCATTCAAATGAAGAAATGCTCAGATTGTTGCTGCACAGAAGGCCGATAACATTGTCAAAATGATGAAAACACTAAACATCTC
This sequence comes from Diadema antillarum, assembly GCF_040938485.1. Classification (NCBI taxonomy): domain Eukaryota; kingdom Metazoa; phylum Echinodermata; class Echinoidea; order Diadematoida; family Diadematidae; genus Diadema; species Diadema antillarum. The sequence continues at coordinate 795,450 of NW_027270998.1, read as the reverse complement.
ATAAATGGTTGCAAATGCAATCAAAGAGATCAGGAGGACATGAACATTGATAACCATGAACCTGAAAACTATTGAAAAATGTGTAAGGATCTGCTGCTTACCTGTTCTTTAGGTATTCGGTCAATCTGAATCTGATTGATAGACTCTCCTTGGGCTAGCCTCTGCAGATTCTGTGCCAGGGTGTTGCTGGCCTGAGCGATCTCCACCCGTAGGTTGGTTCCCTTCTTGGTCTGGGACCGCTGGGGGCCCGGGGCCTGGAGATTCTGCAGGGAGCTGGACTTCTGCCTCTGGATGGCCAAGGACTGCCTATCCTCACTCTGCTGCTGGACCAAGGAGCGCCTGGAACTGACGTTCTTGATGTAGGACTCCACGTCTGGTTCTGAGTCTTCGGCGGCGTCATACCTGCGCCAGGCTCCCCCAGTTGTTTTGCGGACACCAGACACGCTTCCGTCTGTGGAGCCGATGGAGCTTTTCCGGGACAACGCTCCCGACCGACTCTGGGAACCTGCCGTGGGCAGCTTTGAACGTGGTTCCGCCCCCTTCATCTTCTGCTCCTGTAGGGATTGGGTGCGGGCGTGTCTGACTATTTGTGATCCCAAGCTGTGATCAGTCCTACTGGACGAATCGCCACCGTTTCTGGCAGTTGGGGTGGATGATCTGACTCGGGTGGTCCTGTCCACTGGAGTGCGACGACCCGAATCTGACATGACTCCGCTGCTGCGAGTGGAGGTTTCGCGGAGAGAACCCACTCGGCGGAAGTTCCTGGAAGAGCTGAGGTCGGACATGCTTGAACTGGGGCTAATATCACTGTGGTCTGCACCTGAGTCCTCACTGAAGCGACTCTTGCGCAACATGGTGCTGCGGGTCTGGCGAGGCTGTGATATATTTGGTGCCTTGGTGCTCTTTGGCTTTTTTGTGGACTTTGGTGCAGCAGTGTTCGTCTTTTGCGATGAGCGGCCCGTTATCCTCCCAGAAGGCAGTGAGCCTGTTAAATGAGTGTTCCGCCTGAAAGAATGCTCTGAATCACTGACAGTATCTGCATTTGCATCTTTCTCCAGAGAGGTCATTTTGTGTTTATTCGGTGTGGACAACCTGCTCCATATACCTCCCTTATTGCTGGAAGCAGTGGTGGATTTACTGCTTGTTCTTGTGGAAGCTTCAGCCTGGGTTGTACGAGGCTTCTCACCACTTCTCGGTGTCTTTTGTCTGCCATTGTTATAGTGCATTTGTTCCATGTTACTATTGTCTTCAGGGCAGGAATAATGCCTGGACTTGCTTCCTCCCCATGTGTTATTGCCTCCAACCAAACTCACATTGCTTCCCACATCCACATCAGTGTCCACATCTGCTTCAAATGATATTGCTGAAAGATCCTGGGACATGTCGTGTGACATTTCGTGCGAGTCCGACATCTCCGGAGAGGGCGTGTCATGGCGCTTTGTCCGCATGCGCTCCTCCAGATTCCGCATCAGTGTCTCAGTGTCCTTCAGCAGGACGTCAGTGTCCATGCTACCCTCCGGTTCGTATTCTCTGGGGTCTTCTTCCTGCCGATAGCCACGGGGGACGATGGGGTCGGAGCTCCCATGGAGCTGCCTGCGCGACAGCTGTCCAAACGCCTTCTGCTCCATCCTCCTGTCGGGGATCTCCTGACTGTAGGGGCGGTCCGGGTGCTGCTGGTCCTGCTGGGTCAGGTGGCTGCGGGGGCTGTGGAAGGCACTGGTGTTGGAGGCTGCGAAGCCATTCTGCCGCATGGTCTGCTCCGAGCTGCTGGAGGTGGAGGACTGGCGCGCCTGGGGTCGGTCGCTGGATGGTGTCGATGGCAAGATGCGCTTCCCACGCTGTCCCTTCTGGCTCCCCGCCTCCAGGGATTGGTTGGATGATGCCCTGGAGCCTGCTGGAGGCTTCCTGTCTATGTGATCATCTGAGCCTTTGAAGTGAAGCAAAACAAATTGAGATTTAATATCATTTCTATGTTGCCTTAGTATTACTAAGATCTAATTCCTGTTCACTGTTACATACCATCCATTACTTACGGTGACATAATTTGCACACTATGATAGCAGCAAAATATGTCTGACTGAGAAACAAAATAATCTTTCATTTTGTAGGAAATGCTCACTTTTACTGATATTCACACAAGATTGATGTTGGTCTTTCTGAAGGCCACCAAGTTGCTCTAACTGATACAAAGTTTACAAATTAGCAGAGCCCTACAGCTTTTGTTATCAAATCATTCATTCATCCGCAAACATTTATAGATATTCATTCATTCCTTCCTTCATCCTTCAATTTGTTCATGAATGAATGCATAAATTAATTAATCTATCCAAGATTATGCAATCATTACATGTTTTAAGGCCAACAGTTTCCTGGTCCATGGAAGAATTTTGTCCTCCTTCGCAAACACTGAAACAGTACCCACGAACCAAAGGTTTGCAAAATTCAACAGTTACCTGGTAGCTATTTCAGCATGGAGGGGCAAATTAAGATAAGTTCATGAATGTCATAAGTGTAATGATGGCACGAGTAAGTCTATTTGAAGGATGGAAATGCTACTACTAACATTAACACAGTTGATTCATTTCATATCACTTAAATTTTCATCACTCCCTAGCAGGTTCCTGATATCCTTTCTTCCCATCACCTCCAAAGAAGTTTCATTTGCAAGTCCTATTTTGAACAGTCTTAAGTAGTTACAATGACAGAGAAGAATTTATTAAAAAAATGATTTAAACATTTTCAAAAGATTATGTCACAAGTGGAAAAACAACAGTATAACAGCTTGTGCAAACTTAAAAGCAAATAATGCTTTAGTGTTCTCTGTATAGATCTGCTAAACAAACCGAGAGAAAAAATCCTCAAATTGTGTCAGTGTTGAGTAACTGCAAATTGAGTTTGTTTACGATACAACTGTATGTCCAAGATCTCCATTACAAGATAAAAAAAAATTATTAGTATACGACAGTGACATACAAAATGTAGATGGATGAAAAGCAAAAACTAGAAGACATTGAATATATCACACACTTACACGCATAGAAATTAAAAGCACCAGTGAAGGTCTTTCTGTAATTGACTATCCAAATATATAATCCAGAGAAAAAATGGTCACCCAGTTAGCAGTGGATACGAGTCAGGCACAGGTGTACGTACGCTCAGGTTTCTGACAATCTGCAGGCAGGCAGGCACATACCCATGTAAAGCCACCTCACCGCCAGCCAGCCGCAAATGTCCTCAAAAAGCCCTGACTCAAGAGAGGAAATCTCCCACGTCCTCTCCCCTGGCCCCAAATTATCGCGGTCTCTATCTCTGTCCCTCTCCATTTCCCCCCATCCCTTTCCCCACCGTCCCCTTTCCCCCCTCACCTCACCCCTCCCCGTACCCCCTGAAAAATTTTGGCTTCACTGCATAAGTGGTGTACCACAACGATGTCCATGTTGGAAAGGCATCAATAAACATGTTGCCAGTGTGCCGCTCCAGAGACGTGAAAACAGAGAGACAGGGAGACACAGCGAGAGAGACAACAGAGAGAGAGCAAGACACAGCCATACAGAGAGTAAGAGAGGGACACAGATCTGAGAGAGACTATGGATATCGGAATGGAAAATTCACGGCAGCATCGTCACAGGAAATCAGGCTCCTTGCCGCGGTCAGGGAACCTCCCTCTCACCAGCTTTACCCATTTCCTTCGGCTTCGCATCTCACTTAATGCCCAGCGGCATGCCGTGCCATGGCGAGTGATACCCTAGCTCCCACTTCCATACACACTGGAGAGAATCTCGAGGTTCACAAGGCCCCTTCCAACAACACACTATACATTCCCTTTTAAACTATTAATAGCTCATCCGGAATTGAGACTACCTTTTCATTAGATCATTTAGGCAAACTTCCTCATTTATTTGTCAACAGGGAATTTTTGTGTTTTTGCTGGATCACTGCAGGCATTGAATCAGAGCTTTAAGTCATTAAGATTAATCAAGCCGAAGTGTGAAGTGAATTTGTCCTTGTAGTGTCTTTTATGATCAAGCCATTCCTAAATTTGTAGAGGACACAGTTCATGCGCTTTTTACTATACTACAACAAAGGGCACATTCTCTTTGACCATCAACATGCAGGAGGTAAAATGACACAGCAATATCCTGATAAAAATCTATTTTCTCGAGGCCAAAAATAGATAATTAGCAACAGCTGCAGGAGGCAATCACATGTACTGTTGATTTCTCGCCAGCCCCCTTCCTCTTAGCACAAGGACTTGAATGATATTAATGTTTCATCTTTGCACAACTCCATGAGACCCATACTTAGACCAGAATTTCTTCAGATTCTTTTAAAATGTGGGATAGAGCAGAACTTCAAACCTTACTTTGCCACTCCATTGTTCCACTCACATTATGATACCATCCGTCATACCAATTTTCTCTCATCTGAACTGTTCGGATACAACAAATCACCCAGCAAAAAGTTGGCATGTACTGTAAAAGTGGATATTTTCTCGCAACTAATTTTTCGCGCTTGGCCGGGTAAGAAGAGTTTCGTGTGTTTTTAATTCCGCGGAATCAAGACAAAACATACAGGAACATATGGCAAGCAAAAATATTCGCGTGCTTTTATTTTCGTGTTAGTTTCTGGTTGCACGAAATGCACGAAAACTTCCACTTTTACAGTATAACCACAAAGAATAAGACTTATGTTTGCAAAATTACCACACATAGAGTAAAATCTGGTATCATACAATAATTCTAAACAAAGTTCTGGACATCTCCTTTGAAAAAAATTGACAAGTTGAGAGGATGAAGAATATTTGGAAAATAATCACATTTTAATAGATAAAAGGTGTTTAAGGTCTGTCATACCTTTAAACAACATGAAGGAGTGCATTAATGTGCATATAGAAATAAACTAAGCCAGGAGGAATTCTGTGTTTCAATGTACTCCAGGATTCACAGAGGAAGAGTGAGTAATACACAACTATTCTACAGTGAGGCTGGATGCCAGGAAAGTAGTGTGTTTCTAGATGTTTGGCACATCTTAAAGGTCTTCTCTCTTCTATGCATGTTTCATTGTACAAACATCCCACCTTCACAAACCACAAGAGGCCTATTTCACAATGATAGCAACTTGTTTATCAAGTTGTAAAAATTGCAGGTTCTAGGTTGGTTGTTTCTTGGTTGCAGCTATAGTTTAATAATTGCAAATGCCTTTGTGAAATGGGAACCTGGAATCTGAATTGCAGAACATTGGAAGGTCGAATATCAATCAATCTAGCAGTTGATATCTGTCTTCAACATTGCCCGAAGTCTCATCTTTGTATTAAAATATATCATAAAATGCTGCATCTCTTTGCAATAAGATGTCTCTAAATACAAGTTACTTTCTTGAGATGTATTCAATTCACAAATTTGCTCACTTCCCTAATCTTACTGCACAACCACAAATTATTCAAAAATAACTTAACAGTAAACCACTGTACACAATTCATGCAGCAGTGAATAGACAAGCAGACTACTCATATTCTTGCATTGTAGCTCAAATTACCAAGCCAATAGCTTTAGTCTATAAACAATCATCATCAACCAAAACCTAAGCTTGTAATCTTCTACAATCTGACTCACAGTAATCTCGCAAGATTATGAGATCAGATTAATCTGTCAACAACAATGCCTCACTATACTGTGGAACAATGACTTCCTGGAAAACATGACAATACAATTTGGTGGATTAGTGACCAAATGCACAGTGTAGCCAGCTGAAAAGGGAGGGGGAAAACCCACCTCCCTGGGCTGGCTTAGATTCTCTGGCTTATAATGGCACGCAATTATTGTGATGACTGCATAGAAGCGTCCTGCTGCTTGCAGTACTGATATTTTTGACATTCCAACAGAATTTGGATCATTTCTGCTGGCTGTCATCATGAGAGACTGTGGTATAAGAATGAGACAAAATATTTCACCACTTTCTTTAAGACAAGGGATGTGTACTCCAATGTTCAAGTGCACAGTTTGATCATGGCATGTAGTCCCACCCATGCATATTCGTGCGTATAACTTTGCTTTTATCTCAGAGAAAAGGAGGCATTATAAACATTTCTTTATATCATACTGACATGTGATCTGGAGATAACCTTAATGATGACTTCTGCTGTACTTAAATTCACATTGCATAGTCATGTACCGTTTTGTGACCAGTAAGCTTTTTAAGAATGGTACACTGGTCATACAGTCTGGTTGGTGATAACAATTGCAATTTACTTTACAGAAGTGAGCCATCTTCATGAACTTGGCCTATTTCAGCTTGTTGAATGCACTCTGCTGAGTATTGAATCCATCATGCAACTCCATAATCAAAGACATCTGCAAATATTTTTTCAACACATCTTTAAAACCATCAGCATATAGTGCGTACATCGAGCATGCCAGTGAAAATCATGTGTAAATTCAGCCGATAACAAGACCAAGAAAATAGTCATGTAGAAGGGCACACACACAAAAAAACAACAACAACCATAGACATATATACACCCATGCATGCAGACACATTGTAAGACATATATACACAACATACAAACATACATACGTACATACATACATCACACAAATATATTCAGACACATATACATCGTATTTGGTAAGTTTGGAGTGTAGTATACAAATTGGTATCACTAAGGCTACTTTATGAGTAAAGCATTTTTTTCTAGCATGTACTCTTGAAACATGCACTATGCATTAAAAGAGAAAAATTGAACCCATTTACCTCTCTCATTCATCTTGGAGGAATGCTCATCCTCGAATTCAGCCGCGATCTGGGTGGGAGGGGCGTGCCTGTCGGGCGAGAGAACCTGCTGCCTGTCGCCGCTGGTGGAGTGAGGGGTGGAGTTGGTAGTCATGGAGGCCCACTGGTGGACCCAGTGGGGGGTGCCTGGACCCCCTTGTCTCTGCTAAAAGTAAAATTGAAAGACATTTTTTTTTTCTTTGTGAAGGGAAAAATGTACTAAAGAGACAACGTCACCAGGAGGGCATCCCCAAACGCCATCTAGACATCATGAAGCTCAATTATTTCTGCAGCTCATACTTATACCTCACTTACTCACTGTCTGTACATAGAGAATGTAAGATGATACACATTCACATATTATGCATAAACAGATGCTATCAACAAAGAGCCAACAATGCACTAGCTATCAATTAAACTTTTATGCCTATTTCATAAAATCTAAGAGCACCCAGACTAAGCAAGCAGAAGTATGCTGACCTACACAGAGATATTGATAGATGAATAAGAGAAAAAATATTTTATGCACAGTCTTGGCGCTTACAGTACCAGTATTTTTTTCATTGTGAGTCATAATATCTTGCCACAGCTGAAACATTGCAGAATTTGAATCTGATAATATTGCAAAGAGACTGGGTAAATTGATGCAAAAAAGATTACAAATAAAAATTCTGAACATGCTTTCTTGCTTGGATCCATTTTCCATTCTGGAATACACAACCAGCAAATAACTGACAAGCAAAAATTTGGGATCTATTAACTGACAGTAAAAAAAAAAACAACCTTCAGAAATAAGCATAATTTGATTGCAACCTTTCAAAAGAGGGTGCAAATGCACTCTTTGCTGTCAATCTTTGCTAGCATGATTTTCATCACAAACAATGTACAAAGTATCTGAACAAAGACAATAGAATATCTAATCTTGAAATCGCAAAATGATGAAGGCATAAATCACTTCAGTTTTCTGACTCTCCCATACTAACTTCAAGCAATACGGAAATTAATCATCCAGTGGTAACCCCTCCCCACCCCCACCATAAAAAAGGGGAGAAAAGTGGGAAAATGTCCAAAGCAAGACCGCCTGCTCCAGTTGTGGATTGGCACAGCACTGCACAAATTCTCACTTCCCAACCAAAGATCCCCCCCCCCCCCCCATATGATGCCCCCGTGCCGCCTGTGAGCCGGGTCTAGGTCATGCCATATGTGCCAAGTTCATTACAATTGTAACCCTCTAAGACGATGACTTTGCCAGAAGTTCCACCTGCCTAACATCAAGTCCTCCTCTGCACTTCCTCATTTCTCGGTATGAGGAACTTTCCCCCTTACTTGAACATTCCTAAGTGTCTGCAATAATTCAACTGTTAACTGCAGACAATACTTATGGGAAAGTGACCCTGACAGTGTTGACATTTTGCACAAAGTGAATCAGAATGAATAATCTCTACCCTAAAGTCATCCTCAACATATCTATCACCCACGCACGTTCACAAATGAATGCTTTACCCCTTTCCCCCAACGAATTGACATCATTGTCAAGCTCAGCAACTCCAAAATTTTCAATCGTTTCAAAAAAATATGAATCAATTTCAAGACTCTACACTACGCATCTTGATGATAATATCCAATGTCTCTACTAGATGAGCTTCAAAATGTTTTGCTGGATTAATTTCACCTGAAAATTACATAAATCATGACAAATAATTTGTGTGCCATGTGTATTTCTGTCCATAGGTATGTATGAGAAAGTTGTGCATATTTGATTCATTGGCACAGAAAGGGGTAACAAAGATGCACAAGCTTGACAGTCCTGTGATGTCATAGTCATGACACCAGTTCCTACCTTGCCTTCAATGTCCTCAATCTTGTCCACGGCCGTCCTGCTGCTCCCATCTCCTCTGACCCTCAGGCCCGGTCCGCTCATCCCCGGTCCGCTCATCCCGTCCTCCTTCCGTCTCCCGTTCGGCTTCCCGCTGAACACCTCCTCTTCCTCCATCTCGTCCCCGACATCTTTGTCGGTGTCGTCGTCGCTGGGCAACTTTTCCCCATCCACCGCTCCCTCCTCCTCCCCAGCGCTCCTCCCGACGCCGAAGACGTCGTCGATCTTCTCCCGCGCCTCCTGGACCTCCTTGGATTGGGAGTCACTCTCGATGGTGTAGGTGCCCGCTTCGCTCACGTTGTCCCCGCACCCCTCTCCTCCCTCGATATCCTCCTCCTCCTGGTAGTGGGGGTTTTCGTGTGTGTCCATCTCCAGGGGGCTGAGAGGGGTGGTCGGACTTGGGCTGCCCCGGGTCTGCTTGGACTTGTGGGTGGACTTAATGAACGTCCTCTGCCGCAGGTTTGTGGGAGGCAATGGCTCGGACAGACAGGCACCCTTGTTCTTGCGTTGCTGGTGCTGAAAGTTGGGGTCTGCTTTATCATTGTCACAAGTGAAAGGGCAAGACAATAAATATTCTATTAAGTCCTTTGATCTGATAAACAACTTCTGAGAAAAATATGAATGTATCCTCGGATTTCTGTAATATTAACCGTCCGTGTAATGTACAGCTACATACATATCTACAGCTACAGTAAGAATGGAGTCTGCTGTCAAAATGTAAACTGGCTTATTTAGTAGTACTATGTGTTAACCATTTGTCATCGTAGTTGACAGTGTAAAGTGCTGATGCAATCAAATATGTTCTCCCTTCAGGCATGTCAAGTACAGCATATCATACTGTCCAGCAAAATGTCTGTGATTCACACTTTAATTGAGAACTTACACTTTGTCCTATTGAAATGTCATGTTTTCAGAATAAACATGCTCATGAGTGGTTGCATTTCAATCAACAGTAGAATGCAGATATTTAGGGTCTAACCTATTTTTGTCAAGTCAATAACATATTAATCACACTTCTTAATTTCAGCACTGCAGTTAAAGACAACTATGTTTACAATATCACTTTCATCATGCTGGGGGGAGCAGCAACTGAATCACTCAGTAATGGATGAAGGTACATGTATAACTAAAGCTATTCAATTGTTGGCATTTTGACAATATTACTAACATTCATAGAGGTAGAAATTCACACACATACACACACACACACACATACACACAAACAAACAAAAGAGAGGCAGATTAAAAGACTGTACACAACAACAACAACAACAAATGCAGTTCCTTATGACTTTCAGGAATTGAAGAGCCAGATTTGGGTGTGTCTTCAGAATATCTGGGTGATGTAATCTCACGCCAAAGAAAAACTCATGGCAGACCCAAGACTGTTTGTGAGTGTCAACCACAACACCACAACTGTTCTAAACAGATATCACCTTTTGGACTGTGTCATGCCGGGATAATTCATCCCTCATTGAGAACATCCAGTTGAAAACATTCTGACAGGAACTGGGGCCCCCATTGGCACGGTTTAAAAGGATGGCAGTACAGCAAACCATACTTTGAAGGTAATGACCCTCTCTCATAACCCCTAACAGTTTCCCTATCATCAAGCCTGTACATGGCTATGCATATTAGCCCGTTGAGGACAGTTTGATTTTGCTACAACACACATTTCCCATAGACACCTGCCCGAGTATACTCGGGACTCGTCCTCAACGGGTGAAAAGAGATTACACATTTGGAAATAGATCACATTGAGATCTAATTTGTGATGTAAAAATGGAATATTAGGCATCTATAATCTACATTTATTGAAAATTGTTTCTGCCTTTCATTTTGTTTTCTTTTTAGATTTTCATAAAGAGAATAAAATATCAACTTGTCATCAAAGCAACATTTCACGTGATGCGGTACATTTCCTTCATGAATCATTCACTGAAAGTATCGGTTCAACATCTGGAAGTAAACTGCCTTCCAAAAACTGCCTTCACTTTTTTTTTCCTGAAAACACAATATTACAAACATTTGTATTATATCACTACCAAAGTTCATAAAAACTTTCAAAATGAAGAATACCTTCATGGGAATATAAAGCCGTATGTGATATCCATGTATATTTGAACAAAAAGTAACAGAGATATTCCCTTCCAAACATTTCATACTTTCAAAGTCTCTGTTCAGACATTATTTGCACAAACACTGCATCATGCTTTCTTTTATTTGCTTACAAAAGAAAGTGTGATTTTTGTGTGTTACAGAAATTTATTTTTAGGTGCTTTTTCCAATCTGAACTTAGAATTCTCATTGCAAGCCTTTCAATGTTTGAGATAGGAGATGACACATTGGATAGGGGGGATACATTCTTTCATTTATCGATAGACATGACCATGAAAGATTCCCCAATGATATTTTGGGATATATCCTGAAAATTTGGAAGAGCAGCTGTTAACAGGAAAACCCTGACATTTATTATGCTTGTCCTATCATTTCATATGCTTGCTACATATCCTAAATGTATAATCCCATGTAAATGACATTCCTTTGAACAATGCAATATGTTGTCCATGCTAGTTTCTACATGCTTTGATAATTAAACAATTTCTTTCATTCGTACTTTTGCTTGTGTTTGTTTTTTCTTATCTGTTCAGTGACAACACCAGAGTAAACTGTGCAATGAAGAAATATAAAGAGTAAGGAAGTAGACAGACATGCCAAAAGCATATATATCTTAACTCCTGATTCTAGGTCACTGTCTTTCCAAGGAGACTTCTAGCTCTTAAAGGGAAGGCAAACCCAAAGAGCAATGTGGATCGAGTGAAAGCAGCAAAATTAGTAGAACACATCAGTGAAAGTTTGAAGAAAATCTGACAATCGATGCAGAAGTTATGAATTTTTAAAGTTTTGGTGTTGGTACCTCTGGATGAGGAGACTACTAGAGGTTATGACGTATGAGTGGACAACAATATAAAGAAAATATAAAGAAAATTCCATGAAAATTTATTTTCTTATGAAAATTACAAATTCCATCAACTTGACACTGACATATGTTACGGGTAGCAATTATTCCTTCTGCTTTCTGAAAGCGGTTAGTCAAGTGCTCTTTCAAAATTCTAGAAAAGTGAATTTTCGTAATTTCCTTCATATTTTCTTTGTATTGTTGTCCACTCATACGTCATAACCTCTAGTAGTCTCCTCATCCAGCGGTTCCAACACCAAAACTTTAAAAATTCATAACTTCTGCATCGATTGTCCGATTTTCTTCAACTTTCACTGATGTGTTCTATTAATGTTGCTGCTTTCACTTAATCCACATTGCTCTTTGGTTAGTGTTCCCTTTAAAGCAAAACTCTAGTTTGGTGGGGGGGGGGGGTGGGTTGGATTAGATTGTTACCCCTGAGGGGTGTATGCTTACCATAGTAGTTGGGAGGAGGGGCGTCTGGGGTGGCCTGCTTGGGGGTGCGTCTACCCCCTCCACCTTGCCATGCTTCATTCCTGGAAGACAGTGGGGAGGCACGGGGGCTCTGTAGGAAGACACAAACAAATTGCAACTGAAAGTTTCTGAATTGAGTTCCACATTCAATGAAAGATGTGTGAATCTGCATACCTTGTATACTGAATACATGCATGGATACAATGTATGTTGCTTACACACTGTTTGCACAACAAATTAGATATTTTGCACAATCACAAATGACACTGTTTGATATTTAGTACTGATTCCCTATTTTTCTTGGGGGGGGGGGAGGGAGGAGGGGAGTGGTAATGAGGACATTCTAGAGTGGCAATAAAGCTCAGGATACTGGTATGTGTGTGTGTATGTGTGATTTGAATCCAGTAGTTCTCAATGCATTGTCAACATGCAGACTCAGTAATGTGTGTGATTATATTCACATACAGTGGATACACTCTTGTGCTCTATGTCACACCATCAGTCACATTACCGCTGGCCTTTATGCATCGTCCGTGCACATACCCAGTGAGTAATGTGTGTGATTTAGCATTCATGTACTATCATGTGCTCTATGTCATACTATCAGTCACATTACAGTATTGGTGCATCATCAATATGCTGGCCCAACACTACATTGTATGCATGAGAACAGTCATGTACACTCATGTACAGTATGTCACACCATCAGTCACATACAATGGCTCACAACATCATCACCGTGTCCTAAATACATTGTGAGACTCAGTTTGCCCAACTGACGCACACCAGCAATCTTTCTACTATAAACTTAAAGATGCTTTTTAGGCCATGACTCATGCGTGACTGCCGCTACTGTTTGTTTGTTGTTGTTTTTTATCCATCTTCTCTCTTTCTGCCCTTCTCTGGCTATACCCTTTGTACATGTTGCATGCAGAGATGACAACCTTGTGAACAGCACTGCAGCATTCTGAGAGCTAGAAAGCTGTACTTTCAGTGGAAAACAGTCTTTTTACCTCTCATACAATAGACAGACCTGTGTAGTTATACAATTTTGCAAAGACAGTATTTTCCATGAAACCTGCAGCATATCTGGCAAAAAAAAAAGTGCATAATACTGCAAAAAGTATCAGTTGGCACCTCCGTGCATACCATGTGAAGTTCAAAGTAGACCATTCCATGCTATAAACTCTTTTTTTTTTCTTTGTTCAAAGACTGTTAAACAGTGTATTACATGGTGCTATGCCTAAAACTAAATTTCACCAATGACGATGTATAGATATGAAGTCACCACTAAGAGTATCAGACATTCATCTGAGCTGAAAGTTTTTGCAAGCATATGTCCAAGATAGAAAAAAACAAAACTGGAAGATACAAATTGACAAAATTGCATAGCTGGCTATGATCCCCTCCCCCTTATGTCGATAAGAAACAAATACAACTTACAAAACTCAAGTAAAGCATCTGAATTTGGGAAATCTGAATACATAATACCAGCACAAATTACCGAAACTAAACTTCAATGCACTAGCTTGACAAAAACAAAATGGCCAATGGCAAAACAAATCAGTAGCACTTACCCTTTTGATACAAAACATCTGCATCATGACTTAAACTCGCAACATGCAATTCGTGACAAATAGCAGCAGTACCCAAGAGGCGCATGAACTTTTCACAGATTGTTATCAGAAAGGCCCCAAAAAGTATTCTCAAGTTCTCCAGCATCCATGAATGTCTCCTTCCAAGAACTAGGAGCACCAAGTTGCACTTGTTTCTCTCCCCACTTTGACTGCAAATGCCAAAATTACTCCCCTCTCATTCTTATTCTTACACAAGAGACACTCTATCCCTCCCCTTAAACTCCCCTCCCCCTCCCCCAAAATCTATCTGTCACCTTATTCTGACTTGTGAAATAGGCCAGGGTAAGATCCAGATGGGTATATAGCACGTCTTCAAATGATTTACTCGCCAGGAAGCACTTAGAACAGGTGCAGGCTTAACTTTGGGGGGAAGTTTAATTTTCAAATATGAATTGGTTGTTTTTCACCAAGTCATAACATGGCGACACACTGCGTATTGCATCAATTACTCACTTGATTAGCTTTAATTGTAAGAAGACTGCAGAGTGCTTCCATCAAACTTCACGTTATGACAAGATGTGTGCACTTTCCTTTCACCTCATATTCATCCAATCGGTGCTATTAACTGATCAGTTGACTGATGAGTCACAACACTAACTCTGATTCTATTGTGAGTTCACATGACTCGTAAATGTTATAAAAAAAATAATGTAAATACATCCCCTTAAGAGGTTTACAGGGCACCTCACATTGTGATGACAGTTGAATTCACACTTGCTTCTGAATTCACATTTCATTTCTGTTGTGAGTTTACATGACCCATAAATAAAGTGGCTGTATATCCATCTCCTTGATGGGCTACTACAGAAAGGATCAAAGGATCCTGTATGAGAAAAGCTGCGAACATACAGAAAAGGCTTGACCATGTGTGAAGGAGCAATTAGCAGTTTGCATACTAGGCAAGAAAGAATATGCAATCAGTGTCCTCTGCATACGTTTGTATCTTGTGTTGGAAGTTGCCAGCCTTTTGTGAGACAAGCCCTCTGGTATTTTCCAGTGTACAAGACATTAATGGCAAAATCACTGAATTAATGTGTGTGCATTGATGACATTTGTTTGTGGATGAAAGTTGGTGATTATTGAGGATGGTTTGATTTTCTATGTGGTGGCTAATCACACACATTTCCAAATCACATAGACTATCCAGTCAGTTACAACAAAATGTCAAGACTTTGTGATCTTGTAACCAGCTTTATACGAACAACAAGTTGGCTCCAGGTGGCCGGTACAATCACTATTTCATTGTAAATCAAATACAAACATTTAACCTTCAAAATATTAATCATAAAACGATACACTGTACTCTGTCCCTTTCTAACATACCATCGATCATTGAGAATTAAAGGTTTCTGGGACAAACACTGCACTAGGGCTTTCTACAGCTCAGTTGGTAGAGCACCGGGCTAGCATCCGGAGGTCTCAGGTTCGAATCGGAAATCCCGATGGAATTCCATTTTCTTTGCTCATTTTTCCACTACCTTAATTTTCTTACAACTAGGCTAGGTCTTTTTTCATTCTCCTACATAGAAAGACAGAAAAACGAACATGTATAAATGGCAAGAGGCACTTTGGCAAGTAGAACTTTTTTTCACATCTTTTAATCTTTTAACTCATGCAACAGTAGCAGATCAGAATTGCCAGGGGATATGACTCTAACATATGTCATAAAACACAACAAAAGGAAATGTCAATATCATTCCAGCGACAATTGCTCCCATAAATATCTGCATGCTTAGCCAAACATAAATTCTACCCACAAATATAACCCTAACTCTAATCCTAATCCTCGCATCAAACTAAGCCTAAAACTCTATCACAACCCTAAACCCTAGCCATAAGTCCTTGGATAAAATAAGACTGGAGAAATTGTCACAGGAGCAAATGTCATGTCACCCCCCCCCCCCCCCCCCCAACAGAGGTCAGGGCCTGAAAGAGTTCAACTCGACTGGGTCAAGGTGAGACGTACATGGATGTTGTTTGAACCACTGACCTGCATGGTCTCTTCCTCCAGACTCTTCTTCATCAACCTCTCCGCCTTCAGCTCCTCCATCATGCGCGTGCTCTTCTCGATCTTCTGCCGCACATTCTGCGGGATGCAGTTCTGAAGGCTGTCCGGCCGTGCCACCTTGGGGGCGTCGTCTGAGCCGAAGTCGATGGTGAAGCCGATGGACTTCTCGTTGGCCGCCATGAGGGTGATCTCCGCCTGCTCCTGGGGCTGGGGGATGGTCCTGGAGGGGGGCTGGGTCGGGCGGAGGTCCGACGACTTCTTGTTGTAGATGACGACGGGGATGTCGCGCTCCGGCTCGTGGCTTGCAGCCGAGAGCTTCGTGGGCCTCTCAATGGGGGACGATGATCCAAGAGGGTGGTTCTCCTCTGAAGAACCTGGAGATTGACGAAGATCAACAGTATCCATCATGACTGGCACTGACTGGTGAAGACAATTCTATACAGGCAATTACTGAAGGTAACTACTGCATCCTTGCAACAAAGTCAACAGGACACACATGTACCCTCTGGACTAGGTGTTTGACACCTAATCGGAGATGTCCATTATGACGGCAATCTTGAACTTCTATCATATTAAGCTTGAAGGGAAAAACACTGAACATATTCACAGATTAGTTTGAGATTCTATATAAATGACCAAAACGAGAAAAGAGCAATGCTATTTGTAAAAGTACAAGCCTCATGTGAGAAGCAAGATCTTTGTGTGCAAGCCTCTCCTTTTGGTGTCACATGGTTAACACTTTGAATGAAGAACAAATAAATCCGACAAGGCAGCACACAAACTCTGAACCCTGGACGGCCTATGACTGTACACACACACACCACAGAGACAGACACGCTCACAGGCACAGGCACAGGCATGCAGACACACGTACAGACAGACAGACAGACACACCTTGAGTGGAATACGTGTTTGCTCGGGGTCTCACGTCGTCCGGCGTAGCGCTGCCCTCTGGGGAAGGATGGTCCTCCTGGTCACCCCACCATGCCGGTTGACCATAGAGCGCTGAACCATGGGACTGGGGTCTAGGATCTGTAGGGGGAGAGATCACAAGCCAGCACATAGGCTCAATGTCACGTACAGAGCTATGTCTCACTGATGAACTGATAACTCAGCATGACCTTGGTACTTCCCCCTACTCTCATCTCCCCCACCCTCACCCTACACCACACACTCTCTAACACACGTCCTGTCTCTTACGAAACCATTAAGCAGTTGCTTCCATACGTATTTAATCTGTCAATGCAACTATACTCTGATTCTTCGAATGCCTCCTTATCAATGAACATTTACAAAGATTGTTGTCTAAACAACTGCTTGACAAGGAGAGGAGAGGTCAAATTCACTTTATCGATACAACTGGAGAAATCTTGGGCTACACTGTTGAATTACACAACTGATATCCACATCAATCTATTAACACACACATTGTACTAAAACAGTGTTGTAGTTCAAAGGTTTATGTACAGTGCAGAACACACAATGTACAGTGTACATGCTATTTAAACATACTGTTATAGAAGGCCCAAACCTAACATTGCGTGGAAGTACTAGAGGTGTACCTCTTTTTCTTTTTTTTTTTTTTTTTGGTAACACAATCAGGATCAAGCAAACAGAAAAAAATCTATGTCAGTTCTTGTTCAATATCATAAGTGATAAGTAGCTATTTTCTTAAAAGTTATTGAAAATATCCATGAACTTGGATATGTCTTATACATTTGCCCATAAATATACAGAAACATGACATCAATACAAACTATGTTTGGCAGTTTTCAATGATGGGGATATTGTTCACCTTACACAGAGTCAAGAGGGAGAAGCTATCAAACATCCAATGCTAGGGTCATCTGCACTTGATATGCACAGTTTCTTAATTGATATTCCAAGACTCTATTATCGTTGCTCTTACAGGGATTTTTGTGAATCCATGCAGAGCAATTGAACCATCTAAATATGTCTGTTCCACAGCAAAGAATATGATTTACCAACTTCTTTTTTTTCCCCCCATGGGTCATATCAACACTCCACTCAGACGACTAAACATCTGCTTCTTGACTCACTTCACCATGAACAATTTGCAAGTTCAAATCCCTAACATTCTCCAGAAAACGAGGGGAATCTTCTTTGAACATTAAAAACAAGGACTTGCTTTTTGTGCCAGGGTTTCCTTCCGTTCTAAAAACTGAAGAAAGAGTCAATGACACAGTCTTAAAGATCATGACCATTTTCAACTTCTCACAGCATACAAGGATGTACAGCCCTGGATCATTCCAATTGTGCAAGAATTGTTGACATCCTGTCAATGCATTGCTCAATAGGATCTGTGAAAGGTCAAGACTATTATCAGTCTTACTGGTATTTAGACAAGTACAGTATGCACTATGTGCTTTGTTGAAGGGTAGGAGCCTATTCAGGCAAACATTGCCACGTGTCATATATGGCAACTGCACAGAGACATTTTGTAGGTTGACTCTTCATGGCAAAACATCGGAACATATGTTTATCTCAATCACGAATATTTCAAAGATTCAGAGAAATTTAATGGGGAAAATGAGAGGAATAATTGCATTTCAAAAGGGTAAAGACAAGAAATAAGCAAGCAATGACAATGCTACTTGCCTGCCTACACACTACCAACAGAAGATAATTTAGTATTGTGGAGGGGGTAGGGGGAGACTTAATCATGAGGGATAATATCATCAGGGGCACAGTAATTTATAATGCAGGTACCCCCCCCCCCCCCCCCCCAGTCATACCCATCTTGTTTGCTCAACAACTGTCTCAAACAGTCAGGAGCCAAGCCTGTCGCTATAGCAACTGGAGTGGTTTGAATTGTCACTTTTGAACACTTGATGCCCTGGACGATTTGACTTGTTACACCATCAGAACACGGAGGTGTGAAGCCAACAAATTCAGATGGAACCAAAATTAATATACTTGAGAACCATGCCTTGCACACTGGAACTGAAAGTATCTGCCTAGTCTAACATCAAGTCTTTATGAGAAGACAAAAGAAAATACTGCAGGAACACTGCAACAAACTGAAAGATATCATAAAGTGATGTGCACTTGTAGGAATATCATATAAAAATCATATCAAAGGGAAGGATGTTCTTATCAGTCATCATGAGTCATTGGAACATGACATCAAATGTCCTGTATTTTTTTTTTCTCGCCTGCTTCTCTTAAAACTGATATCACAGTCACATATACATGTAATGCTGATTATGATCTCGGCCCTGGGGGCTGCAAAAACCTAAACAAATGCTAACTAAGAGTGAACATAGAATTCATGGATGTGATCTAAATATGTGTCCTAAATGGTGGATCCTGCACAGCTATCAAAGAGTGAAACTGAATATTATATAAATGA
This sequence comes from Diadema antillarum, assembly GCF_040938485.1. Taxonomy (NCBI): domain Eukaryota; kingdom Metazoa; phylum Echinodermata; class Echinoidea; order Diadematoida; family Diadematidae; genus Diadema; species Diadema antillarum. The sequence continues at coordinate 776,355 of NW_027270998.1, read as the reverse complement.
TTAATTTCAAACATAGTGCTCAATTCCTATGGCACTTTGCAAAATTAAAGGGATGGTACAGTATTGGTGGAGATGAGAATTGGGCTTTTAAATTTTTGCATGATGCCAAGAAAACACTTATGAAATAGTACAGAGCATACCATTTTAAGAGGAATTCAAAGTTTATTTGATGAAATTCGGGTTTGGAATGACTGAAACATCCAAAAACAAAGTAAAACAAAGCGATCGTATAATGAAGTGTGGGTCCCACACTTTATTAGAATCGCTCTGTTTTCGATATCTCAGCCATTTCAAAACCAATTTTCATCAAATAAACGTTGAATTCCTCATGGAATTACATGCTCTTTCATATTTCATAAGAGGTTTCTCATTATCTCACCAAAAAATGTTAAAAACCTAAAATTAGGTCTCAACCAAAACTATATGATCCCTTTAAGTTCTAATAGAAATGTCAACACAGTAACATTCTTAAACTATCAAATGCACACATTAGATATGACGTTACCACTGATGAGAAAATTTGTACTGTCTTCACATTACGCTTTCTGTATGCGCACAATAGAGCATACAGAACAAATCGTGTATGAGACAATCTTCTCACAATGACGAAACATGATACCCAGCACTTAAAGCGTCGCAGCTCCACACACTTAGCTGGTAATTAGCCACACTGACTCACAGATTAAGTGATAAGACAGTCCGTCATCTTTCTAGATGTTGTACTCGCCCCCTGTGAGAAGCTTTAACCTACGTGCTTCACGTCTTATAGAGTCCTTATGACCACTACCTCCTACAAAAATTTATCCGCACAAAAGCTAAGTCCCAACACATGTTTTTCCTTGGAAATCATATAATGTCTACTGTAAAAGCAGAAATTTTTGCACGGGCAATTTTTGCGCTCGGCCGGAAATGTGACCCTGCATCACAAAACCAACAAAAAGTCGCCAGACATGGATTTTTGATTAAGGGCAGATTCTGAAAGAGCAGACTCTAAGCTTTAAAATTATGTATAACTCAATTCAAATGGACTCCCCTAACCTGCCTGAATACTGGAAAGAAAGCACACACTCTGGAAAAGTGTGAACTGAGAAAAGGGGCTTTGAAGTACAGGGTCTATTCAAGTGCTTAATCTTTACAAAGCCGCGCTAGCTGCGCAATGAAAGGGACAAAACACACAATGTCAACCACTGGAGCAACAACAATGAAGGGATTATCAGATTAAGCTGGAATTTAGCATGTTCTATGGACACATTCTGTCCATGATTAATGTGAACTTACAAAGTAGTGGCACTATCCTTTCAAAAGTTATTAGACTTGAAAGTGAAGAGTGTGCTAGGGATTTCAAGAAATGAAAAGGGACCTCAAAGACATACCTGATCATTCTACTCTCCCCCCCCCAAAAAAAAAGGGTTGTAGAAAAACTGCTGAAAACACACTTTCCCATTTGTTTATGATCCCAAATCAAAAAATAATGTGGAAGAAAGATAGCTCTTTCAGAAAATATGAAAAACTCAAGATTGACTTCGAAAAGTTGACCCATTTCACCTGTTTTGAGTCCTCACGTAAAAGCAATGGGTGCAACTTTTTGTTTGTTTGTTTTGTGGTGCACGGTCGCAAATGATATATTTCATGTGTTTTTAATTCCACAGAATCAAAACATAAAATAGTGTTACATACACTGAGTAACAAGCAAAAAAGTTGCAGGCTAGTTATTTATTTTGTGAAATGTGCAAAAATATCCACACTGCAAAAATTTCCACCTTTGGAGTATTAGACGTATCAATAGTGCCCTACATTGTTCCAATATTCAGCAGTATGGGTGTAATCAAACATTCTTTCAAGTGTTCAATGCACTCTATGTTTCCATGTATTCTTGTCATATATTCCTCTCTTCTATTTCTGTAGTTTCTTACTAACCTATAAACATAATCCCATTGAAGCACTGAACAGATCACGCTGTCGTCTTACAATAAAAATTTTCACTTCACTCCTGTAGTGAGTGATACCCATTTCCTTCTTGTCCTCCAAAGACCTTAATAATGACCACTTCAGTTGACAATGGTTTCACCACACAATTGCTTAAATAAACTCTTGTTCGTTTTTTTTTCTCCCTCCATGCATCACCAGTCTAAAGCTATTCTTTTAACACTTTCAAATAGCTGTCTGATGCCTCTACTGTTCAGTGTACCAAATGCATCGTCTGATTTGTCTAATGCTGCATTTACAACATGTTCCAGGCGGCCACGGCAGTCACGTTTCAGGCCACCGTGGACGAAGCAGGATGGATGTGAGAAAACGCTGTGAGACAGGATAGGCAAATAGGCAAATGTGACAAGCCGCGATTGCCTTGGATGCTGTGTCAGATTTTTGAACTATCAAAAAATTTGCCACGGCAGTCCCAGTGCTGATGAGACTAGAATATGGAGGGAGAAAAACAGGAAAATGTCCCATCCACCCATAACGCACTATGTTTCAGGCAAACGGGGCTGTGTGGCCACTGAGAACATAGTGTAAATGTGGCAGAAGGCATTCACCCCTTTCCTTTCATACCACGCTGACGATTTTGATAAATCACCTTAAAACACCCCTCTAATGAGCTTATACCTGCCTGCTTCACTTTATCACTCCACAGCTCTAACAACCACTTCATCCTATAAAAGGTTTCACCATGAGACTGTATGCTAAACTCTTATCATATCATATGTGCTTAAATACACTGCTAGGATAAAGCTATTAACACTTTCAAATATGGCTATCTGTTTTTCCCCACCTTTGACATACTCCACGCTGTAATTCAATCCTGTCAAACAGTCTGTTCCTTTCCTTTCTTTTTCCAGCTTTAAACCTATAAATGGCACCCCCGTGAACTTATGTGCTTCTCTTTGCCTATCTATTACAAAGCACTTTTCCCTGTAAACCCTGAATATATGTGCCAAATATTTTGCGAGGGTTTTTTTTTCCGTGAATTTCGTGAGCGGAATAATATTTGTGAATTTTGTGAGCGGGATGCTATTTGCATATTCAAAAGCGAGAGAAAATATTAACTCTCATTCCAATATAAATGTGACGTGCACGCATACATTCCTCCTTTTGGTACTGTACTCCACGATAGCGAATTTAACCACTCATGAAATTGTTGGGGAGTTCCGATTCACGAATAATTAGACTCGCTAAATACATGTATATGTCGTATGTACATTATTTGAATTGGTGCCCCCCCCCTTGAAAATATCTTCGAAATCATTTCTACCTGCCAATACACCTATGTAACCATCAATGATACAATGTATATCCATCTAGAAGCACCCTAATATTTCATATTTAAACAATTAATGTCAAAGAAAGTATTTATACTTCATTTCTTTCCAATCATCTTTATCTCAACTTCAGTTACCACACTGTTCATCACTGCACTGCTAATCCATATCAATATACCTATCTATATCTCACTTTTACATACATGTTCCTTTATCCACGAGTATCCTATTCCCTCCTTTTCTGTCACTTCATGTCATACACACTTCCCTTTGATCATATTTTTTCTTTCTCCCTCTCTCCAGCTCCATGTCTCTATTTCTATATATCTGTCTATCTATCTTTCTATTTTCTATGATCTATGTCTCTATCTCTTTTAATCTATCTGTAAGCTACATGTATCTATTTCTATATTATCAATCCATCTCTTATATATCTATCTATATATCTGTCTGTCTTTAATACACTGCAAACTGAAATGGCCCATTCTGATACATAACCTATGTGGAATGCAATATAATCAGGCATCATCTATACTGTCAACTCTGCTCTAATCTTACAGCAAAGATAGAGGAGTAGATCATATACAACATGTGTCCATATTTTCAAGTACAAAGATTAAACTGCCGTTTCCCTACAGCACCAAGGATGAAAACATTCAAACACACGATGTGATAATGAAAGGAAGGCTTACCCCACAAGAAACGTCTCAACTGCTACACTTCGCAAGGCTCTATCATATCACGCATAATCCCTAAAAAAAATTCTCCTTCCGGACTTCACACAAGGGGGTATAGGAGAAAGTCATTTGGAGGTGGGGGTGGGGGTGGGTGTGGACCCGTCATCAAATTTTTTGCAACCTGTCCGACAGCTAAGCATGACTAACTAATGGCAGACAGAGTGACGAGACTCGGCATTCCCGCAAGTGAAAGGCACCAAGTTACCAAGCAGGAAGTGCCGAGAAGAATGGATGCTGGGGATTTTTTCATACAAAAAAGAAAACTCCTTTTGTCGCGGCAGTTTCCTGCACTTTAGCCCTACTTTGCTTCTAGACTCAGGAAAGAAACATGTGAACACGCCAGGCTACAACAAGGGAAACAGATAGAACATGCCATCTTGTAGATGAGCATGCATTCAAAGGCAAACCACAAAGTTCTGAAAGACTTATATTTGCAATGAACTTCTGAGTATGTCAGTATAAGTCTATATTTCTGCCATTGGATGACAGCAGACACATCTGATCACGAGTGGATAATATGCTGACAATCCTAGTCCATCCTATCCAACAACTGAACACTGTGTAGGCAGAAATTCAAATTTTATGTATCTGTTGTTGCCAATGGTACACCATCCCCCCCCTCCCCCCACCACCCCACACACCACCCAACCCCATCTCATCTGGTCCACATTTCCTACACTCATACAATCAATTAGACCTATTTCCTGGTTTCTTCTGCCTTTATGCCAATCCTGTCTGATGGCACATTGGTTGCCAGGTCTATTTTAAAAGTGCAACGGGTTCAGACTGCTAACCAAATACTGCGATAAATGAATAATTTTCTTGTGCATATTTCCAATAGTAAATAATTTTTATTTCTTCCCCCCCCCCCCCCCCCCCCCCCGAAAGTTAGTCCTTCGGTATCACTGAAAGTGGAAAATTAAAATTGAAGAGTTTCTTTCTCTCTCCCTCCTTCCTAGCACATTAGTAAGACATACATTGTGACATTAATTTACAGTTTCCCACTAACATCATCAGCCAGATTATGCAGAACTGTTCCCATGGGATTTCTTTAAAAAATGAAATAAATGCTTTGAAGACCTACTTTCTACGTATGACTTTTGATTGATACAGAGGTAAGGACAACACATCTTTCCCAAGGTCCTTGCAATGAGACTAAACTTCCAATATCACTTTAGTTGCGAGCCTTTAAAAACAACAAAAAAAACCCTGCTTTTCAAAGTTAACCAATCAGAATTGAGGAGATAACAATCCATCCCCGAGATTAACAACCAACTGTTACTGATATGTAAATAGTCATACATATACACTGTAAAGTATATGTAATACAAACATGTATTAGTACACAAATAATTCCAAATATGGCCAGACTAGTCATTGTGTGGGGGCACAATGGCATAGTGGTAAGACTCCTGTGCTTCAATCACAAGTCCTGAGTTTAAATCCCATCAAGTGTTTACATCCTCGGACAAGATGTTTTTATCTATCATGTCCCTCTCAACCCAGGTGTGTAAATTGGTACCTGACAATGCTAGAGCATTAATAATGGCAGGACTCTCTGGAAGAACAATGGCAACACTGAAGAGGCAAAGCTGGATAAATAAGACCATATCATTATTCTTATCATCATTATCACCAAAACCATCATCATCATCATCACATCATCATCATCATCAGCAGCATCATTATGACTCGAACTTAACAACATGTGCACAAGATGTGGGACGTACCCTGATGCAAGCTTGCTTGTTGGCCGTAAATATTTCTGCTTTCCTTCGCATTTCTCTGCTGCATCGCCCTCCGATGAGAATAATTGTGGCCTGTTGAGTTGCTCCTACTCAAGAAAGCCTATTGTTCAATGAGAGAGAGAAAGAGAGATACAAATTAATCATAACATGTTATTTCTTTTGTTCTAATAATTTTTTTCCATGAAATACCTTCTGAATATGACAACTTTGTACAAACAAAGTGCACACTCTGCTACAATCTTGGGATTTATATTACCATGATACTCACCAGTCAACTTCAACTCTACTTTGATCTCAAAATGCTTTGACTTAAAAAGTAATATTGATGTCATAATTGCTTGTAGCTTGTATGCCTATCAATTGCCTAAAGGTAGTAGACAACAGGTATTAACACTTCAAATCCCTCTGGATACAAATGCTACTTCAAAGAGGTATTACTTCAGGGAGATTAGTCAATTAACTTCTGTCAACTTAACCACCTGCCAGCAAATTTTGTTTGCACATGCTTCATGTTTCACTTACTTCATGACCCTGAATGTTCTTCTCAACTACTGGCATACATACATGCATTTAAATTATTGTGTGGATTTGAAAACATTAGGGCATGGGGGAAAACATTCTAGCTACTAGCTAGTACACTGTTCAACCATGCAATCAATGGCATGCATACTTCTTGTCTGAACATGTGGAGGAGAGAAAAAGCAATAATCTGTTTCTTTAATAGTGACTAATTAAAAACTGACCAAAAAAGAGCACATTTCCATAAACTGTACAACATGTCTGAATTTTCTAAAAGTACATGCAAATTTCTAATCCGATCTGATTGCAAGTTTTATGACCTCAGAAGCTCAAATTGAGGCTTTAACTACATGAACATGAAGTGGCTCTCTTTCATCACCTGCCCTTTTTCAATGCTAGTGTCTCAACTCCTTGCCAAGTGTTGTATTGTCTCGGGACCACAATGACAATAAAAGTGAAATGCCACACTGAACACTGACATTCTTGTCATACTTGTAGTCATGTTTGTGTTTGACATGTTGTAAGTCTGAGAGGATCCCTTGCTTGATAACAACTATCTTCATGACAACTATGAGATATCCCACTGTCTCTCTCTCTCTCTTATTTTTTTTTAAACAACTGTCTTTTAACATCATTCAGCAACAAGCATAATGTGAACATTTTGAAAGAAAGAAACCTTACGGTTTGGGTCATTGGAGACCAAACCCCCCCCCCCCAAAAAAAAAAAAACAAAAAACAACAACCACAAACAAACAAACAAACAAACATCAAGATACATATTAAGCAACACAGATAACATCAATGTTTGAGTACTAAAATGAAGTGTTGAAAAGTGACCCTCCTATTTATTGATTCCACCCAGGAATAAAATAACAACTATCATACAAGAGAGGTCTAGCTCTACCTGACAGTTCTTTCCTGTTATAGATCTTGGAATACTTAATGACATGCAGGAAACTTAACACTGGGAAAAAGTATTTAAACAGACATAACATTGACACACCATTCATGACATGTAACATGCTACATAATATCACTGCAATTTACACTATGGAAGTCTTGCAGTGAATGAAAAATAATTTTTAGCAAAGGCTGAATTTCATGCAGCAAATAAAACAAGTGTGGAACAAACAGAAAAGCAAGGAAACCTTGAAGTACTTTGGAGGAATTCAGTCCTGCAAATATTAGGTTGAATAACTTGAATTTCAAAATTACATCATGCCTCTCCCAAGCTTCAGGAGCGATGGAAGCACCTGCCAAATAATATTTTGTTTATATATACATATGCTAATCTCCCACCCTTGCAGTAATTTGTCAATTTCTCAACAGTAAAACATAACAGGTAATTTCCATTTGTATTCATGTGAGTTTCAATTTGTTCATGAAGTAAATGTTGTGACTCAAGTAGAATTGTCTTGGTGTTGAGCTTTTATTTTATTATTCTAGTACTACAGATACCTATGGACCTGCATAAAGTAGCACAACTTTTATTATCATTATGTTAACCATTAGTCTGTCTACTGGTCAATTCAAGCACATTTACTAAAAAGCAACCCCCTCCCCTGTCAGATAATGATTACGGTAAAAGTGGAAATTTTCGCCGTGTTGAAATTTTCGCGCATTTCACGCAACCAGAACCTAGCGCAACAAATAAAAGCACACGAATACTTTTGCCTGCTGTATGTTTCAGTAGTGGCCGTCTTGATTCCGTGGAATTAAAAACACGCGAAACTCTTCTTGCCTGGCCGAGCGCGAAAAATTAGTTGCGGGAAAATATCCACTTTTACAGTACATATCACTGAACAAGATGCATGAACATGCCAGGGGAAGTCAACATAAGCTCTTAAGGCAAAATCATGGATGGGGGCAAGGTAGCACAGGAATCACAAGCCAGAACATGTGTGTCCATTACTGTTTGACTCATCTTGGCTAACACTTGCAAGATATCGTTACCATGACAAGCAAGAGACAAACAAACAAAGGGATATGATCATTAACAGTGATTTCAGTCAATTTCATTTTCTCTCCTTTTTTGTCTCATTTTTTATTGCAGTTTTGGACAGGATGCATTTCAAGGTTTTGCATCTTTCATGCCTTGTGCTCTTGTGAATATCAAAAATACATACAATGTGAAAAAATAACCCTAAGAAAAGCATATTCTGTCAACTACAATAGATTTTCACATAGAAAACAATTACATTTTGCTAATCAAGATGCAAAGTTCAAACAAGCATTTAACAGTCAATACAAGTTCCACAAGCACAATCAGAGACAGGGGGTAAGGCACACAGGAACCATACGCTCTAACACATGTTTTCCTCTCTTTGACTCATCTTGGCTGACACTAGCAGAATTCTGTTACCATGGCAAATAACCAAAAAGTCACAGGGATACATATTCCACATGGCATATCCTGTATCTTTTTTTCCCCCCTGATTCTCTCTTTCATGAAGATGCAGTTGCCAATACAATGTACTGACAGTTATTGAAAAAGAAAAAAATATGTTATCCTAGTATTTTGTGCCTCTGTAATACTACAACTGTACTCTGGCATATTACAAAGAAATGCACTTGATACATCACCTACAGCTGTAATTTATAATTATCACACAAACCTTGGACCACTGTTAGACACTGTAACAAAAACAAACCCTGCTATTAACAAACAGATCTACAGTAGACTGTAGAAGAATATTGCAATAAAATATATCTCTACCAGTATATTTTCCTTCTCTTCTTTTCTTTCGGTATCAATCATCAACTCATATTCATGAGTGCTACTATACAAGGTGCATGCTCAAAGCTAGATTCTACGCCCCATGATTGCTATTAAATATACAACATGCAATGCTCAAAGCTAGATTCTATGCCCCAACTGACATATCACACATTGGGAAAAAGATGGCAAAATCTGTCCACAAATTATTATAGGCCTTAATTCCATGTTTTTCCCCATTCAATGCTGTAATAACAAGAGTGCCTGCCAGCTACAATGCATGGACATGCTAGCTACATATAGTCAGTCAGTAAGCTTAAAACAGTCAGCATGCAGCAAGCAGTCAGCAAAGCAGTCACCATGCGGGTCTAGTCCATGGTGCAACACACTCACATCCTCCTCCTCATCTTCCTCCTCCTCCTCCTCTTCCACGGGGTAATCATAATACAGGTCCCTCAAATCATTCATTTCCTGTACCGGGAAGTCGTCAGGGGGGTGGGGGAGGGGCACATGTTTTAAGGGGGGTCAAAACAGTTAGGGGTGGGGAAGAAGGGGAAGGGAGACATTATGACCTCAAGGCAGGGTTGTTGTTTGCTTGTTTGTTATTCTGGTTTTGGCCTTTTGCTTTAATTTTTGCTAAGAACCATGAAGGAATGCAAACACACACTGCAAAAGGAAAGCACATAAAATGCAAACTGCATGGCAGTGGCTTAAATATGGACATAAAACAAATTTATACTTAAACAATGCAATGCACAGCTATTTACTATAACTTTAATTTTTAAACCATGCTCAACTGTGTGAAACCTTTTCACAACACATTCACAAAATCTACACATAGAGATTAGGTTTTGGCAGACATTACTGAAAGACTAAAATATGAGAGACTCAATGAAACCATAATCTAAAAATAATATCATTATTCCATTAAAAAAAAATACTTGTAAATTTCACACAAACACTTTTAACTTTTTGTGTCAAATTGCTTCAAATAACATTCATCTATCTGTCACTACATATGATCATGTAATTTCCATTGCTTTTGAGATGTATCTTCAACGTTATACCATCACTTCATGTTAGCATATTTCGTATTTTGGGTGAATAACGCAAGAGTAGCATTCAGTCTGTTTCTAACAGTAAATATTTACACCACATTCTTCTCATTGATGCTTTCATACCATCAAATTCGACAGTTTTGTATCAATTTAAATTCTAAGAGCAATCCAACAAGCTTACAGTGTAACTGAGCAGCAAACAATACAGTGCAACATGTAAAAAGCTATGACATCTGTATCACAAAGCCATAGATACTATAGAATATACCACAAAGGTCAACTCCTTAAAATAAATGCAACTAGTCCCTTGGTACGGAAGCGACAGACAGCGATGTGTAAACATCCTGGCGAGAGAAGATGGCTAGATCTCTTTCGGCATAGATTCGACGAAGGGAGCGCAGGGGTTCGTTTAGGGTCCGAACATTTGTCCATAAATGGGATCAACTCACAGCATAAGATTTCACTTGCAGTGCACAAGTACTGTACGAGGCACAACCAAAGCAGACTTCATACAATTACAATGTAGTATGTTGTACAGTGGACTCCCATTATAACAAAGTCCTCGGGACCAGCAGTTTTCTTTCGCTATATCGAAATTTCGTTATAACCGAACAAATAAACAATAAAAATACATAGCATAGATAACGTTGCGACCCGAATTTTTACTTCGTTGTAACCGAATTTCATTATAACCGTGTTCGTTATAACGAGAGTGCCCGTATACAGTAGGCTGTTATTTTCACGACAGTTTAATTATCATCAACTTCGCGATTCACTGTTGAGCCATGAATCTATAAAAGAACATGCGATAATATTGTGAATAGACAGGCATTTGTGCATTTCTGATAGCCTCAATATCAAATCAGGAAAACGAAATTTTGTGAAAATGTCCGTGATCTCCTCATTTGCAAATAATATCAGTATGCGAAAATAACAGCTTTTACAGTAATGCATGAAGCTTTTTATAAAGGGTTGTTTTCCAACATCAGTCTTGATCATGCTTCTGGTAATGGTGTGATGACTGACAAAAAAAAAAATGCAGATTGTCATGTCTATCTTGTAGGTAACATGCTGTTTGTTGTGGACGCTATCACAAATACAGCCTTACTCCAGAGCCCTATTCCATTATCTGCAAATATCCTGAACACCTCATTTTTGATTGACGCGTATTGAGATTCATTTGTTGCCTCTAATAAATCTTCATGAATTATTCATTCTACGTGCTTCCTCATGCTAATTGGATCAGAACAGGTGAGTGTTAATCAAGGATATCCCTCCCTAATGAATTCTTTTTTAATTACACTAGAGTGCTGGCTGATACAGGTGATGAGGGTCAGATTTCTCTCTACATAGTATCTAAAATGAATTACCACTCTGAAATCACGATTGAAATAATCTTATCAAAATATCGGAAAATCTAATATTTCAAACATTCACAGCTTGATCGATGTGTGTCTTATCTTAGTGGGTTCTAACAAGCTCAACTTCCACCACATATCATACACGACATCGCTATGTATGGTTGTTCACTGTGTGTACTATTAGAAACTTGTGTACATAAGATTTCTACTGATACAATAATACCACATTCTGATGTAAATTGTGAAACATCTGATAAAACAACACTTACGGCTATCAATGATTTATAATCATAGTGCCTGATTTTTCTTCTACTTGCTCATTTTTAATCTTTTTCATTATTATTATTATTATTATTTTTTTTTTTTTTTGGGGGGGGGGGGAAGGGGTGGGATAGGGAGGGGGATACTTGTGGCTTTAGCCCTTTCTGTACTAGGGACTTTGGATGGTGTACACAACCCTATGAGGTTTTCTGTGTCAGCAAGCACTCAAAGCACACAAAGGGTTAACAGGGGACTTGATCATGAGCTCTCATGATAGCATGACTGTGTGTGGACGAGGACTGAATAATAAGGGCTATTCACACAGGATGAGTTTCAGTATTAAAACAAAACATATGGACAATGATTCTAGGTACATTTTTTACATCTATGCTTTGCATTGCAGATACAGGATGATGGGGGAAAAAAAACAACAATGACAGATAGGGTACATTCCATATTACATTAGACTACAATTGATTCCAACCTGCCAACGTACCACAGAAAGAGAGAGAGAGGGAGTGAAGCATGACATGACCACAAAACCACACCTTGTACACCATCTCAACAGTAGAGGGGGTATGTCACAACATGTAGAAGGGCAACATTGAGGTATCCAGCATATTTAAGCATGCAGCTGTATTCCCTACCACACAAACTTTGCTAAAGTAAATCAAATGCAACTTGCACTTTACATTACGAGAAAAGAGAAATGAAGGTCAAAGATTTACTGTCACACTCACTATAGCAACATACGATTGTATTAATACAAACTATAATTGTGCAAAGATACTTTATGAAGCACTATATGACAAATAGGCACAAAACTTTTTGTTGGACCCAAGGGCACAAAAGGGACCACTTCCCACCTGTCCATTTTGTTCTCCATTCTCTCTCAAACCACACCCAACTTTGGGCCCCTGAGACTCCTTTCCATGTACAATAGGTAGCATTAAAGTGGCATACAAAACAATGACATAATCAAACTCTTTGAAAGTTAAAAACATATTTTCAAGTTAATATTCTTAAAGTTAATACACACCATATGTATTTTCAATGAAATGTATCTTACACAACATGAAATACACATGCACATATCTTAATGAAATGTACATTATCTTAATGAAACAATATATGTATGGCATGAATGGTATGTAGTGTAACCATCTGTGGGCTACATGAATACGAAGCGGAGTGAGAACATCATCAGTCAACAAAAGCTAATAATCATGCAAGTGTAAAGCTGTAGGGTCGTTAACTACATGTATGTTCCCCCTGAACTCTTCCTCTCTGCCAGACCGCTAAATTTGCATGAAGACATTATTAAACGCTTTTGTGCTCTGCAGGCAGCAGATGTTTCATTTTGCATATCAATCACACTCCTGAAGGCCCCCAGGGAGGTCTCCCCGTCTGTCTTTCCCTCTTCTGACCCTGCTAATGTTGGGGCATTTTAGTTCTCTGTCTGCGACAGATTATTGGCTAGACTTTCTTCCATTGTAGAGTGATATGAGATCTGAATAGGAGAGGAATAAATCCCCAAATTTGATGACTTTCACATATGACTGCAAATCATTTCGCCATTTTTGACTTGCTTGGTGCAAACTCATCAACAGTTAAAGTTCAAGTGCAAAAAGCGTCAAACCTTTGATTTGGCTGATTTGGAAAAATTAGAGGGGTTAGTCAAAGTATTGACACATCTAGGTCCCACTATTAACCATGAATTAATAGAAGCCCCATGAGTAATGCAGCTCATCTGTTGTATACCTGTATACATCATACAGCATTAACGTCGTACATTCAAGTAGAATTTCTGCATAATTCCACAAAACATACAACAAAGATATGTAAAATTAGTGATGATGCAAGTCCCTTTGAATACCATACCGAGATGCTGGAATGGAATTTAAATAGTCAAAGTTTCTAACCTAATTAATTTCATTAAAATTTAATTCATCCATTGCGCTTGATTTTGTAAAGTACATTCGAAACATATTCTACTTCACATAGATTTTCCTTTGAATGGATAATGAGTTAATAGTGCAATTCAGATGTGGTGAAAATTTAATGCAGGGAATGAGAGGGAGGCAGTTGAAACAAGTAATTCAGCTTTTGTGTTATCTTCCATGACACTCCACCACAAAATATTTCTCGGAATATGGAGCTTAACATGAAATTAGTTCACTGCAAGTCTGATTATAGAGATTCAATGAATTCCAAATAAATCCTGTATCCAATTCTTGCTCCCTGACTGTGGTTTTGCACAATTTTCCACAGTTCTCACTTGTTTTTGTGATGATATCACATTGTAAAATTATATAGAGAACACAGAGAAATGCCATACAGACAAGTTCTGCAGGCATTTTTTTTTTCTTTCCATCTCTCATGCAGCATGTGATTTTCATTGCCATATTAAACCTTTATATGATAGTATGCACTTTAAAATGAAATGAACACTTCACTGATATCCACATAAATTTGAAGATACTATACATGGATAATAAATTAGTTGTGACACAGCACACAATTGAAATCACACTTTACCAGAGTTTCCTTTGTTTCAGATAAGATGATGCACAAAGCATGAAAAAAAAAAAGCACATGCACATTGAGAGTTAAAGTTTTTCTGCTGGTGATTTGTTTCTTTGCACACAGAAACAATGCACATCTCTCACAGACTGCAAGGATATTTTGCTCTTATATCAATAAGTGAACCTGAACAATCTATGTCACACACTGCCATAAAAATTTCTTTTCTCTAGCCTGATTTCTGCCATTCTTTAACCTATTTAGTTTTCTTCTGAAATATGGAAATCATCACATGAAATCTAAACAAAGTTACAGGCATTCATCTCATTTACACATTTAAATTCTTCCTTTCCATCTTATTGCCCTCATATGCATATATACAAAAAGAAATATAAAAATATCAGCAAAAATGTGGACCAAAATTGCCTCCACAGAAAGAATACAGACTGCTGAACACTGTTTGAATGTATATACAATCAAAAGGTATATTAATTCATTACCATCTATTGCTGTAGTCATATTCAATAGATCAAAAGTGAATCAATACAATAAGGGTACAGCGAGAAGTGACTTTTTGATATGCCACTGACAATTTCCCCATGCTGTAAGCTGTGTTAGTCTGTATGTACTTATGATTTCACATTGATCGATATTAATTTAACTTTAAATAGAGGCAGAACAGGCAGGTTCCCAATCAATGAGGTACGTTATCAATTTAAAAAAAAAAATATCTTTGAGTGTAAGAAGATGACCTCATCAGACAGGCATTTTCCACACAATATGCAACACAGCTGAGGATCCCAACTGCTGATCAAATGTGGATTCCCCACACATGCAATAAAATGTTGTAAAATAATTGCTTTGCAAGAAATATGTAATGAACAGACATTGTGAAATATGTTCATCAGAACCCTTTATGTTTAACTAACTTCTACTAATGCCTCTGGAACCCTTGGCATTAAACCACAAAATATAAATTTATATCACCAACCCTGACCTGTAGCTATTCTGACCGTAGTTTGTACATGGTATGTATCCCAGGTTCCCCCTGGTCAACTTACCTTTCGTACGACTCCCTCTGGACCCTTGACCACAGAGATATTGTCTAGCTGGATGCTGTCAAAACGATAGGTGATGGGATGTGGGCAGGCAGAGGCAGCCATAGAGTTAAGGAAAGGTACTTGCATAGAAAGGGCATCGAGAGAAAGAATTTCCAGCACTGTCACAATGAAGGTTAAATCACAGGATGGCGAAGTGACCATAGAAATCATACGTGACAGGTCAAGTAATAGTCTGTCTACATCAAACGTAATACATGGTACAGTACTGCATATAGTTCTGCCAAATGCAGAAGCACTCGCAGAGAATCACAGCTCGCAATGGTTGAATTAAAATGCCTGAAAGAACAACAAAAAAATACAAGAGCATTGTAATATTCTTTACTGGCAAATTAATGACGCATTTTACCCATAAACTGCTGCAGGCCACTTAGTTGCCTGAAGGGTACATTTTATACTTTTTTTGACAATATCAGCTGGTATTTTGGTGAAAACTCATATTTCACTGGAACATATTAATTTACATCAAATAACTGCAGACAAAATAAGTCTCTAAAACCATAGATATGAAATTTCACAACCTACAAATGATGTCAAATCATGCATTTTTGAACAAAGTACAACTGTACCACAGAAATTGCAGATATGCTTCATAATTATATGCAAATATCTTAGCAATGAAAAGAGATAAAGGCCTCGAAATTTCTGCATAGGTTTCTTAAGATATTAATCTACTCATCCACGAGGAAAAATGTGAAAACCTAACAGTAAAATTAGAAAATATCATTCTTCATTTTTTTAAACTATGGCATTTTTCAATAAGAAATTTTATGTTTGGCATAAAATACTGTAGTAATAGTTAAAATTTATGAAAATACTATTTTGATGGTGAAAAATTTCAATTCATCCCCTTTAAAGTGGTGTATAACATGACATAAACTCTAGAAGTATAATATTCTTGATTGATTTCCAAAATTTTGCATGGCCCAAAACTAGAAATGCTTAAAATACCCTCAGCACTTTAGGCATTGAAAAAGTAATCTGCTCTCGCATGCGAATGCAGGATTGAGTTACTGATGAAACTACACAAGAAAAAAAAAAAGAAGAAAACAAACCAAACAAACAAACATAAAAACAGCAAAACTGACAAACAAAAGTTTTGTTCATACACACAGTGTAACAGTCCTGTGGTATGATTAGGCATACTGAATTTGTACAGGAGGGATTCTGTACACCATGCAGTATGTCACTTTGTTGTGGAAGGAGGTAAACTATATTTAGTCTGTTGAGGCCCGCTGAACGAACCAAAGGGGGAATCAATCCCATGCAGGCAAACTGTATTGACTATCATACGCACACTCATTGAAATTTGTCCTCGCAGATTAAATTGTGTGTGATAAGCCTATCCTGATATTTTCACACTATTTAGCAAATCCACAGTATGCAGTCAAACTATTTTATAAATAGTTCTTGACTATGTATTTGCTGCATGTATTTCTTCCATTTCATTACTTTTTGTGGGTGCTTATTTAAACAAAAACACCTCAAGTATTCTAAAATAATACACTAAATACAGGTGTACATACTAATTACTTAACTAAATTTTATGATGGAATAAAAGATCACATCATTTCAGATATATGAAAAATAAACATGTACTTTGGTAGAGAATAGCTTTACAACTGTAGATCAGACAAGACTACGTATTTCTTTATGCACACGCACACAAATATGAATACATAGTATAACTGAATATACTATTATTCAACAATCCAAAATTTAGAGCAAATATAGCCTTGTTTTTTTTTGGGAAAAAAAGAAGGACGGACGGTTAATAAAACTAACTTGCATGCCAAAGTCACTCACAATTTCAGGCACTACATGAATTCACTTATTCAATTAATTTTGCAACACTTCTGTCATGAATATTTCATTTAGCCCCCTGTCATCGCCATCGACTGCAAAGCAATTGACTATTTTGTGAAGTGCTGATTTGGGATCACTGCCTTTTTACTGATGCAACAATTATGAATCCCATTCTGTTTGTTTTTTTTATCTGCTGCGAAATATGGCACATGCACAGTACGAGTGTGTCAAACTGGCTGTGTCCTGCAGTCATACGAATTGCCTGCCACAGGCATACCTTCAAACAATCACACTCTCTCCAGTGTTGATCACACTTCTCTCCAGGATTTTATTAGGTACTGGCAAAGCAAATAGAATCCTATGCACTCTGTCACCCATATTAGCCCAAGGCCACTATAATGAACTCACCAGTGCATTAGATTAAAAGAATTAAGGGAGCAATTCAGATTACTGATTGCAGACACATATTATGTCTAAACGATTCATATACAAACAGCGTGTACATGCAATGATATTGATGTTGCTCATGATGATAGTGAATGTAAGAAGTATGTTTTTGTTTGTTTACACCAACAAAAATCCTCAACTAATGACTTGAGTTCTGGTCAAACAACAAAGTTGTTGAGTGCTTATAAAAGAAAAACTATGTATCAGATAGATGGGTACTCTATCAATGAAAAGTAACATCTTTGAGTAGTTTACTTGTAAGTCAGTGTTACACATCATATTACCCGGTTGCAAATCCTCTTCAAGGATAAATTAGTAGAAAAGAAAATCAACACAAACAACACTCTCTGTATAACTCAAAGGTATGAAGAAACTGGTTCATGTAGACAAATTGTTATCTAATTTTGAGATCTTGCCATCATCACTGCAAATAACTGGAAAATGTACTTGGTAAATGAATAAACACTAAATCATATTGTAAAAACTGAGACTTTTGTATGCTTTAATCTTTTGCATTTAGTCAATTATGAATGATTTATTACTGTTTTTAATTTGATAACTGTTGACAGATCATCAGATATGGCATCATTTGACGTACTGTATACACCCAGTCTATTACTGCAGGGCTGCCACTAACCCATTTTTTCTAATGGTCTGACCCGTCTGTTGGACCAGTAGGTTCCTTTTTTTTACTGGTCCATTCCTGAAAAAGTTTCTGGTCCGACAGTGATTTTTACTGGTCAGGGATCGTCGGACTAGTGCCAGTGTGCAGCATTGATTGTTGTAAACTTGTGCTAGAAACATCGGTTGATTCACAATTACTCATAACGGTAAACGTCTTACAGAATAGCATATTACCCAAACAATATAAATTACGCAAAGCACGCATCAAAAATAGACATTAAAGCTTAATTGGACTGTTAGTCAGTCAAATAGAGGTTAGTAGTGGCCAAAATCAAAACTATAGAGTATGGCTCGCAGGAGGCAGACATCCCAGTGTGCCTCCTCCAAAACAATGACGGCATGGATTTCACAATAATTGCTCCTGACAAATGAAGAAAAGCAAGAAATCAGGTGCATTGGTTTGGTCAGGCCGTTCATTAAATTGGCCTTTTTTTTTGGGGGGGGGGGAGGAGATTCCAATGCTCATATTTCTATCTTCAGGTCCCCGCGGGGTGACAGCCTCGTGAAATAGACCGATCTTGACGTTTTAATATCCATCGACACACCGTATAGCTCTCAAGCGCTGTGGCAACCCAACGCCACAGGCTCTTTTCAGGTTCGCTGATGAAAAATGGAGATCTGGAAGCATGCAGACTTGTCACTGAGTGCAACCACTCCCAAACAATTATATCAGCTCTGCAAATTTGCACGGGAGAATCATGTCCTAGATTTGAGATTTGAAGCTCCCAGCTCAGGAAGAGAAAATCCAGCACATGACATCCACATCAATCGTTGATGCACGTGTGCATAATGAACAAGGTAAAACAAAAGTGCATGGGAAAGGCTATGCCAAAACTTCCTTTCACAATGTACTGACTGCAACAATAAGCCAGTTCACAATTAGCTCATGTGAACATAGGTACAAATAATCTTCTTTTTTTTTCTCTCAGTTGGTCGGGCACCTAGGCACTCGTTTTCAAAGTGGCATGATGCATACGTCTGTCTGACGTAACAATTCATGGAATTCATGTTCAAACAATGAATCCATTTCATTGTTTTGTATCGAATGCATTAACAGCCTTTTTTTTTAATATCAATATTGCTGAATACCGGGCTTGCTGTCAGGTGGATGTACTAGCAAGCACCATTCATACGGATTATGAATAGCCATTATATCATGGATGTTTATCTCCGTGAATTTAAAAACCAACATGCTCCAGTCTTATTTTCTCCAAGGACTTAGGGTTGGGGTTAGGGTTAGGGTTGTGATAGGGTTTTAGGTTTAGTTTGATGTGAAGATTAGGATTAGGGATAGGGTTATGTTTGTGAGTAGAATTTATGTTTGTTTTTACACTGGAATGCCTGTGATAAAATCTACATTGTACATTGCACTTCTTTTTTTGTTTTACCTTGAATCCTCATACGTCAGCAATGCCTGGATATGGACTGGTGCATAAACTCAATTCCTACAAATGTATCTCTCATCAGTGTCTGACAGTGTGTGTATGACCTGGTACATTACAGTGTATGTCAATACATGTGTGCAGACCTTTGTCACCTCATGATCATTTTATTTATTTGTGTGAAGAGAATGTAGTATGTTTTTAATGCAGCAAATAATGGGTGGATGTGCTGCGAAGTGAGAAGTGCTAATCAGACAGTAACTGCAGCACATGACTAGCTGATTTTACACATTGTCTATTACATACTGTATATAAGCTGTTATTTTCGCGAATGATGAGGTCACATACACGTTCGCGAGATGTTGTTTTCGCGAATTGACGCAAACGCCAATGTAATGTTAATATGCATTATTACCCTAGTGCATAGCAATATTTTTTAGTATTGTTAAATTTGCGATCCAACTATGATTCTCGAAATTCGCGAAAATAACAGCTTAAATACAGTAGCTGTTTTTCATTCACACAAATACTTCTATACTGTACCATTTGTACTCTAACGGTATGCCACAGAAAGTACATTACATCAAATGGCCAAATCAGTGAAATTATATAATCAAATAGCCAAATCAGTGAAATCATATAATCAAATAGCCAAATCAGTGAAATTATACAATCCCTTAGGTCTATCACATTATGTACAGGTAGGATTTTTTTTTTTTTTAAGTGAAGAGTTTATGCCATTCGATCACATCAAGAGTGGTCAACAGAGCTCTATACAACTGTACTTAATTTATTCTAAACAAGCAACAGATGACGTCATAATGTGTTCACGTCATTAGATATATGCAAGTTACTGGAGGAGAAACTGGTCAAACTTTGTTTTTTGACAGCAGGCTATAAATTTTGATACACAATCATACAATGCAGGTGTAGATGAAAGAAATAACATAAATACATCAACATTTGCTATAGACTATGAACTCTTAATGCTACTAGCAATGCTACTAGCATGCCTAAGAATACACTCTAGGCAAGAAGGCAACCTTTTCTCTTTTAAAGGAGAAATACACCTTGTAAAATAAATCAAACTGTGATCTGCAAGTGATTTCTTGTTGAAATCTAACCTGTTAGATGTTGTCATTTTTATGACATAAACAAAAAGTTCTAGGTGCATACTTTTTCCAGTGCTTTCATCCAATCGTGCTTGGGCTAAAAAAAAACACAGATAGTTGACAAACTGTAAAATGAGCAGAGAGTAAAAGGATATCATATCCAAATCGGATGGAATCCCCTTGTTTCAGTGTGATGTACGTTTCCTCTGGAATCCTGGATTCATTCACAAAGGTCTGCAAAACAGAAGGAGAAAAATAAGAGAAAGCTGTAATCATCAGTATCACCATCAACATCATCATGACTATCATACTGTGATTCTGTTCTTGATTACATGTTGTATTCTTAGCAGCTGCAACCATTATAGTGATTACACTTTTGTGTATCATATTGTAACAAAGTATTCAATAGCAAACATGCCTTAAGTCTGAAACAATTTTCACCAGTGTGACAGAGACAATCAGAGCACTTGTGTCCTTAAGACTGTAAAATACAGTAAAATAAAGAGAAAAAAAAGCCATTCGTGGCAAACAAAAAGTGTTTGGGTAGTAAAGAGAAGAAAATACTGCACCATTTTATGCTCCTTGCACTTCAGCAAGCTCAAGCACAACACAATTACAGTCTTCCGATGAATCAATCAGGGCAAAAAGTAGCACACACTACAGTAGCTTCACCACACAGAATGTTTTCTCCACATTCCAGTGATTACACTCGTTAGCTTCTGAGTCACGCATGCAAATGAGCCACCCACCATTTTCCTGTTTCTTACGTCAAGAATCAAGAATAAACACTTAAGATAAACACAACAAAAAGAAAAACTCACAAAGATATAGTATACACAGATGCGAGAAACAAACACAGAACAGTTGAGGCGTGGTCCCCTTTAGAAAACAAAACACAAACCTGAACTCGATTCCTTTCAGACAATAAACAAGGGTCACACGAGGTGAACAGCGTTCCATACCAATCTACAGTACCACGTATAGGTAGAGGGGGGAGGTTCCACCTCCCTGGTTAAAGCATCCAAAGAGGTACACCAGAACACCCCAGTATTCCACCTCTGCACACACAGTCTCACTGCAATGTTCAAACCTGGCGACACATGTAGACAATCATGGAAGGACATTCTAATAAAATGAGTCCAGTGGATTCTGAATGCTTCCCAACAAACCGCAGAGCTCCACACGCTCAGTTCTTGGCAGACCCCAGCCAAACCTGGATTTGATAGCAAGTAGGTAAAACAGCTCAGCCTCAAGAACCCTTTCCGGACGAGTCATTACCCCCCGAATTGCCAACTACCGTGACTGAGCAGGGCCCGTTTAATGTGGACATCACGACTTTGCTGCCAACAGCGATGAATGTCTAATACTCTTGGCAAATCACATAATTCCACAAAAGAAAAGGCAAAAACAGATATGTCACGCATAGAATAGAGGTCACTAGAGAAGAATATGTACAATCTCTGTGCTATAGGTTTTTTTCTATTCACTAAACGATCAGAACAGACAGAGAAAAATGTCGCTTCGAAGATAAATTCATTGGCAGTCGCGCATGATTTAACAACACCTTTTTGTGGACATAATGGAAACTTTTCATAACAGATGGTAGTTAGTCTAGCTCTAATAGGGCCTAGCCTTCAGGGCTCAGTCCTTGTGAATAATCTACTCGTACCATGGTGTTGGTATTTACTCACCACAGAGAAAGAGAGCGAATGTGGGTATTCGTCTTGACTACGGATGTCAACTTGCCTGGTATTAGAGTCTAAAAATGCAAGGTTTGACTTTCTCACCTTTACGCCACTCATCTTTCCAAGAGTGACTGTAGAAAAGGAATTTCACAAATCTGCAACCACCATGCAGTGCAGAAGGCATTACAATCAGGGTCATGCATTTTGTTGCTATAGCCATCATCCACCCATACACACACACACACACACACACACACACACACACACACAAACACACACATACAGTCTGTACTTTGATATCTTTTTTAATGAAAAAATATGATGGGGGGGATACTACAACTAATAGAAGAACTACAGTTTGTACAAAAAACAAAGAAAACTTAGAATAAAAATTTGCTAGATTGTACTGACTCTAAATATCACACATGAGTAACTATGAGTACAAAATTCATGATACCTACCAAGGAAGGCTCTATGATTTTTAGACACACATCCCACTTTAGTATGTACTGAAATTCATTGACTTTCCTTCTTTCCTTACATGGTAACAAAAATGTTGAATTTGTTTCCATTTTGCACTAACAGAAAAGTAAATTTTATACATATACATGTATTACAGATTGCTTTAATATTGCACTGTTTCCTTGTCAGGCACATCTTGGAGAAAGTTGACAAGTGTTGGGGTTGCCATTGTAGTCCTTTGACATAAAAACATGCATGGAATATAAATAAATAAAAGCGTTATGTAAATGCAATTATCATTACTACATGTATTATTATCATTATTATTGTTATCATTATTATTATCATTATTATTATCACTATCATTATTATTATTATTGTTATTATCATTATCATCATTATTGTTATTATCATTATTATTATTATATGAATATCTGGAATTTGTCTACAAAGTGAAATATTCTGGACATTTTCTTCATAGGCTTTTACTTAATACAAACAATACTTCTTGGTGACCATAGAATTAATCAGCTATCATAAGAATATATTTTGCATTGAATATATAAGTAAAAATGCTTTATTGCTTACTAGCTCACTAGTATTTTATATTTTGTGGATTCATGAGATGTGTAATGCTATTAGCAAGCCAAAACGGGACATTCATGTCAAGGATTGTAGGACAAGTTTTGTATTTAATTACAGTTGCACGATAAAGCATCAGCTGATAACATAATGTATCTCTTGATATCTGGGGTTAGAGAGGACATCCCTATGACAACATGAAAGCATTCATCTTTAAAAAAAAAAAAAAAATCTCTCTGCAATTGCCTCATTTCTTAGAGCTACACAAAAACACACTAACACATACAGGAGGGACTATACAATCAGTTGTGGTGTTAAAAAGTCTAAATTCTACTGTAAATTATTCAAAATCACAATTAATACTGCTGGCAGCAGACAGACCGTCAGAAAAAAAAAACCAAGAATAATTCTAAGGAAACATTTTTGCTGTACTGTGAATTAAATGTGGAAAGGGTTGAAAATCAAAATACAGTACAAATTTCTGTCACAAATGGTCTGTTTAGTCAGTCATACTTTTGAAATTTCTTGTAATATTCCACATTGCTGTGTAATGAACAAACAAGGTTTATGCTGCAGGTACACTCGTTGGATGTGCATATGATTTCTCCTGTAAAGCTGCTTTCACAGTTTCAAGGTCGCAGTTGAGTGTTTACACACATTTTCACCCTAATATCAAATCATATGAATAGCCAAAGGCATCTACTGTATGTGATATTTAAGAGCACATGAGTAAAAAGAGGTATGCACTGCTACAGGAGAAAAATGCATTTGTATCTTGATTGGTAGGTTAGGATTTTAATTTTTTTTTTTTTTTGGGGGGGGGGGGCAGGCGGGGAACACACCCTAGCTGCTCAAGACAAAACGGATTGATTTCACAAGGAAGGAACTGGCCTGAGAAACAAGAGACATCTTCATAACGCTGAGCAGGGATGTCTAATCAGGAGTAAATTCCACTGATTAAAGGTGGCATCTGTGCAGACTCACTGGTCTGATAGCTCAGCTGAGAGAAACAATGTGAACGGTATTCTCTGTATGACTCATAGATCCTATGATGGACTAAAATGTGGGTGTGTCCTCTGGCCGTAGCTTGCAGTCCTTGCTGACCTGGATGAATGGGAGTTAATTCAAACATCTGTTTGCAACCTCATCTATTTAAAAAAAAAAATCCTCTCAATATCTTATTTCATTTATCTAATTATGGAGATTGTACTTAAAATTACATGTACTTCACTACATGGGCAAGAGGAGACAGCTATGAACTGTTACATTGTACTACCAAAATACAATAAAAACTTATGTGTTTTTTTTTGGGGGGGGGGGCAGAGCTGCCATCTATCCCTTGTTTTCAACAAAACTCCTCAAATGGATTAGTCTCCTGACCTTCTGATCTGAATAAAAAAATCTCCCTGATAATATCTTTTTGTTGATACAAAGTTTAAAATATCATTAAATGTACAAGGATTACTTATCTTTATTCCAGCTTATTATGCCTATACAGAACACAAGGCCAAACAAACATCTATTAATCTGGCCAGGATTAAGTAAGAAGCTTTGCTCCTCTGTGAGGGTCTGTCTTCAGACTCTACCTCTTTGAGCCACACCCAACGTACAGTCAACCTCGCGTAAGTCAACCTTACTCTAGCTGAAAAATAGGCAAAGCTGAGGAAAAAATTCTTCCTAGGATGGACATAAACATTCACGTATAAATTTTATCGTATAAGTCGAAATTAACACAATCTGAAGGAATTTCTCTGGTCCCTTTGGATTCGACATGGGCGAAGTCAGTTGTATGTTCTTTTTTTATGCTTAGTTTTCCGCAAACAGCCTAGTGACAGATATATTGGCAGCTTTGTGCAATATGTTTGCATGAGTTAATCACAAATTCAGTAATATACTATCAGATTAAAAAAAGAAACTTCTCTTTAAAATAGTCATTTATTCTCCACCTCACTGACAACTTCAAAGAAAAAAGATGACTTACACATCAATTTGCATCTGAGGAGGATCTTTATTTTTACTGCAAACTCATGATGAATAATTCCTCTTTTCCAGTAACAACTGGATGGTACATTGGAAGGAAGAAAAAAGATAACTTAATTGAAAACAGAGCACATGTATGAATGAGCTAGCACAATGTTTGGGTGTGAACAGAAGTGAGTCACCCAATCATTCGTGTCGCCACAATATTGGGAAAATTTATTAATGACATCAACTGGGAATTCCCCAGAGTTTCTCATGGATGTTCTTCATGGATCAAGGCTGAGCCACACTGTCTCACTGTCACCTCCAAAGAGAATATTTAATGAATTAAAGACTCGGTAGTGTGGGGATACCAGGGAGTGGTAAGGCTGGCCTGGCTCGAATACATTCTAGAATCCCTGTAATGAATTACGCACAACTCTGTCACTGATCTTCATTTATAACCCGTTCCATACTGAATTTTGAAATCCCCATAGACTTAATACACAAACCACCATGTTCCCTTAGGGAACAGGCAAAGTACAGTACACATGTACAGCTCAAGAATCTCAACTGAAGTTGACCATTGCCATAAGCGTAAGTTTTGATGCACATGTTACGTTGACACATGGCTGATGAGTGCTCTTTATGGTTTTCGAATGTATCCCGGCAGGCAGCGAATGACAATTGATTCAATTGGACCACCCATACTCCCCCACATTACTGGGTCTTTAGAGAGACATAACTTTCAGTGCAAAAGTATGTTTTGTGAACATATATCTGCAACTAATGAAAATCTTTATCAATCTGTCTGCAAGATCAGATCAAATAGGTGGAAACTGTAATTGCAAATCACACAAATTAAACTTCTTCTGAGAATGCTGGTGCATTGTACAGCATCTCAGTCTGGCCTCATTTTGATCACACAGCTGTATGACTTAGGGAGATATAATGGGGATTTCGGGCCTTGCTTTTACATAAAAAGATTTCACTCGATTCTACTTAAAGTACTTTTGAGTTATTGAATTGAATTGATTGAAAGATATTTCATCTTCTTAGAAGAATATGTAACAATTTCAAACATGTTAAGATAAAATATGCACTGTAAGTGCCCCATATTTAGTGAGTCTAATTTTTCATGAATTGTCAAATTTGCAGTTGTGGAGTATCGTACTAAATGGGGAAATGTATGCGTGCACGTCACATTTGTGTAGGGATTACAGTTAATATTTTTGCATGTTTTTAAATTCACAAATAGCACATGACTCGCAAAATTCGCGAAATAAAAACCTCATGAAATATTTGTATACAGTATTCTGCCATCGCATGCAAAATTGACTGCTACCCAACTGTCTTCAGCCAGGCATGACAAAATAAATACACAGAAGAAAAGTTCTTATACTTCAGACATGGCAAAGTCCTTCCTTTATGAAAAAAAGATACACATACACAGATCTACATTTATTATATCACCATAACAACCCATAACCCTTTGCTCGGTTCTTTGAATCTGCCAAAACTGGTCAACCATGACAATAATACATGTACGTCATCAGGGTATCATCACCATGGCCATTCTCTTTCCTTTGTTCTCTTTGCAACATGTCACAAAGAAATAATGCATAGTATATTCATTATGGTTCAATTGTACACAGCCAACACTCATTTAGCATCCTACATGTTTGCTAATACACAAGGATCGTACATTGTGTGTGTATTTGTGTGTGTATATGCCCGTGTGTTGCTGTAATACACTAGCATGCATTCAGGTGCAGCCAAGAGTGATGACATTGATGAAATAATACTGATGTGAGAAGTGCACTGACCTTGATAGGCAGTACATTTGTCACCTTTCCCTCACCCACCCTTGTGCCTTTCTCACCCATACTCCAATGGTGAATGCTGATTTGTCCATGAAAAGTGGCAGCA
Source organism: Diadema antillarum (assembly GCF_040938485.1). NCBI lineage: Eukaryota > Metazoa > Echinodermata > Echinoidea > Diadematoida > Diadematidae > Diadema > Diadema antillarum. The sequence continues at coordinate 749,009 of NW_027270998.1, read as the reverse complement.
AAAAACTCCTCATGTGGTTATGTTTACGCTTAATTTCATGACACACTACCCAGAAGGCTAAACACAAATTTAGTGGTGTAAATACAATTGCAACATGAAGCCAAGGAGGACTTTTAGGAGAAGTGATGAACAGAAGTTATGTACTGATTCTCTTGGCATTATCATCATAAATATTGATATAATCACTATCCTCATTGATACATAATCAGAAATCTTTTCATCCATATGATATTCTGCATGATAACCAGCATTTGTGATACATTAGACATAAAATAATGTTTCTTTTTGTCATATAATTAAAAATGCATTTCTCATTGATTACAACTATTTCACTCAAACAACTGTGAACCTAGTCTGCAAACGGAGCTCTCTTATTAAATATGTAACATGATTGATCTATGATTTGCCTGATAGTGTATCGTCTGTGTGTATTGAGCCAAAAAAATGCAGCTCTAGAACTGTAACTTGTCAATATCTAGGCCTACATGTACTAAGAATCAGTGATAACAATAACAACAGAAATGAACTCAACATTCTAAATCATCTTGGGATGAATATTCTGCAGGAGTTCTGCTAAATGCTGGGTTCCTGCCTAAAAATCAACCTTCTATGGGAAAGCAGTGATTTCCTGTACCCAAGGTGGGACTAGACCCTGGGCATGGGTACCCCCGCCCCCCCCCCCCCTCCCCCCACCCCCTTCCCTATGTACCGGTACACCCCATCCCACAAAGACACATGAAGGGAAAGAAGGAACATGCAGCAGCACTCCTAAATGAGTCTCCCTGGCTCACAATCTTTGGGCTATTTTGCCCTGTCTGCATGATGTTCAATTTGGAGGTGGGTAAATACATGTATACAGTCTTGAGTTAAGGCTACCTCCTAGAACGTGGTCAGTCATATCTCTCTTTAATAAATATATTTAGGTGGAAGGAAGTTATGCCTCACCCTTACAGTTACAGTTCAATGACCAGTATTTTGACAGAGTACATGAATGCCTATAGATACACTGTAGGGAAAAAGATCATAAGTTTAAAGAGATTTGAATCTAAATTTATCATCCCCTATACTTGCTCCTTACTTTTACCCCCAATCCAATCCATCAAGGTGACAAAGCAAATAAAATGCTTGTTCTCATTACTGCTGGTTAGTTACCAGTAAGCTAGTTACAACATCTACACAAGCATTGCCTGCTCTTTGAACACTATACAATTCAGTTGATATCACTGAGCTTTAATAAAGGAAGTAAAATGAAGAGCATCATAATTGAGACTACATATACAATAAATCAATGTGTCAACAATAATCTTCACTTTCAATCAGCAAGCCACTTGCACAACTGCACATAAATCACGTCATTGAGTCCAAGATCAGAGACGTAGGAGGTACTTGTCCTTGATTTAATTATTCCAATCGATATCAATCATCCACTCACTGAAATTAAAGAGCCCAACAGCTGATCACGGATATCCAAGCATGTGTTGGCTTTACAGTAAGATTGCGGTTATTCATTGTAGTGTGGAAGCGTTTACTACCCCCCCCCCCCAAAAAAAAAAAAGAAGAAGAGATAAACAGAAATTAAAACGAAAACGGAGAGGTTTGCCAATAAGGCTTAAGATAAAGTACAAATACTGCCCCTTTAGTCATAATTTCTGTGATAAAAGAAGCTAGACATGCAAGTACATTGTACCAGTATTCATGTTCATCATTCACAGACAAACTAACCACAGCATACTGTACATTGATAAATAAAAAAAAAACCAACAACAGTTATACATATGACGATCCCTGTTCACTGCGATTATCCTGATTGAATATGACAATCTATGACTGTATAGCTACCCACAGGTATTGTCAAGAGGTACAGTGTACTGCCTGAGCATCATGTTTTATACATTGTGCACTGTAGGTATGATGGAAAATAGGGATAGTGTATCCACATCATCATGCTGGAACCCCCTGTTTTATTGCGTAAATGTTATGCATTATCTGTTGCCAAATAGTCAAGCTCTGTGCTTATTCTCAGCAATTGTTCTGTATGAAAATTCAGATATAACACTTACATGATTTTACTACAGATTTACATGTATTGTATATCTAACACAAACTGCTGAAATTGTACAAAATAACCATACTGTGTAATGCCACATTTCTATACAATGTTAATACTGATATTGCTAAAAATTAATGTAATTGTAAAGCAATGTCATACAGAGAATAAATCAAATCAAAATCAAAATCCAATGCGATATCAAGCAGCTGATGTATATGAAAGACTTCTTTCCCAACGGAAAGTATATATGATCACACTCACAGTGTTCAATGATAAGATGTAACAGTCTACATTATTGTAGAGTTTGAATCCAGTAATTCTTATATAACTAAAGACACTTTATATAGACCTGCAATGTCACTAGCTGAAGATAATCAATCCTGTCTGTGAATATGCAATTATTTCATTCAAATGAACCCACCTGAACCACAAATTGTGTGAGCACAACTATATATATTTAATCATTATGATTTTATAACTTCCACACATTTTTCTTCTGATGGTAAGTTAATCAGTCACATTGATGGCGAGTGATCAACCAGAAAATGTTTAACTTTGCAGTATGCTTGATATGATGCATTCACCCTTGGGGTTAGGATGAGTTCAAATTTTTGAACTACATGAAATGCAAAACAACAACGACGGCAACAACAACAACAACAACAACAACAACAACAACAAAAGAAGTGTTAAGTTATTGCACATAATAAACAGACATTACTGGATTTACACCATGAGAAAACACCGTGGGGGTTGAATTTAATACTGGAAAGACTTGAATAAAAACACCTTGCTTGTTGCAAATCACAACATCAAGTCCCGACAGCTAGCCCCTGGGTCATGGAGGGGACACACTGCGACTCAGAAATTCTATCCACTGTGAAGCCTATCCAGAGAGGTGTGAGAGACAGGCCGTGGTGAGATATCCCTCACCCCTACGCTGCAACCATGCCGACAGCATCACTCACATTTTAAAGGATCCCAATCAGAGATCGTAAGTACTAGGCTATAAGGCCAAGTAAAAAAAGAAAGTAGTTTCTCGTCCGGGTTTTTTGAGCAAGGCGATGAGGGAGGTCCTTACTATTTGATATCTTACTATTTTTTCGAGGATTGTCAAAATGAAAGTAATATGTGTTTATATGTGTGATATAAACCACTTTCATTTGAGTGATGCACAATTTAATACCAAATCTGCGTATATTGCTGTTTATGCATGACAAGTATACCAATTTAACTACACTGTGACTGTATTCATTCAGTAATATCAAGGGTATGGAAAAAAAACTTTTTTAAACATAAAATATACACATTTATGCATCACTTGTTGAACCTATGAATCCAACCATTATCTCTGGAAATGCATAGCATTATTTTTGCCTTTCAACACAACACAAACTTACTGAGTTAGATCTTTTCTCATATGAAAACTTAATCGCTCAAGGATTTAAAATGCCGCACAGTACTGCCAATCAACCCTGTGAAACAACCACCTGATTTCCTTTTTACTGAAAGACAGAATACGAACCAGTTGAATACTTTATTCACTATTTAAAGCCGTTCGCTGTGTACATGTGCGCTTGAGATCGGTTCTCTCCATCACTCCACGATTTTTTTTTCCAGCTCCAGAACGCATGCTATGCTGGCTGGCTGGTCTCCTCTACTACAGGGAAACCCCGTTATAACGAGTTCGGTTATAACGAGGAACTGCTTATAACGAGGTGATCGCGTCGGTCCCGTTTTCCTTTGCGTGTAATGGCAGAACGAATCGGTTAGAACGTGTTCGGTTATAATGAGATTCCGGTTAAAACGACGACAATTTCGGTAAATCATGATAAAGAAAAACATAAGCAATTTGATCGGATATAGCGAGGTTCCATTTCTTGACGAAATTGCCGCTTTCAAACACGCAACAAGTGAAACATTGGAAACCGAAATCTCGCTATCCACGTCTTTTCCCGTTTTGCAGAGAACCGTTCCTTCCATGTTTTCTTCTTAATCACGCGATAAGACACAGGAACACCTTCCGATGTTCCTACTAATCATTAAACATTAAATCATTCGGTTTTCTTTTTCGCGAGAAACGCGTGCGTGATATGAGGTCAGACCACAGCGCAACGAGAAAAACATAGATAACGCATTCAAAAACTTTTCATGTAGCGACAATAAAATTCGACCAAAAATGGACAATTGGAATGCGTGTGCAACTCATCATTATATCCTTTCCAATTTTAGTTCCGACTTCCAGTTCTTTTGCTGGTTTTGAGCAAATATGAGTTTGGATGATTAAAGCCGAAATAATAAAATCATCGCCCCGATCCCGCCGGGTGACAGTAGCGTTAAAATAGTTGAGTAACGCATGTTAACCTATACTTTACAATCGGTGTTCAGAAAAAGAAGCAAACGCATTTATTAGTTTGAACAGATCTGGATTTGTTCATTATCATTTAACAAATGATGATTTCAATATGAGTGTGTATGATCAAAGCAGAAATAATCAGTGAAATCATCGCGATCCTGCCAGGTTACAGTAGAGTAAAAATAGTTGAATAACGCATGTTAACCTACTTAATCGGTGCTCGGAAAAAGAAACAAACGCATGTATCAGTTTGAATAGATCTGGATGTGTTCATTATCATTTAACGAATGATAATTTAAATATGAGTGTGTACAACTAAAGCCGAAATAATGAATGACATCATCGCGATCTCGCCGGGTGACAGTAGCGTAAAAATGGTTGAATAACGCATGTTAACCTACTTAATCGGTGCTCGGAAACAAACGCATTCAACAGTTCAAGAATAACCGATGTACAAAACGCGAAGAGATTTTCGGAAGAAAATAAAGAACGCATTTTTAATCCCTTCGAGCGCAACGATCATACATTGTATGAAATTACAGCCAAATGATTCATGAAATTATCGAATTCCCGCTGGGCACCAACAGCGTAAAATACCTCGCAAGTTAGCGGTAAACAACGCACGTATGTTACTCTGAAATCATCGCGATCTCGCCAGGTGACAGTAGGGTAAAAAAGGTTGAATGACGCATGTTAACCTAAATCAGAAAAAGAAACAAACGCATTAATTAGTTTGAATAGATCTGGTACAGATTTGCGTAAACAGGATGACAACCTCCCACATTCAATCCTGTCACATATTTTCAAGAACGGTCGTACAAAACGCGAAGAGATTTTCGGAAGAAAATACGAAGAACGCATTTTTAATCCATTTGGGCGCAACGATCATACATTGTACATGTGTACAAGATTACAGCCGAAATGATTCATGAAATCATCGCATTCCCGCTGGGCACCAACAGCGTAAAAATACCTAGCAAGTTACGGTAAACAAGGCCTGTATGTTACTCTACAGTATATATTTGCCCCCATATTTGGTGTTTAGAAAAAGCTTAACAAACAAGAATTACAATAAAGAATTAACTTATCATTTCAGCCTCTATTTCTTCGTCTAATTCACAAATAATCTCCCTTTATTCTCTCAATAATAACGCTCAATAATTGTGTAATAACAACGCAAAGGATATGTTTAAGTTTCATGGATGGGTATATGACGTCATGCTTATATTTTTCTTTGTTTTTAATGAGTATGGTTATAACGAGGTACCGGTTATAACGAGGTAATATCGCCGGTCCCACGGATCTCGTAATAACGGGGTTTGTGGTTACATTGCGCAATCAATCTAGCAGCACATGAAGCGGGCAACAGCACGAGAGAAATGTACAGAAGGTGCTCAACGTCCTGTCTACATCACGACGTACCGAGTGAGCTGTACATCACAGCCCAGGGCCGCCGCCCGCCCATCCAACTACAGTTCAACTGCTTTGTGGGTCATTCCTTCTTGCCGAGCGCGCAGTGTGAAATGCATGCGTTATTACATACGCACTACAGAAGCTACAGCTGTACTACAGCTAAGTAGAGGACGCAAGGCGTAATCAGAAATCACGATTGGTAGGTGAATTGTTGATTTTTTTTTTCCGGCGGCCGAAAAAATAGTAAATATCAAAAAAGTCGATGCGGCAATTGAAAATCGATGCGGGCGGGGAGCGGGCTGGGACGAGAATTGTGAATTTCTTGGTATTTTCAGCGCCATTTTGAAAATAGTAAATAGTAAAAAAATCGATGCGGCGGCCAAAATCGATGCGCGCGAGGACGAGAAACTGGTTTCTTTTTTTACTTGGCCTAAGGCATAAGAGGAAATAATGATCCCACTCACACAGTCTGATATACAACTATCTGCATCTCCAAGAATAACACAGCTCTTTGCAGATAATTTCTCAGGTGTGCAACCTGTTTTTACAGAGGTTTTACGATAAAAGTAATTTAAAGTGTCGATTAATTACACAAGCATCGTAGCAGTCACAGAATGTTGATATATTGTGATACACAAGCATAACTGCAATGAAAAAGTTCACGCCATTTACTCTATCATTACTACAGGCAACTGCACAGCATGAATTGTCAATAATGTTTTCCTCGTCGTGGTCTTGTGAGGGTAAATGGCAAATTCTCAACTCACCCCATTCAGGCTTCCTACGTCCTTGATGGAATGTGTGCCCTCAACAGTGTCGTAGGCGATAACAGAATGCTGCTTGTCCACACTCCGTGACTGGAAATTAGGTAGCACGGAAAGAGAGACAGACAGACAGACAGAGAAGGAGAGAGAAAATGTAGAGAGAATGTAGAGAGAAAGAGCAAATAATCAGCATGAACACGCGGGATAATTGCACAGGATAGAGTAGGTCAAGTCTATCAACACTACAAGTTACAACTGAAAAACAAATCACACGCACATGATACACGCATACAAGGAATATGCTGGAATCTCTGAAATACATACATTTTTGGTATATTACATACAGTGTACTGAATAAGTGCTGGTGTACTGATGAAACAGATGACAGAAGTCTTGTGATAAGGCTTACATATTCCTGTACCTGTATACTTGATAGGAAAAACTGTGCTCACTTGCAGAATATATCATAGCAATCCTGCAATTTTCTGCATAAAAGCCTGGTATGAAGAACAAGGCATCTTTTAAAGTTGCAAAATTCATTTAGAGAAATGAATTGTTAATATGAATGCCTACTGGTTCACTTGATGTACAGACCCAACATTAATATCAATCTCCATTGAGCACTTTATTAACCATAACCAATAAATTTACTGCATATTGTGCACATGTAAAATATGAGATTGCATACTTGCAGTTTTTACTTGTGGTGGAAAACAAAAGAATCTTACAAAAATGTGGCATTAAAAGCTTCTTGTATGACAAAAGGCATCCATATTTACAAAGTAATAACCTGTATGTAAGCTTTTTTGTCTATGCAGTGAAAAGAACACCTGCAACATAAAAATATCCAAACGTGGTAGTGTTATGAGACCAGCATGTGATATTTATTGCAGATGGAGCAATACTACAGGCTGTTTATTTCAGCAATTATTACCAAACCACTATTTCTGTACTACTGTATCACTGTTGCACTGATGGAGTTGCAATGTATAATGGTGAAATAAACTTACATATGCGTAGAAACACTAGCGAATGTGGTGAACTTGGTCCCATCCTATATATAGGAATCCACGTGTACACCACATTTGAACATGTTGGCTTCCCATAGTAAAGTGTCCATCACTGAGTTAGTTCTAGCATAACATTATCTGTCTCTGTGCTGATGAGGACTATTATACATTGCACTTCCTTGCACAGTTCCTAATACCTGTCTTTCACATTCTACACAAGATAAAGTGTATGCACACCTTGTTCATCTGCATATGTGAACAAGGCTCCCAGGAAATGTTGACACTTTGGCCTTAATTGGGACAGTCTGTACACAATGTCAAGCCAAGCTCAAACACTGTGTCCATTTAATTGCTTCTACAAACACCTTTTTATTCAGAAGTGAGTTGATCCACTGCCCAACCCTTTACAACAAAATGCCTCAAAGTGAACCATACTCTGCAAATTTTCAAGTTATGGAATTGAAAGGCATGCCTGTAGCTAACTTCTCCATACTCCACAATATGGGCATCAAACACTTGGCATGTAAAACCATACCCAGGCCATATAGTATTTTTCATACACAAATTTGAATTACTAGGCAAAAAATGATTCCATGATAAATGATAAATGCTCATACTGATAGAAGCTGAGGAATTAGCGATAAGAAATTTTCACAGTAAAAGGGTCATATTTTTAACAAACATGACTTAAGAATGTTCCTGTGATGTTCCTACAGTCAACAGATGCTACACAGTGCCCATATTGTAGATTATTCATGCTGTATCAACAAAAACATTGATGCTTTTGATTGCCCTGAAAATTGTTCAATAAGTGTTGAACTTTGTATTCATGTGGTTATAATCCATAGAAATAATTTTGAACTGAATACTTTAAACAGTGTTAAATTGTGTCTGAGATTAATTGCATGAATCTACACCTGTACGTGGATATCAGCTCGTTCAACTTTTGAGTTTTAGCGCATACTTTCTGTCTTTTATTGCAGTGAATATACATGTACATGTATTACAAATTCATGATAACTCAACATCTAATCAATCATCACAAATACAAAGACGGACAGAAAATATCAATTCAACATTGGGATTTACTGGTACACTATGAGCTGTGCCCCATCTTTAATTACTTAATTACCGTAAAGAAAAATCTATTCCTGTGAAGAAATGCTAGACATTACTGCAAACATACACTGATGCACTTTAAAAGAAAACAGAAAAAAACACATACACACAGTATGTATGCAGTTTTATCCAGACCATACTTGTAAAGTACAATTCCATGACATTTGGTAGCCATTTGCAGAAGTACACTAAAATACATGTAATGTTACTGGACGAATGAAACACAATACAGCACAATGAACAGCATACATGTACTCCAACTCCAATAACAGAAAAATTTGTCCAATGAAGTTTCCAACCTTTAATATCTTAAGTCCATTGCATGACAAGCTTTCCTGTCAATGACATTGCAGAGCAAATTCAATCATCGAATGAGATTAAAAATCTTTTTTGTTGGACGCATATCAGATAATTACTGTTGAGCGAGAGCTAGAAACGGAAGCATGATTCATGTGCGCGTTTTGTTGATGCACCATGTGTCTGCAGCATGAAGCTGATAATATGCAGGATTATGTTTCGGAGTCTTCGTCTGCGCCAGTCCACAGCCCTTCCGTGCTATTAGAAAACTCCGAACTCTTTATAGAACAAGAACAGTTTCATTTCTGAATAGATATGCACATTCAAAAGTAAAAGGTACAAGTAAGGTTATCTTGCTGCCAGGATGACTCAATTCTGCACAAGCACAGAAAGATGTCACATTTTCTCAATCTCAATTTTCTCAATTTGCTCAATCAACTAACAATTCCTCATTCACAAATTAAGGTGGGCATTGCCAACATCAAATGAGTCCATTGCCACTCATCTTATTAACCCATTGAAGACTACCGGTAGTCCCGAGAATACTTGGGCAGGTATCTGTGGAATATGTGTGTTAGAGCCAAAACAACCTGTCCTCAACAGGTTATAACAAATCTCTGCAGTCACATCATGGTATGAACACAACATCTTTACAAGTTATTGCAATCTATTGTGCAAAACATGGACCTGTACGTCTTACAATTGAAAACGTAACTGGAAAATCAAAGATCAGTCACCATCAAATGTACAAGAATTTGTAATTCCCTTACAACATAACTCTACAACAGTTGAATATAATTTAGCCCCCTAAAACCCAGGACTGCCAAGTTAAGATTTCAAAAGAATTGGAGGGATACACTCAAAGCGACTTCTTTACATCCACAGAAAGAGAAGGAAAGAAAAAAAGATCTAGATATATTCTTTTCCTTCTCAATACTATCACATCATGAACATTCATAAATCACCCACAGAATGCTACATCATACATTATACTGGGTATTATTATGGTGATTTTCAGGTATGATTGCCAGTGCCCTACAAGAAACAAAAACACAAATCTTGCAAGTTTTACCTGTATACAGAATGTTCTACGGCAATAACAAATTATGTAAATGAGTGTGACTTACATTCACTACAGAAGTAGAGTCATTATGAGCAAAGAATGAGGTATGGCTAGTAGTCTACCTTGATATACTTGAAATTTGTGTAACTACTTGAATTCATAAGTTTGTGGGGAAAAATATAAAAATACTGGGGAATTGTCAGAAAGGACTGAAGATGTAAGACCATGATTTTTCATGTTAGAGCCATAGTTTCATCGTCAAGACCATTAGAGTATACTGCTGAGTGATATATGCATACAATAAGGGCATTGCTAATCAGCAGTGCTGTAAACACGTTGGGTCCACTGCAGGCCTCTGTTGTATGCAAACCAACAGCTGTGGGATATTCAATATCCTGGTGGTGAATAATGTGTACAGCGTCAATTGTCACACGCACAGACAAACACATGACCCACGAGCTCTATGCCTGCGATACAGTATAACACCTTCACGATCTACAATAAAGATATCGCTATGCAACTGACAGAATACAATACAGTATGCATCATTACAAAACACACTGGCATTTTATAAACAAAATGTAATTTCCAATGTGTGCATGTATGACCTCAGTGAGCATCATTTTTATGTTTTGTACAATTTTAGTCCACACGAGAAATACTGTCACTCCCATATCTCAGGTGTTGGCTCAGTGGTTGGTTAAGCCGTTTTCTCACAGAATCATTGTAGCCCAGGCTGAATTGGAGGCGATTTTACAGCAAATGGTGTGAATATCCACAGGTGCAAATATCCATCATAGTTCAATCATATCTTTTTTTAAAATCCATGATGTTTGATATCATCTTGATCCACTATCATTACCTTACATGCTAGATCATTAGAACTGATGCATACAGCTGTACGCATATATGAAAATGTATGACTTTTTAGGTGATACGCTATCAGCGTATCACCTATTGTGATTGTCAAAATCTCTCTTTATTTTTTTTTATTCTTCTTTCTTTCTGGACAATTTTGTGTCGTCAATATCTCAACAATGACATTACGGAATGACATGAAATTTTCAGTCAACATGTCTCATAACAATATCTAGCCACAATAAGGTTTTCATGACAGTAACATATCTATGACGTCATCTAGGCGCCATTTTGTGATTTTCGGACCTTGTCACATGATCGATCATAACTTCATAACTAGATGTCATTTCTGCATCATTTTCGGTGGACATAAAGTTCAGGTCACGCTCTATCTTACTTTTTAACGCTAGTTACCCAGGTCTTCATTACGCGCGCCTACGCGCGCGTCAAAATTTTAAAAGGCTCAAAACGACTTCCCAATGGGAAATCTCGAAGTTTCAGACAATTTTAAGCGTTTCAAACATTTTCTCGCGTGCGCGTCCGTCCGCGCAATTTCACGCGCAGAGGGCGTAACCAACATGAAAATGCAATTTTTTTGACTGATTTGGATTCCTGATACTTTGAGTAACAATATCCACTGATTTCCGATCGATGTTGACCTATAACAAAGGAATGCACTGGCGTCAAAGTTGAAATTCCGCGCGCGCGTCTTTCTGCAAATATAGTGAAAAAACATGTCTTTGTTTATTTCGCCATAGCTCTTTAAATCGTCCGTTGACCCGATATTTCTATTGCATATTACAAAAGCATATGAATTGTAAATAACATTCCTAGTATCAATATTGCCAGGAAAACGCGATGAAGTGATCATATCGTCATTTTGAATAAAAAAAGTGGAATTGATTTTTTTGAGGTACTGTTTCTGACATTCATTTGCTCGTATCTCTGTTGTTTAAGCTCAATATTATCCCAAATTCACATATGTTGTCCTTTAAACATTTGCCTTTCAAGTCCATGTCATGGTTTTGAAATTTGATGACGTCATCATACTTTAAATTGTGATTAAAAGTAAAGATGCAAAATCGGACAAGTTTACGTGTTATGTCTATGGGAGGTGATTTTTTTTAAAAGCATGCATTGACTTAACAACGTTTAAGCACCTTTATCTCAGCTGATTTTGCTTCATTTCCTCTGAAACTTTAGTATGTTGTAGCTGAGACAATAAGCTGCAGTAATCATGCATTTTATTCTTTGAAATCTCCTCATCAGATTGACAATTTTGCAGTTTAAAACTGAAAATGAAAATGGAATGTGGACAAAACGATTCCTCATGTATCTTTCATATACATAAGTTTACGTTCCCCATATTTTCTCGTCGAGACGTATGGCCGAGTGGTTAAAGGCGCCGTCTCAGAGACGTGAGGTTGCGGGTTCGAACCCCACAAGATCACGAAACAATTTTTTTTTATTTTACTTTTTTTTCTTCAATTTGTATTATATATTCGTCCATGTAGAAATCACGTTCGTATATAAACGCACCTATACACACACACAGACACACACACACGCCATATCCCTCTTTTTTGTGTGTTGGAGACCACATTGCTTCGACTGCAGCAACATTTTGCAGGTTGACTTTGTCAAACCGATCATAGTATGTAATGACGACGACTGAGGTGTTGTACTTTGAACAATTGTCTTTCAAGACGATGTCATTGTTTTGTAATTTGATGACGTCATTACACTGAAAATTGTGATTAAAGGCAAGGTATCAAAACCAGCCGATTATAGGTTTTATGTCTGCGGGACGTATTTTTCCCAAGTTGCCAGAAATGGCATAGCGACCTCAGTCGTTACATGGCCGCTTTTCCGTCTAGCAATGCAATAGATGTTCACACGGCCACGTTAGTTGAGTGGGCATTGACTTTCCCCCTGTTATATCTATACATTGTTTTTTTTTTTTTGTCTTACCATTTCCGTGGATGACCCGTGGCCGAGTGGTTACAGAAACGGTTTCGCATGCACGCTCAATATAACTTCAAGGTGCCTATATCACATTCTTTTCTTTGTCGATCACAGATGACTGTCATCTGATGACCACAAGCGTATCACCTAACTCGTCCTCAATGTGACGAGTTTTCATGTCTCGTTTCTTTTTATTCTTCTTTCTTTCTGGACAATTTTGTGTCATCAATATCTCAAGAATGACATTACGGAATGACATGACATTTTCAGGGAACATGTCTCATGACAATATCTAGCCACAATAAGGTTTTCATGACAGTAACATATCTATGACGTCGTCTAGGCGCCATTTTGTGATTTTTGGACCATGTTACATGATCGATCATAACTTCATAACTAAAGGTCATTTCTGTATCATTTTTTGTGGACATAAAGTTCAGGTCACGTTCTATCTTACTTCTTTTGATGCTAATTACCTAGGACATCATTAAGTGCGCGTAAGCGCGCGTCAAAATTTTAAAAGGCTCAAAACAACTTTCCAATGGGAAATCTCGAAGTTTCAGACAATTTTATGCGTTTCAAACAATTTTGCGCGTGCGCGTCCGTCCGCGCATTTTCGCGCGCACAGCGCGTCAGCAACATGAAAATACACTTTTTTTGACAGATTTGGATTCCTGATACTTTGAGCAACAATATCCATTGATTTCTAATCGATTCCTACAAATAACAAAGCAATGCACTTGCGTCAAAGTTCAAATTTCGCCTGCGCGTCTATGTGCAAATATAGTGAAAAAACATGTCTTTGTTTATTTCGCCATAGCTCTTTAAAACGTCAGGTGACCCTATGTTTTTATTGCATATTACAAAAGCATATAAATTGGACTTGACGTTTCAAGTATCATTATTTCCATAATTACATTATGACGTCATCATATCGTCATCTGAAATCAAAAAAGTGGAATTAATTTTTTTGAGGTACTGTTTCTGACATTCATTTGCTCGTATCTCTGTTGTTTAAGCTCAATATTATCCCAAATTCAGATATGTTGTACTTTGAACATTTGCCTTTCAAGTCCATGTCATGGTTTTGAAATTTGATGACGTCATCATGCTTTAAATTGTGTTTAAAGGTAAAGACGCAAAATCGGACAAGTTTACGTGTATTGTCTATGGGAGGTGATTTTTTTAGAAACCATGCATTGACTTGACAACGTTTAAGCACCTTTATCTCAGCTGATTTTGCTTCATTTCCTCTGAAACTTATTTATGTTGTAGATGTGACAATAAGCTGCAGTAATCATGCATTTTATTCTTTGAAATCTCCTCATGAGGTTGACAATTTTGCAATTTAAAACTGAAAATGAGAATGGAATGCGGACCAAACGATTCGTGATTCATCTTTCACGTACATAAGCTTACGTTCCTCTAATTTTCTCGTCGAGACGTATGGCCGAGTGGTTAGAGGCGTCGTCTTAGAAACGTGAGGTTGCACACGTACGGGTTCGATCCTCACAAGAGCACGAAAGAAAATAATAATTTTTTTTTAACTTTTTTTCTTCAATGGAGTACTACACCTTCGTCCATGTAGAAATCACGTTTGCATGTAAACACACCTATACGCACACACTCACACAGTATACCTTTGTTTTGCGTTGGAGACTGCATTACTTCGTCTGCTGCAAAATTATAGTTTTGCAGGTTGGGCTTTTCAAACTGATACAGTATACTGTAACAAAATGAAATTTGTTCATATCAATTCAGTAACACAATGTAGTCGTGGTTACTTTGTGCTGATTTATACATGTAACAAGCTATACATTGTAAAAAAGGTATTCAGTCTTCTGTATTGATGATTATTTGTCAATTAGTGGTTTTTGTGGAGTTTCAGATAGTGATAAAAAGTATGGATGATAAGTGCAGCGATAATTCCTATAGTTAGTTCAAAGCTGTGTTACAGATGTTTGATACATACATTTAGCATTGTGTGTGTGTATATACGTGTGTATACAGGTTGGCCATATGACACATTCTAGACAATTACTCTTAATTGATTAGCAAACGTGATCAGCTATGGAACTGAATATGGTACTAATGTATGATGTTAATGATTCTAATTAAACTGTGACGAGTTTAAAGGGATAGCGTAACTGTGTGTAAAAATAAGGCAATTATAAGGATATTTTAGGGCAATTTGATAACCATGCCTATAATAATTTCATACAGGTACTAATGCCTCCCTCATATTCATGTGATAGATCGTCATGTCAATAGCAAACTGACAACGTATGATGAATGTGTTATATATTGAACAACTGTCTTTCAAGTCCATAACGTTCCCCATATTTTCCCGTCGAGACGTGTCGCCGAGTGGTTAAAGGCGACGTCTCAGAGACGTGAGGTTGCAGGTTCGAACCTCACAAGATCACGAAACAAAATACTTAGCTACTTTACTGTTTTTTTTTCTTCAATTTTGTATTACATATTCGTCCATGTAGAAATCACGTTCGTATATAAACGCACCTATACACACACACAGACACACACACACGGCATATCCCTCTTTTTTGTGTGTTGGAGACCACATTGCTTCGACTGCAGCAAAATTTTGCAGGTTGACTTTGTCAAACCGATCATAGTATGTAATGACGACGACTGAGGTGTTGTACTTTGAACAATTTTCTTTCAAGACCATGTCATTGTTTTGTAATTTGATGACGTCATTACACTGAAAATTGTGATTAAAGGCAAGGTATCAAAACCAGCCGATTATAGGTTTTATGTCTGCGGGACGTATTTTTCCCAAGTTGCCAGAAATGGTATAGCGACCTCAGTCGTTACAAGGCCGCTTTTCCGTCTAGCAATGCAATAGATGTTCACACGGCCGCGTTAGTTGAGTGGGCATTGACTTTCCCCCCGTTATATCTATACATTGTTGTTGTTTTTCTGTCTTACCATTTCCGTGGATGACCCGTGGCCGAGTGGTTACAGAAACGGTTTCGCATGCACGCTCAATATAACTTCAAGGTGCCTATATCACATTCTTTTCTTTGTCGATCACAGATGACTGTCATCTGATGACCACAAGCGTATCACCTAACTCGTCCTCAATGTGACGAGTTTTCATGTCTCGTTGTTGATTTGTTGTTATGTTTCTTTGGCTTGACTCTACTGGTTACAGTCAACTTCCACATTGAATGGAGTTTTGCTTTAAAATGGCAATAGTTCATATCTTTAGTTACATTCTTCACTGTCACTGTGGTGGGCACGCATCATGCAGAACATACATGTTACTGAGCACACAGTTCTACCCTATTGTACTTCCTTACATTTTGGTATGTTAAAAGTGGGTGCAGTGTAGTAGTCACAGACAAGACAAACAAACATCTCTAGCACTTCTTCTTTCAAAAGACAAAAATCATGCACTCACCTGGACAGTGATGTCACAATCACCTCGGCCAATCAGCATCAAGTCCTGCTGGAGGATGTGGAGCATCCCCGTGTTGGCAACCAAGCACCATGCCATGACAACGACATGCCACAAATCCAAGGAAAGGAGGGTGGGAAAAGCGGGAGGAAAAAAAAAAAAGAACAGGGATTGGTGGGCCTCCTTTAGGGGACTCCACTAAACTTCTAACACACAGTGCTGCTAGCTTGAACTGGGGACTATGGTGTAGGTTCTATGGCACAGTTTTCATGGATGCACACATCTAAGCACACATACACAGTATGCAAGGGGGGGGGGGACTGGTTAAACAGTCATATGCAACCAAACTTGTGTGCCACCAAGTCATGGAAACCAGTCCTGTAAGAAACATGCATTATTCGCAGTCTCCTTGCATTCCACACATAGTTGCCCTCAGCTTGTGATTACTGCTACAGCGACCTGGTGCAGATTTGCCGTTTCCTGTGCTGCTGACTGTGGCAGATCTGCATTTCCAGATGAAATCCCCCTCGGCTGATCCTGGCCCAGAATGTCTAGAGCGCATGTCTACTAGTAAGAGCATAGATTGGGGCCAAAACTAGGGCAACGCCACACAAGGTCAATGAACTTTTATCTTTGGGGTCAGCTTTGTTGTTGTCAGTGTTGCCATCATGCTGTCATTCCTTACACAATACACCAATTCACAAGAACAAGCTGTGATGCAAAGACAGGAAACAAACAAAACATACATTCTATTAGCCATGCATTTTAAGTACAAGATACAAATACATTAGTTACGTTCAGACGGGAGCCCTTAACTTCGAAGTTAGGAAACTTCGAGGTTAGAGCTTGTAGTTAGGGACCGTGAAGACGCACTCGTAGTTAGCAAACCTCGAGGTTTGCTCGATGTTTCGAGCCACGAGAAATCTTATGGTTAGCGCTCTAACCACGAGCCGCGGGGGGTCTCCACTCGTAGTTACGCACCGTGTGGACACAAAAAACAACGAACTCGAAGTTAAGAGTGACCTCGCCGTAAACCCCAGCCCCACAATTTCCCTCTGCTTCCGGGTCAACCTCCCAAACGTACACCACAAATACACTACACGTGAAAAACCTATGACGCACGACACAACAACATCATCTTTTCTTCCCATGCGCTTGATCTCTGAAACTGAACACGTCGAACTCGCTACTGTATTCTATATTCTTCTCCGACGCTAAAAAAAAATGTTTTCGACGAATATCTTCATAAAGGCATAAAGTCATCAGTGCAGTGCTATCTCTGCATACCATGACAGAGAAAAAGAGTACCTGTAAGCGAGTCCGACAGGGTTGGACTAAAGAATAAATAGACGCCTTGTTAGCAGTTTGGGGTGAAACTTCCGGTTTTGTGGTTTTAACATCGAGTGGGACCCACTCGTAGTTACGGGGGGCAGAAGCTTAACAACGAGGTTTCGTAACCTCGAGGTTAAGATTCGTCGTGTGGACACACGTCGTAGTTAGGGGGCAAGAGCTAAACCTCGAGGTTTCCTAACCTCGAGGTTAGGGCCTGCCGTCTGAACGTAACTACTCTAACAAGTGACTTTTGACTGCTTTGATATAAAACTTATTTCTTGTACCAACACTGGTCACAAACTTCATGAGTGACCCATGAGTGAATATGCTCACATCATTGAAGCAAACAACCAACAGTCACCTATCTCTACACAAGTACATGCAATTCATTTTCATTCTCAAACATGCACAATGCACTTTATTAAAAGCAGAGTTGCAGGTCATGCTGTATTACTTGTAAGTGTTCACATTATGCAATGTTGGCCTTTGTTGTGTATTGACTGGTATGTCATTGAAAGAAACAAATGCCTTTTGATTCATACATGCACCAGACTACGCTGCACTACAAGCATTATACAGTTTTGAACAAGTTCTCGGTACAAGTTTGTAAAGGCCTACATTGTAAACCTTGGCCATAACTAGGGGACTTCCGAAAGAAGAAAAGATGATTCAACAGGTTATGCAATGAGTCAGGTGCATTGTAAATGTGCGTGCATAAATTAACTATCGTGAGACATACTGAAGCCCCCAGTTTGTGTATGTGACTTGGTAAAATAGACATTAACATTAAAACTAAACCCCCCAAAAAAGCAAAAAAACAAAAAACAAAACCAGCACCGAAACCAAACAGGTCTATACCACTTCCACACTGAACATCCTGTAAACATTCCTGTACCACTACAGGGTCATATAAAGTGTAAACATATTAACAGTGACCGTTATATGCAGCAACTTTCCATTTTGATCATGGTAGAGAATGTCATATCATCACACATGGTATGTCACTACAATACCTGTATAATTTGTACAAATACAGTAAAGAATCTCCACACAAAAAAAAGAGGAAAAGACTGTCACTCTCTTTGTAAACTGCTTCTCTCACATTGAAAGAGAAAAGATGAATCAAACTAAACTATTTACAGTACAATGAAAAAATGCCCACACAAAGAAACCTTTAAAAACATTTACGAAAACACAACTTTTCACTGTAACATAAAGGAATATATATGTAAAAAATGGAAAAGGCAAAGACCAGTGCATAGGGTCTGTCACTATGGACAAGATACCTGAAACATAGCACAATTCAGCAATTTTACCACTTTTTGTTTCATGTACAGGACTTGTACACAACTACAAATATGGTATACTATACTGCGAGGGCACGCATAGAGAATCTGCTTCAACCTTCCGAAGAACAAATTTCATACAATTTTCAAACCATTGTATGAGTTGTTATCCAATTTTGTATTCACAGATAAACGCAAGCGTGTATGTACGTGTAGTGATGTACAGTACTTGTACAAAGTACATCACTGCACCAAACATACAGGTAATCCTCTATTTAAAACAAAATCTTAAATCTTTAAGTGGCATACGTCCAATATTCGCCGTACAACAAAAAGCAAACCTAAATGAAAAAAAAAAAACAATGACGAATACAAATCTGAAACAAATCATAATTTATTCATTCAAGGTCCTACAAACAAACCCACTTTATGCCTGCATGCTCAGGGCAAGTAAAACTCTCTATTAGGGAAATTAGTATTCATTTGCCAGATTTATTAAAAAACAATGGGACCTCAACGCTATCCATAAACCCTCTCGGCAAAAAGGGAAAATACTACTTTAATGTCTCGCAGCTGTGACATAACACTTTCTGGCTAATATTCACAAACAATTTACGTATGCAATGACAATGTCAGCAAGATTACAAAGAATATCTCACCATACTTGATCCCTTCTCAGTCATATGTTAAAAATAAAATCTTCATTTGACAGCAAAGTTTTGCACGTAGTGACAAGCTGGAGATCTTGCTTGGAGAAAGTGTAAAGTCGCACTGCCTCACAAAGCCTCCCTTATCTGAATGAAAGTTATGACGAGACTCACGCAGTTTTTACCTCCTTGCATATTAATTGTGAGCTTTATGAGAGAAATGCATGTAAATGGGATCTGCCCATTCATTTATTGCCAAAAGAAGCACATTAGCCTAATCCCCTTCCCTGCGGGACACATTTCATCACAAATTGCACGATATATTTCCATTAAGACGCCCTAACAGGATGAACTCACGCCTAGTCTCAAGATCGCAGACTCATTCCTTCTCTTCCCGGCACAAGTCAAGTTGCTTGTCCCTGTCATTCCATCTCAAATGTGACATAAGTTTCTAGTCAACTCGCATGCAAAACTGGAATGTGCATATTTTCTGCATCGACAGATATATTTTTAGCATTCCACATCATTTCTGGGTTTAATGTGCAAACACAACAGCCGTGTGACTGCATCGACATACCACACTGGCACGCTGCCCCATTGTCACCTACCAAGTCTAAGTGCAGTACGCAAAACAGCTCTTTTTTTCTTTCTTTTTTGCTTGCATGAATCACTGATGAGTCATACGGGGGCATACACCTTGACGACGATCGCACAACGTGGAGGCATTGTCCCCTGCTCCCTGCTCAACGTCCCTAACTAATAACGGAATCAGAAGCTTTTCTCCGGTCACCATCTGGACTCTGATCAATATTGCAGACATATGCATGACAGAGAGATATGGGAGTATCACATGATGTCATCTCCAGATGCCTAATCTACAGTGAATTGCTATTGTGCATACATGCTTCTTATTGTCATCATTATCATGGGAAAAAATGGTCTTTTAAAAACATTTCATTTCTCATATTCACACAAAAAAAGAATGTAAGGAAGATCGCAGAAACCTCGGAAATATATCAAACAAGCATCAACACTTTTTTTGAAAGAGAGCACTGGCTACTTAAAGGGATGATACAAACTGTTCAGTATTGGTGGAGATGAGAATTGGGCTTTTAACTTTTTGCGAGATACCAAGAAAACACTCATGATATAGTACAGAGCATACCATTTTAAGAGGAATTCAATGTTTATTTGATGAAAATCGGGTTTGGAATGACTGAAACATCCAAAAACAAAGTAAAACAAAGTGATCGAAATAAAAGGTGGGTCCCACACTTTATTAGAATCACTCTGTTTTGGATATCTCAGGCATTTCAAAACCAATTTTCATCAAATAAACACTGAATTCCTCATGGACTTACATGCTTCATAAGAGGTTTCTCATTATCTCACCAAAAAATGATAGAAACCTGAAATTAGGTCTCAACCAAAACTATACAATCCCTTTAAAACATGCAAACTCTGTACACGTGTACAATGTATGTCACAGTAATGTTTGATGAATTACAATGACCATGCAAAACTTTTTTTCAGTGGTCTCTGTATATTTTCTCTAAGTTATAATTTATGTTATTTGAAATAATTGAAAGTATTAAGTGAAACTGGGAGAATACTCCCAAATTCAGCTTCCAGTAGGTTTGAAATTGGTAACAAGGTATGTACAAATACACATTGAAATCAACTGCTCTCAACATTTTCTGATCCCATTCATTTCATTTCAATATTTTTGTATTGTTATGGGTACTTTCAGTCATCTCCTACAACTGTACTTTGAGCCATTGCTCATCCAATTTTTAACATCTACCACATACAGGTATATATACATATAGTGTTCATGCCGAAATAAAAATCTTCCTTTTATAGTTATCACGTCATTTAATCTTGTTAGGTTCAACCCTGTATTCATGAAATTCTGCTGTTTTGACAATATTACCTATTTCATGATTTTGTTGTTTTGTCTATACACCTTGTACCTAGAGTGTCAAATATAGAACATACCATGGTCTCAACAAAACAAGACATACGTGTATCTACAAAATGGGATGATATCAAGTCTAGGTATGAAAAAATGCCCATTGTTTATGACATTCCACATTCATTTTGCAGTCATAGACAACCAAAAGACATAGGCCTATTACCTCGTATGTCGTGTACAGAATACAACTTGCTCATTTTCACTGGCTACAATCACACATTAGACTCCCACTATCACTACCAAGTAAATTTCAGAGCAGTATGAAACCATAATCCATTGCTATTGCCCTCTCCCATCAATCTTTGTAATGCAAGATTCAACCTATTAAAGGAGCATTCCAGACGATTTTCATCATGGAGTACATAAATCAACAGCTCCATGTATAGATTTGTGGAATTTATTGTGGTCCTTGAACAGAGAAACCAATACTCTGAAAAATCTTAAAACAAATTACACTGAACAATGGTGATGACATAGGAGCCTCACATATTTCAGAAATGTAGCAGTGTAATTCCATTACAATACTGCTTGCTTAACAAATTCACCTGTGTAGAATCTATGCATATCTTCTTTTGGCATGTCATCATCCTTGTTCATTGCAATTTGTTATAAATTTTGAAAACATTCTTATTCCTAATCCCAATCACTATAAATTCTTAAACTCTGTACTCAGTATAACTAATGTATAGTTGTTCAAATGTAAAAGTCTGAAAATCATCTGGAGGTCTCCTTTAGGAGAAAAATTGTGTGTGGCTTTTTTTGACCAATTATTGATTATACTTGTTTTGATATTACTGGCATCTTTTTTTAGATGACAAACCACAGCATAAATTACAATCACACTTCATTTCAATGTAGAATGACGGTAGAATATGTATACAGTGTATAATTTAAAAATGGCATTTCTTTTCGTATCTCTGCATGGACAGCAACATTATGGCATGAATTTTGCGTTATAATATTGTAATTACATAGCATCAGCACCGATGACCAAGGGGTTGTACAGTAGTGCAATACTACTGCAGTAATGCGAGGCCTTGATGTACCATGCTTCCCATCACTTCCTCATGGGCCAGGGCACGAATGATTTGACTGTGACATCGCACTGTCCTCTCTGTAAATATTTGCACATGAATTCATTGAGCACTCCCAACAACACATACCGATATCGTGAGTCGGCAAACTAATCCAGCATGACTCTACACAAGACATCACACTGCATCGGCTCAGCAAAAGGGGCCAAGGGCACAGGTATCGAGAGAAAGAGAGCCGGTATCATCAGCATCAATTTTATCAACCCTGGATTTTTTTTGGGGGAGGGGGTGCGACCACTCTGCATCAACACTGGGCCATGGAATATGAACACAGCATATTTGTGAAAAATAAGTCCTGTTTTTGGTTCCATACTGTATCAGATCTTAACTTCCCAGCAGCCTTCTTTAAGCCTTCTCTACTCCAACGTGATTGCTTGACGTCAGCAGTGCTATAACGATTTCTTCTACCCAGTAGAATCTCGGCTTGCCTTTTATCAAGGCACACTTGCATCATAAGTTGCATGATTGTTTTCCCCTAGGTACAGTCAAAGATATTCATGGAGCCCTGGAGGATCTCAAATGACCTAAACAGATCAAAACAATACTGAGCTATATCAATGTACAGTGTATATTTGAATAACTTTTTCTGCTAAAACATGCTGATCTGCTGAGTAGTAAACCCACTTCTCTCAAGTTCTGCTTACCTCTGACTTCTTATTTAAAGCGATATATTTTGCGCTCGGTCAAACAAGCCTCTGACCAACAAAAGAAGGAAGTCTTGGAAATATTAATACACTACAAACACAATCTCATTATACAATGTATATCTGTACAAAGCACTCAAATAATCTATTTCTTTTATCAAAGAAGGGGAGTAAAAAGCCAACATTCATTCTCAGCAAAATACCTAAGTTCATTCAATTACAAGAGATTGGTTTAAATACATGCTTTTTGCACGCAGTTGAAAAAAGGAGTCCAATGTTGCTTGCCGTTCACTGCTAGCAGTCATTAGAGGGTTCTGACCATCCCACAGTTACACAAACGATAAAACCATGGACCTACAATGGATGCCTTGACTAAAGGCTAAGTCTAGACCGACTACCTGCTTCAGCAGCGAGGCCCCTCGGAATCAGGACATCATGAATGTTGGTGTTCTCTCCCCCGTTCTCTCTCCCTCTCTGTCTAATACCCTTTCTCTCACACCCTCCTACTTTCCATTACCGCACAGACTGTGTGCTATGCAGTCTGTCACACTGAACTTACACGTGGAGGTTTACAACTGTCAAGCAGAGCAAGACACGCTATTCTAGGCAGATGTGTGTGAAGTATAGCACTGAAGCTTCACATACAGCTTGAAGTACACCAGGAAGGACATCTTCTGGCAAAAATTATTGCACTACATCTGCGACTGCAATGTACATGTACATGTGATCATCACAAAATATACAATACGGTACTACACATTAAAGACCTAATAAAATGCTTGCAAAATGTCTTAATATGCAAAAGAAATGTAAAATATATGTCATGATTATCAATGTAAATATGTTGTCAGTGTCGTTCCGGATTTTATTGCTTCTAGAAACTCCCCCAAATATCACATTTTTGGAGGACCCCGTTGCAGCTTTTGCGAAAAAGATAGTCACGTGACCAACACCCCTGAACCGATTGATGACGTATAAGCACGGAGTTGTGCTCAGTTAGCAGACGCCGCTCAGCACAAGCACTCAGATTACTAGCTTGGTACACGCGCGTACACGATAGCTAGCCCGGCCGCGGCCAGGCCTGGGCCCCGCGGGATGTGCGCTCCCGGTCGACCCACTGACTGTCGACATGTACGCATTACCACGTACATTATCACTACGTTAGCTTGCACAGATACCTGGTACCTCGAGCATAATGTCTTCCCCTATATGGGTAAACTTCGACATTGATGATGATGATGATGATGAAGACTGCAGCTCTGACGATAGCGGAGAAGAAGAGGAGGCACGTGAAGTTGAAGGGGAAGATGGGGAGGGAGAGGCAGCCGATGAACCAGAACGTTATCGTGGGGCTGCACCTTACCGATATGAACCAGCTGCATCTCCCCCGCGGCCCGCTGCCAGTGCAAGAGCGTATGAACATGGCACCAAGCCCGAGAATAGACCTCACGGAAACGATCGCCTGGGAAATACAGAGTGGTATGTCTGGTATGCCCCCATATAGTTTAACGTTAGAAAGGATATACTGTATTCTACATGATTGACATTGTAAGTTGTAACTATTTGTCTAGTAAGTAGATTAGAAGAACAGGCCCAGCTCGCTCACAAAGTGAGCGGCTATACTCCGGCCGCAGCAAGCAAGCGGGAGCGTCCCGGCCGTGGCCTGGCCCGTCGGCCGGCGCTTACAAGTTAAACTACCAGTAGTAGTCTAGTAGTAGATCTAGTAGCAGTCTACAAGTAGTTATAGTAGTCTACGTAGTAGTCTACTAGTACTACTACTAGTAGTAGTACTATTACCACTACGGCACTAGGTCTAGTAGACTAGTAAGTAGTAATAGCAGAATCTTTGGTATAGTACAGAGGCTACACTCTAACGCCTAGTGGTTAGGGGGATATGTTGTTAGTAATGTTACAGGGTGGGTCGTGGCTCAAAAAAAAAAAAAAAAAAAAAGGCCTAACCAGTTTCCCATAGTCAGCTTCTGCAACATTTGTTATCAGTAATTTAGATGCGCCATTTTCTAAGAAAAACGATACCAAGAATTATCGTCAATTTCGGTCGAGTAGTTTTTGTTTTATGCTAAAAATCATACTGTGGAAGGAAGCCCAAACGCCGTGCTTATCTACCGATGAATGCCACGGTGGGGCTGGATTCACGAGTAGGTCTAGGCCTATAAAGCAGGCGAGTCGCCGTAGTATTAGTACAGACACGCAGTGGTGGTGGGGCTATCGTGAAATAGGCCCCACCGCAGTGCGCGTGCACCGTACCCGTGCGTTTAAATAGCAAGCAAGGGTAGGTCCTCCTAGGGTTTAGGGTTAGGTAGGGTTGTATTTACGGTTAAATTGGCCGTTAAATTAGTCGAGGGCCATATTATGAAGTCATTTTCGCCGCATTCACGAGTATTCACTGTGGAAGGCAGCCCCACCGCCGTGCTTACCTACCGAGATGAATGCCACACGGTGGGGCTGAAACAGGCGAGTCGCCGTAGTATATACTATAGTACAGACTCGCAGTGGTGAGGCCTATTTCACGAGTTTGCCGAAAATAATGGATATCCAAGCGTACCACAGTTGTAATCTGTATTATTGGCAGTATTAAATCCGATACAGTTCATTAAATATTCTTTTGTCTAAAGGCTTAGCCAATGACAATAGTGCAGCGCAGCACCTGCTATGCGCTCGCTAGCTCGCTCCCCCGCCAGCGCTAGCCAGTGCAGCCGCCGGCCGGCTGCCGCTGCGCTGCGCTAGCATAGCCTTGCCAGCTCGCTGGCTACGGCTAGCGAACGACTCCGTTCTTAGACGTCATCACAATTTAGAAGTGATAGTGCGCCGCATGCGGCGAAAGTATAGCAAGTTTTCCAAAACCGAGGAAATTGCATCCATTATGTTAACAAATATAGAACAAAATTCAGAACAGTAAAAAAAAACCGCACAACCTTAGAATGACTTAGAATTTAACATTTAATATTATTACATCATTGAGAAAAAAATGCCTAAACCATTTTATTAGGTCTTTAAGTATTCTGATCATTCGTACTTGATTAAATATTGAATTAGTTTGAGGGTTCTTTGTACTAGATGTACTTTTGGTCTGCTAACTGATCTAATCACTTCCAATGGACCTGACAATTCAATCTCATCTGAATCTGAAGTCAAGCAAAAAACACAAAGACTCATGTTCAATGATACAAAATCTTGCTCATAAAAATTACAGTTTCAACACTTTATTATCATACATTGAAAGGTCTGACATTACATTGTAGAGGTTGCCTGGGGCCCCAAGAAAAAGATGTCGAGCCACCACTTTTGAAGAAATGATATGTTTTGGTGGCAAAATTGGGTCACCAAAATATTGTGAGTGTGTACTTCGTACATTGTTTTTTTTTTTTTCTCTCATCCAGAAGAGGGGAGAATAACTGGTGGTTCAGTATCTGACAACTGTGTGCATTTCAACTAACTGTCATGACCAAGGGGTGCCAGATTGCCACAAGACTTCACGGCCAAATTCAGTCTACTTTATGGCCGAATTTAACTAAACTATCTTTTCTCAAGGTAAAATTTTACAGCCATATTTCCTTTCCAGTGACAGAAAACGCTCTCTCAAAAATATTCATATTATGACTTAGCCATATACTATTCATACAAGATAAGCTTAAAATGCTAGTACACCTCACTAAAAAGACTACACTTAGAATATCGAACAGTCAAACAATTATCAGCTCAGTCTTAATATCCAGGATTAAATATCATCGAAATGACTTTACTTATAAATGATCTCATACAGAGATTTCTATCATTACCTGCAATATTTCAATTCAATATTCATCTACATTTTTTTAATTTGACCCGTATTCTACAAGCATGACGTTAAACACTATGTAATGATGTTGATAAACCCGCACGATGAAGCAACCATTTGTACAATTACACTGTACCTCTGCCAAGAACGTTATGTTTTTGCTGGCATTGGTTTGTTTGTTTATTTGTTTGTACGTGTGCAAAATAACTCAAAAAGTTGTAAACCCATTTGAACAAAACTTAAAGGAGAGTTGATAATGATATTTAGAATAGATGATGAAATTTTGGTAGTGCTCTGGGAATTTTTATGAATTTTTGAAAGATTTTTTAAAATCTTTTCCCAGATGAGGTCACTGAACTTGGTACCTGAACGGGATGATATAGTATTGGTGGAGATGAAGATTGAGCTCTTAACATTTTGCGAGATACTACAATGTATAGAGAGCACTTATGTTAATGCTACAGAGCATACCATTCTAATCAGTTTTGAAATGGCTCAGATATTGAAAAACAAAGTAAAATCCTAATACAAGGTGAGTCCCACCTTTTATTAGGATCACTCTGTTTTAGCTACACTGTACATCAGCCACTTCACAACCAATTTTCATCAAATAAACATTGAATTCCTCTTGGAATTATATGTATATAATACTCTTTCATATTTCATAAGAGGTTTCTCATTATCTCATCTAAAAAAGTTAGACACCTGAAGCCAGGTCTAAACCAAAACTTCACCATCCCAAGGGATGGGAAAAACTTTACCATCCCAAAAGGGATGGTATAGTTTTGGTTAAGATGGGGTTTGGGTTTTAACTTTTTGGGAGATGATTAGAAACTGCTCATATGAATTATATTAAAGAGCATACAATTCTAAAGGAATGAAAGTCGGTTTTGACATGGCTGAGATATTGAGAGACAAAGTGAAACCAAGTGGTAATAATAAAAGGTGGGTCCAACCTTTTATTAGAATCTCTTTGTTTCTGGACATCTCAGCCATTTCAAAACCAATTTTCATCAAATAAACTTTGAATTCCTCTTAGAATTGTAGGCTCTTTCATATCTTTTAGGAGATTTCATAGGAAATTTCTCATTATCTCACAAAAATACTGGAAACCTGAAGCCCCATCACAACAAATACTACACCATCCCTTTAAACTGTGCGTATTTGAGAGGTTTGCCGATGATGGAAAATACAAAAGACAGAAAAATCTGTCTGTCCAGAAAAGTTTTTAATCATTTTCTGATATTTACGGCTCTCCTACGGCTCTCCTCCGTACACAGACGGAAGCATGTCATACAGTACACAGGGCTCCACATTAACTTTTCATTTTGGTGGCCCCGAGAGAAAAATTTGGTGCCCCCCCCCCCAATTTGTTTTTGTTTTTTTAATGAGTCACACAGTCACTGCATGCATTTATGCATTTCCGGCACAAAAAGTTACCAATTTATTGACATAGGCCCCTATTTTTCAAAAAAATTTGGTGGCCCGAAATTTGAACTTTTTTGAAATTTGGTGGCCTGACTTTCATTTTTGGTGGCCCCGGGCCACCGGGCCACCGTTAGTGTCGAGCCCTGCAGTACATGTCACTGTAGGGGACTCTTAACCACTGTCCCAATGGAGAATTGGATAAGGTACCTCACCCTTCTCAACTGCATCTAATTCACAGTTCTAGATTGGCAAATTTGAACTTTAACAGTAAAATCAACATTTCATAAATACAATGCACTCATCAGCTGTTTGAAACATCCAAGATTTGGGTGAAATTTTTATGGAAGAACATACAACTACCAGCCTGTCGATACGATCATAATCAGCTCTGCAACATATGAATCCATTAGCCAATCACATGCGACGTACGTGCAACGGGAATGACCAATATGGCTAATTAAAGGATGGCTTATGCACACATCAAATGGCGACTTACAGCTAGCGAACAGCGACGTTGCGATATCGCCAATATGGATACAAATTTCTGCAATCTAAGCTAGTTACTGTATTTCGATTGCACAACAAAGTTATCCCGAATATTGCTGCATAAAATGTCATGTCATGTCAAACTTGTTTAAATGTAAAAAAGCTGTATGAATATGGGGTTGTTCGGTCCATGCATGACAGCGGGCAGAGCAGCCCTACAGGGGCCAGGACAGCCTTCAGTCTGTATGGGGGGGGGGGGGGGATTCTGTGAAGCTAGATGTAGTCTCCGTGGAACATATCCCCAACAACGAGATACAGACTTCTGAGTTCATTTTTTTGCGTCATGATTTTCTTTTTATTGGTTTTGTCAAAACTGAGAGTACATTCACAATATTACGAATTTAAACTTAGTGCTCGAACAACTTACTAGTAATTTAGTCAATAAACGTAAGTGTACCGATATAGTGATTGTACGGAGCATCTGGCTTGTCATAGACGTTTGTGCGGTCATTTTTCAAATGAAGGTGGCTATGACTTGGGGAGCGCTGCAAAGAAGTGGAGGAAACAACCAGAAAACAGGAGGAAACAGTGGAAGAGGTGAGTCAAAATGTTTACTGATTAATCCTGTAGTTCTATGTATCTTTTCCAGATTGGTTTGAAAACCAAGCTGGAAAAAATAATAACCATTTTTATGCAGGGGGAACTGGGTCAAGTTCACAATAGCATATGTATCAATGGTGTCTGTCTAAGAAGCGATAAACTGACCCAGCAAATGTCATTATTATAGATGAGAAGTTTTTCGCGGAATGAGACATACTTGTCCGGTCAAGGTGAAAATTAGCTGCCAGGCAGAGGGATGCACTCTCAGAATCAGAGTGCTTTTCTGACGTTAGTTTGTATTGGGACACTTCCCCAGCCCTGCCAGGCCATACATCCCACCCCATTCGCATTCCAATCACAGAAACAACCAAATCATGCCAGAGCAAGACAGACTCGAGATCTACAAATAGTATAACAGGCCCCTAAATCACTAATTACCATACATGATCTTAAAAAATCATAGTTTGTAGATTATACAGTGTCCCAGTGACAGAGCTACCAAGTCTCACGCATTCTGCGTGAGACTCAAGCATTTAGGGTCTGTCTCACGATCTCACGCATGGCACCCATTTTTCTCACGCATCTGGTGAAGTCTGCAATTTGGGCCAAAAATACGGAGCATAGCTCAAAGGATTAAAGTGATAGTTGCAATTGAAGGTATATTTCCCTTTTGCCTTTCAAAATTAGTACAAAATAGTCACTTAAGTATGCACCAGATCGCATCATTAAGAGCTAATAATAAAAAAAAAAAGCTCCCTACCATGGGTGGGGGACACCCTCCTCGTTCGCGTGCGCATGCGCACAAACGCCGAGACGCCGAGACATAAAAATCTCACTCATAAAAGTTTTTTGAACTTGGCATCTCTGCAGCGACAGTGTCAGTGTCACTACCTACCTGTATCGATGCCACTGACTTTACTGTTGCCCTAACTACACGCAGCGCTGTCGCGAAGCGACAGCGCTGCACCTCTATTCCTTCGCGGACGTTGTTATCGTTCACTGTTTCCTTCATGAATATCTTTATTAATGGTGGAAAACTAAAATATAAGGAATTATCGTAATCTATGACCATCATTCAATAACCGGTATGCGATTTTTTGTTTAATTACGTCTAAAACTTACCGAAATCTATGGCTGAAATCAGGTCTGTAAACGTCCTTACTGCTTCACTCCTCATCTGCGTGTTATATGAATGGCATTCACTCTCGTATACTACAACGTAGGTAGTCGGGGCGGAAGTGATGAGATAGTCGGATGACCCCGACTAAAAAAGTTCAAATCATTGCCGGTGCAGCACGCGCGGATCTACTACAAGCTTTACGTAACACATGAAACGCACGGGCGCACGGGCGTACGTAAAAAGCAACCACTTCTGAATGCGCATGCGTGGTAGTTTGTTGCTTTTGTGAAGCTCTCGAAGGAAAAGATGCCACCGCACGATCTACTCCGAAAAATTCAACAATAAGGTCTGGATACCAACAAAACGCCGAATTCAACTCAACCATCAGGAAAATACGCTGTAGGTAGACTCTAAGTGTTGCAAATTATATTACTCTTAAAATCATACAAAATAAAAGGTATAAATTTATGTGATTTTGCCGTCAATAGTGACGGTCGTTTACAACGTTGAAACACTAACACATGTCAGACCCTGTGCGCAGCACAGTGTCTGGTCAGGCTACTGTTGCCCTGATTCTGAATGCTTGATAATACTAGATATCTTACACCACTGAGATTAACTTTCTAGGCCTACCTCTCACAAAGTTGTTAGATCTATGCTTACACCTGTAGGTGCCTGTGGGTGTCAACTATCAAACGGGGCACCCAGCCAGTGGCAGTGCGTGGTACGGGATAAATCCCTGGGCAATCCTCAGAGTAGACTTCAGCCAAACACACACTCAGTACACTGTAGAAATCTGCATCACGGTTTTCACACCCTGATCGTCACACAGGAATAGACACAGCTACAGCGGCCCAACATCAACAAGTGAACAAGTTATAACGTCTCTTCGTGAAATAAACGTATCATTTTGGCTCAATTTACTTACCTAGTACCCAAATATATTTGTCTTCCTCAAAATCTCTGTGGTATTCTAACACACGACGGCCAAAAACGGAGTTTCTTGGACGAGCTGAATACTACATTCCCTCACAATACCGAATACACGTATAACGCGCATACATATCACATGAATACAGACCAACCTCTTTGATACACAGACTTGCGCCTAGCGCCTGCTGCGCCTCTTGTTACTGCCGATTCACTCTGTAGCTGTGATAGTACACTGTACGTGTGTGTCCGCTACGAACTATGGTAACAATAGTACGCAAAGCAAAAATGAAGAAGAGGAAGAATGAAGAAGAGGAAAAAGGAGATGAAGAAGAAGAAGAAGAAGAAGAAGAAGAAGAAGAAGAAGAAGAAGAAGAAGAAGAAGAAGAAGAAGAAGAAGAAGAAGAAGAAGAAGAAGAAGAAGAAGAAGAAGAAGAAGAAGAAGAAGGAGAAGAAGAAGAAGAAGAAGAAGAAGAAAAGGAAGAAGAGGAATGAAAGAGAGAAAGAAGAAAGAAATTAGAGAAATCTGCTATTCAGAGTTGTGAATTTTTGGCATTAATTTGTCTGTAAATGTGCAAATGAATTTGGTACCCGGTAATAGTTCAGTAGTCGTTTGCAAATGACAGAGTTTTCATGTGTTTTATGTAATGGTGATTAACACTTTTTAGGCCATATTAGTTCAGAATATGTTGAACATAAAGGTGACTTTTTTTATGATCTATGATTGCAGTGGGTTGGAAACGACAGTACCTCAATGCTCATTGCATTTCATGAAACACAAGACATTAGGGCCTACCTATCATTTTATCTATCGTCTTTCTTTACCTTTATATATATATATATATATATATATATATGAACTCATGTTTTATGATAGACAGTAAATGGTAGTTTATTTGTTATGATTTGGTAGTTTATTTGTTATGATGGAAAATAATATTATGTCTGATTATTTTGATGATAATTTAAGGGAATTGATGGTTGAAGGAGGGAAAGTGAAGAAGAGGACGGTAAAGTTTATAAGGAGGGGAAAGAGAAGAAGAAGAAGATGAGTAGATTTAAAAAAAGTTGTGGTTAGTCAGGTTATTTGTATGAACAATAGAGATTATTTATGAAAATGAGATATCAACTGATTTTGTTCCCACATGTGCAAGGTCTGAAAGTTTTTTCAAGTGTGTTTATATGATTTTGATTTTTTGTTTTTATGTATCTTTTTGACAGAGAAGAATATAATCAATGTTTTATTGAAAGTCATAACGCCCATGCATTCTGTGTTTTATTACTCTAGTTCAGCCTTTGCAGGCACGCCGAAACTTTCTCTCTCCGATAAAACATTCAACTTTGCTAAAAACCGCATGTTAATTCACCTCTGTTAAGGTGTTTTTTTTTTCTCTCTCTCTCTTTGAAATGATGTGTTTTAATTATGGGCCCTCCATTCATTCATTCATTTCTGATTTTACTTCATTTTTTCTCACCTGCCAGAATTAGTCTTAAGCAGACTTTCTAGCTCAGTTTAATTGCCATATTACGTTCCTCTGTTCTGTGTCATGAGAAATATGAAGTTTTGTATTTTGAACAATTTTATTGATATGAATTCTTGTGTTTTGTATATTTTGATGAATGTAATATTGATTTAGAGAGTAAATGGTATTTCAATTTTCATAATGAAAAACATGTATGATCATGATAATGATAATTTCAGGGAATAAGAAGAGGTTGAAGGAGGAAAAGTGAAGAAGAGGATGTTGAAGTTTATAAGGAGAGGAAAAGAGAAAATGAAGAAAAAGAAGATGAGTAGATGAAAAGAAAGTTGATTTTATAGCAAGGTTATTTGTTTAAACAAAAGAGATTATTTATGGAAACAAGAACAGAGATGTGAATGATTGCAATTGTATTATTTTTTTGTTTTGTTAATGGTAAAAATTAACTTTATTGTGCAATAGTAAATATTTTTAATGTATGTTTGTATATTTGAATGTATTCAATGATGATCCTTGTAAGATGTCTGCAATTCAGCCTCCTGGCTGCAAGAGATGTTATTCAATAAATACCTTTCAATAATAATAATAATAATAATAATAATAAATATATATGTGTGTGTATATAATATATATATATATATATATGTATATATATATACATATATATATATATGTAAATATATACATGTATATATGTATATGTATGTATATATATATACATGTATATATATATATATATATATATATATATATATATATATATATGAAGAGCTTGCTCGCAAAAACCGACAAGTCCATTTTTTATGATTTTGAAGTACGGTCTCTGTCATAAAGTACAAAATAATACCTTTTAAATGATATATTGGTCACTACATATGAAGGTACATTTTTGAAGTTATGGTCAAAAGAAGCAAAAATTTTCTTATTATTTTTGACCAAACTCTTCATATATATGTATATATGTATATATATATATATGTATGTATATATATATATATATATATATATATATATATATATCTTGTTAATGCCATGATCGTGATTGTCAATTTACTAGTAAATCCAGTAAGGAAACCTAATTCAATGCCACACACTCTTCAATAGCTAGCCATGCAGCTAGGGCTTATAATTCTACCTGGGCTGAATTAAGCCAAGGTAGGCCTACATGACAGACCTCCAGTGGAGATACTTTTCTGTATTAATGTATTGCTTTCTTCTCTGGATATCTTGTAAGTCATTGCCTTTATTTCACCCTCTTTACTCTTGTCCCTGTAACTGTGTGTTCAAGTCCGAGTTAATTTATTTTCCCATTATTCAATCCCTTATTCTGTTTAAACACATTTTTTTTCTTTTAACATCCGTCAGTGTGCTGCCGTCCCCCTCCCCCCCCCCAATTATCATTTCATTTTCGCATATTGTATGTATATATTGTACATAGTTTTCAGGCTGAAATTTCCAGTTTTGTGTATCTGGTGGCTTTTTGTTTTGTATCTGTAAATAGGAGTTTCTGCAATTTGCAAGCTTTGCTTCTCAGCAGGACTCCTATCTTTTCCACCTCATGTATTATATGTTAACTCTTTTTTAGCTATCTGTCATGTTTGTGTTTTGTTTGTTTGTTTGTTTGTTTTATTTCCGTCATAAACATACATACAGATATAAAAGACAACATATGAGGTACAGGGAAAATGATACATCATGCATAAAAATGAAGCATACATACATAGCAAATGAATAATGTGACACATCATCGATATACCAAAAAAAAAATGAGGAAATAGAATGTACAGTAGGATTATATAGAGAGATAACGGCTGGATAGCCCATAATCAGCTGCACTTTTCTGGTGCCGCTGGTCTTCCATGGGGACCAGTTATAAAGGGTTGTGGAAAAGAAAAAAAGAGAGTAGAAGATTACATAATTATATAAATACAACATTATAATACATTTGTAGTCTCATGAAAACTTATAATGCAATAATCATACAAAATCTCAGGGCAAAGTACGCTTTATTGAAAAGTGTGGATACATTTCTCGTGTATCAGACAAAAGTATATATATATATATATATATATATATATAT
Source organism: Diadema antillarum (assembly GCF_040938485.1). Taxonomy (NCBI): domain Eukaryota; kingdom Metazoa; phylum Echinodermata; class Echinoidea; order Diadematoida; family Diadematidae; genus Diadema; species Diadema antillarum. Next base: position 713,791 of record NW_027270998.1, on the reverse strand, counting down.
ATATATATCTAGATATGTTTACGCAGATGGAATTAAACCAATTCAAAAAGGGACCGTTTAAAATCCTTCAGTGACTTGCAGTCACGGACAGCATGAGGAAGGCTGTTATATAGTTTGGCTCCCCTGTAGAAAAATGCACGTTTGCAGAAGTTTGTCCGAGGTTTTGGAAGGCTGAGGCTATAGTACCGAAATAGGTAGGGTTTGGGGGAATAATATATATTTTCGTGTAAATAGGTAGGTGTTAAATCATTCAAAATCTTGAAAATCATTACTCCGACATGAAATTTTTGACGGGATTTTAACGTTTCCCACTGTAATATATCATGTATTAACCTGACAGAAAAATGTAATTTAGGATTGACCTTCAGAATAATTCTTCCTGCTCTATTTTGCAGTTTTTGCAATTGATTTATATGTTTTTCACAAGAAGACTCCCAAAATAACATTTGCATAATCCAAATGAGGAAGAATAACATTGCGATATATCAAATTCAAAGAATTTCTGTTTATGAAATATGTCAAACGACGAAGGAAGGAAATCATACGGCCTACTTTTTCACACAGATAATTTACATGAACGTCCCATCTGAGTTCATCATCAATGTACAATCCTAAATACTTCAAACTTTTAACCTGATTAATTTCATATCCTTTTATACTTAAATCCAAACTATTATATCTTTTCAACATATATCTATTACCAATTAACATACTCACAGTTTTATCATAATTAATTTTCAATTTGTTCTTGGACATCCAACTATCTAATACAAATAGTTCCTTATTCAATATTGTTTGTACTTTTTGTGGGTCTTTGTGAGAAAAATAAATAACAGTGTCATCCGCATATAAATGCACATTACATGAATCAAATATGGACGGTAAGTCATTAATAAATATGATAAACAACAATGGACCCAATATCGATGCCTGTGGCACACCGAGCTTAATATCCAGTTCTTCAGAGGTACAATTTCCTATACTAGTTACTATTTTTCTGTCAGATAAGTAATTTTCAAACCATTTAAGGGTGGGGCCGTTAATACCTATTGTGAAAAGTTTATGCAGCAGACATTTAGGGTTGATCATATCAAAAGCTTTTTGCAAATCTACAAAAACTGCACCAGTGTATAATCCGTTATCCAAAGACTTCAACCATTCATCGGTTACTTTAATCAGTGCCGTGGAGGTTGAATGTTTTGGCCGAAATCCGGATTGTTCCATTACGAGTATATCATTTCTACTTAAATGTTGAAGTAATTGTTTTTGTATAATCTTTTCAAGAATTTTTGATAAACACGATAAAATAGACATTGGTCTGTAATTATTTGGAATCAATCTATCACCCTTTTTATGTAGAGGAATGATTTTTGCTATCTTTCATTTATTTGGAACTTTTCCTTGGGTTATAGATTTATTAATCAAAAAAGTTATTGGTCGAACAATTGCATCCTTTGACATTTTTAGGATCTTTACTGATATTCCATCTAATCCGACTGACTTCTTATTTTCTAATTGTTCTATTTCCTTTGAAACTTCACTTTCTCTTACAGTAGAAAACGTTAATGGATATTGCACACATGGTTCGCAAGTGGCAGTATCAGTACAGATTCTGTCTATAACAGGTTCTACTACAGTATCAGCTGATTCAGAAATCAAACTGGTTGCAACATTGGCAAAATGGTGATTAAATTCGTTTGCCATACTTTGACACTGACTGGGTGGAGGCTGAGAGGAAGAACATTTTTTGGGTAATACTGATGATAATGTTTTCCATGAGTTACTATAACTTTGATCTTTAGTTAATTGTTCCGTAAAATATTTGCGTTTAGACTTCATAATAAAAGATGTTACTTTATTTTTTTGATTTACGATATTCTTTCCAGATACTCTCATCTTTGGTTTTTATTGCTTTCCTTTTTAATAGATCTCTTTCCTTCATTAATTTAAAAATTGTTTCATTTAACCATGGTGATTGAGTTTTCCGAACTCTCTTGGTTTTTACGGGCATATGCTTATCAACAACTTCAAATAACAATTTTTCAAATTTTCCAGTACATTTATCAATACAATCCTCCTCTTCAACTTCCACCCAGTTCTGTTTTGAGAGATCAGCCTTGAATATATCTATATCTACATCTTTGGTTTTTCTGTATGTAACATATTTCACACCTGAATGAACCTGATGAGCTTTCCAGATTAGGTAGCTCATTGAGTGATCACTTACTCCATTGTGTATAACACCATGCGATTTGATCATCTCAATGCTATTTGTTAGCATACTAATGATCTATTAAAGAAGCTGTTTTGTATGTTATTCTGGTACATTCGCTGTAATTGACGAAATGCAAAGAATAAATGCTATTAATCTGTTTGTATCGATTCACAACATAGTCATCTACCTCTTTACTAATGTCGAGATTTATATCTCCCATAACAATCAGATGACAATCGATGCTTTCGGTGAATTCTAAGAATTGTTCATATTGATCTAAAACATCACAAGTAGAGTTCGGAGGTCGATACCAATTTGTTAGTAATATAGGTTTGGAATTTTTGATGCGTAAAAGAATAGGAATGGCTTCCAAATCAGAAATAGGAGAGTCATTCAATAAATCAAATTCTAAACTGTTATGTACATAAAATGATACACCGCCACCAGACCTGTTGCGATCTTTACGAACTATGTTATAATGAGGAATCTCAATTTAAATTCACTATCATAAATTGAATTATCAAGTCTTGTCTCATTAAGAGCGAGAACATGTATGTCGTTATGATATAAGATTGTTCGTATCTCATCGATGTGTTTCGTCAGGCTAACAATATTCAATTGAACAAATTTCAAACCTTTAACCGAGAGCTTGTTATACACCATAGTTTCGGCTGAATTGGGTAGGGATTGAGCATCGGTTTGTCCTTCTGAATTAACATTGATTACATCATTTTGTTCACTATGATTTTCGATATCTGATTCATAGAATGGTAAAAGTTTCATGATACACTTTGGGCATTCCCATCCAGCGAACTGATGAGAAGCATCATTGTATAAATGCAGTGGTACACTAGCACACGAGACATGTATACCCATTGGTTACAAGATATGCACAAGAGACCCTTTTGACCTGTTTTGACAGCACATTTGCATAAAACACAGGGAAAGGTGATAACCATGAGACAATACGAGGGGAAACTCATACACACACTAAAAAAAAAGATAAGTAAGAAAGTATAAAGCGTAAAAGGGAGAAAAAAAAACTGACACAGAAAAATTGATTATGTTCACAAAGTTATTACTTTCGAAAAAAAAAAGTGATAAGTTGATAATATCAATATACAAAACAGTTACAATGTAGTCAGAAAGTCACATCGCTTTAGTGAAGCGTGAATATTATTTTGTGACTCAATAAACGTATACTATACATAGGCTTACACACATTTGGCTGAAACAGAAATGGGCGAGTAGGCTGAACTGCTGGCCTGCAAGGCATGCACATTCAGCGAAACCGGGCATTATCTAATGACAACACGTTGTTACAAAGGTTGTTGACCCCTTGCTATATAAAAGCGGAGGAGAAATAGACTTACACGTCTAATTCGACTGTATATTGTCCATAAACTAACGCACAATATACTTGAACGAAAATTGGGCAAATAGGTTGTATTCAGTAGCCTGCAAAATATGTAATACATTCAAAGAAACCATGTAGTATCTATATCACATGTTGATATACATGAGGTATTGACCTCTTGCTATTAAGCAGTGCAAAAAAAAAGGTTTGCACGTCTAATTCAACCGTATATTGTAAACTAACACACAAATTTTGCTTGAACAAATCGGGCAATATATTGTATTGAGTAGTCTGCAAGACATGTACTGCCATAACTTTGATTAGTACGAGAAGACAAACCACGTGTTATCTATATCACAAGTTGATACACATGGGGTATTGACCTCTTGTCATTAAGCAGAGTATATAGAAACAGGCTTACACGTCTAATTCAACCATAGTAAACCAACACACAAATTTTGCTTGAACAAAATCGGGCAATAGATTGTATTGAGTAGTCTGTAAGACAGACACGGTCATAGCTTTGTCAGAACAAAACAACAAAACAATGTATTATCTATATCACAAGTTGACACGCATGGGGTATTGACCTCTTGCTATTGAGCAGAGCAGAAATAGGCTTACACGTCTAATTCAACCGTATATAATAAACTAACACAAAAATTTTGCTTGAAAAAAAAAAATGGGGAATAGATTGTATGAAGTAGTCTGCATAACATGTACGGTCAATAGCTATGTCAGTATGAAACAACAAAACCATGTATTAATTGTAACATAGATTGACACACGTGGAGTAATGACCTCTTGCTATTAAGCAGAGCACGTATAGTTCAGGCGTAAATTGAAAATTAACACATAAATTTTGCTTGAACATAATTGGGCAATAGATTGTATTGAGAAGTCTGCAAGACATGTACTATAGTCAATAGTCAAACGAAAACAACAAAACCATGTACAATGTATTATCTATAACACAGATTGATACACATGGGGTATTGACCTCTTGCTATTAAGCAGAGCAGAAATTGGCTTGCACGTCTACTTCGACCGTAAATAGTACAATTACTCACATCTTTAGCTTGAACAAAAATCGAGCAATAGATTATATTGAGTAGTTTGCAAGACTTGTAAGTACATGCAATAGCTTTTGTCAGTAAGACACCAATCATTTTTTGGTTACGTCAAATTGACACAAAGTTGTTGACTTGTTGCTATTAAGTGTAATCATTGATTTCTTGTCTTCACCCAATATTACAATTTCTGTAATTTGTTTTGTTGGTGGAATTGAACAAATAAAATTGAATTGAATTAAATTGAATTGAATTGAATTGAATTGAATTGAATTGAATTCTCAGTGTAGATGTCTAAGAGCTGATGTTTACTGTTGTAGCAGGCACAAATCGTATTTCCCCATATTTCACAAGTACCTAATTTTTCAGAAACAATTCCAAAATCTGGATCAGTCAGCTTGTCCTTCTACCAATACTTAGGCCTTCTTATCCTGAAAATTTCATAAAAATCCCTTCAAAGTTTTGCAAATGATTTAGATTTTCCAGGCAAAAAAACAAACAAACAAAAAAAACCCCAAGAAAACAAGAAAACCCCAGAATCAAAACAAAAATGGAATGAATCTAAGGAGAAAGAAAAAAATATGGCTCACAACTCTCTGAATGTAACATTCTCAGCTCTTGTCATTATTGTGAAATTGCTTTTATAATGATATTTTGGTTGTTCATCACTTTTTTTTCATTCAGCAAAGAAATGAGTTGATATCTTCAGTCACTCGATTATTTCCTGACTCCCACAACATGCAGCTCCCGGGGGCCAGGGGCTCCACCCACCTCCCCCAACCAGCTCTCTGCGCTCCCGGTCCCTCACGCTACGAGGGGAGCGCTAGCGTTGGCCACCACATGCTTGCTTGGGATTAGCATGCTCATTCCAAGTTTCCAAGTTATGCTACAAAACATCGCTCGTGGAACACAGCCAAAATGATGGGGAGACATCAAGTGCTACGGCAATTTTGGGGTAAAAGCAGACTTTGCGCTTCATTGAATTTGCAAAGAAATTCACCGGCGTCATTTTGCTTCTCCTCTGCAAGTTCGTGTGCCAGTTGGCATCATTCCTTACGCGGATTCAGGTAAAAAGTCGCTTCTTCCGTTGGTGTAGGCACACGAAATCTGATTTCACCGGCCATGGACCCCCGTGAATGTAGTCCCATATGTTACAATCCGTGTAAGTCCCTGCAGGCAGTGAAAATAGGGCAATAGCTGTCAGTTGGCCGTTGGCGTTGGTTATTGTAATATTGATAAGTAATCTATATTTGTGGCCATTGTACCGAAAACATGACGAAAAACAAAAAAACAAACAAAGCAGAAATGGATTTTAATCTTTCCAATTACAGTGGTGTCAGTGTATACCAGTTCGGGAAACCCACTCACAAGGGGGGCCCCTCCTTAACCCGTCCCCCTTTGATAAGTAACCCCGTCCCCCTTAAGTAACCCCCGGGGCACCCCTTATAAGGAGTCTCCACGCTTTTTTGCAATGCAACGCGAAAATGAAAGGACTGTATATATGCATACCAATTGCAAAGGTAGGTGGTTGACTATTTCATTACTTTTGTTATTTTTCCTTCATTTAAAGCCACCTGAATGAACGAAAGTCTCCGTACTCAGTCGCCACGTCTGCACTCAAGCATTGCCGCGCCGCCGCGCCTGGCGACACTCACGCCAGTAATCGCTCGCATTTCAGCATTCGCATGGGTCGTTTGACATGGCATTTAAATCCATGATTTTAGATATGATGCCTCGAACCGATTTTGCTCAAATTTCGTGATTAACTTGGAAACTTGTGAAGCTTTATGGACATAATCAAGCGAATTGCCGCAGTCCTTTCATTTTCGCGTTGCATTGCAAAAAAGCGTGGAGACTCCTTATAAGGGGTGCCCCGGGGGTTACTTATAAGGGGGACGGGGTTACTTATAAGGGGGACGGGTTACTTATAAGGAGGGGCCCCCCTTGTGAGTGGGTTTCCCGAACTGATACTGTGCTTCCCCATAGCAAGCTAGGCTAGTGAGTCCTTTTGAATGGGGGGGGTTGTTTGGTCGAAGATGAGGTCGAGGACCGGCTTGAGGGGCACTGCATTTCTCCAGTCATCTCCACTGGCACTGCACTGCGTTGACCAAAAGATCGGTCTGTATCTCTCCGTCGTCAATACAGACTGAAGTCAATGATTCTGGCTTCTGTTTGGACTCTGGAGCAGTCGCGCACAGATCAAACGTTATGATAAACTGGTCCATACAGTTCAGACAGCGTTTTTACATTCAAACAAGTTTGACATGACATGACACATTATGCAGCAATATTTGGGGTAAATTTCTCACATTGTGCAATCGAAATAATCACAGTAACTTGGTTATAACGCAGAAATTTTATCCATATCGCAACATCGCCGTTTGCTAGCTGTAGGTCGCCATTTTGAATCTGTAAGCCAATCACATGCGATGTACATGTTTTAGTAAAAAAAACATGTAGAAACTCCCTCGCATGTGATTGGCTAATAGATTCATACTGTATGTTTCTGCAGTTTGAATGTGACGACGCGACGGGCTGGTTGATGTTGTGTTTTACGTTGAAAATTCTACCAAAATATTGGATTATTCATTAATCTGGTGAGTGTAGTGTATTCTTAAAAAGTTGATTACACTATACAAGCTTAAATTTGCCAACCTAGGGCCGTGAATTAGACGCAATCGAGAAGGGTGAGGTACCTCACCCAATTTTCCATAGAGACAGTGGTTAAGAACATCCACACAGCAATGGGTACTCCAAAAATTTCTTCAATTTGAAGACTTACCAATTAAGTTGAAGTATTAAAAACAGGCTTCGGGCAACGTTTGGTTCTGCCAATAGTCCCTTTCTGTTCGAATTGATGACTGAATGTGACTCGGTCGAGAGGACCATGGGAGAGCTACACTGAATACTACAATGTACGGCCAGTGCATGCACATGCCCACACATCACATGCGCACAAATTTCAAATCTATGAACGGATTTCGTGTCTGTGTGCGCATGCGCTGGCCGTGGTATTCAGTGTACATGTATGTAGCTCTCCCAAGGTCCTCTCGACTGAGTCACATTCAGTCATCAATTCGAACAGAAAGGGACTCGCGTATGCGCGGCACTGTCAGATAACGGGCGGCGGCATTAATGATTGTGACGTAATCGACCTTGATAGCGTAAACAATTTATCGTTTATGATCCCTGCATTTTTAATTACCCCTATGTTGAATAAGCACTAAATAAAAGAAAAACAAAAAAGGGTGGAAAGTATAGGTATCTTTATTTCATACATATTCATGTCTTTAAAATACTCCAGTCATAGTTGCAAAATCTCACTGAAAATTCCATATAAGTAGTTATTTTTGCACCCCTTATTTCATGCATTAAATATCAAATTATGTCAATTATTTTTACATCATCGTAATAGTATGAATAACATTTTTGGGGGATTTTTTAATATTTATTCCTCTTAGATTTGAATGAAAGAGGTCATGCCTGTCTGTTTCGTGGAATCGGTTTCCATCTTAGGATTTTTTGCTGATCTACACATTCTCCTAAAGAAGGGGTACAATAGTGTCTCGTGAGCCCGATGGGCTATTAAAATCAGAGCTGTTGTGTTGCTAGCGTTAATTTTGGGGGATATCGAGGTGACATGATTATGATCTCCGGTGAAGTTAGTTTTTTGTGTAATAACGATTAGATAGATTGCACTTGGTATCGCATTTTTTTCCCTTTAGGGGAAAAATACAAGATACTTTCCTGATGTAACAGCCGCAGAATTTTATTTTTATCGGAGTGGCGCTCGCGCTTCCGCCTTGTGCGTAGGCGCAGAGATTCAGTCCCACATCGTTCGTTATTCGACGCTTGAACGTGCATTTTGGGGCATGCCTATGGCAACTGCGTTATGTCGTGCTATTTTGTAGGTTAGGCTGGTTTTTGTGCAGAATGCATCCTTTGCTGCATGGTTCCTAGGTTACCGGTAATAAGGTTTTGTTGAAACGTGAAAGCTGTGTGTGAAGTCGGATACTGCTTTGGCTTGCTTACGAGAGGGTCTGAATCTAAGCTGCCAAAGTCCCACTTTATGTACAATTTTGCTTTGGGATAACTGAGCTGTGTACTGTAGTGTATGTAGCCTGGATAACCAGTACTAGCTTCTAAATATTAATCATTTTTTTTTTTTTTAAAGATTTATCAGTTGGGCAATTTGCAATACCTGTCCAGACATAGACGTCGATGCTCTAACCTTACTAAATTACCTTCAAGTCTCCGCCATACCATGATGGACATGGTAACGGTGGTTCAGGCATGCCTTTGTGGATTTAGGCCTATACAAATGCCTTCAAGAAATTGGAAAAGGAGTACATAACATAGGTTTGACTGCATGGGGTGGTCGGTTGGACCCTCTGGAACACCCCTAGGTAGTATGTGATATCAAATTGTGGTATCAGTGAAATTTTACAGGCCATTTTAGTTGCGACATGACCATATTCTTCGAGGAAGCGTCTGCGCATACTAAGACTACTACACGTACCACTAGCACTGCTACAGGCGCCAATGCCAGTGGTGTGTGTTATAGTCTTAGCGTACAAAGACTTTTTCTGCGACAAACATCGGTTTTTGCCTGCAAACTAACTTTTCACGCTAAGCTGGGGTCGGTGTAGTGTAGTTTCCAGACGTTTTTATTTCGTCTTTATTTCTCCGAGTTGAAGCAAGCCAAGTGAGAGTGCAGAGACTCCAACCCAAAGCACCATCTGATCTGGAGATTCTCCCGCCTGAAACTCCTAGCAAACGGGAGACTCAAAGTTGATGTGTGCGAAGCACGAAGTTCCTAGGGTTCTAGATGCTCTCTGGTGCTATCTAAGGCTTATTTTTTCAACATACGATAGAAATAAGTAAGAAATCCTTTCCAACGGGAGACAAAGAGCAAGGGCGGGAGAAATTAAATCTCAAGCGGGAGAACGGGAAATTTTGCAAAAATGGGTTTTCGGCGGGAGATCTCCCGTCGAAAACGGGAGAGTTGGAGTCTCTGAGAGTGCATACCCAGCGATTGTGACGCCCGAACCGTTTTTTGTGGCAATCATTGAGCATGCACCCTCACTCGGCTTAGCGCAATACAGCGGGCTTCTGCACAATACACAAGCTGTAACTCAGAGAAATAAAGGCGAAATAAAAACAGCTAGAAATTAAGACTAGGGTCGGTAACGCTTGTCGCTATTGGGGCACTGAAAATGACAAAATTATCACAGTTTTTGCATTATTTCACGAAGGATTCATCGAAACGCCTTAAAACTATATACATTTGTATGTGCATGTTGCTAGAGATGTCAGCAATACAATGGGATACATTGTAAGGTATAATATTGTGCATGGTTACCATGGTAACCGGATGCCTACAGGTGATTGGTAACTCCCAAAAATATCTGGAATTTAGACAGGTTTGTTTCTTTTGCCTTTCGTGCACATCACTCATTGTAGATGAGCTCTACACTGTAAAATTAGTCTGGATAAAAAGGGAAAAGACGCCCAAGATTTTTCCCTCATTCTCTCCTCAGCATTAATTCATTACTGCACATTTTGAATAAAATTTACATATGATATTTCATTTTATTCTATATATATATATATATATATATATATATATTTTTTTTTTTTTTTTTTAAATTATTTTTTTTACAATAGTTAACGAACACAAAAGTACGCTTAATTCTTTGATGGATAATCCAGCGCACGTGTATATTCCTTCTTTAGAAAGGAATTTACCGGTATTCTTGAATAAACTTCCTTTAAGAACATAAACAATCAATTGCTTTCCTCTGCTCTTTTCCAGGATTGTTTTGAATAACCATCGCTCTGTAAATACTCGAAAGAGCTACTATAGAATATTGGCTTTGCTTTCTGTATTCATCTTATTTTTAAGGGAAATTTGTGTCCATACATTATTAAAAACTATATACATTTGCCTATGCTTTGAAGTCAAATTTGTGTTGAAAGTACGACGGATGCAACTTTTTCATGCATTTTACTATTCGAAAATGATATCTTTCTTTCAATGGCCGTTTATTATGCCTTTGCTTACAAATTTTGCTGTAACTTGAGAATGCTTCAAAATATTCTTCACATATACCTGATGTCGTACACTTTATGCAGAAGGAAGGACATGCTTATTGAGCTTTTTGAAATTATGGGCTTTAGTTTTCGAGTTATTGACAACTAAATTCTGATTGGATAATACTGGTTGCCATGGCAATAAGGAAAACTTTTTTAACAAAAATCAATAAAAAATTTTGTGTTTTTTTTTAATTGCATCTATGAGATTAAAAAAAAACAATGTTTGCAGCAGCAGGAGGCATTTTGGGGGTTACCAGTCACCTTTAGGCATCCAGTTACCATGGTAACCATGCACAATATTATAACTTACAATGAATCCCACTGTATGGATGACATCTCTAGCAACATATACATATATAGTTTTATGCAGTTTTGATGAATTCTTCATGAAATAAATGCAAAAACTGTGTGAGTTTGTCGTGTTCAGTGCCCCAAATAGCAACAAGCGTTTACCGATCCTAGTCTTAATTTCTAGCCGTTTTTTCGTCTTTATTTCTCTGAGTTGCAGCTTGTGTATTATGCAGAAGCCCGCTGTATATATTGCGCTAAGTGGAGTGAGAGCACACACCCAGTGATTGCGATTCGGTCGTCACAATCACCGGGTATGCGCTCTCACTCGGCTTGCTTGAACTCTTGAAATAAAGACGAAATAAAAACGGCTAGAAACTACACTACACCGAACCCAGCTTGGCGTGAAAAGTTAGTTTGCAGGCAAAACCCTCGTTCATCGAAAAAAAAAAAAGTATATGCGTTCTAAGACTACTACACGCAGCACTGGCACTGGCGCCTGTAGCAGTGATAGTGGTGCGTGTAATAGTCTTGGCGTGCGCAGACTCTTTTACGTTTGTTCCAACAAATCATGATGAAAAGTGGCCAGTAAAATTCTACTGACACAATTTGGAACCACATACTACCTGGGGATGTTCATAGAGGTCCCATCTACCACCTTGTCTGGTCCAACCTTTTCTGCGGGGTGGGTTGAACGAACTCCTTAATTAAGCCTCTTACAGGAATTAGCGCCTTGACTAACAATACTGCTGTGTTATAGTGTTGAACAAGTCTTGAACTGGGGATACACTGTACTATGCTTGCAGTGCACACATTTATTTAGAAGACTTCAACATGACTTGAATGAGCACTTTATGAGTGGGAGGGCAATCAATTGAAAATTTTCAACAAAGCTGATAATAGCAATAAAGATGAAATAAAAACAAGGTGATCAACGTGTATCAATAGGGCGTGCTACAATTAACACTAATCACAATGTCGTGACAAAGACAGCAGAGAAATTCTTGAGACTGCTGAGTGCTAAATGTGTGAAGATTAATTTTGCCTCCACACTTTTGGCAGTAGAGTACCGATTTTGAGAGATTTCAAGCCATTGCTGGTCAGTCAGCCTGGATTTTACTGTTCTCTCAAATGAAATTGTTGGCAAACCAATGTTTTTTTTTTTTTCTGTCAACTGATGGTGCAATGGTAATGAATATACATGGTGGTTGAAATGATGAGCAGTCAATGGTGACTGATGGACAGACATCCGACTGCCTTAGCAGTGCTTAGTGTTGTCCGCTTGGCTTTCAATTGTGCACTGTCACTGGTGTGCAAAGTGAACTGCAGTCTTTGTTTGTGTTCTCTCCTGTACAGTCAAGTCGTTTTTCATTTGTGGAAGTTTTGATTGCAACAGTAGTAGCACAAATGTACCGATACAGGAATTCGCACAATCCTTCCATAACCTTGGCCACAACCCGCCCCGCCGGCCCCGCGGCGCTCGGCTCCGCGGTCGACTGCATAACCCGCCCGTGTCGCGGCCCGTGTGGTGACCATATATTTGATTTGCCGTAAAGTGTAAATCGAACTGCCCTGAGCAGTACACAAGGTCAAATTCAAGGGTAATAAATGATTCGCAAAAAAAAATCTAAGATGAACAGGAACCACATGAACTTAACAGGAATGTCCTGAATAATGTCAAACAGGTCGTCACATTTCACAGAAAAATCCTGTCGAAACACCGAAAAAGTCAAGAAAATAAGCTGAAAATTTATCGTAATTACGATCCTATCTGTGTGTCCCGTGGGACCGACTCGTCATGACAGCGACATGCACTTGAAACGTCGACCATTGCGAGTTGAATGTTTTGCTAGGAACGTTCTAATTTTTATGGGAGATTGGGTATGTCTTGCTCTTCTGGATTTTCTCTGAAACATGGTTGGAAACCACTCTGAGTTTTTCTAATGACGTCAGATATTGAGTCACCACCCTCGCTCATTTGATCGGTTTCGAACGGAACCCGAATCAAAGTATTTCTTATGAATGATAAAGTGAGCCCTCTCTCGGCGGATGTGCATACAATATGGCTGTGCGCGTAAGCTGTCCATTGTTTCTATGTTGACCAAACATACGTGGACTATTGGCAGAACCAAACGTTGCCCGAAGCCTGTTTTCAATACTTCAACTTAACTGGTAAGTCTTCAAATTGAAGAAATTTTTGGATTTTAAGTTGATATTTACCCGTGATACTAAATCTGTCATGATCCTGAATGCGAAGCCCCATTACGCTATGCGTATGGGGCTGCTGGTCGCAGTTAGCTACTGTATGCGTATAGGGCTGCATGCTGCTGGTCGCAGTTATCATGCAGTACTGGTTTCATACAATACGTGTACTACCTCGCCGCCGTACGGCGGCGGCTCTGGTACAAAACCATTATCGCATGATTACTAAGACATGAGAGCACTTTGGGGTGAGTAAAGCCCGCCGCACACTACACGATTTTGCCCCGATTCACCGGTCTTAAGACCTTAAGACTAGAAGTGTGACGTCACAGTCTTGCCATATTCTAGTCGTACGACTGGGTCTTAGCGCCAGTCGTAGAGATTTGACATGTTGAATCTCTACGACCAGTCGTGAGCTTTCAGCCATTCACAATGCAGCAAAATGCAAACGCATGCAGTGCGCACTGGGCGCGCTTTACAGTCGGGTCGTATAGTGTGCGGTGTCCGGTCATACGACTGGTCTTAAGACCCAGCTTGGCTTAAGACTTTAAGACCAGTCGGATCGTGTAGTGTGCGGTGGCCTTAAGTCTCACAGTGTTAGTTATATGAAAGGTACTTTAACCTGAAACACAAACTAAGACAAGGAAATTCAGGGAAACTTTTGAGGTACCAAAACTTTATATTATCTTTAACAAGCTGTCTGTGTTACACCGCGATTTCGCGTAGTACACTCATGGGCGAAATACGGACGCCATTAGCTGGCAGACCGATAGAGGGCGTATATTACGTGATCATAACCCTGATGATATAGTAGTGATGTATGTCTGCCTTTCATTTTCCACCTTTTTAGGGGGCATACAGGGGAAAAGATGTAATTAGGACTTCGTTTCGTCACACAGAAGTATCATTCCTGTCTGACCATGAAATGCAATTGAAGAAATGTCATTTATTTTCCAATATGCAGTCCCACAAAGTTTGAGCTAAAGTAGCCCAAGAGAGAAAGAGATAGACGGCATTTGTCAGCTCAAATACAATCTTTGAAGGACTACAGATTGAAAAGTAATGAAATTTCTTCAAATTTTTTTAAATGTTTTGACAGGAAATATACTTCTGCTGATATTTTAGGGCCTGAAACACGATTCTACCGCTGTGTTTCTCCTTAAAACGAAGAAAATGAAAGGAAGGTAGGGTTTTCTCCATAGGCTCGCGTGTTAAGAAGCTCGCGGTATTATTACTAAAATGGCCGCTTTTGGGCTCCATATGGGGCTCCATGGCGTACTACACCCGTTTGCGTGCGAAATCGCGAGAGTACACCCTCTTAGCGTGGCTTCTATACTCTTTGATAGTGACTACCAGATTTGAAATTTCTCTCAAGTGGAACAGCATGGATGTATTGTGCTCATCTAGAATTAGAGTTACCAGAAATCCCTTCAAGACAGGTCAGAGGTCATGTTGTAATGGAATGATGCCTCAAATATAGCTCTTGAAACAAATTGTCTATTATCAGAATTTAACCCATTAGCAACTGAAATGCCCGAAACCTCCCATCCTTTTTTTTGTCGAGCCCACCGGAAGTGTGGGGAGACTAAGGGATCGCCTGCGGCGTCTGTCCGTCCGTCGTCCGTCCGTCCGTCCATCGTCTGTCCATAACGCTACAAAAACTTCAATAACTCTTTACTCTGGGCTTTGATTGCAATCAAACTTTGAGGGAAGAGGGGTCATACAAAGTTTCACATTTTACTATATATGAAAGTCACCTCAAGGTCAAATCTCACAGGCAGGGGTCAATGAACTTTAGGGCCCAATGTTAAGTTTTTATGGCGCGTTTCTATTATGGGTCATAACTTTTGATCCATAGGTCTGTTTGTTACCAAACTTGGATGGTAGATGTCCCTTGTGGATGGTCACCACAAGGTCAAAGGTCACAGGCAGGGGTCAACGAACTTTAAGAGCCCAATTATGTTAAGTTTTTACGGCACGTTTCTATTATGGGTCATAACTTTTGATCCATAACTCCAATTGTGACCAAACTTGGATGGTAGATGTCCCTTGTGGATGGTCACCACAAGGTCAAAGGTCACAGGCAGGGGTCAACGAACTTTAAGAGCCCAATTATGTTAAGTTTTTACGGCACGTTTCTATTATGGGTCATAACTTTTGATCCATAACTCCAATTGTGACCACACTTGGATGGTAGATGTCCCTTGGGGAGTGGATGGGCACCACAAGGTCAAAGGTTACAGGCAGGGGTCAACAAACTTTTAGAGCCCAATGTTAAGTTTTTATGGCGCGTTTCTATTATGGGTCATAACTTTTGATCCATAACTCCATTTGTGACCAAACTTGGATGGTAGATGTCTCTTGGGGAGTGGATGGTCACCACAAGGTCAAAGGTCACAGGCAGGGGTCAACAAACTTTAAGGGCTCAATGTTAAGTTTTTATGGCACATTTCTTTTTTGCCATAAATTTTTACTCTTTTATATCTCTTTTTATCTGATATATCTCTTTTTTTATCAGTTATATCCTATTCGCGTACAATTTCTTATACGCGAATGGGTGAGACACATTATGGCACTTGCCTTGTTTTGTATAGGTTTATGCTGTACCATTTTTGCTTTCATATAGAACATATAAATTATGTCATTTGAAAGAGGTCAAAGATCAAAGTATGTGAAAATCATTTCTCTCAGTAGAGTCTTTATAGGCTTTCAAATAAATTTATTATAGACAAAAATAAACATGCAGTTAGCTAATTTATTGCACATCATTTAGAAAGTTGTCGAAATGAGAGCAATATTGCTGTATGTACCTTCCAGGGAAGGTACATACATTCTGTCCATTATGTCCATTATGGACATAATGGACAGAACATTTCTGTCCATAATGGACATTCTGTCCATTATGGACAGAATTTTCAGTTGCTAAAGGATTAAAAGACATCTCATCAATATGAAATTATTCAAAAAGAGTAGCAAGATGAAGATAACAGAAGAATGATTAATGGAATGCATCATGGAGTCGCATATAATGCTGAGACTCTATCAGAGCAACTTGTATGCTGCCCCGTATGTTTCTGTGAGTCACTAGAGAGCTAAAAGAACCTGAGCCCTACACAAACCTTGTGAATTAAGTGCAATGATTTTTTTTTTTTTGTATGCAGCTATGCTATGATTATGTTTGTTTGTTTCACTTTCCATCTGAGAAGATGGCTGGATAGCCCATATTCAGCTGTTATAGTTGGTCTTCCATGGGGTCCAGTTCAGTGGGATGTAAGGAGGGACCACTTCACTGGGTTGAACACCCTACTCCTTTCGGTGAATGAATGAAGCGGAATCTTTTACGTGCATAAGTTGTGACTCTCTCACGCATGGGACCTCCATTTTATGTCCTATCCTAGGGAAATGATTATGATTTTCACATTTGTTTGCATTTTTAATCACTTTAATGTAGTACTAATAAGTACCATGAAAAAAATATAATAATGAAGCAGTGCCCTCAGTAGGTTGGTGAGGTGGCTCAGTCAGTATCATATAGACTGCCTTTTAATGTAATGGCTCAAGTTTGGCTGCAGGTTCAAATCCAAGTGAGTCTTACTGAACAATGCTGTGTGTTATCATGCTGTTCCCTCTAGTAGAGGCAAAACACTCAAAGTCCCTCTAATAGGACATAAGATTGAGGTCCCATGTGTGAGAGTCTCACACATAAAAAGATCCTGCTTCATCCATTCATCGTAAAGAGCAGGGTACATAACAACTTAGTATGGACTATACAGCGATGTTGTCAGATGGAAAGTGGAAACAAACAATCAAACAAACATACAAAACTTAGCTTATAATAATGCCATGTGAAATTTGATTTTGTCCTGGACAGTTCAAATCCAGCAGAATGCAAGGACTTTGATGTCTGCATTGTTGGAGGAGGAATCGTGGGTCTGGCCACTGCACAGGAGCTGATATGGAGGCATCCAAACCTCAAACTCGCTGTGGTTGAGAAAGAGAATCAATTGTGTAAGATTTATTTTCATTGGTGAGCTTACTTTACCTATACTGTGCCGTGTATATATTTACTCACCTCTCACTGTGTGTCATCATTCCAGAATTTCATGTTTGCCTGTTAAAGGTATCTTTTTATTTGAATTGAATGCAGTTGATATGCCCTCAATTTACCGAGTGAATATGCTGTTCGAGGATTAGCACCTTGGCATTTGCTGAAGACTTTAACGTAAACAATGTATAGGGTTAGGTCACAAAATGTCACAATGGTAGTGCAATGTTAGGACTCTAGAAAATGCTTGATATTAAAAGATATAGTGAAAAACTCTGCACTGTATAGAGTTGAATCAGATTTAACATATTACAATACTTTCCTACCATATTACTGATTGGGCACAACTGATGTAGAGCATTTCATAATGTAAAATAATGTGTCAGCTTTTTCATAATCATTCATATTTACTGTTTATTTGTTTATCTTTCATCTTCATTTGCGATACCAGCATTACATCAAAGTGGACATAATAGTGGTGTCATCCATGCGGGCATATACTACACTCCTGGTTCGCTGAAAGCCAAACTGTGTGTGGAGGGATTGAACCTCGCCTACCAGTATTGCGACAAGCACAATCTTCCCTACAAGAAATGTGGCAAGGTTTGTACTCCTCATACCTGTTCTCATTACTGAAACAGGAGTGCTTAGCAGGCATGTACATTATGTCCAAGGGGAATTTATCCCCCAAGTAACAGATGTCTGAATTGCAATAGTTGCATTCAGAGTAACATTTTGGGCATAGCACTTGGTAATATGTGGGGCTAGTGTATTGATGAAGTCATGGGAGTTTGAATGTGTGGAAATTGTCTTGTGTGATATCAAATTATTCATGACTTAAAAAAACAAACCAAAGATTGTCTTGTTCATATGACCTTGACTTCATGTTATGATTTCTTTCTTTCTATAAAGTCCAGAAGTGTTACAGTGTACTTTTCCTCAATTATGCAAAGGAGTCTATTATCTTTAATCTTCGAGTTACACACTCAATGGTAACTTAAAGTAATTGGTGTTAAAGTAGACATACAGAAAGCATTTATTAGGGCACATATCTGTGAGAACTCATTCTTTGGGCAACTGAGACAGAAATGCCTCGTACATTCATTGATCCAAAAAAATTAAAGGAACATTTTGTTTTTACCAAACACTAAACACTGCAAAATTCGAAAAAAACTTATCTTTCTTTCTAATGTTTAGGAAGTATTGTAAAGCGCCATGAGTCTTTAAGATTATTACACGCTGTAAAAATTTAGATTATTATTATTGTTTATATAATAATACTGACCCTAGTCCAACCTTATCTGTTCATGCATACCTCGGTAGTTAATAGTAGCCATCAAGGAGGAGGAGCTACCCAGACTGGAGGCACTCTACAAGCGAGGCCAAGAAAACAATGTGCCTGGGCTGAGGATGCTGAATGCAGATGAAATCAAGGAGGTGGAACCCTACTGCAAGGTAGGGCCAGTGCATTTTCTCTATTCCCCTGTAACAAAGGAAACTTTTTTTTTCTGAATTTGCTTTGTATTTTGTTGTTGTTGTTGTTGTTGTTGGTTTTGTTTTGTTTTGTTTTTTTTTTTGGGGGGGGGGGGAACCATGCAAATTACAGAAAGTCAGTTAGCGTTGTAATTCATAATTCAAATACTAGTATCCAACACAGGCAATTCAGTTCTTGAAACCCAGAGGTTATATCAGAGAAGATTCATTCTTTTTTCATCCTTACCAAGGAAATGTTTTCATTTTTTGTATTCTGGGAGTCACATTAAGTTTTAGGTATTTTATCTTTCAAGTTTCAAGTGACGCATAACTATAACCATATCATAAATACATCACAAGTGTGTATTTAGCTCTTCTATATTCGACATTTGATAATTGCATTCATTTTGTAGTTGGTCTTGAAGGGTGTAACTTTCAACATCATTTGATTTGTTTGCTCTATCCAGGGTTTGAAGGCAATCCACTCTCCAAACACTGGCATTGTGGACTGGGCACAAGTAGCAAGATACTACGGAACAAACTTCCAGAAGCATGGTGGTAGCATATTCCTCAACTTTGAAGTCAAAGGCTTCTCCATGACCTCAGAGGGCAAGTCAGGTTCAAGTGAAGGTAAAAGTTCATAGGTCATAATCCTTTGTCTCTGAAAGTTTTAGCTACAGGGTGAATGTAGTACAAATAAATATGATTATGTGATGTGTAGTAACACTAGCTGTACAGCGAATACTGTCATGTGTAATGTTGCTTTAATGGCTCTTGGAAATAATATATTTTTTGGCTAGTGTATTCCAAAGACTTATATATCTACTGCTGTAATGAGCAATTGCTTGTGAGATTTTTGGCTGCATGCAGAATGGATGCAAATTCACGAGCCATCCTAACCCTGCATGTTCCTCATGGGTATGAAAACTCCTGCCGTCTTTAGACAAAACAGAAGTGAGATAACAGTTATTGGTGACTCTATTAAGCCATTTCATGATGGTTATTTTTAATTGTATGCTTAAGAACTGCAGTGCCGAGGAAAATGCCTCAATGTATATTCATCTCCATAGTTTTTGTTATCTGGTGATGACACTAACAAATGTATACTCAGAAACACTTGTGAGTGTTACAGGAAGCAGAATTTATGGTTTAACTCTCCTTTGTTATGAAAGACAGTAAAAAAAAATCTTTTGAAAT
Organism: Diadema antillarum; assembly: GCF_040938485.1. Taxonomy (NCBI): domain Eukaryota; kingdom Metazoa; phylum Echinodermata; class Echinoidea; order Diadematoida; family Diadematidae; genus Diadema; species Diadema antillarum. The sequence goes on along the minus strand of NW_027270998.1, from coordinate 693,848 downwards.
TTGAAGTACAACTTCTAATATCTGGTGTCATAATCAATACTGTGAAATAACTGTGATTACTTTGTGTGTTTGTCATTCCAGGATTAGAATATCCAGTGACCTTGAGGGCAAAATCAGGAGTAAGTAAAAGTTTGTTTGTTTTTGTTTTTTCCATACCTAAACCTCTCTCTTGTGAAAGGACACTGATTTTCCATACCTCATGACTTTAGTGATATGAAAAGTGATAACCTCTCATGACTTTGCTTTTTGATTTTACTTGTTCTTTTCATTACATTATGAAAGCACAATTCTGTATGTGATGTGATGTGTTTCAGATACATGAAAGTCAAATAATTCTAATACATTTGTAAACAGTGTGCGATGTAGGCAACGGTTAGTGACAATAGAATGAGACAGGTTCAGTGCACTAACTCTACTTCCTGGAGAGCATACCAACCAGACTGTCAGTCAGTGGGCCACACATGTTAAATCCAACCGGGTCAACATTGACTTCCTACCAGATACCCATTTCTGCCCCTGGGCACTACAACTTTTTTCCCCCTCTGTTCCCCTGTGTTGTACCTCACAGAAAACCCTGAGGTGCAAGTACGTAGTGACCTGTGCTGGACTCTACTCTGACCGCATGGCCGCGCTGTCAGGCTGCGACAAACTTCCACGCATCGTGCCCTTCAGGGGGGACTACCTCCTCCTCAAGCCAGACAAGAACTATCTTGTCAATGGGAACATTTACCCTGTAACTCTCTCTCTCTCTCTCTCTCTGCTTTGCACTTACAACCAGTAAAGTGCCCTTGATGAAAATCTGGTGAAAGTGGCATTATTGCTATATTCTTTGTTGTATGCTTTTGCAAGCACTGATGTGCTTTTCTTTGTAAACTAGGACCTCAGTATCTCTGTACTGTTTGCATCAAGGATGAAGGAGACACCTTATCAAGATATTTGCCCTTCCAGCTTTTCAGTATATTTGTTTATGCAACAAAATAACAGTTGTCAGTAAGTGTCATGGTTTTTAGCAAAGTGCAATATAACATGGCATTTATCAGTTTCAATTTTATGATATTAAAGGATAGGTGCAGCAAGGATTGTAGGTCAAGGAAATTTATTACATTTTATTATGTACAAGTTCAAGAAGAATTTAATGAAATGAAACAAGACAAAATTGGTACATTGAAGTAGCATGGCAGGGGAAGTTATTAAAATGATTTGTAATGCCATGTAACAGAGGTCTGGACTAAAGGTCCCAAGTAGACTTCTGAAATTCTAGTGTTTTCAGTTTATCAAGAAATCATAACAGTCATTTCCTTTAATTTGGAATACAACCAAATGTTACACGACAATGCAGTGAAAAGCTTTGTATTCTGAGCTTTATTCCTCTACGAGAAAGCTTATAACCTAAATTAAGTCATTAGTCTATTTGATTATTGGACTAGATTTTTGGCTAAGTGTAATGTGATTAATACCTTGATATAGAGGATGAGATAAAGAGGGATAGGAGAATGTCAGTGTTGATGATTTTTGTTGTTGTATTGATAACACCATTTTTTCTACAATTGGAAAATAAAGGTATGAACCACAAGTGTTGCCACATACTCCACAATGAACATTTGCTTATCGACTTCCTAAAGATTCTTTGCAAGTGAGGGGAACTGCTTTTAAGATTTTTTTGTGCAACACCAATATATTCTTACCCCTTGGTATAATCTGCACCCCCATTTTGGGCTCATTATGACAGGTGCCAAACCCCCGCTTCCCCTTCTTGGGGGTCCACTTCACACCCCGAGTGGACGGCAGTGTGTGGCTGGGGCCGAACGCTGTACTGGCCTTCAAGAGAGAAGGGTACAACCTCCTTGACTTCAGTGTCAAGGACATGGCAGATGTTGCCACCTTTGGGTAAGCAAACCCCCCCCCCCCCCCCCCCCCCCCCCCCCCCCCCCCCCCCGCTTGTTTTGGCTTTAGTCTTGATAGGTCACATTAAACCATTTATCTAAAGCCTGTTTGACTCAGGTGTGCACTAGATCCACAGATCCTCTTGTTTTAATAGTAGTTTTCATCAAATGCCCAACCCTCCTAAGAACCAACATCTCAACCTTAAGCTAGAAAAGCACTTGGAGAGTGCAGTTGTCCACCAAGCAGCTCATTTCCACCCATATACACATGTATGCTGAAAATGGCCCTCTACTCCAATGACAAAGAATCCTTTCTAGTGTCTCTACTTTGGCTTCCTGCTGTGTCTTGAGAGCAGCTCAGTGCACATCAAATACGGGCAGCTTGAATTTACTCATTCGTTAGCCCTATTTTCTAATGATAAAGAATGCTTTAAAAAATTGAAAAATATCCCTGGCTCCAGACAGTGATCCGGATCACTACCAAAATTTGATAATCTGTTCCCTGTGTCATTATCAACTTTTCCAGAAAATTTTATCTAAATCCATTTGTGACTTTTGGGGTAATTTTACAAACAGACAAACAGACAAACAATTGCTGGCAAAAACATATTCACCTCCTTGGTGGAGGTAATGAACACTATGCACACATCTGTGGTCTGCAGTAATGAGAGACTTTCAGTGAGTGAGTATGGATGTTATTCCACAGGGGACTCTACAAGCTGGCCATGAAGCACTTCTTCTATGGTATAGGAGAGACCTACCGGGCCTTCAACTATGCTGCTCAGGTCAAGCTTCTTCAGGAGTATGTTCCTGATCTGAAGGTGGCAGATGTCACAAGGTATGGCACGGATGTTTTATGGAGGAAGAGGTGGAGGGGGAGGAATTAGAAAGGATCTTTTCATGTAGCAAAAATAAAGAGGAAAAACTTTTTTCATCCAGTCTTGAGGGTCTAGAACCTCTACATCTGACATAATGTCCTACTATTATGTCTTCACTTGACACATTTCTGGTAATATTTTCTCTATGAAATCGATGAGTAATATTACAGTTAGGATGCTAAATATGACATCTTTGAAGGAATATGCACTTATATTGTTTCAAACACTTTGATTATCGTGGTTTAAGATAATTTTGCATTCAATGTATGGATGTGATTATGCAGAATTAATGGAATGTTTATTTTTGTTGTAATTTTTTTTTTATTATTTGTATGATTATTTACATCTTTAAACAAAATCCAAAGGAAGAATAGAATGTGGTATCTATCTGATCTGATTGCTGTTTCACAGGTCTTCCCTTTAATTTCTGTTCAATTTCTGATAGCCATTGTTGTCACATTTAGATAGGATGCTTTGCAATTGATCTACAGTCAACTTCGGATACCTCGAATTCGTCGGGACTGAAGAAAATGGTTCGATGTACGCGAACTTCGAGGTACGCGTATGTCGAATTTTCTTCGACTTATCCGACACTTATCAATGTTCAACATGGTATCTGTTATAGTCCCTACTGATTGTTTGCATGCTTGTCAATTGGAATTGAATTGACTTTTATATGAATGAATTGAATGAAAATTGGAGTGGAAATCAAAATTTCAGAAATAAGATTTTGGTGGCCCGATCGCGCCACCAAAAGAAAGTTGGATGTTTGCCTTTACTGTTGAAAATGAACAGTGGTAACAGTCGGCTCCGTAAGATTCTAAAATAAATGTCAGATGTTTGCTTTTAATTTTGGAAATGAATAACGGTAATATTTGACTCGGTATGATACTAAAATAAATGTCGGATGTTTGCTCATTCTTTTGGAAATGAATAACGATAAGACTCAGCTCCGTATGGTGCTAAAACTAATGTCAGATATTTGATTTTGCGTTCGGAAATTAATAAGGATAACATTTGGCTCCGGAAGACGCTGAAATAAATGTCGAATATTTGCTTTGACGTTCGGAAATGAAAAACAATAATATTTAATTCCGTACGACGGTTAAATAAATGTCGGATGTTTCCTTATACTTTCGAAAGGAAAAAGCAATAACATTCGGCTCCGGAAGATGCTAAAATAGATGTCAGATGATCGCTTTTATGTTCGGAAGTGAATAGCAGTGATATTCTGCTCCATACGATGCTAAGATAACTGTCTGATGCTTGCTTTTAAATTTTGAAATGAATAACAGTAACATTCAGCTGCGTTCAATGGTAAAATTAATGTTTGATTTTTGCTTTGATGTTCTGAAATGAATAACAATAATATTCAACTCTGTACGATGATAAAATAAATGCCGGATGTTTGCTTTTACGTTCGAAAGTAAATGGCAATAACATTCAGCTCCGGAAGATGCTAAAATACATGTCGAATGATTGCTTTTACATTTGGCATGTTTGGAAGTGAATAGCAGTAACATTCTGCCCCATATGATGCTAAAAGAATATTGGATATTTGCTATTTCATTTCGAAATGAATAACAGTAACATTCAGCTTCGTTTGATGGTAAAATAAATGTCTGATGTCTGCCTCGACGTTCAAAAAAGAAAAATAGTAACATAATACATTCGGCTCCGTACGATGATAAAATAATTGTCAGATGATTCATTTCACTTTCGGAAGTGGACAGCAGTAACATTCGGCTCCGTACGATAATAAGATTAATGTAGGATGTTTGAAATGAATTTAACGGTGATATTCTGCTCCGTACGATGCAAAAATGAATAACAGATTGTTGCTTTTACATTTGGAAATGATTAACGGTATTAATCCGCTCAGTTAGATGCTAAAACAAATAGCGGATGTTTGCTTTCACGTTTGGAAATGGATAAGGATAGCATTCAGCTCCGTAAGATGCTAAAATGAATGTTGGTTGTTTGCTTTTACATTTAAAAATGATTAACGGTAATATTCGGCTCCGTAAGGTGCTAACATACTAATAAGTGTTGGATGATTGCTTTTACAATAAGAAATGAATAACGGTAACTTTCGGCTCTTTACATGTAATGCTAAAACAAATGTCGGATGCTAATAAATGTCAGCAAATGCTCCCACTTTCTTATTTCAAACGTGAGTTTTGACCTCCTAAATATATAGCCATCAACTTTTATAATAATCTTTACGCCTATGTGCTAAATCTTAAAACACAGAGTAAGACGATTGAATTTTCTATTCATTTGTTTTAGACATAGGCATCTGTATCACTTCAATAATGCTTAATATTAATTTTTCTATGTTTAGTAGGACCGATTTAGTTTTTCTAATGTTTTTGTTGATTTTTTTTTGTGTGTGTGTGTCACCAGATTTTACTTTCGACCACCAAAAAATAAAAATCAGTATATTGGTGGCCCGATAAAAGATAATGTGAAGCCCTGTCTATTTTATCCTGTATTATGCTCGGCCTATACTTCCAGATCATATACCACACTATTTTCATAATCGCATTGCTGGGGGGAGAAAAAGTTTTCAATGCTTGCATTCTCGGGGAAGAATAAATGAAACAAACTTTGTGAAAGGCAAAAAAAAAGTAAAAAAATAAAGGCACTACGCAGGAGATTGATGTTTGGACAGTGGACCGTGATTAATGCCAAAGATATAACTGTCAACATCTAAGCAGGTGCGCCACGAGGGTTAAGAAATCCATGCGCACGGTATGACTATCACGATCAAAAATCAGAACACAGTGGTTAAAGAAAAGTAGATGATGGGCAGAGCATAGTGCTACTGTATATCGTAAGCATTCCATTGGCACGGGCGCTATGTGCACATACCGTGTACGTGTGTAGGTTGGTGTTGGGGATTTTTCTTGTCAGCCGCGTATCGGGTATTTCTTTGGGCGCGCGATTGTTCTGATCTCAGAATATTTACAGTCGAGTGTGAAAAGATTTGTGACATGTCTTTGCTGTCCATGCGCGCTTAATCGGAGATGCTGAATGATGTTTGCAGTTTCGATTCGAGCAACATGCTGGGAAAAACAATAAGTTAATTAAGATCGGACATTAGATTTCCCTTCGAGGTAACCAAACTTCGAGTTATTTTTTTCGAGCTACGCAAATTTCAATACACGGAAACTCCATAGGAACAATCGGGACTTTCATTTTGCCCCCGAGGTAAGTGATATTTGGCTTATCCGACGTCGAGGTATCCGAAGTTGACTGTATTTTGGTGGAAAACACTACATAACCATTTTCATCAACTATCAAACAGTAATAAATGTTAGCACTGGCAGATGATATAAGTTCCTGAGACTTTGTGAGAGAAGTTAACACAGTGTTTTCTGGCCTGTTTTTTGTTTTGTTTTTGTTTTTTCAAGGGGCCCGTCTGGTGTGAGGGCCCAAGCACTTGACGTGAATGGCAACCTCGTGGATGATTTTGTCTTCGACGTAGGGAGGGGCGGCATAGGGGGCCGGGTGCTGCATGTCCGAAATGCTCCGTCTCCGGCGGCAACGTCCTCGCTGGCTATTGCGAAGATGGTGGTCGACAAAGTACAAAATACTTTCACGTTGTAGTCAAGATGTCGAGCGGTGTCAACTTAAAGGTCAACTCATCTTGCTCTGGTAGTAGCTTTTGGACCATAGAGGGCAGCAATGCCATGACCCATAGAGATATATATGACACACATTTATTTTTCTATTAAACATGCATAGCATATATAGATATATGGAATGTATGCTAAAACATATAAAAGAGATTTTCCGTGCATACACATTGTCGTAATGTGTCTGAAAGGACTCACGTTGAGTTTTATAAAATGGAGTTGCAAGATGGCCTCTTTGAGAGTATGATTAAAGGCTGACAAATCATTGTGCTTTCTGCACCCCATGTGAGATGCCATGATATCTATATTGTAAAAGTGGAAATTTTTCGCGCATTTCATGCAACCAGAAACTAGCCGAAAATAAAAGCACACAATTTTTTTTGCTTACCATATGTTCCTTTAGTTGATGTCTTGATTCCGCAGAATTAAAGCGAGAGAAACCCCTTTTACCCAGCCGAGTGCGTGAAAATATCAAATTTTACAGTATGTATTCATTCATCTCCATTTGAAGGAATTTAGCCGTATAGGTGAATATGTGAACCTGAAATCTTTACTGCACTTTTGTACGAATTATTGTAATTTTTTGTTATTTTTGTTGAAAAAGTGAACTTCAAGAGTGCAGACGTACGTAACAGTATAATAAGGATTAACAATACATCCCTGCGGCAATTTCCATACAGATATGATATAGCAAGTGTTTGGTTGAAAATGATATTCCAGTTTTGAGAGGCTTTTGTATTGACTGTATCGCAGATTCGCAGCTCTGAGACAGAGCTGTGTAATCGTGGGATTTTTGTGCCTGTGCCCCAAAAGGTGCTGGGCTGGAGGTATTATGTTTTGTGTTTTTCTGTCCCCTCCTGCAGCTGGTGCTGGGAAACTTTCGCGAGCATGAAGTGACCACTAGTTTAGCGTTTCGCACGCAAAATTTGCTTCTGTCCATGCTCAAATCCGCAAAACCTCCCTTCCTGGGGAAAACGAGAATGGCTCTCGACCAAAATAGAGTCTGGTCCCAATGTTGGGCATGATTGAGCAGCCAGCCAATCAGCAATCTTGTCGTGCATGTCAGTCATACACCACGCGATGGTTTACGTTTCACACATCACCCAAAATCGCTGTGTCTGCATCCACACAGAAATTCGAAACTGCTTAGAAATGGGGACGGGAGTCCGAGTGTGGGGACTGTCACAGCTGATTGCTTCCTCATCCTCTCGGTCTTCCGTCGTGTAGTGAAAGTTCCCCCCTAATATTCAAAGGAGACTGCTCTATGAAATTTCTTGTTGCCTTGGCCAGGTAATGCTGCAATAGGTGTAGTTGTGCTGAATAGATTTTGGATGAAGTCTCTCAAGGTCAAAGGTCAAAGATCTGTGAATTCTGGCCAGAGAGGGCTTGTCAAGCTAAAACGTTATTTAGGAATGTCCAATGGCGATATGATTTGGTAACCAGAGTAGAAATAGGCAATCATTTTAATGAAATGATATTGTTGCATGATCAAGGGTCACTTTTTGCTGAAAAATGTCCATTTCAAGTTTTAGCTTCAGCTAGGAATGTTCAATAGTAGAATTTTCTGCCAAAGGACAGAAAAACAATCAGTTACTTGAATTAACAGGACTTAAAAGTCAAAGGTCAATGTCAGAGGTCACCAAAATGTAGCTGATTTCTTTTTTCTTGTCATTGATTTCACTAGGAAAAAGTTTAATAATGTTGTTTGCGTAATGAATGGAAATGTATAAATGGGGATATACTTCTTTTGAGTAGACATTTCAATCCTTTTGTCAGTGTTCAAAATGAACGAGCATCATTAGAATGTATGATGAAGGGCAATAAACTACGTGAGATATAGCACTTGCGTGAAAATCAGAGGCAGTCCATGTGGATTGCTCTAACTCTTGTGAATGATTTTATAAATTTTTGATTTCTATTTTTTATATCAAGAAGAGAGCAGTAAATACTTTATGAGAGTTCATCACCTGCACATATTTCTTTAGCACTAATCATACATCTCAGTAGGAGCGTATACCTTTTTAGCTTTGGTTTAGATTATGTATATAGTTTTTAGTAAAGGGATATTTTTTACAAGAGTTGTGAAAATGAAAGATCAGTGTGCCAAGTACTGTAAAAGCAGAAATGTTCGTGGCATGACACTTTCGCGAATTGCTAAATGTGAAAAAATGACAAGTATACTACATGCACTTACATGTACTGGATTGTGTAGATGAAAAATTTTGTGTACATTTTACTTTCACTAATCATGGTTCTTTGTGTGAAGTTTGCAAAAGTTTCATGCGTGCGAAGAATTCTGGTTTTACAGTAATCAGTTTGTATTCATTGTTGATAGTCTTCCTAACACAGATGTTATAAAACAACTGTTTTAATCAAATGAATGTTTCTTATAGGTAAAGAAACTTTTTTTTTTTAATAATGATTATCCTTGTATGTATTTTTATATATTTATTTGATACTCTGCAGTCTAAACTAATGAAATTTCCCCTATCATGTAATTAGGCACTTGGATGAGAATGGCAGTTTGATTCATTTTCGTGTCATGAACAGTCATCAATACCTTGGAAGAGTTTCAGTTCATTGTCTGTGTATTTTATTATCCAAACAATATAGAGAAAACTGGTAAAGCTGATTTCATTTATTCTCACAAGGATCTAAACTGCAATCTCTCCAGTGCCAGCTACCAAGATTTTGTTCCATGTGTATTTCGTGATTTGTTGATGAGGCAACTTACTGCCATTTTGTTGTTACGCACACTGCCACATCTGAGCATCTGGTGAGCATTTCCAGGATTTCTACCTCTGTGCTGTAAATTAATAAGCGGGGTGGTGGTCCATTACTTTCTTCAGTCTCACTATGTGAATTTGCTTGCACTCGTCCTTTGAGCTTAGATCCGCGACATTCCGGCATCAGGTTTTACCAAAGAAGAAAAAAAAAGAAAGAAAAATGGATATTGGCATCCCTGCGTATGGGAATTGATTTGCAATGGGACATTTAATACTGCTATGTACAGGAAACATGTAACTCTTTTATTTAAACCAGAGTTTTCAATCATATTGTACAAGTATACTTGCAGTGGTGGAGTCAAGAATGCATTTGAAAAATATGTTCCCATGTGGTTGAAAGTTAAACTATGCAACAAAGAAATCAAATGTCCATTTCAAATTTCACTGTTTTTACCAGATTTTTGCCCGTTCACAGCTCTCCATGCATTGCTATACTTTCTTTGCCAAATTTTACAGCTCTCCTTACCACCGCAATATACTTCTGTGCCACATTTTACAGCTCACCATAGCACCTTTAAAATACACAAATGTACAAATGAGCACGCATTCATACATACATACATACATACACGCATACATTCAATGCAAACATTTATACAGTGAATGCTAGGTAATTTCATACAGCAAATTCCTCATCATAAATGAATCAAACTTGCCTGATCTAAGCACTAAGTTTTCACTTTGCTCCTCTGTGCATGCATAAATGTACATGTCAAGCTTGGGGAAGAAAAGAAAGAAAAGGATGAAATAAACAAAGGGGAAAAAAGTGAGTGTGATGTCCAAGAGTAACAGGTACACCTTTCTCTTTGGTTCAGAAACATTTTAGATTCATGTCATAAAATGAAACAGATTTTGTGACTATGCTCTACACATTAGAAGAAACCATGTCATCATATGCTTGATGACACAGTCATCTGTGTCTTCATACAAGTTCAGGACTTTTTTGCAATTTCATCGCAATCCCTATGCAAGTGAGCTCCTACTGAGTGAACATTAGTCTTGTGAGTAAAGGAAACGTTGATTATTTCACCAGAAAGACATTCATGTTCACCAACATTTAAAGACAAGTCCACCTTCATGGACATGTGGATTGAGTGAATGCAGAAATATTAGTAGAACACATCAGTGCAAGTGTGGGGAAAATTGGACAATCTTTTCAAAAGTTATGAAATTTTGAAATTTCTGCTCAGTCACTGCTGGATGAGAAGATTACTACAGCTTGTGATGTCATATGTGTAGAACGATATAAGGAAAACATACCGTATGTAAAGGAAATTCAACAAAGTTCCACTTTCTTGCATAATAAAAGAACCCTTGACTTGTCTCTTTCAAAATTCAGGAGGAATGATATCACCCATAACATACGTCAGTGACAAGTCAAGGAAATTTGCACCGTTTTTCAAAAAAAAAAAAAAAAAAGATTGGGGAAATTCTCTTTATATTGTCCTTATATTGTTCTACGCATGTGACATCATACCCTTTATTTGTCTTCTCATCCAGCAGTGACTGCACAGATACTTTAAAAATTCATAACTTTTGAATGGATTGTGTGATTTTCCCCAAACTTTCACTGATGTGTTCTACTAATATTGCTGCATTTACTCAATTCACATGTATGTGGATGTATACTTGTCCTTTATTAGCAGTCGATAGCTACACGTGTACTGCCTATTGCATACTGTAAAACATGAGTTGACAGCATATTTCAAATAGGGCTGACTATACTGAAAGACAGAAAAAAAGAAGATTTCTTTGACTCCTACTCTTATCTTACCCCATTCTTTCTGAATTTTCCTAGACATTGATGTCCCACCTAATATCTCAAATAATGAGTTTTTACTATTCACAATTTTGTGCAGAACTTTCATGTATGCAGTGTGTGATTAGTGTAAATACTGTACTGACAATTTGGGATCAGATGTGCACGCTAAACCTGCATATTATAACCATGTCTATGAATATAAAATTTATGTCAGTTATGTGTGTTGTCTTTCAGTACTTTTGTGTGACATTTTTTTTTTTCATATCTAACTATTTAATATGCCTGTGGTGTCTAGGATACATAGATGGCATGCTGTCTAATGTTACAGGATTGAAACTGAAAGTTAGTAGCATCAAGAAAATGTACTGACATCTGTGTGGTTGAGATAACTCAAAGGGTTCATTCAGCTGTGATTCTACACTTCAAGCACTTTTATTTTTGCCTCTGAACATGTAAAAGATTTTAGATCTGTACCTTATCTCCTTAAATAATCAACAGCCTCTCCTACTACTTCATAGTTTACTGTCCTAAGCTTCTCATGTATGTAATGCACATCCTTTGAACTCTGGCGACACAACTGAACCCCAGTAGTGGGGATAGTATTTACAGATCTATAGAAGCTCTACAGTTTGGTGTTATGGATACATCAGGCTGACCAAATTCTAAGACTGACGGAATCAATACAACGATATCTACTAGTGATCATGAAGGATAATTTCAAAGATCCTATAGCGTGGGTATTCATGGAGTGGGAAGGCTAGCCCGGTTTGGTATTCGAGAATCCTCACAACAATGTGTAGCTTATCTGTGATCGTTATGTAAGTACACACACAGCCACAGAATCTCAAGTGGAGTTAACTGTTACCAATGAGCGTACGCTTTGATGCATGTATTCGCTGGCCAGTACTATTCGTGGTGTACTGTACCCCAGTGGGCAGCGAATGAATCAGACCACCCGTGACTCACCATGCTATACTTGGTCTTCAATGCTCTGCTACCTCAACTTCCTATGGCCACCCTCATATGAGTGCTTGCGCGAGTGTGTGTATGTGTGAGTGGGTGAAAATGTTTTGTGTGGTTATGTGAAATGTGCGATTGCCTGGTGTTTATCATCCCAGTACATGTATCACCCTACTATGCATTTACCAAGTCATCTCTTATAATAGTACTAAATCAACCATTTTCTGCAGCATGCAGAAGTGGGTATTTCAAGAAACCGCAAGATGCTGAAGGGTTATGGTCCTTGAAAGCACATCTGTAATCTTTCTTCCACTAATCATTGATGTGGAAGGGGCTGTCTGTACTCATGTACAGTGCGCATTAAAAAAAAAAAGGTAATCCAACTTCGGAGGGCTACTATTTCATAATTGTCACCAATGGAGAGTGCAATGTTGGTTGTGAGGAAAGGGGAACTCTTCTTCTTTCCATTGATACCTAATTATGTTGGCAAATGTCATGCATGACTGAGCATATGAACTTTAATGACAACAATGACAAATTGCGCTCTTTCCAATTTGAGTGTTATTGTGAAGGAACAATGAATGTCTCAATGAATGGATGAGATCCATCAATGAAATTTTTCAAATTAAAAGGCCAGCCTGCACGACTGCAGGTTTGTGGTTTTAGGGTTTCTGCTAACATATTATGGTCCATAATCTTCCACATGGTCACGTTGTTGATGACTTGGTCACTCCCACAAAGGCTAACCCATGATCGATTTTACTCTCTTCATATTCAAGACATGATTTGTTGCTGTGAGCTATGTGTTGAATATGAATAGAGAAAATGGACTGTGTGGGTTGGCCTGTGTGTGAGTGACCTTTTTTTTTCCTTTTTTCTTTTTTGATATGCACTGTATAAGGCATTAGAGGTTGGTGGAATCATGACTTGATGTTCGACCATTGTACATAATTCTTTATGGAATCATTGTTGGCAAAATTAATCAGCTTGTGGTGCAGGTTTATTGTCTTATATATGCATCAATAATGCTATGAACTGATCAAAGGTAAAGAAGAGCAATGGCTTTCATGATTTCAAAAGAGCCTTCTGGTTTTCTTTTTTTTTTCCTTCTTCTTCTTGCCCATCTTCATCTCCTCTTCCCATACTTGTCTTTGTAATATTCTTATTCTTTGTAATGTTTTTATTCCTCATCCCAAGCCAATCTCTGCCAAACTGAGTAAAAATTTATCAGAGTGAAAGAGGACCATTATTTCACCCACCATATTGCAGGCTAGGTGGCTTGCTGAAGGGATAAAGAAAGTATTCATTCTGCTGTATAATGCTATAAAAAATGGAAACTTTGGTGTGTGAGCAAATGTGATTGTTTAAAAGGGATTACTGTTTTGTGTTTATTTGACATAACCTGTTTGTTTGTTTTTGTTGATGCTGGGGAAAAATAAACTAACATGTCCATGGATACCTTTGATTACCCACTTCTTTGTTCTGTCACTTCCTTGTCAACAGTGATATTAGCCACAGGTGCCGTTCCATTGAACATCTACTACAGTACCATGTTCATATCTTGATAAGATAGTAAATGTTCCAGATGCCTGTACATTTAAAAGGAAGACATACAGTGTATGTCATGTCTAATATCATTCCTACTCTCTCTTGTCAACATATATGCATCTCCATGGCTACATATATTATTACACATATGATGATGATGATGATGATTATGTTTGTCCTTCGCTGGCAAAGACGACCACAATTTCTAGTATCACTACATTCCGTAAGTGCAAAGATGGCTAGTCAGTCCAATTGTGATCTGATCCTACTGGATCAATACTTTATTGCAATCAGACTGATTACACATATACAACACACACACAACACACACACGCATACACATACATATATATGTATATATATATATATATATATATATATGTATGTGTATGCGTGTGTGTGTTGTGTCATCATCTGCCTATATATATATATATATATATAGGCAGCGCTCAATGTCCTGAAGGCAAAGCGAATGACATCTGTACCACTAAAGAAGGTGACAATGGTTCATCAATACTTTATTGCAATAAAGTATTGATGAACCATTAGTCATCTTGTGAATGCACATTGATATATATGATATATACAGTGGACTCCCATTTTAACGAAGTCCTCAGGACTGGCAGTTTTCTAGTTATATCTAAATTTTGTTTTATAACCAAACAAATAAACAATAAAAATACATACAGTGGTTAACATTGCATCCTGAATTTTTACTTCGTTATAACTGGAATTTCGTTATAACCGTGTTCGTTATTATGGGAGTTCACTGTATAACCCCCCCCCCCCATAAAAGTCCTGCAATTCCAATTTGATGTATTACAGATCTCCTGAAACAACATTTCATTGAAGTGCGAAACCGTAAGAAGCTTGATTAATGTTCTTTACAATGACGACTTGCTTATTTACATTACCAGGTATGCTTTCTGGGAGTACACGGTGTGACAGAGCTCGAGGAAAAAATCAAATGTGAAATGTTGCAAAATAAAGCAAAGGTATTATGTCAAATAACATAATCCCCATTTGTATTGTCTTTTCAGGGAAGGCATTAATTGTGAAATCATCATTAGGTTGACCAAACAATCATCCAATGTTTGGGAAATCAGTTTTTGAAAGTGCTCACATTTCAACATTGGTTATTGCTGTGCCTTTTTTTCATTGAAACAGTACATTACTAATAGCAGAATTGTTGCAACTTCACTTTTGATCTGTCCCCATACTCTGTTTTGCGCCCAATCATAGCAAGTGAGGTGTCATTTTAGAGATAAATAATCAGGCTTTATTACAATGTCATACTTATTGAAGAGAATGCAGGTAGAAGAGAAACATGATATATCAAACTTATAGCAGAACTTGTCTTGAGGGGTATATATGAATATCTTACAAAATTTGCAGACCAGGTGTTGGTCAAATCATTATCAAAAAGGAGTAGTTAGGAGTAGTTAGTTCAACAGTAACAATTTATTTTCAAAGCACAAATTTTGTCTCTTAGCAAAGGGCAGAGTGTCCTAAACAGGAACTATGGCTATAGTGAATCCTGTGCCTAATGAAGTCTCCACAGGTATGTATTTTTATGTTTTAATTGCAAGACATTTTAAACCACAAATTCAATGAATAAATAGAGCACACAATCCACACATTATTTATTACTATATATTTATTGTCATACAACATACATTTCTAAGAATGCTAAATACATAATTGATAGGATGCTATACAGAATTGTATAAGATAGAATGGTTATTTTACAGAAATTTATTGTTAAATATTCACACATTTAATTCTTCAGGATCATTACTACTTTCTCCAAAATCATTTATTTCTGCTACTTGTAGGATCAGACAGTGCTGAACAGCGTGTGCATGGAGGTCCACTTTTGACTTAGCAGCAGGATCAAAAAATGGGAAAAATCTTCAGCTGTGAAGCATTCCCGGGACCAAGCTCAGCAGATATTGTGTACGATGTCATTCCATTAAAATTGTAGAAAAGATCTACTTCAATTTCAACTTTGTTCAATTTCCCTGTACTGCATCGTAGTAATATATTACGACCGATTATATATCTCTCAGTTTGTATTCAAAACCTCTTGACAAAGGATAGGGCGCCAATGTCACAAATGTACACACTAGTAGTTATGGACATATGTATGATGTACTGTATGCATGGCTGTTTTAATGTGTATGTACACAGGTTGACCAGATTCATGGAGAACATTCTACATGGTATAGATATAGTACATACAGGCTGACCAGATCAGTGGAGAATTTTCTAGGTGGTATACAATGTAGTTATACAGTACATGCATGTAACAGGAAATACATTATAGCTCACTCAATCTAGAATGATTTCACCCATTCCAGAAAGTTCTGGGAAGTGCTTACATGTTTGGCTGAGGGAGGCACTGTCCCTGTAGCCCAATGTAATTGGTAGTTATTTTTGGTAATGATGTTTTGTACATAGTTAGGCAGTGAGTCATCCAGGTTTCCTGGAACTTAGACTGGCTAGTAGGTTGGAGAGAGTTATAGAATGTGCTAGAAGGGGTGAATAGATAGTATATAAGCTAGAGAAATTCTGCAGTAGGCAGAGTACCCAACACCTCTGCTCTGAGAGTTACGTCACTTCTGGCTCTGAAGCGACTTGTTATAGTCAGTCCTGTGTTACCTGCTGACCTGTTATGTTTGTGGAGATAAGGCCTGGGAGACATTTTGCCTGCAGAGAATTAATGTGCCTTCATTGGAGATAGACTCCATGTTTTTATGTCAATGGACATTGCTACGGCAAAGCTGTGACGGGCTGGATTCCTAGCTGGACAATATAAAGTGAATCATCATTCAACGCATCGACTGGACGTGGTCGTTGGATTCTGCGCATTTCGCTGTGAACAGTATACTGTGGAGCTATTGTGGACATATACCCTGGATTTATAACGCGGACTATTGTAACCTGTGCCTCTGGATTTACGTCGAAGGAATCATTAATCGGTGCATCACGGATCATTCATTTGTGCATCAAGCATCGTATCTGGACACTTTCAAAGGATTACTTAATACGTGTAAGTGATTCCACTACCGATTTATAACTGTTTCTATTGATCATTGTACTGATGTGACGCCGATTACCAGTCTGTACCAACAATATCACTGTTAATAAACCGCCTGAACATCAGTTGATTGTTTCTTTTGTGCGATCATTCTCAGAGTGATTTTGGTCGTAACAAAATTGGGGGCTTGTCCGGGAAGTGAATTTAAGCCAAAATTTAGAATTTGGAACGTTCCGGAACTTAGAATATTGGTACAGACATAATACCAGTTGAATTGATTGTTCAATTGTATACGGTATTGTGTGTATTACAGTGTGACAATGTCAATCAGTACAATGGATGTTCAGGCATTTGTTCAGAGGACAGATTTGTCCCTCAAAGATTTGCAAAAGTTTCGCAAATGTGATTTGACTGCTATTGCACAGCATTTAAATGTAGATGTTCCACAAGGTGCAAGAAAGGCAGAGATTCTTGACTTAGTAGCTGGTCACATGGAGCTCAAAGAAGAAATTGACACTCCAGATCAAGCTCAAATTTCTGATCAGACACGGCTTGAGCTTGCTAAATTGGAAATAAAGGAGAGAGAAAGAGCAAGGGAATTAGAACTGGAGAAAGAGAAGATGAGACTAGAACTGGAAATGAAGGAGAGAGAAAGGGCAAGGGAATTAGAACTGGAGAAAGAAATTGAAATGAAGAAACTTGAAGTGGAGCAACAACTGAAATTGCGTGAGATGGAATTGACTCATGCACAGACTGTTGGAAATCATGAAAGGGCTCCCTCTGAATTTGATTTGGCCAAGAACATTCGATTGGTGCCAAAGTTTGAGGAAAACAGAGTTGATGCATATTTTGTGTCATTTGAGAAGGTGGCTAACAGCTTGAACTGGCCACAGGAATTTTGGCCCTTGCTCCTTCAAAGTGTGTTTGTCGGCAAAGCAGCTGTTGTGTACTCATCTCTCTCTGAAGAGCAATCACGTGACTATGCTACAGTCAAGAAAGCAGTGTTGAATGCTTATGAGTTGGTGCCAGAGGCGTACAGACACAAGTTCAGAAATTCGTACCGCAGACCAGGCCAGACACATGTTGAGTTTGCTCGTGAAAAAGAAATGATGTTTGATAGGTGGTACAGGTCCCTGAAAGTGGATCAGGATTTTGATAACCTACGTGAGGTTGTTCTCTTGGAAGAATTCAAAAAGAGTGTTGCTTTCAGTGTGAGGTCACATTTGGATGATCACAAAGTGACAAGTTTGCATAAAGCAGCCTTGATGGCTGATGAGTATGAGCTGACCCACAGAAATGACAACAGACCACCTTTCAGGAATTTCTCTGGAAACAAGAGAGACAAAAATCAGTCAAGCAATCCAAAGAATGCTGGTCCTGAAAAAGGCACGAGTTCTGAAACTTCATCGGCACCAAAGCCTCAATCTGACAAAGGGTCCAGTACAAGTGCAAATGTCATCAAATGTTTTCACTGTAACAAGACAGGGCATGTAAAGTCACAGTGTTGGAAGTTGCAAAACAAAACAAAGAAGGACTTGGGATTTGTCATGTCAAAAAGTGTCCTACCCGAAAACAGTGTCCCGTTCAGTGAAACACAGGCCATTGAAAGTCAATCTCCCAAATTCAAAGATAGGATGAAGCAGGTGGATGAGAGCTATCGTAGCTTTTTGTTTGATGGTGAGGTGACCCCATGTACTTCTGGTGAGGCAGGTAAGCCAGTGGTCATCCTGAGGGATACGGGGGCCTCTCAGTCGTTGATGGTGGATGGTGGTATGACTTTTCCACCAGATAGTGCAGTGAATGCAAAAGTCTTGATTCAGACTGTTGATGGCAGTTATATGTCAGTGCCACTGTATAGAGTGGATTTGAAGTGTGGCCTAGTTTCTGGTCATGTTACTGTTGGAGTTGTTCCTGAGTTGCCCATGGCAGGCATTGACTTCTTGTTGGGGAATGACTTGGCTGGGGACAAGGTGGTTGCGTCTCCAGTTGTTTCAGATAAACCAGTGGTGGTTGCTGAAACTGAGCAGTTGCAGGAGGAGTTTCCTGGGATTTTCCCAGATTGTGTTGTGACTAGGTCTCAGGCTCGTAGAGCTGTTCAAGATGATGCGGATTCTGTTGATGTGGAGGAGAATTCCGGTGTTTGGTTGGCAGAAACCTTTTTCAAGGATTTGAATGATGGGGTTGCTGTATTAGGCTCCAAGGCTAACAGTGATGGGCTGTTTAGCAAGTCTTCCTTGGTTGAAGCACAGCAGGCAGACTCTGAGTTGAAAGGCTTGTCTCAGACGGCGTGTTCTGAGGCTGAGGCTGAAAAGGTCCCTGAGTGCTATTATGTCAAAGATGGCATTTTGATGAGGAAGTGGAGACCTTCCCATAGGCCAGCTGATGAGGATTGGACGGTGGTCCGTCAAGTTGTTGTCCCTCCTAGTTACCGCGGTGAGATCTTGAGGATTGCTCACGAGTTACCTGTTGGCGGCCATTTAGGCGTCAGAAAGACAAAGGATCGGATCATGAGGCATTTCTATTGGCCAGGGTTGAATGTGGATGTGGCTGAGTTTTGCAAGACTTGTCACACATGTCAGATGGCTGGTAAACCACAGCACTCAGTGAAGCCGGCGCCATTGATTCCGATACCTGCGTTTGAAGAACCATTCAGTCGGGTTCTAGTTGACTGTGTTGGACCTTTGCCTAGGACTAGGTCAGGTCATAAGTACCTCTTGACAATCATGGATATGTCTACACGGTTTCCAGAGGCTATTCCATTGCGAAATATCACTGCTAAGACTGTGGTAGATGCTCTAGTGCAGTTTTTCACTAGGTATGGGTTGCCCAAGGAAGTGCAGTCTGACCAAGGGTCAAATTTCATGTCAGGCATATTTCAAGAGGTGATGTATCGTTTGGGTGTGAAGCAGCTGAAGTCGTCAGCTTATCATCCCCAATCCCAAGGTGCGTTGGAGCGCTACCACCAGACCCTAAAGACAATGATTAGGGCATTTTGTGAGGAGTATCCCGAGGATTGGGATAAGGGCATCCCTTTCCTGCTGTTTGCAACGAGGGACTCCCCAAATGAGTCGACGGGTTTCAGCCCATTTGAGTTGGTGTACGGTCATGAAGTTAGGGGCCCACTGAAGCTCATCAAAGAGAAATTCATGACTGAGGATGATGAGGTCCACCTACTTGACTACGTGTCAAAGTTTCGTGAAAGGCTTTCAAAGGCTTGTGAGGTAGCTAGGGAACACTTGAAAGTGTCACAAGACTCTATGAAGAGAAAGGCAGACAAAAATGCCAAAGCCCGAACTTTCAACCCAGGTGACAAAGTTCTTGTACTGCTGCCCATACAAGGTGAACCACTGAAAGCCAAGTTCAGTGGCCCGTACTATGTCAAAAAGAAACTCAATGATGTGAACTATGTGATCAGTACGCCAGACAGACGAAAAGATCAGAGGGTGTGTCATGTAAACATGCTGAAAGAGTACTATGAGAGAAAGGCTAGTCAGCCAGTAGGCGTAGCTCAGGTGGTAGAAGAGGAAGTAGAGGAAGAGGGAGAAGCTCAAGATGAGAATGGAAGTGAGCCCTCTAGTGCCAGGTTGTCTAACTCAGAGATGTTAGGGAAAGTAGATGAGGCACTGAACTACCTACCTGAAAATCAGAGGAAAGATGTGACTAGTCTGTTACATGAGTACAAAGAACTGTGTAAAGACAAACCAGGTTGCACCCCTCTGGCTGTACATGATGTTGATGTAGGAGATGTTGACCCTATCAAGCAGAACCCTTACAGACTAAACCCGAGCAAACTGCAAAAAGTAAGGGAAGAGGTTCAATACATGCTAGACAATGACATAATAGAACCGAGTAAAAGCAGTTGGAGCTCCCCAATCGTCATGGTGCCCAAACCGGATGGGTCTCAGAGATTCTGTATAGATTACAGAAAGGTGAATGCCGTGACGAAAACAGACTCTTTCCCCATTCCCAGACTAGAAGACTGCATTGACAGGGTCGGAAATTCTGCATATGTCAGTAAAATAGACCTTCTAAAGGGATACTGGCAGGTGCCCTTGACCGACAAAGCCAGAGAGATTTCTGCCTTTGCTACACCAGATGGCTTGTTCCAATGCAAAGTAATGCCATTCGGCATGAAAAATGCTCCAGCCACCTTCCAACGGCTGACAAACCAAATCATTGCCGGACTTGACCACTGTGTAGTATACATTGATGACATCCTTGTGTATAGTGACACGTGGGAAGAGCACATTACACACTTGCGGCAACTTTTTGATCGACTCAAGGAGGCTGGATTGGTGATTAATCTGGCAAAGAGTGAATTTGCAAAGGCCAAAGTGGTGTATCTCGGGCATGTAGTCGGTCAGGGACAAGTATTGCCAAGAGAAGCCAAGGTAGAGGCTATACTAGGCTTTCCCATTCCCCAATCCAAGAAGGAGTTGCTCAGATTTCTGGGCATGGCTGGTTTCTACAGGAAATTTGTACCGAATTTCAGCACTGTAGTCACCCCCCTAACAAACCTGCTGAAGGGCAAGGCAAAGTACACCTGGACTGATGAGTGTCAAAGAGCCTTCGAGAAACTAAAGGCAGTCCTTGCTAATGAGCCTGTTTTGGCAGCTCCTGACTTCGCAAAGCCATTCAAGGTGGCAATAGATGCTAGCGATGTAGGAGTGGGAGCGGTTTTGCTCCAAGAAGATGAAGAAGGCACTGAACGACCAGTTAGCTACTTCTCCAAAAAATTGAACGCATACCAGAAGAAGTACTCCACAATTGAGAAGGAGGCTCTCAGTCTCATCCTTGCCCTCCAGCAATACGAAGTGTACTTGACAAATAGCAAAGGGGAGATCACGGTCTATACTGACCACAACCCCTTGGTTTTTTTAGACCGGTTCAAAATGAAGAACAACAGGTTGTTCAGATGGAGCATGATGACGCAGCCATATGCACTCAAAATCAAACATGTGGCAGGCAAAAACAATGTAATTGCCGACGCTCTGTCAAGAGTGTAACATGAAGAGAGTATCAAAGGTGAAAAGTTTTCACCGCATATCATTTCCAGTGTATGTGTTTAGCATATTCATTAATGTGTGCAAAACAGTTTGATATGATTGTATAAGCTCCGAGAATCCAAGCAATATCATTGTAAATAGTATCCATGAAAAGAGAACATGGAATTAATACAGCTATCCCAAAAGGCATGTGATAGTATGTGATTATTGTTGCTTGACTTGGACTTTACCTCACATTCATTACAAATAATAATGAGAAATTGTGAAGGTAAAAGAAACCCTTGCTATGGCAAGGCTTTCTTTTTCCCATGGGGGATGGTGTCACAAATGTACACACTAGTAGTTATGGACATATGTATGATGTACTGTATGCATGGCTGTTTTAATGTGTATGTACACAGGTTGACCAGATTCATGGAGAACATTCTACATGGTATAGATATAGTACATACAGGCTGACCAGATCAGTGGAGAATTTTCTAGGTGGTATACAATGTAGTTATACAGTACATGCATGTAACAGGAAATACATTATAGCTCACTCAATCTAGAATGATTTCACCCATTCCAGAAAGTTCTGGGAAGTGCTTACATGTTTGGCTGAGGGAGGCACTGTCCCTGTAGCCCAATGTAATTGGTAGTTATTTTTGGTAATGATGTTTTGTACATAGTTAGGCAGTGAGTCATCCAGGTTTCCTGGAACTTAGACTGGCTAGTAGGTTGGAGAGAGTTATAGAATGTGCTAGAAGGGGTGAATAGATAGTATATAAGCTAGAGAAATTCTGCAGTAGGCAGAGTACCCAACACCTCTGCTCTGAGAGTTACGTCACTTCTGGCTCTGAAGCGACTTGTTATAGTCAGTCCTGTGTTACCTGCTGACCTGTTATGTTTGTGGAGATAAGGCCTGGGAGACATTTTGCCTGCAGAGAATTAATGTGCCTTCATTGGAGATAGACTCCATGTTTTTATGTCAATGGACATTGCTACGGCAAAGCTGTGACGGGCTGGATTCCTAGCTGGACAATATAAAGTGAATCATCATTCAACGCATCGACTGGACGTGGTCGTTGGATTCTGCGCATTTCGCTGGGAACAGTATACTGTGGAGCTATTGTGGACATATACCCTGGATTTATAACGCGGACTATTGTAACCTGTGCCTCTGGATTTACGTCGAAGGAATCATTAATCGGTGCATCACGGATCATTCATTTGTGCATCAAGCATCGTATCTGGACACTTTCAAAGGATTACTTAATACGTGTAAGTGATTCCACTACCGATTTATAACTGTTTCTATTGATCATTGTACTGATGTGACGCCGATTACCAGTCTGTACCAACAATATCACTGTTAATAAACCGCCTGAACATCAGTTGATTGTTTCTTTTGTGCGATCATTCTCAGAGTGATTTTGGTCGTAACACCAAGAAATTTGTGCTTTATCCAAATATATAAACTGTTGTTGTTAAACCACAGCATGATGCATTTCTGGGAGATTTCCCCTTTTCCTGTAATCCTACTATATGATGATATGCTCTAGAACATACATGCAAGCTTGTATGCACATGATCGAGAGAATACACACGTGTTAAAGTGGAGATAAGCGTATGTGCACATGCATATTTATGACAATGAACACAATAGAATTCCACAGAAAATTTTGAATTTCAATAGGTCTGTCAACACATTCAGATTTTATTTTATATATTTATGACATACAATACAGCATGAAAAATATTTGATGGTTACATCAGGCCTACTGAGATACAATGTATAACAGATGTAATAACATTGCATATTATTTACATAGACACACAGTCATAGATACTGAGTACGAAGTTGTGTCAAGGACATGTACCATGTCAGGGTTAAAGAAAATAGATTTCAAAAAATGTTCATCAAATATGATAATCAACATTTACACTGTAGGAACCGGTTTATAGTTATATGTGTATTAATTACCATGCATTGCACATTCCAAAGAAAACATCAAAGGAAGCAGATTGTCATGTCTTTAATACTACATAGGAATAGTGTACGTTGGGATTGAATATGGCTCTCACCTTTCTTCTTTTTTTTTCTTTTTTTTTGGAGGGGGGGGGGCTACTTTCATTCCCCTCCCCCTCCGTTGGTAAAGCACACTGTATACACATAGCCTATTAACTAGACACACTACATCTTACCTACACGATTTTGTACATGTAGAACTGATGGTTACGAAGGCTTAACATGACAGCAAGTTACAGTCACTCATGGTAAGAATCCCTTTATAGCTTGATGACATAAAGATCTTCCTACAAGAGAGATAATTTAAGGGTATTTGGAATATTCTGATAACTATTTGCTGCAGTTCTGGTGATTTTAATGTGCACGGATGCTACAAGAGACATCGTAGTAGCTCAGCTTGAAATCACATCTTTTCGTGCTGCACATGCATGATCTTTCTTTTGACCAATCAACGTTTAGTAAATCATGTTTGTCAAGAGAAGGCATGGCTTAGGAGCCTTTACTGGCCCAAAGACAGGGTTTGCCCCTGGATATGTAGACCCTGGATAGCCCATAATGTAAGCAAGGAAACCCACCACATCATGAGTATAAAAGGAGGAGCAGAAGATGAAATTTTTACCATTTTCCAGCTGATACCTCCTTCCAGAGTTGTCTCCCCCTCCCCCTTACAGTTTTCAGCTACTGCTTACAAAGTATAGTATTCAAGACTTCGATAGGTTGTCACCAAACATTGTTTAACATGATACAGTCAAACCTGTCTATAGCGGCCACCCAAGGGATACGGGAAAAGTGGCCGTTGTAGACAGGTGGCCGCTATAGACAGGTAATCCAACTTTGTGTGCATTGCCTACATACAACATGTATCATTGTTGTATACATGTACATCTATAAAATTAATACTTACATGTACATGTATGTGTGTACGTATGCACACGTGTGTATCATGCATAGAACAATGCCGGTGTTTATGAAATTGTTGCACAGTAGTATACATGTAGCATGTGCACAGTCATGAAGAAAGCTTAACACTAGTGCATTATTGTGACTGAATAAGTGATGAATGCAGCGGTAGCGATCACTGAACGTTGCCTAGGAATGATTGGCACGGCTAAAATGTAGAAAAACACGCTGAACTATCGGCTCGGCTACGGCTCCATCGGGTTTTTGGCCGCTATAGACAGGTTGAAATCTACCGCGGGAAACAAAATTTGTGGCCGCTGGCCGCGTTAGACAGGTGGCCGCTATACACAGGGTCTTTAACATGGCTTTTCTCTCGGGGGGATTTTTCAGTGGCCGCTGTAGACAGGTGGCCGCTATAGAGAGGTGGCCGCTAAGGCAGGTTTGACTGTACTTGTAAGTTTAATTGTCTAGATTAGATGTCAGAGGTCTCGATAACCTATAAGATGAGGATATTTTATATTTCTGGTCTTGATGACCTTGGAAGAAAGTTTATAGTTATTGATGCTACATAGAGGACTTGATGGCCTTGATCTTGAACTGGTAATGATGTCTCATATTTTGTCTCTAATGTTTCAAATCCTTTCTTGTGTCAACATGATAGGATGTTATTAGTAAGTGGAGAAAGATAGATTGATATACATGTATGATACATCGTTACCGTGTTTCAGTACGATGCTATGGAATGATGTTTTTCTTTTACTGTCACATGTGATGAGATTTCCAAGGCCAGAGTGAGTTTTGATGTGCTTTAATACCGGTCTTACAACTCAAGAACTTTACGCTAAATTGAACATGGTTCAGGTTAAATTGGCAGGAAGACCAACTGTCAATGGTAAATGTGTTTTTAAGGTCCATACTCACACCGAGGAGGTCACAAGACAACTATAGAAAGTTTAATGAGCGCATTAGTAGAGAAAGCAAAGAAGCACAAAATATCCAACTTTTATATTTTATTCACACTTTTATTGTCAACAGCACAGTGAAATGAAATAAATGAAATGAAATGAAAAACCATGTGGAGGCATAGGCATTGGTGGGATTGGGGAGTGATGTAAATATACTTTTCTTTTGGCAGTGTACCATTAAATATGAATTCTTAAGATTATGGTCAACCATGTAGATTATTTTTACTAGAAATAGACTTTACAAACTGTACCCGGTACTCATTACTTGTCAATTGAAAATATGGCAAAGATAGGCTATGACTAAGAAGGGTCAGTGATACATTAGCCAACACTCCCCCACACCCCCCCCCCCCCCTTTAAAGTACTCAATGTGGCATGTATATATTGACGTTTGCATTTAGCCACAGTAGATATACATTAACATATTCATGCATTTTGTTTGCCATTGCCATGGCTGAGTATTCGTATGATGCATTGGTGTTTACACATTTTGGCAGACTCTTGCAATTTGTCGAGGAAGATAGACAGAGATGACGACTGTCTTTTCAACATTCCTGATGAGAATTATGTTTTGACTGCTTGCTTACCTTTTCACTAAATATTAGTTAACACAACTTGCAGCAAATTACATAAAGTTTAATCGTCATTTGCATTATCAGCCATCATTGGACAGAAGTAACACATAATGCTTTTTATGTCTGAGGAATGTGAATTGACTGTTTTGACAGAACTGAGTTTTTCTGTATTATTAATGATCTTCCTTTAATGGATTCTTCAGCCTTCTTCTTTGACATCATTATCTATATTTTAGTCTTCTTTGCAATCATCTTCAGGGTTCCTCTACACTGTGCAGTACCTTGTAGTATATAATAAGCTCGCATATCAATTGTACATTGTAATGTGAGAGGAAGCACTTGTATTATGTAATTCCAATCACTAGTGTATATAGGGAGTACTTCAATCAGTACAGTAGTACAGATCCACTTTCTATGACTTCAAATTATGACAATGTATGTGCCATATTTATGATACAAGTTTCTTACTTCTGTTGCTTACAATTTTCATACATAATAGAAGTGAGATACCGTATATCCAAAAGGCAAAGAGAGAGTGATTGCCTATGCTAGTAGAACTCTCAATAAAGCTGAGCAGAATTACTGTGTTAGAAAGAACTACTAGCAATAGTTGTATTCCTCAAGCACTTTTTACATTTCTTGTATGGCCAACCCATCACTGTAAAAACTGAGAGGTCTTGATAACCTTATTCATGAACTATTAATGATATCTCATTTTTTCTCTATAATGTTTCACATCCTGTACGAGTCTTTCCAGTCAAGACTTTAGTTTGGATGTTATATTAGTGAATTAGCGGAGCTGGATAGATAGAATACATATATTGTGATGAATACCCCCTCTCCTTCATCTTATTTCTAAGTGCAGACTTAAAGCTTTATTTAGAACTACATTTGTATTACACATATTACACATTGTAGAGATCCATAATGCCATAGTTCATAGTATGTGCATGGGACTATGTGGCGACTGTGTAGCAAGACCTAACTTATCAAAGACCATAAGTTCAAAAGGACAGGAGAGTGTGAATCTGCATTTGATGACTTGAAGTAGAGATTAACTACAGCTCCTATTTTGGCTTATCCTCAGCTTGGTCAGTCAGGCCCAGGCGCAGAAAACTGCGCCTCCCACCAGGCGCAGAAAACTGCTACTTTGGGGTTATCCGCCCGAGCGCCGAGCAAGTGTGCCCGCTACAATTGATTCTCGTAGTTTCTGCAAACAGTGGGTTTCATTGATACCGTCTGTGTGTTTTTTCCCCTAGAAAAGGATTCCTATGCAAGATTAGGTATTTGGCTTACTACAGATGAAAAATCAGAAAAGTGTCAGGGTTCAAATTTTGCTACAAAATTAGTATCGATTTGATGTCTTCATCACCAAAATTTTCCCCATGCCTTTTACACTATGAGCATCGCGTTGCATGATGGGTATTGTCATTATAACATTCATGATAGCAGAATTTGGCTCTTTTCGACAGGCGCAGTTTTCTGCGCCTGTGCCTGACTGTTGGTGTTGAGTTTGTGTGTTAGACACAGATGCAAGCAAGTTTGGTATTGGAGGAGTCTTTCACAGGAACAACAAGGCAAAGAGAGATTGCCTATCAAGATGCCAGTAGAGCTCTCAATAAAGCTGAGCAGAATTAGTGTTACAAGAAGATAACTACAAGCAATAGAGTCTAGTTGTATTCCTCAAGCACTTTCGACATTACTCGTACGGCCAACTCGTCACTGTAAGAACTGAAAGAGGTCTTGGTAACCTTATTCATGAACTATTATTCATGTCTCATTTTGTCTCTATAATGTTTCACATCCTTTTAATATGAGTCCCTCCTGTCAAGACTTTAGTTTGGATGATATTAGTGAATAAGTGGAGTTGGATATAGATAGAATATATATTGTGATGAATAATCCCCCCCCCCCTTCATTTTATTTCTAAGTGCAGACTTAAAACTTTATTAAGAACTATATACCCGGTATGCGTTAATGATCCACATACATTACAAATTGTAGGGATCGATAACGCCATAGATTATTGTAGGGATCGATAACGCCATAGATTATAGTATGTTGGACTATGAGGCGACTGTGCAGAAAAAGACCTATCTTATCACACAGATTACACTTGCAAACAGTACCTGTTCCTGTAGCCAGTCAAGCTGAGAGGTACTCGTAATTCTAAATTCCCATAATTTACTGTTTTTGATGAATACCCTGATTATAAGCCCGATTTATAGTCAGAATTCCAACTGTCCTGTTTATGGTTTGCGGGTTCCCCATGTAGTAGATGAGTAACCTATTAGTTTTTCTGGTTACATTGAACGTGGACATAGAAGGCGAAGTATAGTAAAGAGCATAATTACGGGACTTTCAGCCAATGAGCGGCAAGGGCCGGCCCTTTATATAACCGATGGGAAGCTCAATTTGTCACTTTGTGGCGAATCTTCGCATGCACAACAATGATCAACAGTATACTCTCAACAGCTTTCATTCATCCATAGTTCCCATCTTGCAGCCACCCTAAGTCTATCTGTTTTTTTTTTTTAATGCTTTGTATACAGCTTAGGAATATGTCAGTCTACTGACGTATCTGGTTTTGATAAGGATATTACAATGTTGTTGGCAGCCAAGAATGGTTATGTTGTTGAAAATTTTCCGAGGTATTAATTCTAATAGTTAGTGATCAAAGTGTAAGCTGATAGATGAGATACTCGATTATATGATGTTTTATTGTTTCCTGAACAATTTATTCACTATGTACCATAAGACCAAGGAGAGACACAAGAGGATCTGGAAGAGAGGTTAGGATATGGGACCCAGGGATCCTTGGTTACGGGAAACATGATAGCTCTTTTTTACTTTTGGACTCTGACTTTGAACTCTTGATACATTTTTTTTTTCTTTTGGCAAAACCATTATTGACAATTTAGATCATCTTTAGTAGATATGAAATTAATATAAACTCTCACTTTGAATGCAGAACTTTCTTTTCTTTTCTTTTTTTTTTTTTTGGGGGGGGTCTTTGTAAACATCAACCTTTAATGAGAAATATCAATCAATAGAAATGTCACTAAGCACTCAAAACATAGTTAATGTGATAAAGCATACCTCATACAAAAAAAAAATCTATTGTACAGGCAAGAGTTTAAGTTAGTACTCTTCAGCATTACTGCCACACAGTACATTTGTATAGGAAGTACAAGTTTGGACATTTGGGCAGTCAATATGAATACTGATGATAACTTTCTATATAGACAGTTCAGTTTATAAAATGGATATATATGGATCCTAATCAAATGATTGGCTAAGAGCTGGTCACATGACATGCATCATTTCCACTGTTACGTGGACCGTGCATCTTTTTTCCTAGCAAGCGTGCATTTTTTCCTAGCAAGCATGCATTTTTTTCCTAGCAAGCGTGCATTTTTTTACTAACATGCGTGTGCTTCAATGTGACCGCTAATAATAAATCGAGCAGCACGTACTGATTAAAGCAGTGCGCGTACGTGTTCGTATCTCGTCCCTGGGGATCACTAGGGACCTACGCGCTGGCCGCTGTGCGCAGCTAGCTAGTTAATTTAGCTCAATTTGTGCCGGTAGATCCAGGTCTAACGTTACATCGAACATCTCTTCGAAGAACTTTTCTAATCTTATATTGATTTATTTTGATTCAAAGAATGGCGGCAGCTCCGAATTTTCAGATACTTTCTGAAGAGGAATTACAACAATTGCTGGATGGAACTGATGCGCCGAGTACCAAACGCTCCATCAAATTTGGATTTTCTAAACTGCAGGAATTTGCATTGATTCAGAACATCAATCTCGCAGACAGAACCATTCCTGAACTGGATCACCTTTTGTGTTCCTTTTATGCATCTCTTCGAAAGTCAGATGGGACTCTATACACAAAGATAAGTCTACAAGCGATACGGTATGGAGTGCAGAGGCATTATCTTCATCAGCATGACATGGACAATTGTTCTAAAGTTCAGTTTCCAAAGAGTGTGAAGATGTTTAAAGCTGTGATGATAAAGCTTAAACATGAAGGTAAAGGGGTTGTTAATCACAAAAGCGTCATTTCAACTCAAGATATGGAGAAGATAGCTACATCTTGTGATACCAATGACCCAGCCGGCCTTCAGAATAAGGTTTTCATGGACGTCATGATATATTTTTGCAATCGCGGTCGAGAGAACCTGAGATTCATGACGGCTGAAGATTTCTCCCTTAAGACAGATGAAGATGGACTCCGTTATATCACTAAATGCGATCAATTGACGAAGAACAATAGAGAAGATCAAAACGAATCCTCCAACATGGGTGTGATGTACGAAGTGCCTGGCTGTGAAAGGTGTCTTTTTCTCAAGTACAAGTCTAAACTCAATCCGATGTGCTCATGTTTCTGGCAAAAACCCAAGCAAAAGATGCCAGAGAATGGAAATGACCCGTGGTATTGCAACGCTCCACTGGGTGTGAACACTCTGGGAAACAAAACGAAGGACATTTCTATTAAGTCTGGATGTAGCAAGATCTACACGAATCATTGTTTGAGGGCCACTTGTATCACAACTCTGGACACTGCAGGGTTTCATTCGCGTGATATCATGACTGTAAGCGGTCACCATAGTGAGCAGTCAATTAAAAACTACAGTAAAACAAGCGACAAAAGAAAGAAAGAAATGAGTACCATGCTCGGTCAGAAATTGAATGAAGCCGGCACAGAAGAAACACAACCAAAAAAAGGTAAAGCACAACCTTTGACTCTGCAAATGGTTCAAAGTCGTGACTCAATGGATAGCACAGCTGTTTCTACAATGCCTGGTCCTAGTAAAGGCTCAGACTTAGAGTTAGATCTAGACCTGGATCTACCGGCAGATCTGACACGTCGCGCACCAACATCAGTTTCGTTGTCGCAAGAAGAACATCTGCATCAAGATTTCTCGAGCAAACAACAAATATTCAATTTCCATGGATGCAATGTGAACATCTATAACAAGACCTAGACTATTTAGGTCCTACGTTAGACTACATGTAAATAGCGTTTTGGATTTTTCATTCAACCTTTTCAAGTTTAACTGTTGCCGGCGTTTTGCTTTCGAGGCTGAGGAGGGACATGATCAACGGCCCTGGGTGAGTAGACTACCATTTTTGCCAGTACCAAATCACGATTAGATCTATGCATGTACCTACAATACATACCGTAATGTAGGCTAGAGTCTG
This sequence comes from Diadema antillarum, assembly GCF_040938485.1. Lineage (NCBI taxonomy): Eukaryota > Metazoa > Echinodermata > Echinoidea > Diadematoida > Diadematidae > Diadema > Diadema antillarum. The sequence continues at coordinate 662,682 of NW_027270998.1, read as the reverse complement.
TTCATACTTATGATTGTGAATGTGAAGCAGGTTTTGTTGTTGATCTACATGTAATGTTAAGTCTAACTTTTACTAGATCTAGACTAACATTAAGACATTTAGATTTCACTTGATTTATCAAATGACAAGGATCCATATATTTCATTTTATAAAACAAATAACACGCGACTCTCGTTCGTGCATCGGTTCAAATTAGCGCATCTGATAACTTCAGAATTGTCCAAAGCCACTCCGCTGCGCGTCGTGGCTTCAGACAATTACTAAAGTTATCGCATGTGCTAATTTGAACCAATGCACTCAGAGCCGCGCGTTATTTGTATATTGGCGAGCATGCTTATAACTATTAGACTAATACAGGGGAATGAATACATGAAAATAGCAAGAAGCCTTACATGATATGGTGTCTTTTGAAGAGTGTCTAATACTCTTGTCACATTGTCTAAGTCAGCAGTTTTCGGCAGCTCTTGTCACGTGATACACTTGTGTACCAACTACATGCTCAAGTGCTTTGGGAAGATAACAATGGAATGGATGTGTGTTATATATTGTAGCACAAGTCAGTATGTTAAGTAATGAATAAGAATTGTTATAAAGACGTGTTTACATGCAATAGCATTTATGAGATGCATTGTAATGCATCTTCCCTTGTTATATTTTCTAAGTTTGCACTTTTCAGCAGTTATTGATGCTTGGTGCATGTACAGAGTATGTACACCCCCTTCACCTTTACCCCCAACTCATCAGGAACAGAAATCCTGCATAAGGATAACAATTGCTGTGCTGAACAAGCATGGTTGCAAGGGTGTGCATTCTCGAATAGGAAATGTTACATGGTGATAGCAATACACGGGTCTGGTGGTTACTTGCTGAATAGGTATAACTTGGATTTTTCTTCAAAGCGCGCACCTGATCTAGGCTGGAGTCTGGCAAGCAAGAGGACCTGTACCAACCTGGGTTCAAGCCACAGCATTATTACCTTCTTGTCTGCCATTGATACCCCCCCCCCCATTTCCTCTTTTACCCTTGACACATACTACACTAATGTGCATTAAATGAAAGTCTACCTTACTATTGGTAAAACTGATAAACAATTACACAATAGAATAAATGAAATCGAAATCTTTGATTTCACTTGGTATTGTGGTGAATATCCCCCCCTACACTTTTTAAAAATCTTTTTCTAAGTGCAGACTTCAGATTTTATTCAGAACTATGATCGTGATACAATACACATTCATTTGACACATTGTTGGCAGTAGGTATCAATAACACTATAGATTACAGTACGTGGGATTAAGTTGCGATTGTTTAGCGAACCCTATCTTGTCACATGAATTAAAGGTGTACTATACCTGTTTCTGCAGCCGGTCAAGCTGAGAGGTATTCATACTTCTAAATTATCATAATGTATTGTTTTTTATGAACATTCTGAATAATTAAGCTTGATTTATAGTCAGAATCCCGACTGTCCCGTTTGTAGTTTGCCGGTTCCCCTGTGTAGTAGACGTGTAACCCGTAGTGGTCCTTGTGATAATGAACATGAACGTAGAGGGCGAAGTACAATAAAGGGCATAACTACGGGACTTTCAGCCAAAGAGTGGCCAGGATCGGCTGTGTATATAGCAGCTGGGAAGCTCGCTTTGTCACTTTTTGGAAAAAAAATCACTCCAGCAAAACAACTCACACCACTTCTACATTTCTTGATCCACCATCCCCGTCACCCATCTACCGTAAATCTAACTTGCTTTGTTTTTATGCCTTGTAGACTCCTAGAGCTAAGGTATAATATGTCAGGGACTAATGTGTTTGGTTTGATGATGATATTAAATCTGTTGACAACTTAGAATGGTTTTAATACTGTTGGCAATGTTAGAAGAGATGGATTTAGTATAGTGGCCAAAGTGTAGACTGAAAGAAAACTAATTTTATTGATCAAGATTGAGATACTGTACTCAGTTGTATGTTTTATTGTTTCATGAATCATTTATTCATATTAGATGAGACCAAGGAGAGACACCACAGGATGTCAAGAGAGGTGCAAATTTGGGATCCAGGATCTTTGGTTAGGGGAACATGGATAAACTGTTGATAATAGTGTGAAGGAAACCCCCTCAATCTTTGACTAAATTCATTTTTTTTAATTCCCCCCCCCGATTCATTTCCAAAATGTAAAGCATTAAGGGATATGTAAGTGCGTTCTGAGTGAGTGTACACACACACACGGTACGACGAAAGGTCAAGGTGACCTTGTTTTCCCTGCAATGTTACTACATAGTGTACAGTGTATACATAGCCATGTATTGTATAAGTACGGTGTGCGAAGACGGTACTTCATCCCATAAAAGTGACCTGATTTTTCTTAATTTCGAGTGACAGATTGCAATCCGTTCTTGAACTCATAGATTATACAGAGGCATGTTGTTAAAAGATGAGAAAAGAGTACGGTCTTCCACGAGAAGATGAGAATTCATGTGATGTTCATGTGACAGCCATACAGATAATTCCGTATGTGGGACTGGTATTTACGCAGTATAACGATCGAGAGCTATGCCAAATGTGATATCCATATTCATGTGTGTTATAACAAATTGAATGGGTTGAAGTTGTTTCTCACAACAATTATGATTATTAAGCAAGATATTTCCAGGATAAATACTAGCGCTGAGGTCTGTTTTTGATTCTACCCCTATTTATACTGTTAGTTTGTCACGTGACCTTGTTAGATTTTAGAGAGGGCGACCAATCAGCGGCGTCATCGTCGCCTGGCCCTGCGGGCCGTAAACAGGCGGTAAACACGATGAGCGCCGCTGATTGGTCGCCCTCTCTAAAATCTAACAAGGTCACGTGACAAACTAACAGTATAAATAGGGGTAGAATCAAAAACAGACCTCATTCGCACAATTCACTCTCTCCGAATGGGTTGTATTCGTTCTCCGCCTTTTATCATGGAAGAGCTAGAAGCGCTACTCAGCAATGGCCGATGCAACTGTTCGTATTGCAATACTGAACGGATGCAAGAGTGGAGCGACAACGGCATCGCGGTGTTGAGCCTCTTTCAGAAATTCGCTCTGAATGTGCCTCACCAAATAGTCGAAACGATCGAGAAGAGCAATCCGTGGGATGTCGGCAACGACACACTCCACACATGGATGAATCGACTCTTGGTCGAATGGTGGAACGACATGGTATGGTGGTACGACGTCTGGGACGGCGGCCGCCAATACATGGAGACCTTCGGATACAAGAATTCCACCGACATGTACGCGTCGGTGTGGAAAGCGAAGAGCATATACAACGCGTACTACCGACACTGGAAACGCATCATCGACTGCGTCTGCACAGTCCTCCCAACAGAGGAACTGAGAACGCAAGCGCGCGAATGGTACTCTCCCATCTTCCCGAGAATCGGGCAACAGAAAAGAAAGGAAGACAAAGAGATGGACGAAGCCATCAGAGCGGCACAAGAAGACCTAGACAAAGAAGAAAAGAAGCAGGAACGCAAGCACAAGCTCAAGATCAGAGCGAAGCGAAAGAGCCGACTCCTCACCCTCAGGCCTCGCTGCTACAAGACCAGTCTGCGAACAGGCAAAGAGATAAGGAAGGTCTACAAGAAGGTGTAATGAAAATTACACCAGTCCACATAAGCACGGGTCACACGTACGGTTGGACACAAAAGGCCCTTTTCAGGGCCACCAAATGAACAAAAAAGAGATCAAAGCTTACTCAAAAGGTCTAAAACACAAGACTAACAGAAAAAAATAGAAAAAAAAACAAATATACTAAATATAGTAACATATTACTATAAATAGATAAGAAGTAGGTCAAGTAAGCGTAAACAACTATAAATAGATCGTACGATAATAAGACCACACGATTGGTCAAAAAAAAGAGAGGGAAATAACATGATTGGTCAATCCTTAAAAATAACTGATACAACGGATCCGACCAAAAAGTATAAATAGAGAAGAAAACCAGAATAATACACAATGGGTCAGCTACTCTGTATCAGACCTAGACGACGAGGCTACAACAACATAGAAATAGCAGAAGATACTTCGTTACTGTGGGAACAGAGACCAGTGTACACATACGACAGAATTGGGACATGGCCTGCGCCACGAGTGAGGACGTCACCGCAGAACAACAGTGCCAAACAAATCTGAGACAAGGAGCAGGCAGAGCAAGGAACATTCCAAACGGAGAAAATGGTGAGTAAACAATTAAATAAATAATATAAACTAAATAATAAATAAAGAAACCAAAATAATAGTAACTAATAACAACTCTATCTATCAATTAATTGCAGACAACCTGCTACCGCTCACTCAGCACCAGGGGGACATGTTCAAGAAACTATCTCTCGAACATCCTTGGCTTCCTGAAAGCGAACATATTGGCTTCATGAATAGATTCAATATGAGAAAGAGGGGGATGGGTCAATTAGAGGGACACTGCGGTGTATTTAGCATAGAGACTCTACCGACAAGTGCGACCAAACTGACCGAACAAGAACAGATTGAGATATGTCTGAACATAGCACGTTGGTTACACAGACAGTGCAGCAACATCATAACGGCTGTACACGGACCAAACGACAGATTAGAACCAAGAAAGCAGCAAGCGTACGAAAACTACCACGTACACTTCCTCATGTTGAAGACGTGGAGGCCAAACGATCAAACAAAACCACTCAACCTCAGAAACGGTCAAGACCTAAAAGACAACAGAGCGTGGCGAAACGCAAGCGACGTACTGCAGCGAAAGATACAGCAGAAACACGTAGGCGTAACAATCAAACAGGAACAGCAGGCAGTAAAATCCTTCGACGCAATGTTCCGATACATGCACATCGCGCCAAAAACGTTCCTAACGACCACAGACGAAGACAACAAGTTCAGGTACCTCTACGACCACACGTCCGAACAGGACATAAACGACTACTACAACGTAATCAAACACAGATCAAACACAACACAAAAGATGAACAACATGGCAGCGACAAATCAGACAACAGCAAAGATGCAGACGATCAAAAATCTCATCTCGGAGGGATACAGAATCGCAACAGCGAACGACCTACCCGAGGTCATAGAAGCGCTAACACAAAAGGGAAGAACCCAAGAAGCAAACGACCTGTACAACATGGCAGCGCTAGGCATGCAGACGAAGAACGCGATAGACATCGCAAACGCATTCTGCGCAGCAGAGGGACGAGCAGACACACTAGACACGCGCATACACAAATACATCAAACTGTACGGAGAGCACGAGACAGACACAAGATACTCACTACAACAATCAGAAACAATCTGGAAAGAATACATGCGCGAACAAATACTAGACCACACGTTCATACAGACAATCCACGACTGGTACGACAGAACACAGGCAGACAAAAAGAAAAACACAATCCATCTCACAGGAGACAGCAACGCAGGCAAGTCGTACATAGTCAAACTACTCACGAAACTATCACCATCGACAGCGAAAGTAGACGGCAGTCACACAGGCAACAGATTCACGTTCCAGAGCTGCAACGGCGTGCGAATGATAGCAATAGAAGAAACCAGAATCACAGGAGACATGGTAGACACGTTCAAAGGCGTATGCGGAGGAGACACCGTATACGTCCAACGCAAACACTCGCCAAACGACGTAGAAATACAACCAACACCGGTAATCTGGACAGCAAACACGAACATAGTAGACACACTACTAACACCGCACGACAGAGAAGCAATGCGAAACCGCTTCCACACGTACACCATGCGACGCAGCGGCATACTAGACAAGTACAAGCAAAAAATGGTACATCCAGCAGTACTCAGAAACACAACATACACACCACAACAGAGAGAAATAAACGAAACAGTCCGAAACGTAGTAGGAGGGATGGAAAAGGCAATCACAGGGATGACAGAAGTAGTACGAGTGATCACAAAGAAACTACGAATCCCAGAACAAGAAACAGCAAACAGAGAACAAGAGTACGGGAAACTCATCCGATACGAAATCGGAAAAACAATCGCATTCACAGAACACAAAGACTCAACAACAATCAGACCATACGCGCCAGACTCAATCGCAAACTTCATAGACAGCATCCAATCACTCACAACGGTCAACAACAGAATGGACAAAACGTACATCGAACACTACAAAGAGTACATGATGTCAACACACATGGACCTAAACACATCAATGCAACACTTCAAAGACGACATGCAACCGCTCAAACACTCGTTCAGCGACAAAACGCTACAAGAAGTAGAACAAATCGACACAGGCAAACTAGAAAACGCACCGCTACACGAATCGGAAGACGCACAGTACACAGAGAGCACAGCAACACTGCACATGCGCAAAGCGTGGAACGCGGCAAACATAGACAATCCGAACACGATCGCGATCTGGACAGAGAACGGGGTAGTGACCGAAACCGAGGACGAGTGGTACCAAGATCGAGAGGCCGAAACAGGAGGCAAGCGCGAATGGCTGCAAGCAAAGCGCAGACAGATCCTAAAAGACAATCTCAAAAAGTTCATAGTAGGCAGTTCGGACGAAGAAGAAGAAGAAGAAGAAACCAAAAACAACACGCAAGAAATAACAGACACGCACATGCAGGAAGAGACTGACGACGCATAATCAATTATCTCCCTATCTCACAGGACAGACCGACACACGTTAGACAGACACACACGACGTTCCAATACCAAGCAAGACAGGACGTAGTGAGGGCAAACAGAGACGCACTAAAAATCCAACAAGAAGTGGAAATGCGGAACGTGCAAAAGCAACTGCACGACGCAATACTCAACTAATGCCAAAACACAAACCACCGTGCGTGCGCAATTTATTCCCCATAAATATTAATTAGTTCGCGGGTGTTGTATTACATAACATTGAACCAATGGTAATTTCGGATCGGCCCGAGGGTATATAAAGGGGTCGTCTGAACGAGAAAATTTGTCTTGTCGAGAGATAAGGCGTAGAACAGCTAGAAGAGAAAGAAGAAGAAAACAGACTACAGCCTCTTAACAGATTTAAACAGTTGAATTGTTTTCCCATTTCTCCCTACAGTTAGCGAATCCCCATTCAACGTGAGTAGAAATGTCCTCATATATTTTGCTGTTAGGATTATAGATCCTAGGTATTTATTGTCAGTGCATATAATTATACAGATAAGAGATAAGATAGCGTGTATTTGATTTTGCAGTCAGAACTATGACAAGAAATTTTGTTAAATCTTTCATGGAATATTTTGATCGAGTGGTGAAGAGATAGAATTTGTGGAATATTTTGTTGTCTATTTTTGTGTATTTTGCAAAGAAGTTGATAGATGACAGTACGTAAAAATATAGAAAGTTAACAGAAATGATTAAGTTATGAGAAGTCTCGTATTTTGGTATATTCATAAATTTATTGGGAATTCTCTCTTCTTTTCTTTTGTAGGGCTTTACACCAAACACTTTCTTAGATTGCAAATTAATTAGCCATGATGGTCACTTACGTGCTGCGTTCAGTAGTGACGTAGTTGGTACGTTAGGTCAAGTGTACATCCCGTTGCATTATGCAACAAACGAATCAAACATGTTATTGTTAATGTTGTCGAATTTTTAAGTGTACACACCGTTGCTTTATGCAACAACCAGAAATGTGTATTGCTATGTGATAGAATTCTAGAGAGGATTATTCTGTCGGTACAAATTGCAGAAATTTCAGTTATGACTGATTATCAATATATCAGTGACGGACACATTGATGACGATGTCTTATAGGAATATGTGAGGTTGTTCGTTGCTATGTGATTGAGTTAGTTGGAGATCGATAGTTGTTAGTTGTTCTTGTTTTCAAATAGTTGGTGTTCAGTTATTGAATTTCTTTTGGATAGTAGTAGAAACAATGACAAGAAAATGTTTGTAGAGCTTAGTAGTAAGTTATGTCATGTCAGATAAGGTCAGTTATTGAGTATCGTATGTCAGGAGTCGTGATATAAAAATGGAATAATAATGGTTAGGGTTAGGGGTAACAGTTAGGAATAAGAAGTATTGTCGTTATGTATTTGCTGTTGCTTACTTGACAAGCTCAGACAGTGAGGGCCGAGGCCACAAGTTAGTATACGAACTGTGATTGCCTAGAGGAAAGCTTTTTATGTTGTTAGCCTGAATAATTGTCTATATAGGGATGAGTTCCTGAGGCTGTATAGATAATTTTGGAGTTGAAGGTGTACCGGTTATTAGCTAGGCTCGCACCGACATAGTGAGTGGGGTCAGAAGCTAGGAGTGGTTATTTGGTTTTATTGCTCGGAGAAGAGGGGGAACGTGGATCCGGTATTTGTTATAGCAGGTCTATAAGGCAGAACGTGATGTGTGTAGGTTCTGATTTTTATTAGGTTAGATACTTTATTGGCTGGGAACGTGATGGTTTATGTAACATGGGTTACAGAGGATAACGCATAAAGTCAAGCTAGTTACGCCAGATAAGAACCAATGATCCTGGAATCATTGTGGAGCGCAGTTTGTCGGTTTAAGAGCATGAACAATTACATCGACCCAATACAACTCTACGGAGTATAAATGTAATTTCATTGATAGGGAAATATTTAGTTATCATTTCAGGTTTGGGAATAAAATGACTAAAAGTACAGGGAGCGTAGGGAAGATTTAACTTAAAATGGATAGGGTTTTAGAGATTTGTAAGGTATTCGGTACATACGGTAGTTATTATAAGGTGTACGCTGACATGGCTCTTATATTCTCAACATAGCTCTATCTCGAAATGTACATTGTGTAAAATGAATTGATGATTGTTTATTGATGGAGGATGTTCAGATTGCCTCTGGAATTAAAGTTCTGTTGAACTTTACCCAAATTCTCAGACAATGATTTATTTTCCCTTGTCCGATACACACATGAATGTGAAGTTGTAGAGTTTGTGTTGTGATGTGATGTGAAGTGCTTGTAAAGTTAATTAGTTATGATATCTGTCTGTCTACAGTAATAAGGAGTTGTTGGCAGAATGAATGGTGATGTAGAATGGTGCAGATTAATATGGTACAGGAAATTAGTTGTTGGTTATAAACATGCAAAGATACCAAACCACCCTCGTAGACTTCGAGAAAACGAACAGTCATCGATTGAACAACTCGTGCTACATCTACATAACAATTCAGCATCTACAGTTGATAGTTACCTAATTATGTAGAAATGCTACTAGGAGACCTAGGAAGATGTATGGATGTACAGTGATAAGAGAGTGAGGTCGTGTTTGTCATGTGTGCATAAAATGTGGATTCCACGTTAGTACACTGTTCTAGATCTTAAGACTGCGTAAAGGATAACTTGTATGACGTGAGTGCAGTGTATGATGTAGACTCTATGTGCAGTACAGTGTCAGTGAGTGATTGACGATAGCTACAAGAACACCAGTATCAGTACGTAAATTCCTTAATTTGTAAGAGAGTGAATTGAATCCATAGTTTATCATAGTCTAGAAATGATCATTCACAAATAGGCATACAAATATCAGTCTACTTACCATACTGAGGAAATAACACAATTCTGTGACATTCACAGTCAGTGGTGATCCACACTCCACAGTCCTCCACATACGCGTAGCTAGCTCACATGTGATGTACGATTCAGGAAGTTCGCGCGGTTTGTGATCACGCGACAATGGTGTTGTAGCAGGTACTCAAAACACTCGGTTCCAACGAACATGCTCAGTGACAATGACATTACCAACCACACGATCAGATAACAGCCAGACTGTCGTTAGTGTAACAGTGTTGTGATAACATTGATAACTGGAGTAGTATAACACTCCTGAATAAGGTTTGTTAATTCCTTTTAAAGATTAACTGGTGGCAGCAATTTAGTATGATTATAGGTCTCCGACTCCCCATGTCACATTTGTATTAGTGGCAGCCAGAAGGATTCATTTCTTCTCCCCCCCCCCCCCCCCTCTCGTGTGACAATATTCTTGACTTTTGAACTCTCTTTCTGACTACTGATTTCCAATACAATAATAATTTTTTACAACACAACTACCGGTATTGATATTTTAGCTCATCTTCAGTAGATGTGAATTTTACTCTTGAATTTGAATGCATAAAGAAACATTTTTGTGGTCTTAGTAAATCATCCAATTATTAGTAATACCAATCAATGGAGTTGTTGCCATACATTTGAAACTTAGTTTGATGTGGTAAGACATACCTCATTAGGAAACAAGTGATGTACAAATGTATCTCCTGTACTGGGTTGGTACTCTTTGGCATGATTGCCACACCGTACATTGGTATAAGAAGTGTAAGTCCAGGTATTGTGGCAAGATTACTATGGAACAAATATGTGTTATAGAAATGTATAGCAGAAGTCAGTATGTTATAAAGGCATAAATAAGGATTTGTGTAAGGGTGTGTTTACATGAAAGTATAGCATGTATGGATGCATTATAATGCATCTTCCATCTCTATCTAAGTTTTACTGTTCAAAAGCATTGACGCTTGATGCTAGACAGAGTATGTCCCCCCCTTTTTACCCTTACCCCCCCCCCACCCCTTTCAACTTTGACTCCGAGTATTGTCTATCCAACTAGAGTGGAAATCCTGCACAAGGATAACTCTCAGGGGTGCGGTAAGCCAGCAAAAACTGCGGTATCTATGTCATTCCGTCATGGCAGCCATTTTGTATGCCTTGGAACACCGCAGCCCATTAAGAAGAGAGCGAATTTTCAGAGATAGAAGGCATCCTCTGGACTTGTACACTGACGAGCAAATGCTTAAGGTGTACAGGTTCAGCAGGCATGGATGCCTGTCCATAATAGACTGGATATCAGAGAGCCTTCAACATCAAACCCGCAGGAACCAAGCACTTCCACTAAGCCTTCAAGTATTCATAGTGCTTAGGTTCTATGCAGGTGGCTCTGTCATGGATGCAACAAGTTGCATCCATGGCATCCACAAATCTACAGCATCACGAACAATAAGAAGAGTCTCTTTGGCACTGTGCAACATCCAGGACGAGGTAAAGAAAAATTATGATTAATTTCACTATCAAATTCGTCTACAGAGGCCGAGGTCTATCATCAATAGTAGGCCTACTCTACTACATGTATACTATCATTACGACTACTGCCTATGATACATACTGCACTGGCCACGGGAGCAGTATGGGGGAAATTACAGTTTACCGGTTTTACGTCATAAAAGTTAACATATTAGAGCGTATAGTGTGCGTATAGGAGCCGCCGGAGGCGGGGCCTTCGGGCCCCGCCTCCGGCAGCTCTCCCTTAGAGATGAATTTCAGCCTGAAGGGCTGAAATTCGTCTTTCCCGTCGTCTGGGGCCCCAAAAAAGCCCGGGAACGGAACGGCCGTCAAAAAGTAGGTTGACCACACAATTTTTATGAAAATTGAGTGGTTTCAGAGGAAAACTGCTCTAAATCAAGATAACTCGAGTAAATCGACGATAAAGAAAATCGAGCCAATTTTGACAGAACTACTTTAAATGTGGTGATGTCATCGTTTATCGTTCTTTACGAAATCGGGTCACGGTTACGCACGGTCATTGACACTCGCGATCAGCTGGGAGTCAGCTTGTATTGACTTGCATAATTCAGTACTAGTACCCGATCAGCTGGAGTTTACCAACATCTAAAAATAGATAATGTTTACGCGCAGTACGCGCAATACGCGTGACTACCTCACAAACAACAAATAAGCGCAGCCATACTGCGCCGTGTTATTAGTGTGTTGAACAATGCACCAGAAGAGTCTTAAGTTGCGTTGATTTAAGAAAAGGATTTGTTTTTGATTACCTTGGAGTCACGCACAGGTAAGATTGCATTTTTTGGTATAATTCCTTGTCGTCTGTTTCCAAACAAACATTTTGAGACATTTCGTGAGCTCGACAACAACTGCTGTCACTGCCACTGCCAGTTATCGCCAGCTGTCTTATCTAGGTTCATCATAAATGCCGCAGGAGCCGCCGCCCAGGCAACTAGAGAAATCAAACTGTTTGATCTGTTCTGGATTTGTTCAGATCAATTTCGGCTTTTCAGTTGGCTTCGTGAGCATGGTGTTTTGATTGATTTGGCCTCAGTAAAGTGCAAAAAGTGTGGTGAAGCAAATTTCCGGATCACGAGAGACCAAAAAGGCACCACCTACCCGACAGATCGTGAGTTTTGGAAGTGTTGCACTCCCGGGTGCAACACGAAGGTCTCAATCCGTACCGACAGCTGGTTCGCCAATTCGAGGCCGTCAATCTGGCAGATACTACTATTGACGTATCTCTGGATTTATTGAGCTGCCCCAGCTTTCATCATGCGAGAGCTGGAAATTGGATCGCATTCTACTATCGTCGTTTGGCAGAACTTTGCGAGGGAGGTCTGTGTCAGTGTGCTCGAGCGCGAGAGCGAGCCCATCGGAGGTCCTGGAACCATCGTAGAAATTGACGAATCCAAATTCGGGAAAAGAAAATTCAACAAGGGAAGGAGAGTCGATGGTTCCTGGATCTTCGGTGGGATCGAGCGAGACAACCCACAGCGATGCTTTATGGTCGCGTAGCTGATCGTACGGCCGACACGTTAATACCTCTAATCAAGGAGTACATTCGGCCGGGGACCAAAATCTTGAGTGATTATTGGCGGTGGTACGATTGGTTACAGAGCGAGGGTTTCACTCATGAAACTGTGAATCACAGTATTGAGTTCGTGAGTGATACCGGAGCACACATGCAGACCATCGAGTCTACATGGAGGGCCGCCAAGCGCACCCTTCCGGGCAGCGGAGGCAGGGCCGACATGTTAGACTCGTACCTGGCGGAGTTCATCTTCCGTCGGCGGTATTTAGAGGGGCAGCCCGATCAACTTTTGGCTCTCCTGAAAAAGGTGACAGTTGTCTACCCGGCGAAGCATCTGCCGTAGACAACCCTAGCTCCTCTAAATTAATTGAGATGATTTTTTTGTTCTGATCTCACCCCAAATTTTCTATGTTCTCCAGTTGTCTATATCTACCCGACTCTGATTACTACCATACTCTACACACTCTGCAAAACGTAAGTATCTAGGACTAGAATCTCTTGCGCAAGTACATTCCATAAAACTGCGTTATTTGTCGGGGGACACCCCCCCCCCCCGAACCCCCTATAGGATAACATGCGTATAATCACCGCACAAGCCAAAGAAACACTCGTTAACAAATGCAATCGTCGATAGACCGTATCACCAAGCGGATGAATACTGTAAAACGAGGCATGTTCGCGTGCATTTTAATTTCGCAAATTTCGCGAGCGGCAACATTCGCGAAATTAAAATGCACGCGAAAATTTTTGCCTACACAATATGCATTGGATGCCAGTGGCAAGTCGTGAAAATTTCATGCTGCAAAATAGGCCGTCGGCTCCAATTCGTGAAATATACATGCCGCCAATATATCATGTTTTACAGTATTCATTGCTGATAAATATGGCTGCCACCATTTAGCGCAAATACGCTCTTTTCAGAGCGCTGTACACTACATTTTCCTGCTCCGTGATTGGCTGCCAGTAAACTGTAATTTACCCGCAGTATGTTGTTGCGTAAGTAACCCTACGCCGATGCCCGGGTGATGGCATGGCCTAGGCTAGACCAGCAACGCCAGAATGTATGCATTGTACGCCGAACTGACAAGCTAAAAAGTTGGCAAACTCAATGTAAACATCATGCAGCATGATTCTATATTCATAAATTCAATTATATCATATTTAGCAAACCATTTATCTCTTGAACAATATGATAGACCTAGTAGTAGTACTTCTAACGTAAAAGATTACCAGCACGAATGCAGCTTCTCTGTAGTCCCACATGTAAGCACACTACCAATATCTACGAGTGGGACCAAAGCCAGTGTTTGGTAGCCTGAATACAGTAAACAGCCAACTTTAGAGCTGTAAATTTTCGAGCAGACAATTGAAACAAGAGTGTCAGGCGCTATTTATGCGTCTCCAAAATGACAATTTAACATGGAAATCACTTTTGTATAACATGAATCAATGATACTATTTACTTACGTTCATTGTAGCAAGAGAAGAACTGCCGGCGCTTACGTGTATTAGTAACCGCATGTAGTGGTGTTGCAGACGAAATCCGATAGCACAGACTGCACGGTCGGTCCATCGCGGAGCAAATATTGTGCAATCAATGAGATTTGTGCGCATTTTTGCCCGCCTGAGACTCGTTCAAGAATATTCAAATTGCCAATTAAATTATTTTACCGATGGTAACCTAACATCGCTTTTATGCAAGAACGATGGTAGGCTACCATCGATCGTAAGAGAAACAAAGTTAACTTACCATCGTTTTTGATGGCAAGAAAAAGTTTTATGCAACAGGGCAAAGAGAGGTGCAAATATGGGACGCGGGGATCCTTGGTCAGGGGAATATGGATAGATTTTTAATGATTTTCTCGACTTTTGGACTCTCTCTGACTATGGATTTTCAATAATCTTTTAGAACACAATAATTGATATTTTGGCTCATCTTCAGTAGATGTGAAGTTTAACACACTCTTGAATTTGAATGCAGAAAGAAGCATTTTTGTGGCCTTAGTAAATCATCAATTTATTAATGATACCAATCAATTAAAATGTTGTCATACACTCAGAACTTAGTTTTATGTGGTAAAGTGTACCTCATTAGGAAACAAGTGATGTACAAATGAATCTACTGTACTGGTTAAGTTGGTACTCTTCGACATTGTTGCCACACAATACATTGGTATATGAAGTATAAGTCCAGGCACTGTGGCAAGATTATTATGGAACAAATGTGTGTTATAGTATACAAATAATGACTGCTATGAGGGGCACAGTTAAAATTATGGGCCCAAGGTGATGTGAAAACCGTAACCATGCCCGAAGCGAAGCTGAGGGCATGGTTATGGTTTTCACATCACCGAGGGCCTACATAATTTTAACTGTGCCCCGAATATCAAGCAGTTATTATTTGTTTTATATACCGAAAATATAGATTCTAGTCTCTTTTACAGCACTCGTAATCAAAGCTGATCGACAGCGCGGCGGTCGTATCATACATTGGTATGGTACGTACATAATGAGTGATCATCTATGTGTACAGTGGACTAGTGATACGGGGTTGCGGCTGTCTCCAAACCAGTCCGCTAGTCTCTTTTACAGCACGCTGATCGAATGCGCGGCGGTCGTATCATTGGTGCGTACATACGAGCGATCTATGTGTACGGGGTCGCGACTGTCTCCAAACCTATTTACTAACTGTGCCCGGGCCCCGGTCACAGTAACTCAAAAATAGGGCACAGCTATTTCCATGACTCCCCTTTTAACCAACCAGATGAGAGGATTCTCGAAATGAGGTATATAAAAATGTATAGCAGAAGTCAGTATGTTATACAGGCTTAGATAAGGAATTGTTATAAGGATGCGCTTACATGCAATTAGACCCTATAGCATGTATGGATGCATTATAATGCATCTTCCCTCAAATTATTTTCTAAGTTAGCACTTTTCAGCAGTTATTGATGCCTGGTGCATGTACAGAGTATATGTACATTGCCCACCCTTCTTCCCTTACCCCCTCCCCTTTTTCGAATCTGACTCTGAGTATTGTCAACTCATCTGGCGTCGATATCCTGCGTAAGGATAACAGTTGTTGTGCTGAGCAAGCACAGTCGAAAGGTGCATTCTCAACTAGGGAATGTTACATGGTGTTAGCCTAGTGTTTACTTGCCGAATAAGCACGACTTGCATTTTCCTTCAACTCGTGCACCTGATCTCTTAAACTACCAACCTGGGTTCCAGCCACCGTGTTAATTGGAGAATCTGGACCTTCTTGTCCCCCCCCCCCCCCCCCCCGACAGCATGCGTGATATGTAAGGACTTCACTTGGCATTAAGGCAAGTGGTTCACTTTTATAGTATTGGTTCACATTTACATGTGATCATTTTACTAGATGTCACTGAAATTAAAATTCTCATAATTATATTATAAATGTTTTTGAAGGTAATGGAACAGGTTGGAAAACACAGGCAGTTGTTTTCATGAGAAGAATCTACCTCACATAGTTGTCGGGAGATAGAATCTCGAGGCTAGTCACTATAAGCGAACGTGTGTAAATTACTATGTGGCATGTATTTAGATTACCATGGAAGTAGTGATACTTATGAAACATATATATCCTCTCCTAAGATGGTTCTCTCAAGAATTTAATCTGGCCTTATACAGCTGTACATCAACCATCTCCAGCAAGTGATTCCTGCAGTGATTGAAAAACATGGGGGAGGTGACTTCAGTCCATTAAACCTTGAGCCCAAACACACCCAATGGCTCTTTTTAGAGGCAAAAAAAGATAAAACAAAAACATGACACAAAAGAAGGGAAAGAGAAAAGGGCAAATGTATTTACCTCATTCACACAATGGAGTTCTTGGCTTGTCAGAAAATGGAATGGTGTAATAACATATTTCTTTTTTTTTTTACATACCTCTCTCTTTCCTAAAGTTTTAATTTTCAAAAAAAAAAATATCATGGTCTGTAAAAAATTGTTTATACAGACCTGAAATTATGTGTACATGTATATACTATTTCACTCTAGCTTTAACACTCTTCCAACAAGTGCAGGTGCCCAGGGGCATGTTTGGACTGTACAGCAAACCTACCTTGCTATTTCTTTTTTTTTTTTTAATGGCTGTGCAACTGTGACATCTTGTGATATGTGCCTTGATCAAGTGAACTGGCAACATATCAGTATTGTAACGGTTTCTTCTTCTCTTTCTTGTTCTCCTTCTCCACGCACTCCCCCTCCAGGTGGTAAAGCAGCCGGATGTACAAACTCATAACCATTCACACATTCATAAAGGAGGGTGAATGCTGCTAGCAAGTATTACTGGGTACATCACTATGTCAGGAAAGAAGACGGGTGAATATAACCCGTCGCGCTTCAGGCCCTGAAGGTATGCCTCAAGCACTCTGGGTCAGAGAAGTAGTCATAGACTTTGAGAAATCCACCAGGCCTCGTCTACAGAACTGGATGAATAGACCAGTGTCTAAAAAGAATCCAGTGAGAAATAGACATGTATCGGAACGATACCTGGAATAGACGCAGTTTACTTACAATATCAGTATTCGGTTGCTATTTTTTTGTGTACAGATGCTGCATAACTGTACTAGATGCAAAAGTGCATTTAGTAGCCTAGCAGAACTGCACTTCTATCTGGAGGACACGCATCAGATTCCATTCACCTGGAAATGCGAATTTTGCTTCTATGAAAGCGAGAAGATAGCAAACTTGAAAAGAACACTACACACGAAGAGAACTGCATTCAGCAAAGGACACAACATAAGGGCCTGCAAGCTTGCAGAAGCGAGTCCAGCATTCCTGAGGTAACTACAAAGAGAGAAGAGGAAACGGGACACTCCCTCCACACCTCCAGCTCCTCGACAGACAACAAACTCCATTTCTGGGCCATGGCTCCCTACCTTGCCTAAAATCCCCAAGAAGTCATCTGAGAAACCTGAAGACTGTAGCATCAGCCTATATGGAGAATCTGACATTGACAATGAGGGTGCAACCACATCAACACGCCTGGCATCCTCATCCACCAGTGCAGAAAAGAGTCCAGTGCATCCTTTCTCCATCCTATCAGAGTCCCCAAAGCCGACATGTGTGATGTCCCAATGTCTCAACACATCAGAAGCTCCAGAGACCATCCATCCAGTGTCCTTGAGTGTTAATGAGGAGGATGATTTAGTGAGTATTAAAGTGCATAAGGGACGCAATCGCATGGGGATGCTGAAATCAAAATCTATTGTCATAGTGACAGAGACCTTCTGCCATGTCTACGGAGAAGAGAAAAGAGCTAGCTTAAACAAACACACACACACTACTTTGACTATGAGTGGATCTGCATGACTGGTGTCATTCTTTTTCTCTGCTTTTTAATTTCTGATGAATTATTTTGTTCATGGGTGCACCTGGTAATAAGTACTATTAGTCCATGATTGTACATCATAAACTTGCAGGATAATTATTGCAAGCTGAGAGTATACATATTGTGGCAAAAACGCCCAGAACACTATTTCTTTTTTAAAATGTGTATGTGTTACTATAACGACACTGGGAGAGAGACTACCTAGGAGTTCATTCATACTGCCCTAGATCGTGCACGTAGAACCTACATGTGTGTATACAGTCACTCACACTGTAGGTTGTCATATACACTGTATACACTGCTGTCATTCATACAGCACATGAATCTAGGTTGCCCTGTCCATTGACGAGTAGGGTTGTAATGACAGTTAGTATACGGACGGCCAAATTAGAGACTCACATTTATAGGTACTTACCTGCTTTTCTTGGTACATTTCCTGGTGATAGACGTTATAATTTACAGTCCCTCTTCGTATCTTTAACCTAACTTCCGATAATTTTCGTCCATAGTTGTAAGAACCCCTATGTGTGTAAAATGGATCAGTCCATAGGCAGCTGTGGGAATGTAGTAGCGTAGAGTACGCGCTTGTGTAAAGGGGCCGAAGAGGTATAAATACGCGCACAAGCAGGCGACTATTTACTCTACACAGCTGATTGATTGTCGACTGGAGTTCAAAGGAAGTTCAACAAAATTTTCCAAGTACTCAGTTAAGCCGTAGATCAATACCCAGGCAACATAAGTAAAGAAGATGTTAGGATCTATAACTTTTGCTGAAATAAATGAGATGATTAAAGGTCCTCTTAATGTTAAACAATATATGTGAATGGTATGGGATATTAGTTCATGCAGAATGTGAATATTCATTGGAGTGAAGGTTTTTGGGGTTTGCTGTTGTTGTATAGGCCTAATTGATAAATGATACAATGTAGGTTGTAGCTAAGAAGAGTGAGGGAAGATTTGGAAAAAGGGTTAGGAAATGAAAATAAATAGTACTAGAAATGTCGCTATGGCGACTGGTATGCCTCCGCCATAATGCATGATTCTCCTAATAGGTCTATAGTACATGTGGACAATGTGTGATTACATTTTCACAAAATTGGCAAAATATCAAAATGACATGTTTGTCACAAATGTATTGAATGTTTACCTTCCTTGACCTATGTTTAATTGGATGAATAGGAGAGCATGTATTTGGGGATTTAAGAACTTTAACTTGACATTGACCATTTCATAAGTTTATGCACTGAGTAATTTTCAAGGTATGGAGAAAAAGTGCAATTTCTGTATTGAACAGTAAATTGTTATCATTTTCATCTGGCCCTTGATTTATAAGAGAATCACTGTCAGGCAGAACATACATAAATTCAGTATGTACTAGGTTTCAAGATAACTTGAGCCACTTCCGAGATATGGAGAAAGAAGTAAGTTCAGCACTTTCACTTGATCTTTGACCTTTTGACCTTTGACGTTCTTGGCAAAAAAAAAATCCCAGAGAATCTCTATTGGGTTACACATGCATACATCGAGTTAAAAAAAAATCCTGCTGGCATTGCATAAATATAAGTAAAATAGTAAAATTTTGAAGTATTGCCCTTGACCTTTGACCCCTGACCTTTGACCCCATGAACCCTAAATTCCCTAGATAACCACTGCCAGTCAGTAGATGCATATATACTATGTTCCATGAAGATACCTTGAACAATTTCCAAGATACAGAGAAAAAAGTGAAATTTTAACATTTTGCTTGACCTTTTGACCTTTGACCTTTTGACCTCATGACCCCTAACTTTCACCAGAGAATCTTAATTGGGTAGTACATGTATACACTAAGTTTCAAGAAAATATCTTCAGGCATTGCATAGATATGGGGGAAATAGTAAAATTTTAAGCATTTGACCTTGACCTTTTGACCTTTGACCTCAAGCATGTGCACCCAAAAGTTGATAGGCACAACTTCACCCCCTAATACACATACATGCCAAGTTTCATTAGGATACCTCAAAAGGTTTTGGTAGTTACCCTGTCCACAAAATTCATTACGGACGGACGGACAACCCGAAAACATAATGCCTCCGGCACCACTTCGTGGCGGAGGCATAAAAATGCAGAATTGTTAGATAATTTGTTGTTATTATGATAGGAAATAATATTCTGTTTAAGATAATATGTTGCTTGGGGAATTTTTCATGAAACTGCAGAAATAAGGATTTTTGGCTCTCTTTACCATGTTTCAGGTAATCCTGTTACACAGTGGCTGATGGAGTTGAGGAACAAAATTTTAATTACTAAAAATTGGGGTCAGAATTGGAGTTTAAATTATTCTACACTGCATGCTCGTTGTGGTAGTGTATTGTTTGTCCCTTATCTCCAAGTAGAAGTGGATTTATTGATTTTGAAGCTCTTAACCAGGTTTTGGGAATTAATTGCTGATTTGACGAGTGACCTTCCAAGGTCCAGTATGAGGACTGAACAGAGTTATAATTTATATATAGGAAGATACAGTTGGCTTTACTGAATTTTATAATGCATACTTTGCCTAGAAACTCCATTTACAACTCCAGTTAGGATTTGTTGGAGCTCTTTTCCATGTTTATCAGGAATTATGATCTTGACCGTCCAAGGTCCAGTATGAATTCAAGGATATTCTAAACAGAGTTATAATTTATATATAGGAAGATACAGCTGGTTTTACAGAATTTTATAATGCATACTTTGCCTACAAACTCCATTTATAACTCCAGTTAGGATTTGTTGGAGCTCTTTTCCATGTTTTTTGGGAATTATGATCTTTGGTAGATATAAATGCCCTTTGATAGGTGTTAGTGAGTAAATACTTGATGTATTCCAGTGTCCCTAATAGTTGATTTTATGCATGAATTGTAGTCTTTCTTATATTTATTTGCCAGCTGTGCCACATAATCGACAACATGGAAGTGCAGTGGAGGGAGTACCCTCCACCTATTTCATAGTGTGTCTTTGATATAATCCAAGTGTACCCTTGTTGAAAGCTAAATTTACAGGGTATCTATTATTGTTATTAATTGAGCACAGAGGTGCTCATCGCATTTCTTATGATGTACATACCTTTTATGTCAATATTAAGATGGATGCTTAACACATCATACCAGCTTATCATTGAAATGACAGTTATTGTATCACAGGTAGTGAACATGACCAAGGTTCTAATAAGAAGTATAAGATTATATCAGTAACTGGCTCATCCATTTAATAAGAAAATCATTAGATAATACTTTAGTGAGAATAGGAACTGCTTCCCCATCCCTTCCCCACTTCCCTCATCCCTTGCAACTGTGGCCACTTCACGGATGAGATGGGAACTGAATGGGACTACCTGGCGGACCAGGCGAGGCTTAGGAGAGAGTGACAACATCAGGGTTTGCAGCCAATAGAGAGGGTCTCCCAGGTCTGGTAATGCAGTCTATACCTGGAAAACAGCAAAATCAACAGATGGATGCTACTGTGCCAGTGTCTGAGGGCTGGTGTCCACTACCTTCCCCATTCCTCCCCTTTCCCTACCCCTACCCCTATCTCCCCCCTTCCCTTTGGAGTGCCGACACCACCCACTGAGGGCAACATTGATAGGGCTGTGTCAACTTATCTTTATCTGAGGGTTCATGGTGACAAACTAGCAGGCCTACTGGCTGATTGACCGAGCGTGGTGACACATGTCTTCTGGAGGGAGACTGGAAGCTGTTCACCAGACTGAGTCCAGACCCTTCTACCCCTCCCCATTCCAGCCCTTCCAATTTCCCCACCCTGTTAGTAGCAAGCTCCATTCTTAAACAATCGAGTAAAAGGTTACTTATCAACTTGGCCTGTTAGTTATAAAGACCCATGGTAGTCAATATTCAAGATAGCAAGCTAATTTGTTGAGACAGAAAAATGTCTTCTTTTTGTTTCAAGAAAGTTGCGGGACGAGTCATGAGCAAGTCGACGTGCTTAGATGCTTAATGGAAACATTGTAGAATTTTGTAGGCTTTTCGTTAGCAAGGGTAATTTGGGAGTCGTTAGAGACTCGAGGCCAAATTCTGCCAGAGAAGACAGACAGCGACGCGTGGCCACTGACAATGTGTGTGGAACATTAATACTCTTTTGTGTGGTGCAGCGGTTTTATGTTTAGGATTGAAATCCCAGAGGGTATCCAGAGTGGTTATGGAAGGATTTTATTCTTTATTGCTTTATTTCTTTATTCTATCGGAGAGAGTAATGCGCGATTACTGAGTGATGTTATCTGGAAAGAGACGGATAGGAAGACTTGGAGTCTAAGTGAGTCTATTGTCTTCAGGAGTTTGCTAGTAGGATGAGGTTCACACAGGTTAGCAGGAACAGAAGAGAAATTTCACTTACTTACAACAAATAAGAATAAGCACTTAAATGTAAATATGTAATTAAATAATTCTAATCACCCATTATATTAAGAATAATTCAATCAGTACTCCACAGCCCCATGCCTCTCTCTTGATGGTAGCATCAGTCAGGTCTGCAGGGATTTAATGAGCTGGATGGTCTGGAGATTTTGCTTTCTTTGTATGGATCTATTAAACTTTATATCCACATAAGATTTATTGACTCACTGTACCGTCATTCTGACACTAAATAACAACAGTGTCATACAGGCTGCGGTCAGCAGCAAAAATCTTTGTCTTAAGAGATGAGGCAGGCCACTACAGAATACGAAAAGAAATAGAGAGAAACAGACAGTTCCACAATTGTATTCCAATCATCACGTAACAGATAGTTGAGCCCCATCATCCACTGTGAGTAGAAAGGTCTCTCGTATATTTTGATGATAGGATACTCTCCTCTGCTAGTGTTTTTAGGATAAACATTTATAAGATTACAAGCATTCAATTTCTTTTTTAATGTCAACCTTTTGTGGAATATCTTCAGTGAAAGAGAATAGAAGCTTATTCTTTTAAATATTTTTGGTTTAGGAGATTGTGAACTTGAGTGATGAATAGTTAAAAGAAGACGTGTGAGAAATACCGCTTTTCCATATTTGTGGGTTTTGTTACTGGAATTGATGGAATAGATAATAGTTCAATGTCAGAATACTGAAACTCAGTAGGATTAATAAGAAGTCTTGTATTTAGGTATATTCGCATAAATCTATTGGGAATTCTTTCTTCTCTTCTTTTGTGGGTCCTTGCACCTGATTTTTTCATAAGTTGCTAGTTAAATGACCATGATGATTACTAACATGCTGCAGTTGGCAGTAATGTAGATTGTAGGTAGGTCAGCATACTTCTCATAGCTTTATGCAACAACCTCAGTAATGTTATTGTTTATGTAACAGAACTCTAGACACATCCTGTTGGTTTATGCAACACCAGTTATGATGTCTTTGTTTAGGTAATAAATATTCTGCTGGAATAAAATACAACAATTTCAGTAATGAGGTGATCATTAGTACAGCAAAAGACACAATTAGATACATGTATATTGACAATGGAAATGTTTCTTGATCTCAGTCTTAAGTTTTGTTGTGTCAGCTTTTAAGATACACCTATGTCAAGAAGTCATAGCATCAGGTTAAATAATAATGGTTAGGATTAGGAATAAAGATAAAACTAGGAAGTCAATAAGGAGCATTGCAGATATGCATTCGTTCTTGCTTACTTGATAAACTCAGACAGAGAGGGTGGAGACCACATGTCAGTATATGGACTGAGAGTGCCTAGAATAAAGCGTTTATGTTGTTACCCTGAACAAATTGTTTGTATAGGGGACACATTCCTGAGGCTATATAGGCAATTAAAGATGGTCACTGAGGAGTACCATTTTTAAAAAATAGTTCAGCTTGCATAGCGAATGGAGTCATAAGCTAGGATTGGAAAGTCTTGTTTTTGTTTACTCAGAGAAGAAGTGGAACATAGACAGTTTGCTTACTAAAGACAAGCCTATAAGGTAGAGCGTAATGTGTGTATTTTTTTTATTAGGTTGAAAAACTTCATTGTTTGGGGGACACGTTGAACAATGTAACAAAAGGTTACATAGGATAACTCTTAAAATTCAGCTTGTGATGCCAGATAAGGTCTAGTGATCCTGGAATCATTGTGAACCATAGTTTTTAGTTAAGAGCATTAAAAAGAACATAGATCCAATACAACTCTATGTATATAAATATATCCATAAATGTAGTTGAATAGGGATAGTGTCTAGTCACTATTTCAGGTAATATAGAGGATAAAAATCTAAAAAAAAAAGGAAGATCTCATTTATATCAAGTAGAGATAGTAAGGTTAAAGGACAAGTTCACCTTCATAAACATAAGGATTGAGAGAATGTAGCAATATTAGTAGAACACATCATTGAAAGTTTGAGGAAAATCAGACAATCCGTTCAAAAGTTATGATTTTTTGAAGTTTTTGTGCAGTACCCGCTGGATGAGAAGACTACTGCAGTGTATGAATAACTTAGATGTCACATGCGTACAACAATATGAAGAAAATATAAAGAGAATTTCACAAAATTCCATCTTTTGAAAAAAGTACACATTCCCCTGACTCGTTACCGATACATGTTATGGGTAATATCATTCCCCCTGCCCTTAGAAAGGGGCAAGTCAATTGCTCTTTTATTATGCGAAAAAAGTGAAAATATGTTGAATTTTCGTTTATATTTTCTTTATACTGTTGTACGCATATGACTCACAAGCTGTAGTAGTCTCCTCATCCAGCGGTTCCAACACAAAAATTTAAAAAAATTCATAACTTTTGCATCGATTGTCCAATTTTCCTCAAACTTTCACTGATGTGTTCTACTAATATTGTTGCATTTTCTCAATCCTTATGTTTATGAAGGTGAACTTGTCCTTTAAACTGTAGAACTATTTGTTCCTTGATACAGCTCTTATTCTCAACATTCTCAATTTGTACATTGCGTTTACTGAACAACGTTGATTTGTTCATTCCTGGAGGATTCTCAGATTTGCTTCCAGGATAAAAGTTCTGTTGAACTTCTTCTACAATTCTCAGACAATGATTTATTTCCCCTGTTCAATGCACACATGAATGTGAAGTTGTTGCAGTTGAGTCAGTGTTGTGATGTGCTTCATGAAGAAAGTCTAGTGAAGTTATCTGTTTCTACACTATGCAGATGCATGGCAGGATGAATGGTGGTGGTAGA
This sequence comes from Diadema antillarum, assembly GCF_040938485.1. Lineage (NCBI taxonomy): Eukaryota > Metazoa > Echinodermata > Echinoidea > Diadematoida > Diadematidae > Diadema > Diadema antillarum. Next base: position 637,592 of record NW_027270998.1, on the reverse strand, counting down.
AAGATGAAGTTTGGTATGGTACACAAAACTAGTTGTTGGTAATTGGACATTTAGTAACATGCGAAGAACCCAGACCACTTTCGTATACTGCGAGAAAACGATCAGCCACTGATGGAAACAACTCGTGCTACAGCTACGTAATAGTTCAACATCTACAGTGGATAGCAAGCTAATTATGTAGACATGCTACTAGGAGACCTAAAATGTGTGAATGAAAGTTGAAAAGAGACTGAGATTGTGTCTGTTATGTGTGTATTGAAATGTGAATCCTGTGATTATGGTTCTAAATCTTTAAGAATGCGTCGAAGGAGTAACTTGTACGACATGAGTACTGTATGGTACATGTGCAGTGAGTGATTGACGATAGCTACAGGAATACCAGTATCAGTACATAAAGTCTTTTATTTGAGACAATTATGTAATTTGTCTTTTTTATATATATAGATCTGAAATCTCAACATGGCTCTATTTCATATGTCATTTCATTTATATCATATGTGTGCACTCTTGCAGAAATTCCAGACTTTGGGTTCAAGAATTACAGTTCTATTGAAGTTATCCCATGTCTCAGGCAATGATTTCTTTGATTTTACTTGATAAACTTGAGAAAATAAGAGGATATTGTGGCTGCGGTTGTGTTATGTTGTGATATGTAAAGTAAGTCCAGCTATCTGTTTCTAACTTTGACTAAGTTTGGCGTTGGATGGCAGGATTGACAGTGATGTTTGAAAGGTGAAGTTGGTTATGGTACAGTAATCAGTTAATTAATGACCATTGAATTATTCAGGTAACATACAAAGAACCAAGAGCACTCTTATATAATGGGAGAAACTGAACTGCCATCGACTGAAATAACTTGTGAGCACTACATTTACATACTACTTCAACATCTACAGTAGATTACTAATCTCTATGTAGATACAGGCTGTACAGATACAGAGCTGTGGATACCTCAAGAGTATGACAAAATTAAGACATTGATAGGCAGAACCTTTCAGCATGAAGGAAAGAAATCTTGAATATGGGAGGAATAAGGGATATACGGGATGAATGTGGGGAAATTGAAGATGTCTTAAAAAGACCTGACAAAAGCAGAATTCATCAAATACCTGACAGAAAAAAGGGGTACCGGTAAGTCCTAAAGAGCCTAATCCTTGGGATGTTCCAGATAAATATGCAGTGTGATAGTCCCTCGGGACAGAATCTTTTCACTAACCCATGAGCAGAATGGGTTGGAAGACTGTGTGAAAGAGGCAATTCAATTCTGAAGATGTATTTTAACCTGACTCCCTAGACAAACAGGCTTAACTTCAGAGAGCTCAAACTCAAACAGAACAAGGACAATACACCCAAGAATTCTTCTTCAGTTAAGCTTTGAAGGAGGAAATAAGCAGTTTACAGAAAATGAAATAGAAGTTTCTGAAATGAGAGTAAATGTTAAAAGGGTTCTATACAACTTCAGAGTTTGGCCACAGGAGCACAATTAACCAACTCTAATGTGGCAGAGGTGGCAGACCATTACAGCAAAAAATAACTGTGAAAATAAAGTAATAAAGCATGTTTTCAGGACAGGGAAGCCACTTACAGCAAAGCTGAAACATGCAGGCAGCAATCACAGCACTCTGGCAGTTTTCAAAGTGGATTAATGCACCTTGCAGATTGACACACAGAAAATGAGCCTAATATGATTCCTGGTCAGGCTACCACAGCTAACTTATGCTTTATACACATGTGGTGTGAATTGCCACATACATCCGAGGCAACAAACTTTACAATTTGGGCTTGAATACCATGAGTACAGATATAGGTTACCCAGTTGATTTCAATGTCTTGTTGTATTTCTTTCTTCTTTTTTTTTCTTTTTTTATTGGGGGGGGGGGGGGGGGGGGTGTCTAAAAACAAAGATGATGAAAATACTTAGTGCCAAACTACCTAATTTGCAAAAGAAGTTACTATGATGAAGTTTTACATAATTGAATAATGCTTACTCTTGAATAAAAACTGAACTAATGCGTCATCATCTGACCTGCAAAAATTGTATATTTGATTTTGGTAACTCGCCCTTTAAAAAATGATCCCCTAAGTATCATCTGTCTTAATCTTCAACCTCATGTTTCATTGATCCCAAGTATAATGCACAGACTTACTGTGTTCAGCACTCAGTATCACCAACAGGATCAAGAACCCCATTTTGCGATGGGTTCAGGGTGACTGAAAAAAAATTAAAAGTTAATATTTCATTCCTTTTTTTTTTCTCGACATAACTCACACGTGGATTGCACACTGCATCCCTGCTCCTTCTTTCAGGTGTTTTCTTGAGCAAGCCTCCTAGCTGACAGGGTCAAGAAGAACTAGATGTGGATGTAAATGATGGTACAGTTGATACTGGCCAGTCAGGTGCACAGTGTTGACTTCCTTTTTGTAGTGGTTCCTTACGCAGTGGTTCCACCAATATCTGATGTAAGGGTTTACTGCTGGCATCTACATTGGCAGGGACTGAAGTTTAAGTGGACTGAATCCTTTGTTTCTGCAAAATGATGTGACACAACAGCTTTACTTGAACCAATTTTCACAAGTTTGACATTAACTCTATTTCACATATAAAGTGAATGCTAAACTAGAAATTTCACATATAAAGTGAATGCTAGACTAGAAATGTCACTATGGCAACAGGTGTGCCTCTGCCTTAATGCATGGTTCTCCTAATAGGTCTATAGTACAATGTCTTGACAATGTGTGACAAGTTTCACATAACTGGCAAAATATTAACATGACAGGTTTGTCACAAATGTGTTGAATGCTCACTTTCCTTGAACTAGGTTTAATTGGATGGATGGCTATACTGCCAAAGAGCGCAGGTATTTGGGGATTTGAGGATATCTACTTCACTTGACCTTTAACCTTTGGGCAAGAAATTTCCCAGAGAATCTCTTTTTGGTTATATGTATATATCAAGTTTCAAGAAAAATCTGGCGAGTATTGCATTTAAATATGAGGGGAAAAGTGAAATTATGAGGAGTTGACCATGACCTTTGACCCATGACCCCCACATTCCCTAGATAATCACTGCTAGTCAGTACATGGATATGTACTAAATTCCATGAAGATAGCTTGAACCATTTCCAAGATATGGAGAAAACAATGAAATTTTAACATTTTCACTTGACCTCTGACCTTTGACCTCATGACCTGAAACTCTCTCTGGAGAATCTGTATTTTAGTAAGCAAATAATCAACTTTGGTGAAGGTGATGGGACAAACTATCACTTCCGAGGCGATCTGGATGTAGCTATCTTTCCGAAGCGCAGCTGAGGAAAGATAGCGTACACATTCAGATCGCAGAGGAAGTGATAGTTTGGCTCATTGCCTGAAACTAAAAGTTGATTATTTGCTTTATATTCCACATCTAGGGTCCTAGAAATTCCCATTTTATTTCACATCTGAAACCGTTTTAGCTGTCTTTAGGTATCCTTAGGCTACGTGTGCGCGTAGATGACAAAACAATGAATTTGCTGCGCGCACCGCGCGGCACCGAAGTGAAAGTGCGTTGCACTGTGTACTATCAAGTGACCTAGGTCACATGATAGTCCACAGTGCAACACACTTTTATTTCGCGAGTATTCATCTTGCGTTAGGACTGTGCGGAGATCAGCGAAACAAAAGGGACTATCAACATAGAGTGTAACGAACTTTTCTTCTTAGGTGATGTGATGGTCAAAACTACGCTTCATCACGTGATCAGCTCTGGACCAATCCTATTGTAACATTCTTAGTATGTGGAATATAATATTACATATACACTAAGTTTCCAGAAAAAAAAAAAACCTCCAGGCATTGCACAGAGATAAGGGAAATAGTAAAATTTGAGTATTTGACCTTGACCTTTTGACCTTTGACCTTGAGCATGCGCCCCAAAAAGTTGATAGGCACAACTTCGTCCACTCATGCATATACCAAGTTTCATTAGAATACCTTAAACGGTTTTTTAGTCACCCTGTCAACAAAATTCATTACAGACGGACGGACGGACAACCCGAAAACATAATGCCTCCGGCGACACTTCGTACAAATAAAGAGGAAAATATGGACGAATAAAAGAGTTTGATGTGAAATATTGTCTAAACCGTATCATTTTGAGTTTTCAAAACAGCAGCCACCTATGATGTATTATATCAAAATGAATGTATAAAGAATTTACTAATTGCTTCTAATGGTGATGATCTTGTGATTTGCCTTTGTATTAACAGATTGATTCTCAGTGCACTTTATTAAGGTCCTACATTCACTTTTCAGTCAATAAAGGAGACATCTGGATGACTTTCAGACTTCTGCATTTAAATATCTATTAATTGGTTATACCATTGACCTACTAACAAATGGACTTTAAATGAATCCAACCACTTCGAAGAATGAGATCCGCCACCACCTGACTGGGCATCTCAACGAGTACGCACAAGCGTATCGAAAATGATGATTGCATAATCATGTATCCTCAATGACAAGGAACTGTTTCCCTAATCCTGGACTTATTCGGCTGATGCACCTTTTCAGGTGGAAAAGTCTTTGAATAAATGCCAATGATGAGAAGCAGCAAATGTTAGAGCATGACTAATTTCGTGTATTTTGCTTGGAAATTACAGCCTCGCTCGCTATCTCACACATAGAACCTTGTCTAATAGTGAGACATACATGTCCGCTTCCCTTGCTGTCTCTTTTTACTCTGGGAAAATGTGCAGAAAAGATGGAAAATTAGATTACAAATCATTATCTATTACAAAGCTAAATAGTTCTCTCTAGCAGTATCTAAAATTTGCTAATGAAGATATCTGAGCCATGACATACAGATACACACCACGACACCACAACTGCACATGCATTTTCCTTGATTTAAAACAGTTATTTTCTTCTGCACATTTGTTTTATAGTATTCAAAGTTGCGTTGTGTTTTTCAGCTCTGGCTTGCCAGCGGCAGATATCATGAGTTTGAAGCAGGGAAGAGTATTTAAAATGTTTTTTGTGACGCTTTTGACACAGACAGAGGATGCATTAATTAGCAAAATGGTGAATGTCCATGTGTAGTAGGTCCATCTACTGAGTAGAGTGTCAGAATGTATTGTAATTGGGATTGGAAATAATAATGTCTTCCAAATTCATAGCAAATCACCAGGAACAAGGATAATGACATATACTCAGCTTTACATTTATGAATGCATGAATGGGTGCTCAAGGAAGCAGAAGAAAAGAAGAAACTATGCATAAATTCTTCACAGGTGAATTTGTTAAGCAAGTGGTACTGCAATATGGAATTGCATTGCTACTATACTGGAACATATGAGCCTCCTTTATCATCCTCATTCAGTATATTTTGGGTTTTTCATAGTATTGATTTATATCTGCTCAAGGGCCACACCGAATTTCACAAATTTATGCATGGAACTTGGAATTTATGTACTACATGATATATAATCATAAAATATCATCTGGAATACCCAATTATGTTAAATTTCATTCTGAAAATTGAAAAAAAAAATGGTTAGAAATGATAATTCCATAAAAATATCTACAAATTTCATTGTCTAGCTTTCAACTTGGCACAATTCCCTTTCCCATCCCTAAAGGCTCTCTTACATCCGGTCATGCGTGCTCCTACGAGTGGTTTGCGTGCCAAAAATGGGCCATGTAGTGAGAGGCACGCAAGTGGAAAGTACTCTTTTTGGTGCTCGCAAACACGATGCATAGCACGCAGTCTGAAAACTGGGAGGCCAGTTTTTCGCTACGACCTGGCTGTGACAATTAGCACGCGTGGGGCACGCTCGGAGTACGCAAGATAAAAGTACTAAGTTCGATAGGTGTGCGTGTAACGCAGGCAAAATATGCAACAATTTCAGGGGGTATTTTCACACGAAGGCGTACTTATCACGCAAGAGGCTCTTACTTTCCACTTGCTTTCAATGTACCTGTTAACAAAAGGAGGGTGAGCGCACTTCCTCCGTGCATATTACCTACTTCCAAAATGGGTGGTGAGTACTACTACCATACTTGTGAAGTACGTCACACTCAGACGACGAACGTGATAAGCACGATAAAAAGTGCGTCAGAAGTACTATGTTGATACATGCTGAGGTGCACATTGCTCCTATATAAAAGCTGATATGGACAGCATGCTTTCACTTCCGCGTCTACATTTTCTGCAGTGAGTCCACATGAATGATGAAGAGACTCAGTGCACCTTTTAATATTGTTTAATATTATTGTGATTATCCTTGCGTTCTTCCAATTTGACGCACGATTGTCTTGCTTAACACTTATATGCTCCTTACATTTCTCTTTCTTCGTAAGTACGATTTCTGAAAACGTACGCCTCACTTGCAATTCACGTACAATTATCCCACTCGTTGTGTGTGACAGAAGTAGAGATCTTACGTGCTCCTTACTTCTTCCTACTTCCAAAAAGGCGTACAGACCACTTGCGGGCCTCACTTTTTGAGCAAGACACACCCACTCATTAAGTACTTACTACATACTTCCCTTCCGATTTAGGTTTCACCCTGCGACAACTCCACGCCTGACAGGCACTCCGAGTCCGCATGATCTCTAAACACGCACGACGGGATGTAAGAGAGGCTAAACTGCGCACTGGAATTCAATATAGCTACTTAGCATTGACAGACAGACTCACAAGCTCACCCATTCATGCATAGCACAGCTCAAATTCGATGGTTCTTCAAAAGTAAGCCTTGCTCAGGTGCATCAGACTGGCTTGTTTCTCATCTGACTGCACCACAAAGCTCTCCAAAGTTCAACTACATAATAAAGAGAATAAAGAAAAAAGATTTGCAAAAAAAAGAAGGAATGAATGAAATAAAGTTCATAGAAAGTATACATCACTTCTAAAGCATCATTTTCATTTTACTCATGAACTGTTACAAACTCACTTCCTTATAGTAATTATAGACAATGTCTTGAAAGGACAAACATGTATTACTTCATCTGCTCTAAAAATGTATCACTCTATTTTATACTGGTACTCATTACTACACCTTTTAGATTTGACAAGTGTCAGGCTGTCCTGTGCTGCTCCAAATTTGTTTCAAGATTGACGCTGCACTGAGAAGGAGCCGAAGACTTAATCAATGTCTGAGTGTCCAGAAAGGGACACCCGGAATCATTGGCTCCCTAGAAGTGAGATCAGGGGGCTTGAGCTTTGAGTACTTTGACCGCTGCTATGGTTTCGCCACACTGAAAAAACCTCTGGCACAGCTTGAGAGGCGGCTACAGGCGAGCCCGAAGATGACACCTGAGAAGAGAATGGAGAGGACCAGGAACTATGTGACAAGTCAAAAGTCAAAAGAGTGCCAAGAGGTAACCCATAAAAGCAAAATTTCAATCACATGTAACTAATTTGGGTCACTGTGCATCCATTGTGAGTGACTGCAACAGGAGGAAGGTTGAAAATTTGAGATTTAATTCATTTCACTTTTAAAATCTTTGTACAACAGAGTTACCCAAATTTTCCACAAGTACACTGTGCTGATTTGCAAAGAAAAAAAAAGAATGAATGGAAAAAATACAGTTCATCTTAAATATTACTTCTATAGTATTCTTTTTATGTTACTCATTGACTGATATAAACTCATTCTTTATAGTAAATACTGATAATGTCTTGAAAGGACAAACATGTTGCTTCATTTGCTCTAAAAATGTGCTCTAAAAATGCACTCTAAAAATAACTCATTTATGCTCATTACTACACCTTTTAGCTTTGAGTGTCAGGCTGTCCTGTGCTGCTCCAAATTTGTTTCAAGACTGGCCCTAAGAAGGAGATGAAGACTAAATGTCTGAATGTCCAGAAAGGGACACCCGCAATCATTGGCTCCCTGAAAGTGAGATTAGGGGGCTTGAGCTTTGAGTACTTTGACCCCTGCTATGTCTTCGCCATACTGAAAAAGCCTCCAGCACATCTTTAGAGGCTGCTACAGGCGAGCCCAAAAGACGACACCCTGGAAGAGAATGGAGAGAACCAGGAACTATGTGACATTAAGTCAAAACTAAACTTCAATCGCATGTAACTAATTTGGGTCACTGTGCAATCAGTTGTGACTGCAACAGGAGGAAGGTTGACATTATAGATTTAATTCATTTCACTTTTAAAATATTTGTACTTCAGTTATCCAAATTTTCCACAAGTGCACTGTACTAATTTGCAAAGAAAAAAGAAGAATGAATGAAAAAAATACAGTTCATTTGAAATATTATTTCTATTGTATTATTTTTATTTTACTCATGAACTGTTGTAAACTCATTCTTTCCAGTGATAACTGATAATGTCTTGACAGGACAAACATGTACTGCTTCATTTGCTCTAAAAATTGACTCTATTCTATGCTCATTACTACACCTTTTAGATATTCGACACTGTCAGGCTGTCCTCTGCTGCTTCAAACTTGTTTTAAGATTGGCACCTTTACGGAGCTGAAGACTTAATGTCGGAGTGTCCAGAAAGACACACGGGGTATTATTGGCTCCCTGAAAATTAGATCCAGGGGCTTGAGCTTCGAGTACTTCAACCGTGGCCATGGATTCGCAGTGTAACAGAAACCACCAGAACATCATGCGAGATGGCTACAGGCGAGCCCAAAAATGACACCTGAGGAGAAACTGGAGAAGACCAGGAACTATGTGACATGAAGTCAAAAGAGTGCCAAGTTGAAGAGGTAACACATAAAACTTTAAAGCTGAACTTCAAACTCTTGTCAACTAATCTGGGTCATTGTGCAATCCGTCTTGAGTGAGGGCAACATGATAAATAAAGGTTAACATAATAAATTCACTTCCTTTTAATTAAAGAAGAAATCCACCCCCAAAATAAACAGCAAAAGAAAGAGAAAAACATTTCCTACAGAACGATACAAAATGAACTAGAAATGTTGCTATGACGACTGGTATGCCTCCACCATAACGCATGGTTCTCCAAGTAGGTCTATAGCACAATGTCTTGACAATGTGTGACGACAGTTTCACATAACTGGCAAAATATTAAAATGACAGGATTAAGGCACAAATGCATTGAGTGTTCACTTTCCTTGAACTAGGTTTATTTGGATGCATGGCTATACTGTCTAAGAGTGCATGTATTTCGGGATTTGAGGATTTGTACCCAACTTTTGACCCTATTACTGTATAAGTTTAAAGAAGAAGTGAAATTTAGCACTTTCACTTGACCTTTGACCTTTTGGCAAGAAATATCCAAGATAATCTGTAGTGAATAATACATGCACATACTAAGTTTCAAGATAAAATCCTGCAGGCATTGCATAGATAAAAGTTGACCGAAAGATCGGTCTGTATCTGTCCGTCGGGGAATGTTCCGCGGAGACTGCGTCTGGCTTCACGGATCCCCTGTCTACGGAGGACAGCGTTAATGGCAAAATATAAAAAGAGTCCTCCGGACAGACGGATATTTCTGTCTAAAATAAAAGAGAAATAATGACATTTTGATGAATTGACCTTGACCTCTGACCCATGACCTTTGACCCATGACCCCTAAAATTCCCTACATAATCACTGCCAGTCAGGACAGATATATTAAGTTCTATGAAGATATCTTGAAATATTTGAGAGATATGGAGAAAAAAAGTGAAATGTTAACATTTTCACTTGAACTTGACCCTTGACCTCATGACTGAAAGCTCTCTCCGAGAATATTTATTTGGTAGTTCATGTATGTACTAAATTTCAAGAAAATACCTTCAGGCATTGCATAGATATAGGGGAAATAGTGAAATTTTGAGCATTTGACCTCGACCTTTTGACCTTGAGCATGTGCGCCTAAAAGTTGATAAGCACTACTTCGCCCACTCGTATACATGCCAAGTTTCATTAGGATACCTCTAACAGTTTTTTGGATACGTCGTCCACAAAATTGATTGCGGACAGACAGACGGACGGACGGACAACCCGAAAACATAATGCCTCCGGCAACACTTCATGGCGGAGACACAAAAAAAAATGGATAAGAAATGAGGGAGATACGACATTTTGAAATTTCGCTTTTTCTGAAAACACTTTGTGACCAGTCCTTAATATGAATAATGAGCAAGTCAACGATGTCATACTCTCACACTTTCTTATTCATTTCATGACAAAAATCTCATAGTTCAGCAGCATAACAATATAAATCTTGCCTAAAAAACAACCAAAACTAGAAGAGCACTCTGAGAGCACAGACCTCCGCCAAGCATGCAGCACATTTCCACCACTGATCTTGTTCTTCCATAGAGATATTATCAGTGATTTCCACCCATACGTACAGTACTCTATAGCATTGTGTGCTGAAAGTTGCCCGATTTCCCAATATAGAAGCCTTTGTTACGTCAAAACCCTCAGCTGCACTGCGTGCCTCGCCCTAGCAGAAACTAGAGGCTACTAGAGCACACACTTTAGTGCGCGCATGCAAACCTCAATATATGCGCAGCCTGAACTCCCAAGTTCATTGACCTTACCTGCCAAAATATCTTAAAAATCCTTCATAAATTCCCAAAAAATTCTTGGATCACTACCAAAAGTTAATCGTTTGTTACTTGTGCAAGTTTCATTGCAATCCGTAAACTAATTTTTGAGTTATTTTGCACACGGACAAACTAATGAACAATCCAACGCTGGCAACGGTAACAAAAACATAACCTCCTCCCTTGGCGGAGGTAATAAAAGAACTAATGCTTACTCTATAGAGTGATATAGGAGTTCTAACTCATAGACGTCTATCTTGATATGATTATTATGAGAACATGCTTTCTGTCGATAGGCCTGGAAAAAATCTCCTTCTAACTCGACTGTTGGACATATTAGTATTAGAGTTGTAATAGCTAACACAATTTTTTCTAGACCTAGCATTTAGAACAGGCTTACTGCTGGTTACTGATCTAACTAACCAGTTTTAGACTTGAGGCAGAATTACTGATACTCAGGGTATAGGCCTAACCAGTTAATTAACATACGGTAGGCCAGCCTTCATGAACATCATGGAAAATTGTGAGCGTATGAGACAGCATCAAATCCCTCATTTGAATATTTCTAGATTATTTAAACGTTACAGTCGTTGGTACTCGTATAACATGTCATGAACTAACTATACACAGCCCAGTCGCTGTACATGGTACGTCGCGACAGGCATAGCGTAACAGCGTCTGGTCGGGCTAGTCATGAACATAAAACCAAAAGTAACAGCTAGAATCTAAACATTGTCATTAGACCCTCCTATTTGACTATGATTCAAACACTAGACTGGACAGTGTCCAGGGGGGCATTTCATCGACGAGTTCGTCGGAGTTTTCACCGACAAATTTGCCATCAGCAATTCAGACGCAAGGATTTACACTGACAACTGTTAAAAGCTAATGAAATCCTTGTGTCTGATTGGCTGATAGCAAATTTGTCGGTGAAAACCTCCGACGAACTCGTTGATGAAACACCCCCCAGATCTAGAAGTTCTAGGTCTAACGTCTAACGTTACAGTTCTAACATGTTAGATGTCTAACGTAGCGTTTAACGCTAGTCAGCACTCGCAGTCGTTGAAAAAATCTTGATCGTTCCTCAACATGCTTCTCGATCAATGCCAGCAATGACTAAGTCTAACGCTAACAACTGTTAGACCTATTTATCAATTATGCTGTGACTAGCGATTGTAATTTGTAGTACGTATAACCGCTGGAGTTCTAACGTTAGCCTGTTTAACTGTTACAGCTAGTGCTCATTTGGTCAGACATGTGCCGGCCAGTGGGGTGTCTGGGAGGATGTTCCCTGTTCCAAATGCAAATATTATAGGCCTCAGCCCTATAGGCTATAACGCTAGGCCTATAACCACAGTTACTTCTGGGGAAAAAAGACATTTTGTGGTGTCCTGTTCTGGAGCGTGGTACACAACACAACATATCATAGAATCCCCATCAGAATTTCACCAATATGACTAAATATACTCACAGAAACACTTTAAATGTGGCCAAGATCCTAACTGTGCACAACTGATTAAAAAAACTAGAAATGTCGCTACGGCGACTGATGCCTCCGCCATAATGCATGATTCTCCCAATAGGTGTATAGTACAATGTCTTCACAATGTGTGATGACAGTTTCACATAACTGGCAAAATATCGAAATAACAGGTTTATCAGAAATATCTTGAATGTTCACTTTCCACGAACTGGGTTTGCTATAATTGTCTATTAAAGAGTACAGGTACACATATTTTGGGAATTGAAAATTTTTACTTGACTTCTGACCGACCTTATTATAAGTTTATGCATTGAGTATAATTTTCAAGGTATGAAGAAAGAGTGTAATTACAGTACAAAATAGACCATCTATATCTTTTTTTTTCATTTAAACCTAACCTTTGACCCTCAACCTTTGACCTTTGACCTTCTGGCTGGAAACTTCCAAGAGAATCTCCATTAAGTAATACATGTACATACCGGTATATTAAATTTTAAAACTAATAATGCAATTATTGCATAGAAAGTATAGTAACATTTTGAGGAGTTGACCTTGACCTTTGACCCCTGACTATTGACCCATGACCCCTAAATTCCCTAGATAATCCCTGCCAGTCAGTACATGCATATGTACCAAGTTCCATGAAGATACATTAAACCATTTGTGAGAAATGTGATATTGCAACATTTTCACCTAACCTTTGACCTTTTGACCTTTGACCTTATGACATGAAACTCTCTCTGGAGAATCTTTATGCAGTAGTACATGTCTACACTAAGTTTCAAGAAAATAACTGCGGGCATTGCATAGATATGGGGGAAATAGCAACATTTTTAGCATTTGACCTTGACCTTTTGACCTTTGACCTCTTGTCAATGTCACTAAAATCTATTCAACTAGAATGTCTAATTGTCCCATCATAAATCATCCTTGGACCAAGTTTGGTGAAAGCTGCTTCATCCAGTTTTGAGTTATCACGTAAACAGATAAATTTTAGGATTTGACCTTGATCTTTGACCTTTGACCTCTGTCCGATTTCACTGAAAAACTAATCAAGTAATTGTCCTATCATACATCATCCTCCAACAAAGTTTGGTGAAATTTGCTCCATACAGTCTTGAGTTATCGCGTAAACGGATAAATTTCATGATTTGACCTTGACCTTCGACCTTTGACCTTTTGCCGATTTCACCTAAAATCTCATCAAATCATTGCCCCATCATACTTCATACTTGGACCAAGTTTGGTAAAATTCCAGTAAATATTACTCAAGTTATCGCGTAAACGAAAGCGGACGGACGTACGGACGGACGTACGGACGGACGTACGGACGTACGGACGGACGGACGGACGGACGGACAACCCGAAAACATAATGCCTCCGGCACCACTACGTGGCGGAGGCATAAAAATCTAACTCATGTCTTGGGAAGATCGATGAAGGGAGATTTTCCGGAGAACTCTAACACAATAGTCCCACACGGCCTCACCCTCATAGAGACACACACACGTTACACAGTTCTAAGTTACACACAGATCAAACCAAAAACTAACGACAACGGTAGGCCTAAGTTCAATTAGCCTATCCCAAGGAACTCTGTCCTATAATTTTCTAACAGTAACAAGTAGATCTAACTTGCTAACGCTAGTAGTAAAATACGCCATTACCCATTGGCATTACGGTTGATTTCTTCTTCTTTTTTTAATCTTATGCCCTTATGGGGATGCCTAAACTGTCTCTAGAGCCTAGGTCTAATTTGAAAATAAAGAAACTCTCCATGCCACTAACGTTGTTAGCTGCTAAGTGTGTGTGTTCTCTAGCTCTCGACTGTATATCGACGCGACTCACATCGTGCGCGACGACGATCTCCAACGACGACGATCTACAACGACATGACACTCTGCAGACGATAATTACAGTCGATATCGATCACCCACAGTCGATATCGTCGAGCGTCGATGTAAAATGTTCAACGCGGTGCGAACGGAACGATTCTCAATACAAGTGTACTTAGATTTTTGCGACGCGAACGCATGCGCGTTGAGAGCACCGAACTAAAACATAGTGCAGTGGAACGGGTGTTCACCCAGGAAATACGCAGCCACCGTTGCTACCACCGCCTTTAATTGCTACCACCGCCATTTTGCTAGGGCAATTTTTCCTTATATGGAGTGCGGGCTGTGTCTCCGAAGCGCAAGACCATTGTCATGTACAAACGTGCATTGTTACATTGTTATAATCACTAGCCACTGGACGGCGTACTCTTGCTTGCGCGCGTACCAGTGGCCCAGTCTGACCGCGCCTAAGCGTGCACTCCATTTTTTAAGGAAAAATTGCTCTAGCAAGATGGCGACGCAACACGGTAATTTGGCTGCACGGTCTCGTGTATGTTGGGAATAGGGACACGCATTCTACTATGTTTTAGTTCGGTGGTTGAGAGTACAAGAGGGGTCGGTCGTATGGTGCATGCGCAAAATCGCGTCGTCTGATTTTATGTATGCGCTGCTAATTTGCACCGCCACCGAACTAGCAATTAAGACCGTATAGGCGGCATGCACTCAGGCAATGCAAGACCCATATCGCAGCAAACATTCACCCTGTAGGCCTAGGCCTAAAGGGAGATATTTTCGCGTAATTTTTCGCGCTCGGCCGGGTAAGATTGATTTTGAGTAATTCCGCGCGGAATCAGGACATTCATTACTGGAACAAAAGGCATGCAAAAATATTCGCGTGCTTAATTTTCACGCTAGCGTCGGGTTGAGCGAAATGCGCGAAAATTTCCACACCGCGAAAATTTCCACTTCTACAGTGCTGCCATACTGGAGATTGAACATGCAGGGCCGGCGGCGCGGAACCTGTGGGACTCGCCCCACCCCCGGCCCCTACTCTATTTTTTTTTTTTTTACCATGCGTATGAATACGAACCTACATAGGATGTCACCACTTTGGGCCCCTCCACTTTTTTCTTTCTTTTTTATACGTACTCCCCCCCCCCCCCTTTTTTTTTGGGGGGGGGGGGGTTTGTTTGTTTGTTTGTTTGTTTGTTGTTTGTTTGTTGTTGTTGTTTTTTGGGGGGCTGCCAGCTGAAGAAACCCAACAGTGGCACCAGATGTTGCGCTAAAACCCCTTTGCATTTTATTTCCATTTTGTGTGTGTGTGTGTGTGTGTGTGCTTGTTAGCTGATGAAACCTGGAAGTGCCCCCCCCCCCCCCCCCACACACACACACACCGGCACACACACACTTTTGAAAACGTGGCGCCGGCCACGACATGTGCATAAAAGTTTAGTTACAAAATTGCAGGTTTACCTATATAAATCGCACAGCTCGTTGAACAAGATTATTAAATGATATAGGCCCTACTTTTTTCATTTCATTTTTATCTTTATTATAAATGAAAATATGCATGCAGATAAGACAGAATAGAATGAGGCATTCACTATATCCAGCCATTTCGGATGCACAATAAATTACAACAATGTATCAAAAAAAAAAAACATGACCGTCAATCTGGATACGAAAAAAAAGAAGAAGAATGAAGTCTATGAAGCAAATAGTGGAACCTATAGATCATGTAGCAAGCTTGTTTAGTAAATGCCGAGTTCTTTAAAAAGAAGATAAACAGTTATGCAGATAAGGAACAAACTATATTTTTTAAAGAAAAAGAAACAATATATAATATGTAGATTTGTGAGGGGAAAGAAGAGTTCAGGGATAAGAAAGAACCTGTAGGAAAGTGCAGGGGAAGGAAGAAAAAAAAAACCGAAGTTTGATATAGGAGATGACAGCGAGAAATGAAGCTTTTTGGTATTTCGTGGAAACAACTTGATGAAATTATATTTAACCTTAAAGGATGCAATTCAAACTATATGGATGCCTAAACAACTCCCCAGGCACTTTGCCAGTAACGAGCATGCAGGGGGAGCTAAAACTACTTGTATACAAACAGCACATGAAAAAACAATAACAACACACAATAAATGGTATGGTGTGGTATGGTATTGTATAGGAGCAATTATTGTCCCTGTATAGGCCTTTGTATATATACATTTCAAGCGGAATGCATTAACCTACAGGCGCGCCGGAAGCAGTTTTGGATCGGGGGGGGGGGGGGCAAATATTGGAGGGGGCTCACGATAGACCATACATATGTTACACAATATACACATACACACACACACAAACACACACACACACACACATATATATATATATATATATATATATATGTGTGTGTGTGTGTGTGTGTGTGTGTGTGTGTAAAGTGGCGTACGGTGGGTCGAAACATGGGGGGGGCACCTTGTGGAAAAGTAATTTTGACAGTGTGTATGCTTGTGCGTGTGTGCATGCGCAATAATGGGACTACAATACATTACGAAATGTGACACATTCAACAACGCAGTCATTGAGCAACATTGTAAGTTTTCCTTACATGGATTATGGAAAGACGGTGTGAAACGACAAATTATATACTGTCAGCAACATCAGGAGAATTGCATAACAATAAAATGCGAGCGAGCGGAGCGAGAGAGCTTGAAAATTTTGACATTTTACAGTCCCAAAACTGCCGTTTGTAGCTATATCTTTCGCTTTGGAAATTAAGGGGGGGGGGCATCGGGCGCAACAGCTGGCAATTTACTGGCGGCAACATTAGGAGAATGGCATAACGATTCAATGCGAGCGAGCGAAGCGAGCGAGCTTGAAGATTTTGACATTCTACAGTCCCCAAACTGCCGTTTGTAGCTATATCTTTCGCTTTGGAAATTAATGGGGCGCATCGGGCGCAACTGCTTGCAATTACTGGCAGCAACATTAGGAGAATGGCATAATGATTCAATGCGAGCGAGCGAAGCGAGCGAGCTTGAAAATTTTAACATTCTTCAGTCCAAAAACTGCCGTTGTAGCTATGTTTTTCGCTTTGGAAATTAAGGGGGAGGCGCACCGGGCTCAACTGCTGGCAATTACTGGCTGCAACATTAGGAAAATGGCATAACGAATAAATTTTACGATTATTTTTGACATTTTACAGTCCCCAAACTGCCGTTTGTAGCTATATTTTTTTTTCGCTTTGGAAATTAAGGGGGGGGGGGGGCAGGCGCAACTGCTGGCAATTACTGGCAGCAACATCAGGAGAATGGCATAGCGATTGAATGCGAGCGAGCGGAGCGAGCGAGCGTGGAAATTTTGACATTTTACAGTCCAAAAACTGCCGTTTGTAGCTATGTTTTTTCGCGTTTATTCATATATATACATATCTATTTTACTTCATCTATTTTTATTTATTTGTTTATTTATTTATTTTTATTTTATTTTTATTTTTATTTATTTATTTATTTTTTTTTTTTTTTGGGGGGGGGGGCTTTTTGGGGGGGCAAAAATGCGTTTTGCCCCCCCCCCCCACTTTTTGGATTGGGGGGGGGGGGGCGGCCGCCCCCCCTATGCCCCCCACTTCCGGCGCCTATGTTAACCTATATACGCTCTACAAGCACTGACCTATATCAACGAGACCAACTGAATAATGCATTCTCTATAATCTCCATCAAGATTGATAAATCAAAGTGTCTTTGTCATAAACAAACCAGTCACAAAGAAATAAAAATGTATGTAATATGGAGCTTGCAGTGGGAGTGTATTATGGTCATTTATTTATAGGGGCCTATTTTCTACTCCCCGACCTTGTGATAACTATCGGGGTTGCCGTGTCTGTCGTATAGTGGCATAATTTTGGTTACACTCCAAATAAAAGAAGAGAGAGAGAGAGAGAGAGAGAGAATAACATAGTATGTTAGGTGGATAAATGCAAATATATAGACTTTTTTCTTTTAATTTGATTTTTTTTTCTTATATAATCTGCGGCTTCCCGTATCACCATCTGCACTCTTGACTTATACATAATAAATAGAGGAATGTTAAGGCAGTTGAACATTGGGTGATGCAGTTTTTGATTTTTAAAAAAAACGAACAATCGATACTAAATTAGTCACACTTGCCTTTCCAATAAGTATTGTTAATTTGATTAACAACAGACTTAGTATTCAAACACTGCCTTTTTTTCATCAGACGATCTTTTATTCGGTCACGATCGAGAAGCAACAGGTCTGAGATATTGATTTTAAATAGTGCAAACAATCACGTGCATTCTAGGTTTTACGTAACTATCATTTCCCACTTTTGATCTTTGATAGTTGAATTACTTTAAACACCATAATAGGTCTCCTATCAGAATATGAATATCCTGACACTGAACGGAGCAATAGCTGCATACTACACTGCAAAAAGTCCGGTGTTAAATAGTGAACACCGAGCTGGTGTTAAATTTTCGGTGCTCATTTATGGTGTTAAATTAACACCTCCGGGTGTCATTTCCAAATTTTAAACTGTTTTTTGAAGAGTTTCTTAGTAACTGCACTTCTTGCTGATTTTTAATTTAAACAAGACGAACAAGAATTTTACATTAAAATACTAGATTTTTGAAAAAATGTGAAAATAAATTTACACCAAAGTAACACCAGCTGGTGTGGTCTCTTATTGAAGCTGGACGGGTGTTAAACCATTGATATTAACACCGACAAATATCAAATCAACACCATGTGGTGTCATTTTTGAATTAACACCAGTACAGTGTCAAAATAACACCAGGTACAGTGTCAAATTAACACCACGAAGTGTCAGGTGAACACTTTTCAACACCATCACAGTGCATTTTTAACACCTGTGGGTGTGGTCCTTTATTGAAGTTTGATCGGTGTTAGATTTAACACCCGTGGTGTTAAATCTAACACCGATGTTTTTACAGTGTAGTGTGCAATTTTCTTGGAGGTAGTTTAAAAAATGAAAACCTAAATCATTTTTATTAAATTGAAGATTGGGATAAGCCTATAGGCAGGGCTCGACATTAACTTTATTTTTCGGTGGCCCGATGGGGCCACCAAAATCATCAATTTCAAATTTTTGGTGGCCCGAGAGAAAAATTTGGTGGCCCGAAAAAAAAAATTGATAAAAGTCCATTTTTTTTAATAAGTCGCACACTCACTGCATGCATTTATGCATTTCCGGCGCAAAAAGTTACGAATTTGTTGACACACTTTTCAGAAAATTTTGGTGGCCCGAGGTGGGCCACCAAATTTGCCCTTTTCTGAAATTTGGTGGCCCGACTTTCATTTTTGGTGGCCCCGGGCCACCGGGCCACCGTTAGTGTCGAGCCCTGCTATAGGCCTATGTATTTCTAAGTTAGGATATAACAGACAGGGGTCAATATAATTGTATTGGGTATACGAGCATAAGTGCACGTGTGGTGAACCCACAATACATGGTCCTGAACAATGACCAGGGTTTCCAAGAATGCTCTGGTACAAATATTCATGAGAAATTCCACTATCGTATATAGCTAGCTATTATTCATCCTGAAATGTACTATGCTAGCACATGAAAACATGTGCTTGCTTTTTTTTTATTTTCGAGGGCATGCATTTTACCCTTCACCATGAATTCAGACTAGCAATTAGAGCAGTCCATCAACTTGATGGAGCAAAGGACCATAAAAAATTAGCCTACAGTCAGCATAGCTCTGAAACAGTGCTGGTGAGGGGGGCACCAGTGCCCCAAGCAGGCGCCACTCCTTGGGGCGCCAAAAAACGAAAAAAAAAAAAAAAGAAAGCGAAGAAGAAGAAAAAGAAAGAAAGAAAGAAAGAAAGAAAAAAAAAAACTTCGCCCGGACCCGGGGGGGGGGGGGGGGGGGGGGGAGGGAGAATGGGGGGAGCGCAAAATCAAATCAAACAAGATAAAAACAAAACATGATGCTGAAGCGGACAAAATGACAATGTTTATTTTGTTCACACAAGAAGCATGTTCTGTAAGCTGAAATACAAAATTTTGCGGCTCGCTCGCCCAAATCTATATAAAAAAAGAAGATAAGAACAAAACGTGATGATGACGCGGACAAATTGACTATGTGTATCGTGTTCACACATGTTATTTCCAAATCAAACAAGATAAAAAGAAAACATGACAACGACGCGGACAAAATGACAATGTTTATTTGGTTCACAAAAAAATTGCATGTCTTGTAAGCTGAAATACAACATTTTGCGGCTCGCTCGCTGCGCTCGCTCAAAAAAAGAAGAAAAGACTAGACAAAACGTGATGATGAAAATGACAATGTCATTGTGTTCACACATGTCATTTTATATTTAACAGGCAAAATGCACACGGAGCAGCAGGCTGCAGTTTCTTTCGTTCTGAAGCGATCGCCGATTGGATCAAAAGAGGGCGGCAATGGTTTCGACATGTGGGGGGGGGGGGCGAAAAAAATAGATTAAACAAGCTAACAACAAAACGTGATGTTGATGTAGTAAACATTAAAAAATCGGCTCACTCGTGCGTATAATTTAGAGTAAGATTATTTTTTCAAAGTCCTCAGTTTGTTGGTATATAAATCTATACGGCCGTCACTTTATCTTGATTAGAATTGTAAGATTTAATAACCAAAAAATGACATTAATTCCATGTTCTGTCAGCCGAAATACAAATAGGGCCTACTTGTACTTTCGGCTTGCTCGCTGAGCTCGCTCGCCGAAATTTATTTTAAAAAAAAAGATATTGTGAACAAAGGTGTTGTTGATGCGGAAATATACAAATTTTGGCTCACTCGCGGGTACTAATTTAGAGTATTTTTTTTAAATTCCTTAGTTTGTTGGTATAAATCGTTATCTATAAGGCCGTCACTTAATCTTGATTAGAATTGTAAGATTTAATAAGCAAACAATGACACGAATTCCATAAGCTGAAATACAAAAATTTTCGACTCGCACACTGCGCCGCTGGCTCGCTCGCCAAAATGTATCAAAATTGATTACATTTAAATCACCCTCAATAGACCTCTTTAAAGTGATTGAAAAAGCATATCATGTAAACTTTTTTTAGAAGTCCCTTATACCGGGATGGGGTTGGGGTTGAATATACTTTTTCAGAGATTACAGGGGCGTCACCAGCTTTTTTTCAAGGGGGGTGCGTTTTTGACCCTAATGTAACGAGATTTTTTTTGGACCGACATTTGGAATATAGGAAGCTCTCAATCCCTAGACTTTTACTGTTGTTGAGGGAAACCAAGCGGGGAAAGGGCACCGGCGTAGCTAGTATTTCATCTTTTACAGTAAAAAAACTACCACTTGGAGCTATATTTTTTCGCTTTGGAAATAAAGGGGGGGGGAGGAGGGCGCACCGGGCGCAACTGCCGGCAATTACTGGCAGCAACATCAGGAGAAAGGCATAACAATTAAATGCGAGCGAGCGGAGCGTGTGAGCTTGAATATTTTGACATTTTCACAGTAAAAAAAAACAAACAAAAAACTGCAGTTTGTTGCTATATTATTTCGCTTTGGAAATAAAGGGAGGGGGCGCACCGGCGGAACTGCTGGCAATTACTGGCAGTAACATCAGGTGAACTGCATGACGAATAAATGCGAGCGAGCTTGAAAATTTTACATTTTACAGTCCAAAAACTGCCGTTTTTAGCCATATTTTTTCGCTTTGGAAATTAAGGGAGGGGGGCGCACCGGGCGGAACTGCTGGCAATTACTGGCAGCAACATCAGGTGAATTGCATAATAACGATTAAATGCGAGCGAGCTTGGAAATTTTACATTTTACAGTCCAAAAACTGTCGTTCTTAGCCATACTTTTTCGCTTTGGAAATTAAGGGGGGGGGTGGAGCGCATGCCACCGGCGGAACTGCTGGCAATTACTGGCAGCAACATCAGGTGAATTGCATGACGATTCAATGCGAGCGAGCGAAGAGAGCGAGCTTGAAAATTTTGACATTTCACAGTAGAAAAACTGCCGTTTGTAGCTATATTTTTCGCTTTGGAAATTAAGGGGAGGGGGGGCCACCGGGCGCAAACTGCAGACAATTACTGGCAGTAACATCAGGGAATTGCATAAAGATTAAATGCGCTCGAGCGAAGAGAGCGAGCTTAAAAATTTTACATTTCACAGTCCAAAAACTGCCGTTCTTATAGCCATATATGTTTTCGCTTTGGAAATTAAGGGAGGGGGGCGCACCGGGCGGAACTGCTGGCAATTACTGGCAGCAACATCAGGTGAATTGCATAACGATTAAATGCGAGCGAGCTTGAATATTTTACATTTTACAGTCCAAAAACTGCCGTTCTTAGCCATATTATTTCGCTTTGGAAATTAAGGGGGGTGGAGCGCATGCCACCGGGCACAACTGCTGGCAATTACTGGCAGCAACATCAGGTGAATTGCATATAATGATTCAATGCGAGCGAGCGAAGAGAGCGAGCTTGAAAATTTTGACATTTTACAGTAGAAAAACTGCCGTTTGTAATAATTTTTTCACTTTGGAAATTAAGGGGGGGGGGGGTGCGCCGGGCGCAACTGCAGACAATTACTGGCAGTAACATCAGGAGAAAGGCATAAAGATTAAATGCGAGCGAGCGAAGAGAGCGAGCATGAAAATTTTACATTTTACAGTCCAAAAACTGCCGTTCTTAGCCATATTTTTTCGCTTTGGAAATAAAGGGAGGGGGGCGGAACTGCTGGCAATTACTGGCAGCAACATCAGGTGAATTGCATAACGATTAAATGCGAGCGAGCTTGAAAATTTACATTTTACAGTCCAAAAACTGCCGTTCTTAGCCATATTTTTTCGCTTTCGAAATTAAGGGGGGGGGGGTGGAGCGCATGCCACCGGGCACAACTGCTGGCAATTACTGGCAGCAACATCAGGTGAATTGCATAACGATTCAATGCGAGCGAGCGAAGAGAGCGAGCTTGAAATTTTGACATTTTACAGTAGAAAAACTGCCGTTTGTAGCTATATTTTTCGCTTTGGAAATTAAGGGGGGGGGGCGGGGGCGCACCGGGCGCAACTGCAGACATTACTGGCAGTAACATCAGGGGGAATTGCATAAAGATTAAATGCGAGCGAGCTTGAAAATTTTGACATTTTACAGTCCCAAAACTGCCGTTTGATGCTATATTTTTTTTTTTGCTTTCGAAATTGAGGGGGCGCACCGGGCGCAACTGCTGGCAATTACTGGCAGCAATATTAGGAGAATTCAAATGCGAGCGAGCGGAGCGAGCGAGCTTGAAAATTGTGACATTTACAGTCTCAAAACTGCCGTTTGTAGCTATATTCTTTGCTGTAAGGGGGGGGGGGGGCGCACCGGGTGGAACTGCCGGCAATTACTGGCAGCAACATCAGGAGAATGGCATTACGACTAAATGCCAGCGAGCGAGATTGAAAATGTTGACCATTTTATAGTCCAAAAACTGCCATTTGTAGCTATACTTTTTCGCTTTGGAAATTAAGAGGGGGCGGGGGGGGGGGGGACGCCCGGTGCGCACCTCCCCCTGGATCCGCCACTGGTAGTCAAGGGTGTCGGTTTATGTTCATGACTGGGGGAGGTATGACCAGCGAGGTGGCGTCGAAGTGACCAAGTATGGGAGGATGTCCAAAATCTATGTATATAGTCAACACTGTATAGAATACACTTGTACTAGTAGATAATTATGTATAAAATCAGTGCTGCCAGAACCAGGGGTGCGAATTGCTTTTGCGCACGATTTTTTTGTTTTGTTTTGTCCCGATGCAAAATGTCAAAAAAAAACAATATAAGAAAAAATAATAATCATTTAGTGTCCGGCGTTGAGGTCGCTCGCAGACTGAATTTTTTTTTTTTTTTTTTTTAGTCTGAAGGGGGGTGCGTTCGCACCCAACGCACCCCCCCTGGTGACGCCATGGATTAGGGCGCAATTTCGTTCTTGCCCCGGGCGCCGTTTTCCTATACGCGGTGCTCTGAAAGGTGCAGTATTCGTGGTCTTCATGTCTATAGTTCAGGGTCACTGTACGCACATACTCACATACGAATCATTGATTCCTGTGTAGAGTTCAGTTTTGTACAGAGGGTTCAAATTTGACCAAAATCTGGAACGTAACTTTGAAATTAATCATGAATTAACGAAACTGTTTCATAATTCGTATTCAATTCACCTCCAATAATTGTACACTATTCAGCTATTACTCGATCAATGACAGTGTCATTTGAGGTATAGTTTTCGAAGGATCAAAAGTGGGAAATGTTTGTTTGTTGTTTTTTTTAAGCACCTAGCCTTGTATAAGATCACAGAAATCTTATTTGATTTTCGGAAGAACATGACAAGGACACATGAAAGTCATTTCAGTTTCATAACCATTGCCAACCGTTTCCCCGGTTTATGCAAAATATTACAAGGTCCATGCGCGCATATTATAACGTAGGCAACTCCGCCCACTCCCAAGTTGCCAATAAACAGCTATAACGTTTGATGACATCTATGTAAAATGCTAACGCTTTTTCAGAATGCAAATCTTTTGCCAAAATCTTAAAGATTATGAATATTAAAGTTTGTTCCAGCAATGAATCTAAATGCGTATTTCATTGAAAAGTAGTTTTATACAGAAGGTTGAAGTATGCAAGAAAAGACTGATGTCACTGTTACGTCATATCATGCGCGCACACATTGCTCAGAGCGCAGCAGTATAATAAATACAACTGTACTCAGCTGTTCAGAGTGCTGAGTTCTGTGCGTGTTTACGAACTAGTAATAATTGGACTGAGTTGACAAGGAAGTTGTGGATAAGTAGAAAATTACCAGCAAGCGTAAGAATTTTATCAGAGGAAGGCACTCAGTCATCTTTAGGAATTTAGAAAAAAGAAGATATGGGTTGCAATCATTCTAGAGAGAGCGCGAACCAATGTGGAGGATTGCAACAGATCATCATCAAAGCGATCGCAGATCAGGGTGTGGTCGTGGAGGAGGCTGTTGAGAAAGCGCAACAAGGTAACGTCACACTCACTCTCGTTTCACAAGAAACACATCAACTCGCTCACACAAAAAATATTAAGAAAGAAAGAAATCAACATAAAAAACCACCAGACTCACTGAATGAGTAGAGATCTAAAGACACGTAAAGTATGTAATTGTTCTCTATAAAGCTTCCCCTGTAGTGTAGTACTACTTATTAATCGGATCTCAGGGTCTAACGTTGCGTCGTTAAAGTCTAACAAATAACGTTAGAAATCTAACGTTACATGATTTCAACACGAATATTGCATGTCGTACAGTAGCCTGTCACTAACTGCGACCAGCCCCCAACACGCAACAGTGTGTAACTGTGTACACGGAGCGTCCCGGGGTTTCCTATAGCCTGTCACCTGTGTTAGGACCCATTATGTTGGGCTGGGTCAAGATGTCGCCTCTCTTTTCAGCCAGCACGCATAAGTGAGGGTATTGCTTGGTGTCCTACAATTAATGGACTTTTCATATGTTACATTTTTTTTTTTTTAAACCAATGCTTGACATGCTGAACAGTTCACCTTCTGTAACAGTCAACAATCTTTCTTGTCTTTGCAATAATCAGGGCTGCCAACATGGGAAACTACTTAGTACTCAGTAGAAATCTAGTAGTAGTTGAGCCTGTCTAATATCATTGAGCCTTCATTGATATTACACAACAGTAGGCCCTAATCAAGAATGACTAGCATTATCATTCTTGCATTGTCTTTGGCCCCCACCTCCAGGTTATGCTCACTCACACTACTTACTACCGGTATGCAATCACGGTATGTGCAGTTTACACTTGCATGGTACACATGAAACTGGTAGGCTATTCTATAATTTCCCATCTTTTGTAATAATCATCTCTTAATGTGTCAGTCGAGCCTTTGATTGTTGCAGCAAGAGAAGAGGTCGAGAATGACACAAGGAATGTGCCAACGCACAGCCCACATTCATATGCACACATCGCTGACCGGCTCCTACCATCATCAACCTCTCCCACTGCCACAGTTCCTGCTCGCCTGTAGTGGAGGAAGAAGCTCAAGCCCCCGGTAAGTACCGGTAACCTAGTACCGTACACGATCTTGATTGTTCAGTGATACATTTCAGTTATCCAACATTTCCATTCATTGTAGATACAAATGTAACTGTAGATGAAATCAAATGTTGAAGCAAGATTTATTTCAAATCTAACAAAGTCCATAAAGAATGTGCGGAGTTAACACTTGACCATCATTGTCACTAAAATTTGCCCATTTTTGTTTTCATTATTGCATTCAACTTGAATGACAATACTGCATCTTGGACACAAGTGTAAATTGTCCCTTCATTTAGGGCAGCTCATCAAGAAATACACCCTGCAAGCAATGCTTCTTTGTACTTTAGATTCCTCATATTTCACATATTTAATTGTCTTATTGCTGCATTCGACAATTCATCAATTTAATTTTTTGTTATGTGTATGGTTTATTTCTTGAAATGTGGAATATGGAATGATAAAAAACAAATAAAGCTTTACCTAAAATCATGTCAGTTCCACTCTTGACGTTCCTTCACGCTTCTTCAGCCTTCTTGTTTGAGTCCACATACTTTGTTCTGAACCTGCTGTGTATAAACTTTGTGGAAAACTTTGTTGAAAACTATTCCATGAATTGTGTAGTGATTCTGTGCAGTATGATATTTTTTGCACTGTCATTTCCATTTACTGTTTGATGTAGACTCAGCATTATCATGCAGAATAAGCTATTTACCTTCAAAAACAAAATTGTTTATGTGTATGTGCATCTATGTTTGTGTGTGTTTGTGAGCCTTGCTGGACTTAGTTTTTGAAGAATAACTTAGCCAATATAGTGGACAATATGGTATATCAAACCAATTAAAGACTGTTTCAAGTAATGCTCTAATCAGTTTAAAATACTGTTTACCAAAAGGACTTTGGATGATAAACTGACACGGTTAGTGCCTCTTTGAACACTGATCTGTTCATGTTCTGTTAATTCATAAATGTTATGCTTTGTTCACTTGTGATATGGTGCAATACACAGTATAGACTCCTAATTTATACTGGTTTACTGAAGAAAAATAAAACAACCTTCGCAGGATCTTCCCCCTCCCCCCCCCCCCCCCCAAAAAAGTCTCTCTGTTGTTAACCATTAAACCGTCATTTCTCTTCCTACCTTGCAGATTTGACTGTGTATGGAGTATCCTGTGCTGCTCCAAACTCTGCCAAGAGTAGCACCTTCAGGGAGCCAAAAACCCAAAACATCAGGGTCCAGGAGCACACTCAGGGTATTATTGGCTCCCTGAAAGTTAAAGCCGGGGGCTTGAGCTTCGAGTACTATGACCCTCGTGATGGCTTTGCCGTACTCAAAAAGCCTCCTTCACATCTCAAGACCCTGCTACAGGCGAGGCCAAAAACGACTCCAGAGGAGAGAATGGCAAAGATCAGGAGTCGCATGAAGTTAACACAAGAGCGGCAAGAGGTACTAAGTAACCAATAAATGTTGAACTTCAGGCTTGTGTAACAAATCTGGGTTGCTATGCACTTTTTGCTATGTGTTCCACATGGCAATTAATTGTACAGTGTACTGATTAAGATCAGTGCACTAGTGACTAGTATTTTAAATCGTATTGCCAATACCAGTAAATATAAAGAGTTTGGTACCGGTATTTCTAAGTTGTTTGTCATCGAAGTCCAAAAATGCTTGGAGGAGAATGTTGCTGGATTTTAACATGTCTTGCAGTATTTAGACCTTTTCTATCACAGTGAGCTTGCAAGTACATAGTCACTTCCTGAGTATTGGGAAACTTTGGATATAAGATTTATATTCAGTCAAGGTTGTATGAGGCAGATGATAAAGATATCCTTTGTTGAGTTTAGGGATAATATTTGAATATTTGTTTGGCTTCATCCACATTCATCATCCTGGCAATAAGTAATTACTGTATGTTAATGGGTGCCAAACCAGCACCATTTTCCATGATATAAAGCCTTTGTATGACATGACCATTATATTACTTTGTCACACTCTGAACACAGTTCATCAAGACTGGCATCCAGATCCGATGCAAGGAGCATGAGATGCGGGCCTACGAAACCAGGCAGAAGGCAGAGGACCTGCAGGCCCACCGGGCTGTCATGACAGCCATCAAGCTTGATGCCAAGCAGCAGCGATGGGAGCTCAACCAAGAGGAGAAGCGGCAGGAGCGCCTGGAGAAGGCCAAAGAGATGCAGCGCAAGCAAGATGCAGCTCTCAGGGCTCGCAGCTGCACTCCCATGGGGCCTCCTAAATAGACTCACAACATAACAACAACAACAACAACAACAAACAACAACAACAGTAGCAGCAACAGCAACAAAAACAACAGCAACTTCAACAGTGCAATAGTTTTTCACAGCACCATGAGCAACAAACAAGTGTGATGATTTGTCTAAAACTACAGTATGACGAGAGAAATCTTCAGTAGATATCAAGTTATTATAACTGCTAGCAATGTCTTCATCACACTGAAAATCGTGTGGTTACCAAGGTAGGATATGTGATTCACTGGTAAGGGGCAAGAGTCATCAAGAATCTTGGCATGTGAGTGCAATGTTCCACTGCTTGCCATGGCTCAAGAAGGTTTGTTCATAGGCAAAGATCCATCTTGGTGGAGAATGCCAGCTGGGGTGGATGTGGAACGGTTTTGAGGCAAAGGGGTTGAATGGGCTGCACAGAATGGTTCACTGTGTGGTTTAGTGTTTGACTAACTATGGATGTCATGCATCAAGCAGCTATATTTCAAGAGGTTGCCTTTGTCCTTCCAACCATCTGCATCATTTCGGATAGGTAGTTTGTATACAACAGCACTTCTTAGCAATAACTTAAATAATAATTGATGTGAACTCCTGACATGAAAGGGACCTTGCCCATGAGGTTATTGTAGAAAGAGGAGCTGGAAAGTGGGGTCAAAAGAGGTTGTCCAAACATCATTAGCAGTTACATGTACATCATGATTTCCATCTTGCAAACCTCTCACTGTCTAGCTTAATATTGAGTAACAGAAAACAACCTTTGGCAAAATTTCAAATCAGCAAAGATTGCCATCTGAAGGCTGTAGGCAGCAATCTGTCGCCATCACACTTGGCAAAGGTGTTAAGATTTGAGGAGTTCACAGACCTGTGTATATGTCTGTCTGTTCTTTCATAATTTGCCTGGTGGGTGCATTTGGTTTCTGAATTAATGAATTGGCTCTTCACCATCATTGTCTTCCCCTGTGATAACTAGATCACAACATCATCAGTCTTGGGCCTCTGGCTCTACCACTGTTACTTTTAGATCATGAACATTGCAAGGGTGGTCTTCAAAGAGGATAGTTCAAAATACAGATTGCTCACCAGGTAACTTATGGAAGGATGGGAAGGCAGATAGATGCATGCACATTTTTTTTTAGTTTTTTATTTTTTATTTTATTTTTTATTTATTTTATTTTATTTTATTTTTTTTTTTGGGGGGGGGGTTGAGCCAATTTGAGGATTAAACTGTTAAACTGTTTTTCATCAATGCCTTCACATCTATACATAAATATCTTCTACCATAGCAGACAGCTGTACAGGTCTATTATCTCTTCAATTATCATCTCCTACATGCATTCCGTTCCATGATAAGAATAAGTAATGTTGGTTTCTTTACCTTCCATTCCATTTGAGAAATCAATGACTAACATGAGCTAAAATGCATTCCTTTCTCACTTGCTGAATGAATTACATGAACTTCCCTGCTTTGTCTCCCACCTTAGGAATGTATATGTCCTCTTTTCCATCTGAGACTGGTCAATGAAACATCATGCTGGTCCTTTTTTTTTTCCACCCGAGGACAAGTTCAATCTGAGGATGGGTCAATTAAACAACAGGTCCTCTTTTTGATCTTAGGGATGGTTCCTGAAACAACCTGTCCTCTTTTCCATCTAAGGACTGGTAAATGAAACAACATGCAGGTCCTCTTTTCACCTGAGGACTAGTGCCATCTGAAGACTGGTCAAGTAAATGGCAGGTCCTCTTTACCAT
Organism: Diadema antillarum; assembly: GCF_040938485.1. Lineage (NCBI taxonomy): Eukaryota > Metazoa > Echinodermata > Echinoidea > Diadematoida > Diadematidae > Diadema > Diadema antillarum. The sequence continues at coordinate 607,713 of NW_027270998.1, read as the reverse complement.
CTGAGAACTGGTCAATGAAACATTATGCTGGTCCATTTTTTCACCAGAGGACTGGGCCATCTGAGGATAGGTCAATTAAACAATAGGTCTTCTTTTCATCTGAAGACTGGTTGATTGAACAACAGGTCCTCTTTTCCATCGAGGACAGGTCAATGAAACAATATACCAGTCCACTTTTTCACCCAAGGACTGGCTTCATCTGAGGATTGGTCAATTAAACAACAGGTCCTCTTTTCCATCATGGGACTGGTTCACCAAAGATCATACCCTTTGTTCCATCTAAGGTATAGGCTTATGGAAATAGTATGTCATCTCTTCCCTAGCACTGATTGGTGAAAGTACATTTATTTCTGTTCCCCAGCTTTGAGTACTGGTGCAGCAAAAGGTCTGGACACCTACTTCTTTATCATAGTTTTGTTATATTGCTATGTTAACTAAGTATTTGAAATTGATATATCATTGTTTTTATATGCTATTTTTGAATGTGTAGCGTAAGAGTAGATAATTACTATATTTTATGTAGTTATTATGATTATGATTGTATTATGATGTGAAACTTTAAATCAAGGGAACTAAGTTACATCAAGAGAAAAAGCAAAAGCAACAAAAATGTAGTAAAAGAATAAAGAAAAAAGTTGAGATTGTATTATGATGTGAAACTTTAAATCAAGGGAACTAAGTTATATCAAGAGAAAAAGCAAAAGCAACAAAATGTAGTAAAAGAATTAAGAAAAATGTTGAAATAAGCCATATATTGACAATGTACTGTGATAAATGAGCTGGGTTCCTGGATTGATTGCTGCACCAGTACCAAAGTTTGTGGTCAATGTAATTGTCTCATCTCCTTTCAGCTTGATGAGATTTTCCTAGGTAAGGACCTTTCACTTCCAGTCTACTTGTAGCCTTTGATCAATCAAGCATTGACCTCCACCATTGGTAAGGAATAGCACTCAGGATGTACAGATGAGGGTCTAGGACAATTGCTCCCTGGGCAATTACCCCTTCCCCTTCCCCTAACCGTAATCCCAATCCTAATCCTAATCCTAATCCTAATCTTAACCCTAACCCAAACTGTAACCTTAAACCTAACTCTAGCCCTAATCTTTATTCTAACCTTATCACTAACCAGTATTTAGCCAGGGTGAAATGGGGGGGGGGGGGGGGGGGGGGTATACAACAGATGGTATACAACAGATGGGCATGTTGGGTAAGAGTAACTTTTCCCTGGGTACAGAAATGGTCATCACCATGTCTGTCCTTCAGATCTGTTCAGGATGACTTCATCTAGCCTGTAACCATTCTATGACTGTATCAGTGAACTCCAGCAGTAAATCTCAGGTCCAATCATCATCTTCTGTACCCTGGTACATGATTTGTCCACCCACCTTGACAAATATTTCCACCAATCTTATTTCCTGATTATAGTATTAATACTGTACCTTAAGATCCTTTGACTTCTGCCACACAGGGTTTATTTTCTCTACCCGATCTTCCTAGAATTCACATACAAGGGTAGATATCACCATTCAATAATTTTAAATCTAATTTGCAGATTACATTATCGCCTTACTCCCTGACCATCATTTGGTACAACAGTCCTGGCTATCAGGCAGTTTCAGTCTCATTATATCCATTTACCGTTCTACTCAATAGCAACCTTTGGTGACAAAGATCTATTGGACCTCCTTTGGCACTTGGATCAGAACAACCAGCCAACCCTCTCATCATTGTGAGGCTGTTTGGTTAAGATTACATCCAGACTAATTTTTCTCTCTGCATAATACATTGTCTCTGCTAACAGTGTACATGATCACCTATGTTTCAGTGGCCATAACTTTTGGGACCCCATTTTCACACTTTCACCAGGAAAATGGCTTGAACCATCTTGCCAGATCTCTGACTGTAATATTCTTCTTTGGGCAAGGTCATGCAAATCACACCATGCAGTTTGTGTCATGGTTATAATAGTCTCAACACCTCCACTTCCATTACATTCACACATCATGAATCCAGTCCTCTATTCAGATTTCATTCTCTGTCCATTAGAGATTCCCCTGAACTATTGGTAAGCCAATCAGTTTAAGACATTTTCTTCCTGGCTTTGTGTAGCTGGAAGGAATAACAAGGATGCTTTTGAAAGCTTTGTTGCATCTGAAATAAGAACATTCTGTGCTCCTCTTATGATGTCGTTTGATGTGATGGTTTATCAGAGATGGCTAATGATTGAACACACAGTGAATGAGAATGTGTGGCTTTTTCCTCCCCCTTTGTCTCAAGTCGTTTCCACATCCACCATCTCTGGCAAGTTCTGCTTGGGTTGATTTTAAGCCTTTATGGGGTATAACAGCTCACCCTTGATTATCAAACCTTCCTGGATCGTGGAGAGTGAACCTTACTCACACATACCATAGATGATTGTAGACTCTTACCTCTTTATCTTTGTAGATCACTCCATAATAACAAACAATAAGTGCAGCACCAGAATAGGGAAACATAAACTTAAAATGTTGCACATGGTGCATGTTGTCAAGTCTGCCAAATCATCAAAATATACACTACTTGCCATTGAATCAACTGAAAGCAATAAAGCAATTGATATTATGAACAGTACTAGCATTACAAACCACAAACTGTTGAATTATGAATGAATGAACCCTGTTGATCAGGTGGAAAAAGAAAATGAAAAAGATGATTATGAATGTTATGATAGCTCATATTTATGATATATATTGAGTCATTGTTTTCAATAAAAACAAATCAAAATCCACTATGTTTTCATCCTTTTGTTCTCATATTTGTGTTCTCTGTGTGTAATGTTAACAAAATACCCTCTAACTTTGTATCAGTCTTCTTTAAACCAAAAGGTTCTGACTAACCACGACTTCTACACTTTACGTGATGTATGCACTTACACCACAACTTGGACTTGCCATGGGCACTTCGAACACAGAATGTCCAGCAATGTTGAAATACCGCATTTGCAATATATGAAACAGTGCAGTGAAGTCCAGCCAATACTGTCTTCCACAGTTTTGTTTAATGAAAAAGAGTAAGATACAAACTGAAAATGAATGACTTCTTTTGGTATGTTGCTGGCACATCTGAAATATTGCAAGCATAGTTGTCATTTATGTAAGCATGTCCTTGTATGAGTGTGTGTGTGTGTGTGTGTGTGTGTGTGTGTGTGTGTGTGTGTGTGAATGAAAGAGGGGAAAGCTGAACGATGTTCCTTTAATCGCAAATATTAAATTCAAATGTAAATTGTATTTAAACAACATATATGTATTAAATCAGATGGAAATCCTCATGGAATCCCATTTTCTTTGCTTATTTTGTTCACTAAAAAAAATAATGAAAAATGAGGTGTATGTAATGATGGAAATGTATGGATCTGTATATATGTGTGTCTTGTGGTTGTCCACTTCAGTGCCTGTTTCTTTTTTGGTGAAGGCAAAAATAGCATTCATACATTTAATGCAGATGATTTCTTTAATTTATGGAGAATTTTACTGGTGAGTGAACTGCTTCCCAAAGATGGAAAGTTTTGCACACTGTTTGGGTTTTGCATTTGGTCATGTAGAGGGTTTTGAATTTGCTGTGACACATATCTGCAAGGCATTCAATTACAAATCAATTCAATTCAATTCAATTCAATTCAATTCATTCAATTTATTTTCATATTTCTCGATGAAGGAACATACATCAAATATGATAAAATGGAGGGAATCATAATATCTGGCTTGGATGCACAGTAAATTAATGTAAACATATAAAACATGGCGGTCAATCTTTGTAAGTTTGGCTCTATGTATAAATGCTAAAGAAATATGATGGAACCTAGCAAGCTTGTTAAGCGTAGGTCCCAAATATTATTTTGATCTTCTGAAATCACTGTGAAGTGAAATAGTATGCCTACTAAAAGGAATATGGAGGGAACTTGCAAAAGAAAAAGAAAGCAAAGCTTATACAATTAGCAGGTTCCCAAAGCGAAAAGAGAAAAATAATTTGTACTTCTGTATTGTAGGCCTACTGAAAATTTTTGAAACAAAAAGTGTTTGCATTTATATAAACTAAGTACACGATTATATTCTTATGAGATGATTCGCCCTATTTTTCTATTTGTTAGGATTTGATGGATTTTGTATCTTCTAATTTGTTCAAAATTGGTAAACGTGATGGAAATAAAATATTTTTGTATTGAAAAAGTTTCAAATATTTCATCCAAAGTGCACTAGATTGTTGAATTTCAGTTCTGAAATGCAAGAGCTTCCTCGTGTGCGATCAAGGGGAGATATCCTTGGTCCATCTCTTTAGATTTAGTATACAGTGAAGAGTCAAGACACACTGACATGCAACACGGATCAAGAGGTGACAGCTACAAAGCTTAAGATTGTCCCTGAATATTCATGTCTTACTTGTTAGATTGAACACTTTAAATATTCCACCCAGAGTGTGCCCTGATCAATGAATTTCAATTTCAAATGAGCAAAAGCTTCCTCACATTCTAAAAATTCTGATATATTCTGACATTTGCAACAATTTGTAAATATAGCAGTCATAAGAACCAAAGTGGTGGAGCCTAAACAAAAAGCACGGCTTTTATAACTTAGGCCCTCAAAAATTAAAATCATATCATAATGAGCCAATTAAACACATAACAGAGTACATACCAAATTGGCATTTTAAAAACAAAACAAAACTTAAACTCCATATTATGGGAAAGAGATGGGAAGAGAGGATTGTTTTTTCAAGTTCTAGTTCTTGTTCTAGTTCTTTTGTTTAACACTTGGCATAAAACATACAAAGATACATCACAAAATAAGACAATGCAAAGATCATGACACTTCATGTACCAAAAAGGGAGAAATTATGCAAGTGTAAAGAATCAGCAGAAAGGCCGAGGCCTTATATAAAAGCTGAGACCCTGAGATAATCATAACAATCATACACTAAACACAATACACATACACACACACACACACACACACACACACACACACTCACACGCAGTAATCACATAACACTATAACTGTATGGAATTACAATATACAGAATACCTGATCATACACACAAGCAATGTTCCAATTATACAAATGATATAGTTTCCTATGAAAATTATTACCCATTATTCAACAAATAATGTTCATACCTCCTTTTAAAACAGTTAAAAACTTTGACTTTTCTGAACAGTTTCTGGCAAATAATTTCTTAAGTGCGGTCATAAGAAAAATACAGATCTCTTATACACAGATGTTCCAGTTTGTGGCAAATGAAAATTATTTACATTTCTTGTATTATAACTGTGAACCCTTTTATTAAGTTTAAAACACTCTAGAAAAGACTTTGGTAATAAATCATTTCGGTAAGAACACAAAAAATTGCAATTTGAAATTTATACATATCACAAATATCAAGAAACTTTAACTTTAAAAACAAAGGTCTTGTATGTGCACAATAAGGATGAATGACAAATAATTCTGACAGCCCTTTTTTGGAGTTTAAAAAGCCTGTTCATATTTTTCTCACTTGAATTTCCCCAAGCAGGTAAACAATAATTTACATGCAGTACAATTAAAGAATTATAATACTATTAATAAAATTTCGTGAGGGAAAATTTTCATCCTATTCAAAACACCCAAACACTTCCCAATCTTATTGCATATAACACCAATGTGAACATTCCAAGATAATTTGTCGTCAATAATAATTCCTAAAAACTTCTCGGAGGAAACTCTTGTAATGTTATAACTTCCAACCTAAATTTCAATATTATCTGTATTCACAAGTCGATTTGTAAAAAACAAAATTTGTCTTTTTATAATTCAAAACCAATCTATTAATATAAAACCAATTTACCAATTTATCAAACACTAAAACAAATGTACTCTGTATATTGCATATTAGGAGTATCTTTAAAAGACATAAACACACTGGTATCATCAGCAAAAGGAATTAATTTCAACTTATATGACAAATTAATAACATCATTTACATACAATATAAATAAAAGCGAATCAAGAATGGAACCCTGAGGCACACCACATTTAACAGTTTGCATTTGAGATTTAACATTTCCAAACTTCACATATTGGATATAAGAAATAGAGGGATTAGATAAGGAAAGCTGAGATGAGAGGGGAAAGAAGAGATACAGAGAGAGGAGAGGATATCAAGCACGAGGATTGATAATTTCACCAGAATATCTTTGTAATGATTTATTCCTGGGCTGCGGGTCATTTGAAAATTTGGATGTTGTGATTTTTTTTTTCACTGCTGCCGATTAAAGAGGTTACATACGTGCACTAATAATAATATGGAACCCAGTGTTGCCAGGTCCCAACAGAGCAAAATCACCAAAAGGCTTGTAAAAAATCACCAAAAGCCATCAAAAATCACCAAATTTGGAAAAGCGTAGGTAAAGCTTCAATTTCAAGACAAAATTATATCAATCAACCTTTATCAAACACTGCGCCAGTCTCGGTGCAATTTTCGGCGCACCGTAGTCACACACACTAAGTGCAAAATGTGTACGATGTGTATGGATATATGACTATGAGTGTTTGTGTGTGTCGCTGTGACCAAAAAAAAAAAAAGGGGGGCACATGTTATGTTTCTGCAGGAAATAAGGGGAAAACTTTGGGCAAAATGCATTTTCGTTTTCAATTAGTGTGATTATTTTTCATGGGTCTAAAAATCACCAAAAAGTTACCAAAAATCACCAAATTTTGATTTGGTTACCAGGCTAAAATTTTGTCACCAAACAACTTCAAAAATCACCAAATTTCACCCTTTTTGGTTCCCGAAATCACCATCTGGCAACACTGATGGAACCTCGTTGATGTCGATGTAGATTGGTGCGCTGACGGTGCACATCTAGTTCAAACAAATCCAAGGACGGAAGATCTCTCTTCCAGCTCCCGACAGCGTTTTTTTTTAAGACGGCACAGATTGGGGCATGGCGAAAAACGGAAACGAAAAACTATGGGAAAAACGTTGGGTTAGGGTTTTTCGTTAGGGTTAGGGTTAGTGTTAAGCTGTGTTAGGGTTTGATGGTTAGGGCTAGGATTAGGATTAGGGTTAGGTTTAGGGATAGGGTCCCCAATAGATTTTTAGGGTCCCCAATCTCCGCCGTCTAAAAAAAAACACGCCGACAGACACCCCCGAGTCCCGACCTCGGATACCAAAGAGATTTTCCCCATTGACCACGCAGTGCGCCGCGTGCGCTTCTATTGCTACTTTACGTGCATAAAACATGCACCAAATTGCACTCACTCAATACAGGTCGTACGTACGCATCGGTACACCGACCTCGACCCACCATTTACACACACACGCACTCAACACATCACTTACGTGTACTTGTAGTATGCTAGCTTAAGTGCTTGCATTGATGACACGACGGCCGCTGCCGAGTGCTCTTGTGAAGTTGTACGACATTTAACTAACGTGAGTTCATTCTGTGGTATTGTACCAGGTATCTTATCAGTTCGTTCTTTTTGTTTCATTACAAATACAAGTACTTGCTGCCTAGTATAGAAGGTCACGTCGCAGGAGCTAAGCGTAATTTCGTAGTACAGTAGTAGTACTGTTGTGTATCTTTTTGTAGGGTCCACGGCACGCACGACTAGAAAAACACAGATGCTAACGTTTGTACGGAGCGGCTCGCTCGATCTAACGTTGGTCGTTGTTTTGGAATTCTGATGAGCCAGAGTTAGAGGCCCAGATACACAGAAGAAGCTGAGCTGAGCTGAGGACGCGTAGTAGCCTATTTATGTCGCTAGTACAACATTTATGAAGAAAGTAGAAATCGCTGGTAAGTAGACTTTAACCCTTGATCGGTGTAAAATGTCAAATGACTAGCATTTAGAACTATGTCTATCAGTATAATATGCGATGAGTGACACTCATGCCAGTGACACTGACAGTGTTCAGTACAGTAGTGCAGTGAGTAGGATCGTTTATAAAATGGGTTCAAGAACGTAGCCAATAGGAAGCGCTGAAATGAGTCACGTGGGCTTTGATTACTTCGGTACCATTGCACTGCAGTACCAGTGCGCACTCAATCAGTTGTTACAAGTGCGTCGCGCGCTACTATACGCGCTGTCAATCCTGTAGGGTAAGGGCACCAGTATTCGGTCAGCCCCCGGTATTCGGTCACTTATTACTAGTCACCAGCCAGTAAGTTCAACTGTTCCAACACACGCAAATCACACTAATTCACATACTTGCACACTCATTCACAACAGGAAACTCCCTTAGCCCCCTCTAAAAATCCATCCAAAATCCCAAATTTTACCGTCAAAAGTGCAGAATCGGCGCTACTTTCCAAAAGCGCGCGCGGATAAGGCCCAGTCTTAAGAATACGGGTCGCCGAAAAAGCGCTAAAAATCGAGAAATAGGCCGTTCTCTCGCGGGATTTTTTGTTTATCGCAAGCTTGGAGTGTGATGGTATCCTCAAAAACGCAAAGGAAAAACTAAATTTCCGTACGTGCCGATACAGTGTCTCAATGCACAAGGGTTGAATGCAAGTGCCGAGTCCCCAGTATTCGGTCACTAACGGGCGCCGCAACGTCCCCGATGCAATTTTGCGCCAACAAGGTAGCGCGCGCGCGCGTTTTTCAGCTGCCTTGAACAAGCATTGACTTTGAACGCGCATATCGCGTGACCGAATACTGGAGCCGGTGACCGTATACTGGGGAATTTTCAAGGTGATATATTTTGCGATTTTGTGAAATTCTTTGTGATATTTAACAAAATAAAAATTGAGATTAAAGAAATTTGATATATTTCACATACATTGCTGTAGATATGATGTATGTTTGTATTATTTTAGTTTGAAAAATATTTCAAAAAAGCTTAAGTGACCGAATACTGGGGATGTTACCCTAAACAACTTCTAGTTTGGGCTGCCGGCCGGCCTTTCTTGTGTGCATAACATATGTGGCGTACGTATACAGTACTCTTATACGTACACAGAGACTCCAACTCTCCCGTTTTCGACGGGAGATCTCCCGCCGAAAACCTATTTTTGCAAAATCTCCCGCTCTCCCGCTGGAGATTTGATTTCTCCCGCCCTGGCTCTGTGTCTCCCGGTGGAAAGGATTTCTTACTTATTGGCAATATTGCTATCGTATGTTGAAAAAATAAGCCTTAGGCTTAGATAGCACCAGAGAACATATAGAACACTAGGAACTTCGCGCTTCGCACACATCAACTTGGAGTCTCCTGTTTGCTAGGGGTTTCGGGCGGGAGAATCTCCAGATCAGAAGGTGCTTGGGGTTGGAGTCTCTGCGTACAGTACTTACATGTACGGGATTTCCGAGTGCGACATGCTTGACTCGACTCTCGAGTGAGTGCTACATGTAGCTGACTGGTTTGACCCACAAAGGTACGTGAAAAATGCTGTTAGTTTTCGACCCATTTTATAAAACAAATGATGCACAGGATTATTTCGTGGCGTTAGTGGAGATGCAGCTCACTCTCGGGTATTTACAATGTAGTGCATGTTTCACAATTGTAAATACCCTCGAGTGCGCTACGCCTCCACTAACGCACTCTATCCTGTGCATCATTTGTATACTAACTAACTTTGTCCACTCTGCCTGTGCTGTGGTGTGCTGGGCCTCGGACGCTTGCAATGCATGCGCATGACCACATACTTGACAGCCCCAGCAAGGCACAAGCTGAGTTGAAATGAATATCAAAGGGCAATTGTGCACTTTACGGCCCTATATTATCGGTACGTCATTCCCCGTAATGCCGTATGCCAAGATATCCCATGAACCACCGCGCACTGAGCAGCTGGCGAGCACAAGCTTCTCTTGCTGTGTGGAAGGCCATCTAACCATTTAGCATCTGATGATTGATGAGGTCACTAAAAGCCACCTCACTCATAATCGCTGCGCTTCTAACGGTTAGTTTGCTGACACATAGAACACTATGTGATCGCGATATTGCATGCTTTTGCTCTCCGCTGCAGGATTATCGAGCTTTACACTTTGTATTGTTACCTCGCAGAAAACTGCCATGTTCAGGCGCAAAATTTGACAAAGTTGGCAGTAAGTCTGTGACTGTGATAAAATAGCTGCCATTTCTGAACATCCTGGATAGAAACCACAACGGTTACGGGAATATTTTTATGCCTCCATCATCCATCCCGACCCCATTTAAATCGCGTAAACCACATGCGGGCGAGGCTTGTGTGTGTGATGGACATCCTTGTCGCTGTTCACAAGTGCGTGCTTAGTGCTTTCATTACACACACCTGTTTACATTGACACATACACACACTGCATCCAAACGCGAAATCTCACACACATGCACACAGCACAGTACCGGAACACATGTTGTCGAACCCGCAGTGTCTGATAGGTACTCAAATTCGCACGCACTGCTTGATCTAGGGTAAAATCTTGCACCGATGATAATTTATAGGGCCGTGAGTGCACAATTGCCTATCAAAGAACTGCTAGGTCAATTTAAAAAAAAAAGAAAAGAAGTAAGGCAATCGTGCACTTTAAAGTCTTTAGCCTAGGGCCCCTTTATTATCGGTCCCTCAATCCATGTATTCCTATGCCATGGCCCAAGGTATTTCTTTGATATCGCATAGCCACAGTGCAAGGTATTTACTCAAACAGATTTGCATGCGCTGCTTCAGATTAGGGTGAAATCACATACTGATAATATAGGGCCCTTTTTTAAAGTTACTACATCATCTTTTTTGATATTTAATACTTACTAGCTTAAAAAAAAACATTGGAAATTCACCTACCAATCAGGATTTTATTTCATGCATACATTGTATTCTGTTTTACCGCTAGACAAGAATCCTGCCTATAAATCAGCCACTATGTAATGTCTGTGGGCTTAGATGGCCCGCTGTTGATAACATCAGAACGTACAAACATGTTCATCATGTGCATACATAGAACACGTTGTGAATGGGCAAGTCTCCGCACACACTCATATTCGTGTATGGCTTGGTTTTTAACTTGAATGTATGATTCGGCACGCCGTACACCGGGGTACCGTTGTAACCCGAGGTACCGCGTTGTATAGCGCCATCTCATGCCCATTATTTATAATGCGTATCCGAATTCAGATACGCCGATTCCGAATTCGGATACGGCAAAGTCGTCGCAATGAACTAGCACCATAGGTGTGTTTCGAAGTAATTTCTAGCACCACACCGTTTTGTAAACATCATCTACCGTAACTTTTATTTTCAGAAAAAAAAAAATCACCGAAAGCCCAGAAAATTTACCCCAAAATCAACTGTATTTCTTCAAAATTTGATCATGGGGGCTGCCATCTTTATAATCTTCTACGCGTGCGCGAATGGTCGATAATAAGAGATGAAATGCGAAGAAAAAGGTTCAAATTAATTAACTGGAATTTATTTCGTTATAGATTAATAAAATATTTACGTGGATTTCTAATGTTATCAGAAATATTTCATTCAAATGATTTTCTTATTTCATTTTGTATTCATTAATTTACGGGGTAGTAGACTGGCAACTTCGTCTGCAATTGATTATTACACGTACACTGCGCTTCGTAATTATAAGCACGAATGCTAGCATTACGCCAGCTCAACGGCCATAGTCACGGCGTCTGCGTGCAGTGATGGCCGTGCTAGCAGCGGATACAAGGACCAGTGTTCTGGCATTGCTGCTTCTGAAACTCTTGAGAAAATTGTGTCTTGCCAAATGATTTATGTGAGATCATATTTGATATTAATATTTGATATTCATAATTTTATTATTCATAATTTGATATATTTATTTCAATTGAAGAGCTGTGTTAAAGCATACATTCTTGCTCATCCTGTTACTGAAACGTTACTGTGAAAGAAGTTTTTGAGAAAATTGTGTCATGCCAAATTTGTGAGATCATAATTGAAAGTGAAGAAATTTAGCCCACAATAACATTGCTTCGATTCAAATTCAATAAGAGCATTGTGTTTCTTTCTTGTATGTAAGATGTTTTATGCTCTCTTAATAAAAACACACTTGATCATTCATTCACTCAATGCAAGAACATTCATGAATCAAATTGACACTGTCTTGGATAATAAACAAAATTTACTTTCCAATCTCATTCAAATTCAACATAATTTAAAATCAGTACTAACAATAATATGTACAATAATATCAAACAGTTCAGAGTATAACAGAGCTGAAAATAATTATCAGTTGCATGCATTAATTGTTGCATAATCACAAATAAGAAAACATTTTTGTGCATAATAATGCTAAAAAATATTTTGACACATTTTTTGGTAAGCCAGGGTACAGCACTGAAAAAAAAATGTTTAATTCAACAAAATGGTGAATTTTCATTTGGTACCCCAGGGTACCAAATATTGCATCATATGTACATTAATTTTCTGGTATTGTTGTCAAGCAATACTTGTAGATGTATCATAATCTAATGCACAATTGTATTTGTGCATGTTCTGCTGAAATTGCTACTGTGATGTTCACTATTGTGTGGGTATGATGGCTTTTCAATGTTTGAAATCAGAATTTTCTCCCTGTGTTTCTCCTTTTATGTGTGTGTATATCATCTCTTCAACAGACAAACATTTCTATGAAGTGACTATCTTTGATGCTTCTCTGTTTTCTAAATTGATGAATGAAAAAAAAAAGACAAAACAAAGAGACTGCAGGAGGGAATTCCTGTCTCATCAGTGCTAAGACTTGTAAAATGGTCACGCCAGTGGAAATTTTGCCTTGACATGTGACTAGAGCATTATGATCGAAGCAAAAAACAAAAATAAAAACAAAAATCATACAAACTACTGTACGTATTATATTATGCTCTATAGATTGATCCATGGAAGCAGACATTGCACTTGACAGGAGATTGATATCGTTTCTGTGACATGCAGTGCAAAATCCATTGACCTCAATTTTTTCTTTGATACTAAAAGCTTGCTTTCTATACATTGTAAATCAAAATGTTTATGTACAGGTTACCTGTCTAGTGAACGTCATGATATCTGCGCTTTGTGGGGGGTGGGGGGGGGGGGGGGGGAGGGGTGTGACAATTTCATATCTCATTTGAAGAAACAGTATTTTGGCTAAGGAACTATTAGAATTTTCAGGCCATGAAAACTGACTTGCAAAAAAACTATCTCTCACTAAAAGTGGATCAGCATCTTTCACAGCCTGTAGGTGGCAGTTACTGTATATGCCATGCGTACCGTATGGCAAAAAAAACCTCACTAAAAGTGTATTGGCATCTTTCACAGCCTGTAGGCAGTTATATGTCATGTGTACCGTATGATACATGTCCATGGACATGTGTTCCTGGGTCTCAAAATCCATGCTGCAAACACAGTCATTGTTTCTCATACCATGAAATCACATGAATGTTGGACCAATTTGTCAAACAGCTGTTGAAAAATGGTATTATGCTTCTGTGGTTGTTAGCTCACTCACAGGTATATTCATGTACAATGTAATGTAAGTACACATAGGGGGAGGGGAGCAAGAGGATTAAAACACTGAAAAACTGTCTGCTTCACCCAATCCACTGCTACAGTATAAATACATGTAGTTTGTGGGGGAATTGCAAGTACAGTGTAAAGTACTTGGTACATGTACATGTACACGTGTACCTGTACATGTACAAGTACATTGTATGAGCAGAGTTATGTGAGAGAAATTGTGTATTAAAGTGAACTTGATAGCTTGCAAAATTTGTATGTCAATAGACATGATGAATTCAACTACAAACATCTATGGAAAAGACCTTTTTGCCCTTGAAATTAACATTTGCAAGTGTACTGTGAATACATGTACTGTGTACAATGTACACATACATTGTAGATACACTTGTTCTAAGACTATTTCAGAAACTTTCGATTTACACAAATGCTGGAAAACATTGATTCATGCTGAGGTGCCAGCAGAATTGTAGCAGAGATGGATCCCCCCCCCCCCCCTCCACATACATTGTAGTAAGCCCTATTCAGTTGTTATTATATTGTCTAGCATGATAAGCATGGCAATGTTATCATATGATTGGTTTGCTGCCAACTTTGTTGCAGTGTTTGACAAATACCGGGTACACTGTACTAGAACTGAACTTGGTAGAAACATTCCAGTCAGCAAAAAATGTTTCCATAACTGGGTATGCTTAAAAGCCATACAGTGTAAGATGACATGGCATTTGAACATGTCATTAAAATAATAGAGATTTGTACAATTAACACTAAGAAGACTTAAGTTGCATTCTTGTATCAGTATGTGATAGTACAATGTGTCTGTCAAGAATGTCTTTCCTGGTACATGTTCGCTGTACACTTATGCATTGATATTGCATGCATGCACAAAATACAATGAAGCATCAACCTGGTGCAAAAGCTAACAATTTGGTGGTTTTGAGCATGAGACATGAAAAAACAGTGTCGTGTTTTGATCCCCAGGAGCTGATGTTTTTCAAAAGTGGCTATGATGACAACCATCTAAGTATACATGCGGCTACGAAGTATCAAGCTTTTGATGACTGGTCTGCAACTGCCACCCTTCCTGCCAGCCATGAGCGACACGCACCGCATCAGTCCGTCCACCCCCATGGGAGAAGTGGAGCATACCACCATTCTCTCTCATGATATAGGTGAGTGTAGTAGCCCTCATGTCAAAAAGAATCAGCCAGTTCCGAGATAGCTCACATGCTTATGGGTGCAAATGACCTTTCTTTTTTCTCAGTTGATTAGGCACCTTACTCGATTCAAAGTGACATAATACATCAGCTTGCCCAATATAGCAATTCATGGAATTGGTGTTCAAACAAAGAATGAACCTGCATCGACCAGGTGACCTGAATGGTTCATCAATCAACACTCGGGGGAATCATCCATTTCATTATTTTGTATCAAATGGGTTAACAATGTTTTTTTGTTTTTGTTTTTTTTTAACATTGCCAAATACCAGGCTTGCTGCCAGGTGGATGTACTGGCAAGTACCATTTATAAGGATTACTAGTACATGATAATTATAACATCACAGGGGTCTATGCTTATCTCAGTAATTGAAAAACCAGCTTGTGTCACAGTGCAAATTACCTTTTTGTACTCATGCGCAAACTGGAACCCCGATCTGATTCCTATGCAGGGATTGGCCAAGGGCGCCTCATGGGACACAAAAAGGGGGAAGAGAGTTCTCCATCACCTACACTGTACATTCTACAATGTAAAAGTTAGTGTGTATAATACACAGTGTAGTGTGACGTCTTTATCAATTGCTCCGGTCTTATTTTCTCCAAGGACTTCGGGTTAGGATTAGGGTTGTGATAGGGTTTTAGTTTAGTTTGATGTGAGGATTTGGCTTGCGGTTAGGGGTATGTTTGTGGGTAGAAATTACGTTTGGCTTTATACATGTAGCGTGCAGATATTTTATGGGAGCAATTGTCGCAGGAGTAGATGTCATGGAAGCATTGATGTCACATAGTATCCACTTTTTTATTGCCCACTGGGTAGGTAAGCATTTGTTTATTTTGTTGTTTAGGTCTGCATTGTAATTCATGCTGATGATAGTGCTGACAGATACAGTGTTACATTTGTAACTTGCATTTTTTTTTTCAAAAAAGCCATTTTACATGCACCTTGAGTTATACAATTGTACATGTACAATGTATTCCCACATTCCTTTAAAAAATTGAATGTTTGCCTTTTATCCTTTTCTATCACTTGTATTTAATTTTGGCTTCTTGTTGAGAAAGGATATTCAAGCTCAATCTGAATCTGGCACATTCCAGGGGGGGGGGGGGGGGTTCTAAGTTTTTAGATGCTAAAAAGAGAAGTGCATGATTTATAGAATTGCAATTTATGACTTGTCCTTCTTGCGAAAGCAGTCAAGTTTATGTAATTGCATTTATAGACCGTCGTGTGTCATCTCTAATATAAGTGTTATAAAGAAGAGTAAAGAGCACAGCTGTTGTTGACTTTACTCAAGGAGGGATATTGCAATTTCTCGTGGTGAGCATTTGTTTTCTTCATGTTTTGTTATATTTTCTGTATGCAGGACACTTGTTTTCAAATGAAGATTACAATCTTTGTGAGAAGGAAAATGGTGGCAGCTTTGGTATTGCCTCACTTTGCCTCTGTAAAATGAAAGTACTGTGATGGTAAAGAAGACAGCAGTGTTCAGTTTGCTGACATTGAGTGGTATAATCATTGTATGTTGCCCTTTCTATGAGAAAGAAAATGCAGTTTTTATGTTGTTTCACTTTGCCTTGTAGAAATTAAATTACTATAGATGATGTTACACCAGTCAGGATTGAGGAAATGTGATAAGTAAACTCCATTGTTTGTTGAAGTTGACTTTGCTTGAAAGAGTAAACGTAAAGCAAATGGATTCAGTGAAGTTTTACCAAATTTTTAAAACCTAATTATGATGTATTCGTACATACAGACTGTAAGAAGAAACTGTGATTATCAGTAGCACTCACTTAATGGTACATGTATGCAGTATACTGTATCATAGCCTGCAAATTTAATAGCTACATTGCATGTGTTCATTGGTTTGTTCACACTCACTTTTCCCACTTGTCTTTATCAATAGATGAACAATCTGTCGTTTGTCAATAAGTGAGCTACCACCCCCCCCCAAACTCACCATTGCTACATCATTACAATGTCCAAAAAAATTTGATGTCAAGCATATCAAAAGCTTTTGCAGCATAGAAGAGTATGATATACATAGGGTTTTGTACTTTATGAATGGATTTATCATATGTGTTGACTTAACTAATAGCATACATAACTACTTATTGAACTCAGTCCATTTTAAAACGAAAAACGATGTGCAGATTTGTGTGGAAGAAAATGGTAGTCTTAGGAGGCCATGACATTTTCACCTCACTTACATTTTTTTTTACATGATTTATAGTGACCAGTATCACTGTTCTGGGAAAACACAAGAGGCTTGAAATTTGTGTTTCTTTTTTGTGATTTTGACAAATCTTTTATGGTACGTGTACATTTTATTTTACTATTCAATTTGAAAATAGAGAATATTCTCATTCTAAATACTGTAAAAGTGGTTTCTTTCGCGGTGGTTTTATTTTCGCGCTTTGAGGTTAAACCGCGAGTTTAACATCACGCGAAAATGTTTTGAACTCGTCGCTTGTTACAACACTATCATTTCCGACCGCGAATTTAAACACACGCGAAAAAGTCGGCACCGATGGAAACCGCGAAAGTTTCTGTACGCGAAAGAAACCACTTTTACAGTAAGCAATACACATAAAGGGTCAAAAATCTTGAGATGAAGTTTCAAAGAGATTTCGTTTCATTAAATAACTATAAGCATCAACAATGAAGCATCAACTGTTCTTCATTTCAATTGTTATGAGAATTAGATATTACATTGTATATATTTGCATGGAATTTACAGGTTGTAGCTTCTTTGTCATGCAATGAATTACTGTAACACACCAAAAGATGCACTTGTATCATCCTTGAAAGCAGATCACAACACTATTGAAGTGTCCAACAAATTTTGGATCATTACAACAGTTACATGAAGCACCCACTGTGCCTCATTTCATTTGTTATAAGAATAAGATCCACACATATATGGAATGTAGCTTGTTATGCTGTAAGTTGTACACAATAAGTTAGGCCCCATGAAATACATTAATAGGCGAGTGCAATGAATGGCTTACTTGCCCATTCAAAGTATTGGGGGCACTTGCTCAAATTTGTGTCTTACGTTTGGTTGTCTCTGTGATTCAGTGGTACGACGCACTGCGAGCGGTAGCCCGTCTACCATTCGGACTGCCCCGTGAGCTGCGCAAGGCAGTGTGGCTCAGTCTGGCCGACAAGCACATCAAGCACCTCAAGCTGGACTGGGAAAAGACGGTGCGGGTCGCCTTCAATGACCACTCCAACCCGGATGATGATAAGCTTGGAGTGCAGATTGTCAAGGTAAATCCCCCATAGTATGCCATGCCCTTGCCTGTTTTCTATGCAAGTCACTTGACCCAGCTTGTTCCTTTTTTTTCTGTCTACTCCTCTTTATTCTGTCTTTTTCATGATCAATTGAGGAAAACAAATCTATCATCACCTGTCCTAGAAATCAAAAATGCTTCTGGTTAGTCCCTTCATTTGTTGTATGCCTGCAGATATTGACAAGATTTACAACATGTATCAGAATACCCCCCCCCCCCCAAAAAAAAAAAAAAAAAAAAGAAAAGAAAAAAAAAAGAAAAAAGAAAGAAAGAAAAGTTGCCTTCAGTGGTGGGTGGTACTGATTACAGCTTTCAGACGTTAATGTTTAAAAAATGGAAGCACAAGTGTTGGCATCGGAGATGTATTGTATGTAAACCAAGGTTAGTGGTATATAGATTGATTCAATCATAATTCTCAATATATAAACTTATTTTGTTGTAGTTATACTGCATTTGAATACTGCTTTAAGAGTAAGTTCCTCCCCCCGCCCCGGAATAGAGCTTTCATCAACCATCAGGTTAGGCCAAAAAAAAAAAGAAGGTTGTATTGGCGTAACATGAGATTTTCAAATATGGTCAGTCGGGCGGATTTTTTTTTTTTTTGCTACCTGCATTTTACGTGTAAAACTCGTGCTCAGTAAACAGTTACAACTGCTGCACCGTATGTGCTGTGTTCATCTATTCTACAAATCATTTATGAGGCCGATATTACTTGAATTATACCCTTCACAGAATTTAAAGATGATGAAATCCCTATCCTGAATGTTTTCACTTCATATTTTACTATTTTGACTTAGATAAGATGGATGCAAATTGACCCATATGTACGATCTTTTCATCACACACGGCGATCTCTAAAACAGTCCCACATATACAGATTCGTGTAAGTTCTCCACACAAGAAACCTATGGCAAAACTGTGCACAATACATTGCAGTCTGAATGCTTAAAGTATACACTGTATAAATCTTGATAGAGTACGCATCCGTGTTGGAAACAGATGACGTACTGATCAAGCGAGGCTATGCGAGGCGCTAGCGAGATCTCTCCGGAGCTCCCTCGTACATCCGATATCCCCAGAGCCGTTTCCACTTCCGGGTTTTTTGCGATCGTGATCGCAGTCAACAAGATACTTGATATCGATAGCAAAAAAAATAATAAAAAACATAGGGTCGGGCGGGTTACGCCAATACAACAATTTTTTTTTTTGGCCTTATGGTCATACTGTTCGTGTAATGAACACTGCACTCACACTAAGCTCCCTTTGCTTCTGATACTGAGTGAATTCCAACGGAATAGATTGATATTACTGTGCGGTGTGGCATAATCCAAGGTAGAAACCCAGTAAAATATATTCAGACATGAGTATTTTATTAATATTGTCTTGGTTGATCCATTGTCTATTCAAGAGGTGATTTCAAAGATGACCATAACCTCAAAGACTTTTGTTCCGATTTGGTATATAAAGTAAGAACTAGAGGATCATCGTGTGTACAGTATTTTGATGTGCGAACATAGCTGAAACAGTTGGATCTCACCTGTGTGACGTTATGAGAATAATGGTCAATGCTCTTGTGACGAGATAACCCATCAAACCTGTTGCGACTTTGATGCCCAATTGTTTTTGCGGCACCTCCCACCAGGATCTACACCGCACCGGCTGCAGTGGGTTCTGCGGCCAGGGGCGGAGGAAGACCGCGTAGTCCTCAAACGAGTCCTCCTGGCCTACGCCCGCTGGAACAAGTCCGTTGGATACTGCCAGGGCTTCAACGTGATTGCTGCCCTCATACTGGAGGTCATGGAGAGGATCGAAGACGATGCCCTAAAGGTGAGTTCCTCGCTCTAGTGCGCAGACAGGTGGTCAGTGGTCATCAGAGGGGTATACAAAACTGTTGGGCAGAAGGGTAGAATTCATTGGGATTGTAGGCACTCAGTAATCAAACTTTGTATAGGGCATGTCTAAATTAACAAATGGTCATGTTGTGTCCTAATATTGTGGCTTATACGATAAACTTACTACATCATGGAACAATCTATGGTGCCAGGGCAATATATATGCAGTAAAACAGACCCTTCAGTCTTTAGACAGTTGGAAGTAATTGTGAGTATTTGAACCGTTCTTCAGGTGGCTCCCTGAACGCTGAAATGTCTCTTCATTATCCAACCTACAGTAGCTTTCACATGTACAGAGGGTGCTTAATTTGAAACATGATTCTTATGATGCATCACCTGAATCCTGTTTCAAATTAAGCATTCTTGCCGTGTGAATGCAAACTGGAATCACAGAGGTCGATGTGAATCGTAATTTTAATTGTGTTTGAAATCTCGGTTCGGAGGTGTTTTTCAATCATGTTTCTCCAGAATTAAGCAGCAAAACAACTATGTGAACATAATTGACCTCCAATGGTGCTTTGGAGCGGAGCTTACAGCGACTTTTCAATGACTTCTGTAGAAAGACCGCACTCCTCAAGTGCAGGCTCAAAGCAGGCTACCTATGGCTCAAGAGTTTATTGATTGAAACTTTGAAATAAGCCAAACATTCTCTCCTCGCTCTGAAATTCAAAACTGCAGAATCCGAAAAGCCTTCCTCGGTCCTATGAACGAATGATGATTTGAATCACAATTGCAATCTTGTTTGTAATTCAGCATTCAAATTAAGCACTCTTGGTACATGTGAAAGCAAGGCAAGAGAGTATTTATAAAAGTCTCCCTCATTTGGGATTTGTACTATATACTTTTGTTCATTGATAAATGTCCCCCTGATAGCTCTCTGAAACCTTGCGGATTTGAGTGTAGAAATGCTGGCAGGTCCGGAAGCTTCCATGAGATTCAGCATGGCTGTGCGATTACATCATCAGTCCCATATGTTAGCTTTCTGTGGAATGGTGATTACAGCTCAACTCCATTTAAACTTCAGTCAGATGCATACTGATAAATTTACTGCATGATCAGATGTTCCTTTTATGTATCCAATATGTGGTGTGCCAAAGAATTTGGGAGTAGTACCCAAAATGATTCACTATCGAGCACTTTTCCCCCTATATGTGTGTGTTTTTCAATAGAATTTTAGTTGTGCCTTTGAAAAAGAAAGAAACATTATTTCTGCAATAGACAGTCCTCATTGAAATAAGTGACTTTTGATGATAATTCCATTATTGTTAATAAACTTAAAATCAGCTTTGAGGCTGGAATAACAAAGCAATGGAATAGGCCAATTAGATAAATGAGTGAGGAGGTTAAATGCAGACAGTTCCAGACAATGTCATCCATGAAAGAGAATGAGCTTTCTCATTCCAAATATCTTGTATTAATGTACATGTGAGCATGCATGTTTTTGTTATGCATTTGCTATTATGTCTGTAACAATAATTTAATGTACAACACTGTACATGCACTAGAACACAACAGCTTGAGAAGAGAGAAGAGTAGGGAGACAGAAAGAAAAAGAGAAGAAAGAACAAACAAACAGATGGACAGAAATTGATGCACAGAATGAAGTGACATATTGTTTATGCGAGCAGGAGCTTTGTATCTAGAGTGTGCTTAATTTGATTGCAAACACATCTACTGAATTCCCAGGGGAGGTGGCAGAGTTGAAATAATGGCAGAGTTGAAATAATGGCACAGTCCCTCGTATGAGAATTGGCATGCTGTAGCTCTGTAAGGTCATGTTTGTCACCTATCTTTGTTAGTCAGTCCTTTTATGAATCCTGACAAGGGATGGCAATAAATCAGGGATGGGTAGCAGTGAAGAGTGATCAAGAATGAATGAAAGAGACACAAAGCATTGTAGCATGTGTGCCTAAACGGGACTCATTGTGCCCCCAGATTATTAAAGTGTATCCGTCATCGAGCAAGGCCTAGCACTAATCATTCCTCATTTTAATCCCAACCCCCCCCCCCCCCCCCCCTAATCACCAAGATGCTGAAAGGAAGCTGAATAAACTGATGCCCTGGAGTCTCAATGTGTGCACACATTCAGTTGACATTATCCCTCCATGATAGAATAAGTTTGCTTACCCTTGAATGTCTTTGTTTGATAAAAAGCTTGGTGCTTCGTTGCACTGTCAAAATGACTGTGTCGTGGAATGCAAATAGTAATGCTGTCTCCTGATTGTTAGCATTTTCCTAGACAAGGAATTGGATGTGAATGTGCACAATGTTGTAAGGCATGTTTGTCTTCACGTAGGGTGTTTGCAGATGATTTTAATTCCTTGTCATTTGTTACCTCTACCAAGGAGGTTGTGTGATTGTTGGTGTTGGTTTGTCTGTTTGTCTGTCTGTCTGTTTGTTTTCAAAATCACTCAAAAAGTTGTAAACGGATTTGAATGAAACTTAAAGGATTGTTTGACGATGACAAAAAGAAGAGATGATTACATTTTGGTGGAGATTTAATGGATAACTGTCTGGATCCCAAAGTTTTTTAAAGGATGATCATAGGTAAATAGGGTCAGCGAATGAGAGAGTTCAAGCCGCAAAGTGTGTATATTTGAGATGTGCATATATATGCACACTGAGCGCACACTCGTGGCACAGCTTGCAGACACTGTGAAAGTAGAAATTTTCGTGCATTTCCCCCAACCAGAAGCTAGCGCAAAAATAAAAGCACGCGAATATTTTTACATGCCATTTATGTCCCAGGAGTTAATGTCCTGATTTCACGGAATCAAAAACACACGAAACTTATCTTACCCCGCCAAGCGCGAAAAATCACTCGCACGAAAATATCCACTTTTACAGTAACTGCTAATGAGATAGACTCTGCCGAGACACCACAGTAAGGCTTCTTTATCATTTGGGAATAAGGATGATTTCAGCATCTGTGTGAAATATTGTGGGATGAGCTAACTCCTTCAGTTCTAGATGGGGTTGTTCATCACATTCAGTGATAGTTCTGGTTTAGAAATAAGGGCGATTTTCAACATTCGCGTATGGGTGGAAATGAGCTGCTTGGCGGAGGTCTGCTCTCTCCAAGTGTTTTCCTTGTTTGTGGATGCTACATGACTACTAAACTGGCCAAAAATGACATGTTTCTGAACTTTTGTGAAGGCCATAAGTACTTTTCATTCTTTTCATATGAAACTAAAGCATTTTGTCTGTACTCTGATGTTTTTTTCAAAACTATCTTTTAAATAAAGTCACCATATTGAATTGCTTTATTGTACTAAACAACAAGTCCACTAACATTAATGTTGCATCATTTAAGTGAGTGCTGAATGCATACTTTTTTTTTCTTTCTATTTTTATTATTTATTTATTTATTTATTATTATTATTATTTTTTTTTTTTTTTTTTTGGGGGGGGGGGGGGGGGGCCTGCCAAAAAATTCCCTTTTTAAAACCAGAAGAAAAAAGTAACAATTATTTGAATGGCTACTTGCATGATACAAGTTCCCCAGTAAGCGACCGGGCATTACAAAAGACATTTGTTCTGCTTGCAATATCAGGCATTTTTGAAAGTTCCTATTCTTGTTATGCATCACAAACAAAAACACCCATTTCTGTTTACTTGCTTTATATTGAATTGCAGTTATCCCATTAAAGTTTAAAAAAAAGTAGAAAAGGGAGTAGGAGCATTCTTGGCAGCTAACGTACAATATACCTGGAAAGGTACTGTACACCTGCAGTATGTGCATGAATTGATAATCACCTTGTAGATGATTAGTGAATTCATTATTTTGTTTCTGCTTTTTGTAGGGCAAATGAGTCTCATTAATTGTGCATTACATTCATGGTTATTAGTATTTTGCCAGTGTTACTCGCTATAGCATGAATGCTATTTAAAGGGGCATTCCAGACGATTTTCATAATTTCACATCATGTAGTACATAAATCAACAGCTCCATGTATAGATTAGTGGAATTAATTGTGGTCCTTGAGCAGAGAAACCAATACTCTGAAAAATCTGAAACAAATTACACTGAACAGTGTTGATGACATTGGAGCCTCACATATTTCATAAATGTAACAGTGTAATTCTATTACAATAGCGCTTGGCGACAAGTTCACCTATGTAGAATCTAAGCATGCCTTCTTCTTTTGTTCTGCTTCCTTGAGCCCCAACTCATGCATTCTTATGTTGAGGCTGCCATGTCATAATCCTTGTTCATTGCAATTTGTTATAAATTTTGAAAGCATTCTTATTCCTCATCCCAATCACTATAAATTTTGAAACTCTGTACTCAACATAACTTATCATGATTGTTCAAATGTAATAGTCTGAAAATCATCCAGAGATCTTCTTTGAGGTGGTATGTGTAGGGAATAGTCTAATAGCAGATATCAGAAAAGTACAGCAGGGGAAATTTTCAGAAATTTTGAGGCTAAATTGAATTTAGGGTCATACAACTGACAATGAAAAATGTTGGCAGGTCAGTAAAAATGGAATACTGTAGAGCAATTTGTCTTTGAACTGTGTGTGGAGTTTACTGTGATGATTTGCAATAGTATATTTTCACCACAGAAGAGCTGCGATTTCTGTCGTGTAACTTCCAGTCAAATTTTAGAGATCTGTGTTTGAATCACTCTCGAGATTGAAGCATCCTCCCTCCCTGGGATAGCCCTGATTCAGTCAACTATTTTGATTATTTGTACATAGGTGATGATCTTCCTGATAGACCACGTGCTGCCCGACAGCTACTTCGCCAACAATCTGAGGGCACTCTCCGTAGACATGGCCGTCTTCAGGGAGCTGCTTCACTTTAAGCTGCCTGAGCTGGCTCAGCACCTCGACAAACTACAGAAGTCCGCTAATGACGGCTTGTCAGGTATAAACTCCTTTTCTCCTACAGTGAATCTTACAAATGTTTTTGTGATAACCAGTCACCTTGATTTCAAATCAAATGAGTTAATTAAACTGTTTTTTTAATTTTTTGGCATGTTTCTGACTGTTGCTTGCAATATCTGACCATATGATTGCATATTCCTTTTATTTTCGCTGATGATTTTCCTCAGTCTTCTGTTTTATGTTTGTTTTGTGATTTACAAAGTCTAGAGACCTGAATATTACTTGTAAACCTAGCAGACTTGGCTTCATTCTTTAAATGTTAGCCTTGTAAAAGTATACACACTAAAAATTGTCTTTGCCAAAATATTATAAATCATTTGTGAAATGTGATACAGAGTTCTTAAGACGACTGCTGTTTGAGAGTGAACGTGAGGACTTTCGAGTGTGTTTCAAAACCTTCCCTTGTGGATAAAGGGTATTATAGCAATAATGAGATAACATTATAGAGATAACATTACTGAGGCCACAAGAAAGGTGGCAACCCCTATTTACCGTAACCAAGAGTGCTGTCAAATGGAGAGAAAGGTCCATTTTACAGGCAGCAGCCATGCTCTACATGCCACCAATTTCTGTATCATTGCTGTAGTTGATGAGCATTGCTGCATTTACGAGTAGTAGGGGAATAGCGTGGTCTAAATATAGCTGCAGTCATGTCCTTGCTTTCATGAATTTATTATCGAAATGACATCAGTCAAGCCAGCAAGTCATGTGATAATTGCTCACAAATGATGCCAATATTTCAGGGAAATGGGAATTTTTTATTCTCTCAATATTCAACAAGGAGGCAGATTGATATCGCGAAAATGAGGAGTGATACTATAACTTCTCAATGAAGAATTGAGTGATTGAGTCATGCCACCTTCACAAAAAGAGATTACAGTGGCTTACACAGTGTTTACAAAATATGTGTATTGTACAATCATGCTATAAATATCACATACATATATATGTTAAATGGCACAAAACAAAACTTCATCAAAAATATAATCAACCATTACATACACAAAGGGAGAAACAGTGATAAATCACAGTTTGAGCTCATTCTTCTGCAGGTACATGCATCAGATGGAAACCATCACTCAACCCTCACAGCTCTCATTGTTCAAGAATTGTGGTCATGTGATATTCTTATCGCATTACATGCTTACACTGTGCATGTATTGTCACACTATCATTTATTGGTGATGCTGTTTGTGGGTCCATGCAACAGGTAGCTACGAGCCTCCCCTGACCAACGTGTTTACCATGCAGTGGTTCCTCACCCTCTTTGCCACCTGCCTCCCCAAGAAGCTGGTCCTGCGGGTATGGGACACCCTCTTCCTGGAGGGGTCGGAGGTCCTCCTCAGGGTGGCACTGGCCATCTGGGCCAAACTCTCACAGTAAGTTTGACCAATGTTTGAGGGTTTTTTATGCCTCCGCCACGAAGTGGTGCCGGAGGCATTATGTTTTCGGGTTGTCCGTCCGTCCGTAATGAATTTTGTGGACAAGGTAACTATCAAAACCTGTTGAGGTATCCTAATGAAACTTGGCATGTATGTGTATTAGGGGGTGAAGTTGTGCCTATCAACTTTTGGGTGCACGTGCTCAAGGTCAAAGGTCAAAAGGTCAAGGTCAAATACATAAAATTTCACTATTTCCACCATATCTATGCAATGCCAGAAGATATTTTCTTGAAACTTAGTGTATACATGTATTACCCAATTTAGATTCTCTGGTGAAAGTTTGGGTCATGAGGTCAAAGGTCAAAGGTCAAAAGGTCGAGTAAAAGTATTAAAACTTCTTTTTTTTCTCTCTGTAAATTGGAAAATTGTACAAGGTATCTTCATGGAACATAGTATATACATGTACTGACTGGCAGTGATTATCTAGAGAATGTAGGGTTCATGGGGTCAAAGGTCAGGGGTCAAAGGTCAAGTGCAGCACATCAAAATTTTACTATTTCCCTCATGTTCATGCAATGCCAGCAGGATTATTATTTTTTTTTTTACACTTGGTGTATGCATGTGTAACCTAATAGAAATTCTCTGGAGAGTTTTTCTTTTTCTTTTTCTTTTTTTTTTGCCTCAAAGGTCAAAATGTCAAAGATCAAGTGAAAGTGCTGAACTAACTTTTCCTCCATATCTCAGAAGTGGCTCGATTTATTGTGAAATTTACTGCATATTTATGCATGTTCTACCTGAAAGTGATTACTAGTATCTTATGAATTTTAGGGTCAAAGGCCAGATGAACATGGTAACAATTTACTATCCAGTACAGAAATTGCACTTTTTCTCCATACCGGTACCATGAAAATTACTCAATGCATAAATGTATGAATGGGTCAAAGTCAAGTTAAAGTCCTTAAATCCCCAAATACATGCTCTCCTATTCATCCAATTAAACCAAGGTCAAGGAAAGTGAACTTTCAACACATTTGTGACAAAGTTGTCATTTCAATATTTTGCCAGTTTTGTGAAAATGTAATCACACATTGTCCACATGTACTATCTAGACCTATTAGGAAAATCATGCATTATGGCGGAGGCATACCAGTCGCCATAGCGACATTTCTAGTTTTGTTGTTGTCTTTTTCCTTCAAAATATGACACTTCAAAAGCTAGACAAATAAAGGTAAGTAGTGCTTTGAAGATAAGATGCTGAAATACCTCCAGGCCTTTTCTTTGAAAGCTGTCAAAAACTGAAGCTCAGATGAGCTATGATCAACAGAAAGGGTCAGCAAGGTATAAGAGTCATTACCAAAGCAGCCATAGCCTCACATTAGCATGAATCTGCTTTGGGGAATTGTTGAAGTTGATTCTATGATGTAAGTTGAAACAAACTGCATAGAGTATCAGAAAGAGAATGTGTGAAGTAGGATTGTGGAGAAAATGTGTGAGATGTTGCACATCAGACATTATCTAAAACGTATGTAAAGTATGAAGAAGATTCAGAGATAATTTAGGGGCGTAACCATCCATGACTAAAAATATGAATAACCAGTCCCTTACTGTATGTCACTAACATTCTTATTTCAGGCCTCTTCTAGAGATCAAGAGTGCCGATGAGTTCTACAGCCAGATGGCGGTGCTCTGCAGCGAGATGCTCCAGAACCAACTCATCGATGGTGACGACCTTGTACAGGTGAGATCAAACCTGCACCTCCTTGATGCCCTTTATGTGTGCAAACTCCTAATGCAGACTATTCTATCTCACTTGTTCTATTTGTGTGTTTGTTACTTTTTGCTACTGTATCTTAATGCATGCATTATTCAGAAGTAGCCCAATGAGACTTCTGTGTCTGCTTGTAGTGCTTGTATGAAAATACAAAATTTGTCTGGATTTGGCAAGGTCAGTAACCAATATGGGTTGCACAATAACTCATTAAGCATTACTTATTGTAATCAGATATGTGCAAGGAAAAAAAAGAAAAAAAAAACAAACTTTGCAATAAATGATATGTATTTTTGTGTTGTTGTTTTTTCTATCTCTTTCTTTCTGTGTTTGAGTAGGAGAATGGTTACTGCCTTTGGTAGCACTTGACCCCAAAAACTTATTTACGATGGAAAGTGCATTCTGTGTCATGCAAATACAGTAATCTTCCAGGGTCATCCCTCATATTCTCAAACAGCTTTTAGCAAGCTCGATAAATATCCTGCCTGAGTGAGTTTGCCAAATTTGAAAGGTTCAAGGAAGCCTTTCTGCAGCATGTGGAACAAAATCCACACAAAAACAAAACATAAACCACCCCCTCAAAACAACAACACTAATCAAATCTACCAGCTAGAAAGTCTTTCGGATGGATTAGTGGACTACCAGCATTCATACGCTAGACTCCTGAGCACAGTTCAAAGAGTCACTCCCTGTATTCATGAGCTTACTCATCAGGGTGTAATACTTGTTGTGTGAAAAGCAGTGTACATGCAGAGCTGTCAACCAGACTGAACAGCATGTCATAACTATTGAGTGTGGACACATACCTATAATGTGGCATTTAATTGAGCATGTTTTAGAGATGCATACCTGTACTGCATTTAGGACATTATTCTGCCACTTTAGTTGTTAGTAGTGGGTGAGGAGGGGGGAAGAAAACCGAGTGTGGGGTAGAATCATCAGCTTTGTCTTTTTTATGCCTCCGCCACGAAGTGGTGCCGGAGGCATTATGTTTTCGGGTTGTCCGTCCGTCCGTACGTACGTCCGTACGTACGTCCGTACGTACGTCTGTACGTCCGTACGTCCGTACGTCCGTCCGCTTTCGTTTACGCGATAACTTGAGTAATATTGACTTGAATTGTACCAAACTTGGTCCAAGTATAAAGTATGATGGGGCAATTAGTTGATTAGATTTTTGGTGAAATCGGCCAAAGGTCAAAGGTCAAAGGTCAAGGTCAAATCATGAAATTGTATCCGTTTACACGATAACTCAAGACTGGATCAAGCAAATTTCACCAGACTTTGTTGGAGGATGATGTACGATGGGACAATTACTTGATTAGTTTTTTAGTGAAATCGGACAGAGGTCAAAGGTCAAAGATCAAGGTCAAATCCTAAAATCTATCTGTTTACGTGATAACTCAAAACTGGATGAAGCAGCTTTCACCAAACTTGGTCCAAGGATGATGTATGATGGGACAATTAGTTGAGTAGATTTTAGTAACATTGGCAAGAGGTCAAAGGTCAAAAGGTCAAGGTCAAATGCTAAAATTGTTGCTATTTCCCCAATATCTATGCAATGCCCAAGGGTATTTTCTTGAAACTTGGTGTAGACATGTACTACTGCATAAATATTCTCCAGAGAGAGTTTCATGTCATAAGGTCAAAGGTCGAAAGGTTAAAGGTTAGGTGAAAATGTTGTAATATCACTTTTCTCACAAATGGTTCAATGTATCTTCATGGAACTTGATACATACGCATGTACTGACTGGCAGAGATTATCTAGGGAATTTAGGGGTCATAGGTCAATAGTCATGGGGTCAAAGGTCAAGGTCAATTCCTCAAAATTTTACTATTTCCCTCATACACTAGTATATGAAATGCTTGCATTATTAGTTTTAAAACTTAATATATACATGCATTACCTAATGGAGATTCTCCAGGAAATTTCCAGCCAGAATGTCAAAGGTTAAGGGTCAAAGGCCAGGTTTCAATGCCCCCCCCCAAAAAAAAAAAAAAAAAAAAAATCTATTTTGTACTGTAATTACACTCTTTCTTCATACCTTGGAAATTACTCAATGCGTAAACTTATAAAAGGGTCCGTCAGAATTCAAGTAAAAATTTTTAATTCCCCAAATATGTGTACATGCACTCTTCGACAATTATAGCAAACCCAGTTCAAGGAAAGCGGACATTCAAGTCATTTCTGACAAACCTGTCATATCAGTATTTTGCCAGTTATGTGAAACTGTCATGGATCACACATTGTGAAGACATTGCACTATACGCCCATTGGGAGAATCATGCATTATGGCGGAGGCATCAGTCGCCATAGCGACATTTCTAGTTTAACCCTACTTCAGAAGAATGAGAGCAAGCACAACACTAACAAACCTATATACACCAACAGAGGATGTGTACAATAAGTAAAGAAGCTTCATCCATAGTTGACCATGATTGCTGTGACATGTGACATGAGGGAGCTTAGAGTTCAATAATCTTTTCTTGAGGAAAAAATGATTTTGCAATTTTTTAGACAGTGGGGGAACTGATCCAAGACATGCAAATCAATCAGGTATTACAGTTGCTGTATGATAAGATGACTGCAGACAATATGAAATATGGACTATGATCTAAAGCAATTTCCTTGTAAATACCAATCTTTCATCATCATCATGAATCAAGGTTCTCGTGAACATGATTTTGAAAAATGAATGAAGTGCTTGCCTGTTTTCTCTGGTGATTTCCACTAACCATATCTACCCTTTGAATTGTGCTCCATGTGCTATTGCATTAGAGATAGGAGTGATAAGACAGACGTGTTTGCAAGAAAACCATTGATGCGCTCACTCCTCATCAGATGAATGCAGTCATGCATTCAGGATGATGCATTCACTGCAGCAGTAATGCCACTGTAGAAGGGGTTGTTGTTGTGTTTTTTTGTTGGTATGTGATGTTCGGACAGTCTCTGCATGCATTGTTTGAATTGAAGATTCCCTGCACATGATTGATAACAGAACCAAACAAATGAACTGTCTAAAGCAAAAGCTTGCTTTCTTGCAGTACTGATAACATGATTATCTAGTATTTGATTAATCATTGCTGGGTAACAGCATCCTTAATTCCACTATATTCCGTGAATATCTTAGGTACAGTGTAGGCTGTTCCATTCATTTTGATGATATAGCTGTGCTAATGGTACAGGTATACACTGAAGGACAGATAGTAAAAATATCTTAATTGGTAGCTGGAGTTTAATATATTCTGTGCAGTATTTTAGAACCGAGACATTTGAACATACAGTCATTAGGATTGCTTGTAGTGTGTGGAGTTTCTTGTTTGTAGTAAATGCCTTTCTTCTGACATGCCATCTGCTTGTTCATTGCAGACAATCTATTCCATGGCATCATTTCCGTTCCCCCATCTCAACGAAATCCGCGAGAAGTACATGTTTAGCATCACCCCCTTCTCGCCCCTGGGGGCTCTGGAGAAGTCGTCGGCCATCGACACGAAAGTGCCCTCGTCGGGTTCGGCCAAGCTCAAGGAAGGCTCCCGAGGTTACTCCCAGCCAGCGGGAAGCCACAGTGATGAGGAGGTTGAGCTCTTTGATGAGGAGGACCTGACGAATATGACCTGCTTCACTGGGCTGTTTCCCCCAACCTCACCTTATCGCATCCAAGATGGCAGTAAGTAAATGGCCTCATTGACGGCCTTGCCGTGTAGACATGTGTCAGCAGCACAAGCATACATGCTTATGATATCCATGCTGAATATGTCTTAAAGACCTCATCGCATGGGTATATCATGGAGTGGAAAGGCTGGCGTGGCTCAAATATATTCAAGAATCCCTGTAATGAATTGTGCACAGGTTTAGCACTGATCTCTGTGTAAGTTCATACACAGCCGAAAAATCTTGACTGCAGGGCTGCCAACTCTCACGCATTGAGCGTGAGACTCACGCAATTCAACCAATTTTGACTGTCTCACTCTGATTAATGAAATCTCACGCTAAACCCCCAAAATGGAATGTACATGACTACAAAAATAAATATATCTCTAAATTCTCTGATACTCTGAAATAGTCCGAATATCGATATGCCCACGCCCAAAATTTCGAGATTTTCCCCCGCGGGTGTAAAGCTTAACCAATAATAATCGTTTTCGGTTCGCGCGCAAAGACGAGCTATTGAATTACGATTGTTTTCTACCTATACCACGTGAGCGTAGCTTGTACTTTTGGCAAATTACAGTACATGTATGGCTATGACGTGTGCTTTACATCGCTTTACTTAGAACCTCTTTGCTTTACATACACTGACTGTGTACGTAGTACGTGCGTACGTACGGCCGCACAGCAGGCCGCCAGGCGCTAGTCGCTAGCCAGGAGGTCGCTCCGCTCCCTCGCAGTGTCTCACGCCAAACTCTCACTCAAGGTTGGCAGCCCTGTGACTGGAGTTGACCATTACTGATGAGTGTACACATCAATGCATATATTCGCTGACCAGTGCTATTTGTGGTTTTCGAATGCATGCTGGTGGGCAGTGAATGAATCGGACCACCCATGAATCCCAACACTACTGGGTCTTTACCTTGTGATTGTTCTGTCATCTGTCATCTGGCTCATGCTATCATGTTATATTTCTGTGATTGTGTGGAGACTGGAATTAGAAACCTGGTTTAAATTCATAAATGACATCCTTGTTTTTTGATGAAGCAAAACTTACTTCATTCATCCATTTGTGACCAGCTACAACAAAAGGATCCTAAAGTCGCTGACGGGTGAGCCGAGAAAATCGAGTTTGAAGTCAGATCACCAAAATCTGTCAAAACATTCGGATTTCTTTTTTTCACATAATTTTGTAGTCTAATGTATCTTCTATCATCTGCCGAAATTTCGAAGCTAAATGATCAAAGTAAAGGCCTAAAAATAGCATTTTTCTGGGCTATGCTCGGCTCGCCCGTCAGCGACTTTAGGATCCTTTTGTTGTAGCGGGTCACATTTATTCTATTCATGCATTAATTGTGCAATCACAGTACTTTAGGCAAACCTTCAAGGTAGAGTTAACGGGTGCAGTTGGGCTGCCTTGATCATTATGGGAGTCCCCAAAAACCAGTAAAGATAGTTAGTAAGAATAATACTTGTGAATCATATATTCTTAGACCATTATTGTATAATACATATCTTGTGCACAGTTGTTCTGAATCATTGTGTGAAGTCAATTGCCTTCCTCAATTATTGTTTCGTTCAGGAAAGCGTTAAAAAAAGGAAAAATTCCAGTTTGACTTCCATTCACTTACTGTCACATGACCGTGAGCGAGTACCAGGTCATGGCTTCCTCCCTCTTTAGTAGATTAACCTTTACTGCATTCACATCAGATGATTAGTGGTTCCCTGACCTATGACTGCCCTTTGTCTCCTGCACAAAGAGTCTGCTCACTGGAGCGTGCCAACTTCTTTGAACCCAACCTTGTCAGTTTAATGGCAGTTTGTAAGTCCACAGACCACATTGGGAGAGGTTACGGATGAATGGTTCCCAGGGTTTGATTTGTAATCATTGTGGATTTGAGTAGAGTTGAATGAAGCTTTGCTGCTTCCGAACCTTGTGGGACAGAATATTACTTTGAGGTACGTTGAAGATCAAGTTCCTTCTGTTGTATGAACCTGTGTGCTAACAATGCCAGTGTGTTTGGTAGTCTCATGAAAATTATTGTTATTGTTTTCTGTAGAAACTCTGGTTCATGCCTACATAAATATATTGGAGTGAAGTCACAAACTAAGGCGGTAGAAATGTATTCCATGGATTATGCAAAATTTTATGGGTGGAGTGTATGAAAAATGCCACATACGACACGGGATGAGTGCACGCTGACATGTGCATGTACAAGGAATGTCTCCTTCATGTCTGTTTTATTAATACATGGACAAAATTTACACAATGAATTAAATTTAGATTTCCAATGTGAACTAGGGCCTTTGTGCTGATGGTGTATTTTACACATGATTTTACGTGGCAGGATTACGTGCGACATGAACACAGAATAGTATGAGTTTCGCTTTGAGAAGGATACGAATCTTCAGTCTTACAAATTTATCTGAATGGATGTCTATTGAGTACTAGTTGTAAGCTGAACATGCCATCTGTATCCTTCCCTTCTTCCAGCTGAACGCCAAGAGTCTACGGCTATTGCCGCCGACGACATCGCCAAAATCAGCCCCGGTGCATACGGCACAAGTTCAGAGGACCTGAGCTCCCTATCTGCTGCCCTCATGGAGAGAATGACCATGGACGTCCAGTCACTGAAGAAGCAGTACCTGCGCATCCAGCGACGGCAGATGAGGGCGCACGTCATATATGGCCCGAGCAGTATGAGTGGCAAAAGAGGCAAGTCATTAATTCTTTTTAAGAAGCTGCAAGCTTGGACTGGCTGGTGCATCACGTATTTCAGAACAAATGCCAAGAAATTGTTGATGATATAGTGAATGTGAATCCCAGTATATTAAACATGACATGTAACACTTAACTGCAAGTCATATATGTTGTTAACACTGCAGAGAGATATACAAATGTATGTTGGACAGCCTCATGGTAAAGTTTTTTGTTTGTGTGTTTTTTACCTTTATTGAACATGTAATTTGTCACTATTTTGATGACCAGAAGTATGAGTGATTGTTGTCTATTTTTGCCTCCAGACATATATTCCATGATGATGTCTTTAGACAGTTTGGAATTTAGAAAAGAACTGAGCACTCTTCTGTAGTTTTATTACTTGATTTTGCTGATATTTCTGGCGTGCACTTAAGCATCTATAGACAAAAATGTGTCAGTGTGAGTTTTTGTTTGTTTGTTTGTTTTTCACTCCCGTGCTATTTACATTTATCTCATATCAAATCAGTACTCATTGTTTCATCACTTCTGACATTTTCAGGAAGTTTCCATTAGAATTATGAAAAGCATTGAAAATATGAAAATGGATATGTAAACAAATGTAATACCCCCATACATTTGACACATGTGCCATTGATGATGTTGTTTAACCCCGTTGAGGACGAGTCCCAAGTATAATCGGACAGGTGTCTAGGGGAAATGCATGTTGTAGCAAAATCAAAGCGTCCTCAACAGGTTAAGAAGGGCATGCTTTTCTTAACCATCTGTCAAAGGATAGCAGCATACAGATAAATCTTTAGCTACATGGAGACTGTAGCTCTTGTCAAAAATGCTATTTTACAAACTCAATTTAGACAGGTATATATGAGGACCTTATGTGTGAAGCATCAGTAGCAAATTTTAGTAGCATAAATTTGTCAGTACATCTGTTGCCACTGCGCTTCACTATGTATGCTCTGTTGCACAGCTTTGAATTAGAAACGGTAAATACATTCTAATGATATTTTTGTTCTCATTGTTGACCTGGACAGCTTTGAAATCTCTGTCGGACAAGAAGAACCCGGCGGTCGCCATTGAGAGTCCAGCTGCGGTCAACCACTTGCTTCTGGGCAAGACAAGCCTTGGAAGGAAGAATGCCAAATTTGCCTCCACCCCTCAGATAGCACCGCCACCCAAGAGGGTCGATGAGAAGGAAACGCCCATCAAACGCGTTCACATCAACACCAAGCCCAACGTCAGGCAGCTTGCTCTCTCCCAGGACAAAGAAGAGGAGAACGTTGGGGTGAAAGAGGATGAGAAGCAGGACCAGTGTGAAAGGGTCATCAGTCCTGTGGATGGTGTCACTGGCCAACGTCCGGCCACAGAGGGAGAAGAAAGGTCGTCAGTTGACGATGAGAGGGAACAAGGGCACCAGAGTCCGTCTTCCACGAACAATGGCAACTCATGCTCCCAAGAGTCTGCGGAGCCTGTTGTAGGTACTCTGATCGACTTGGACGATGGTAATAACAGGTTCGGATGTCACACCACTCACGGCAGTGAAACTTCTGAGTGCAATGGCTTGGGGGTGAAGCATTCTAGCAGTCTTGGTGACGTGTCTGTCTCCAGAGAGGATAGTACTTCCGGGTCAGCGCAAGACCTGAACGCAAACAAGGTACCTGGCGATTTACCCGACCATCCTGAAGGAGAGAAGGGCGTGTCAGCCTTCAGGTCCCCCAGGGCAGGAGGCATCACTGGCAGTAGATCCATTCCAGACTTTAACTGTGCCGTGGAGACATTCAAGCCGAGCATCCTGAGGTCCTCGTTGCGGAGGCACTCCGAGGCTTCAGAGCCCACCAGCCTGAACGACAAGAAGCCGTGGATGGAACCCAATGGCAGTGTTGGTAACAAGGATAGTGTCAGTGCTGATCTCCCCCAGAGCTTTGCCTCCAGAAGACGGCAGAGTAGCAGCAGCTCCAGCTGTGAGGAGCCAGTGTCACCGCTGGACAGAGTCGTCTTCAATCCCTTCCCCAAGAGGGCGCTACACAGCTCCATGAACAGGACCCGCACGCGGATGAAGTTGGGTCTGTATCCAGGTCACAACAAAGACGCAAAACTTGACTCTACGACAAAGGACGGTCGTGCCGAGCAGCTTTCACAGGATTTCAAAAGAACAATAAAACTCAGCAGTTGAGGTATTTGTCATGATTTCTGAACGACAAGATGTGTCAATTTATAATTATTCGCAAGCATCAAAAGTATACAAAGTTTGAGATATCTATAGTTTATATTTAAACCACGTATCTTCCTGAGCTGTGACCAATATTGTGAGTTGTGTTTCTTATTTAATCAGATATTTAGAATGATAGCAAAAACGACAAATTTGTTTAGACACGTTCAATCACAGTGCATATTTCATGATGTAGGCCTAGTAATAAGGGTGTAAAAGACGCTGAAGTGATACATATGACAATCTATATGATGTAAAGTGATCATGAAATCTCCCGTGTCTTCCTGAAGTGTTCACATTCTTAAAATATTACAAGGATTGTATGCACACTTCACTGTTGTCTGTGACACCCAATCAGGAGGTGTCACAAATTTATAGAACAACACAGAATGCGAAAACTCAATGCTTGTGATGCCTGGAAAATTCCAAACTGGCTACTTTAATCCTTGAAGGAGATATGCCTTTTCCATGGACATTGCTTATGTTAATGGATTTTCATTTTTGTGTAAGCCACAGAGACCGAAGCAACTGCATTTGCATCTCGAGTTACATTGCAAAATTTTCAATTTATTACTGACAGTGCATTAAACAATGCTACTGTTATGGTTTTAGGTTTTAAATGAGGAGCAAGCAACCCTAGGAGTGTAATGGTCAAACCTATTTTGAACTTGCTTTTCTTCTTGAAATGCTTAAAAGTCTCTTCACATTATGTAACCCCGAATGAAAAATTGACATTCTCTAAACCTTTTTTTTTTTCACTGATGAAAATAAGGGCCTATATCTCAGTGGTTGCATTTTTTTTTCTTCTCGGTGTATACTTAATCCAAAAATGCTTGATATTCTGTGTCTCCAGAGACCACTTAAAAAAAAAAAGAAGAAGAGAGAAATGATCTCTGTAAACAGGTGGCCACTATACACAGATTGTCCACCAATTTTACGTACTACACATATTATGTGTAGTGAACATCCACAGGACTCATACCTAGTGTACCTTGCACACATGTACATGAATGTATCATAATGTATGATATGACTAAATTTTCTGTCGAAGCAGCAAGTGAGTCCAAACACCTTCATTCATTCATATTTCTCTTCTGTTCTTCGTTATTTTAGTTTGCCCTAAGAGGGGCCAATATGTGAAATTCAGGGATTGGAACACACAGAAAGTGACTCAATCCATGAATATTAAGAGCTGAACCGAGTGTTTTGGTGGCAAATTACATAATGTAGTGTAACATCGACTGCAGGAGACAAATTGTGTGGCAGACAGATGGCGACTATGCACAGGGTCATTTGCCCATATTAATTTCTATGAGGGCATTTTTTTTTAAATGGCTGCTGAAGGCAGTGTTTTGCTAGGGCAGGAATGACTGTTCTTGGTTTTCATTGTTGGGTAGCAATAAGATACTTTTATTGTTAGTGGCAATAGTGCAAGGGGCACAAACTGACATGACTGAGGAAATGAGGTGTCTCATCTTTTGTGTGGCTCATTCTCACACTAAACCTCTACCTGGTTCTGTGTTTGTGTAAAGAGCCATGAAGCCAGTAAGTATTCAAGAGAAGAACGCATTCTGATTGGCATTCCTGTAGATACCTATTCAACTGATTATTGTTTCAGTATCGTGTAAACATGTATGAAGGGGCCTGACTTTGTAATAATTCTTTGGAACGGCCCAATTCTCTCATTTTGAGCAAAGAGCAGCATCATAGTCCGGAAACAAACAGACAAAAGATTATAAAACAGAACAAAACGAAACAGACATTTCTAGTTTGGTGCTGTAATGTAACTCTTCACCATCATGGCACTGGAGACATGGGTTTCCATTTACTCAAAAATATTTTTCGTTACTCACGATGATTTCAGCAACCTCACCTTGAGATGCTGTGTAAGGAAACATGGTACATCCACAGACAATATCTTCAGATGCAGTGCTTTTAGATTTGGGATACAAGGTTATTGGTCTTGTGTCAAGTTGGGAAAGCTTGTCATTTCATATTTCAAGCAATAATGTAAAGTACCGATAGTTTTCAATAAATTTTGATCAAATATATACATATATATTTATATTTTTTTGTTTCTATTCGGTTGATTCTGGATAGATTTGGTAAAGGTCAAATGTCAAGGTCAGGCTGATACAGAGATAATGTTATGGTTGATTTTGTAGTGTTTTTACGCATAGAAAAGTACCATTGAGACATAGGACAGCATACAACGGTAGATAGTTGAAATGGTGATATTTCTCTTGTGTTGCAATCTCTTATGTGTCTAATCAACCAACTGCAACAGATTAGATTTTTTTCTCTTTTTTTTTTCACCCTATTGTCTCTCTACCATGGCTTAAGAAGTCACTACCTGACTCAAACAATCTTCAAAGTGTAACTTAAATTCACTGCAAAATCTCAACAGGAAGTTTTGCTCAGTCACAATTTTATCTCTTTTTCCATAAGTGAAAAATGCATAGTGGAAGATAGAGATTTTTGCGTGCATTTTCGATGATGTTAGAGGCAGCAGTTTTCTATGGCAGTACCATGGCTGCAATAAATGCCTTGACCCAGAGAAAGATCCAGGCATCTGCAAGTACATTGAGTATGTGTGTTCCTCTAAAATAAAAATATCATATATCATATATCAATACTGTTTTTTTCTTGAATGTCAAATATAAAACCTTGTTTCTAACCTTATGCCACAAATGCTAATACTATGTTGTCTGTAATAGGAATTTCTAGTGAAGTATTGTTGTTTTCATGACTAGCAGTTCCAAGACAGAAAGTGAACAGTACTTTGATATTTTAAATGACTTTGGTGGTAAATTTGTTGTTTTCACCAGCCTCTCGGAGGAAACTTTGTCCTGTTAGTGGCATGTCAGGGCATTGTTTTCATTTTCATGAAGTCGGGCATTTTCAGGCTTGTACTATTTTCATCTTGTGCAATAATTCACCATTCCATCTTTTTTGTGTAAGTAGAGAGCAAAGTTGAACCCACATCTGAATATTTACTCAAATGTTTTAAGCAAGAATCTAAGAGATATTTACCTGCTATGTGTCATTCCAGATATTTTTTACTTCACAGCATGAGTTTGACTTGTTTGTGGCCATAAAGTATATTACTGGTAACCCATGCCTTTGGATGTAAGATTTCGCTTGAAGAAAATGCTAAACGAGCCATGATATATGTTTAAAAAACTTTGCATATCAATATTAGCTTGCTTTAATGGGTGATTGAAGCCAGTGTGTATACTCGTAAGAATTCCTAAATCATTTCACTTTGTGCACAAACATGTATAGGAGAGCCTTTGCTTGTGCTTTTAATGGCGGACACTTGGCTGACTATGACTACTTGGTTATGTAAAATTGATTGGCAATGTAATTTCACTGTGTAATACTTGGCTGATTAATGTTTTACCAACACACTGGTTCTTAGGGGTCTGTATGTGGCAGAAATTCATACCTAGTGACCAATTTAAAAAGTAGATGGTTGAAAAAAGTGAAAGTTTCCAAGAAAGAGTCAAAGAGAGAGGAAGATAAAATGGATGACCTGATGATAAATAGGGCACGCACAAGCCAGATAATGTGTGTTGGGCTTACATGCAAGTCTAAGTTGTACTTTTCACCATTTGAAAGTGAAAAGAGATAAGATTAACATCAGAAATCTCATTTAATTAAAAAATAATGATTCCAGAAAAAAAAAAAAGGCGACATTATACCGTGTAAAACAACTCCTCAATCAAAACTGAATATGTGAAACCCAAAGCCAAATTTAATTCTACCGAGAGTCAAAGAATTTAGGTTTCAGCTTTTTACCTGGCCTGGGAAAACTGTAGAAATACAACAAGGGAGTCGAAAATATAATGCACACACACCTTCCAATGCTGATTGAAAAATTTATTGCTTATTTTAGCTGGGGTTGGACATAAGTATAATATTTGATTATTTCCACGTTGGATGCTGCCTATTCAGGCGTGTGGGAAAAGTCCAGGAATGGTGTGCGTAACAGTTGGCTGGAAACCATGTGTGTTATATTGTCCATTTGTGTCTTTGATTCACAATTCAAATGACCTGTAGAGCTCTGTATTCTTTTTCCCAATGCGGTTGAGCAGATTTCTACAATACATTTTCAAAAGTTCACAAAAGTACCCGTTGTGTATTTTCACTTGATATACCTGTTGGCCAGCCCAGCAGTCTTATTGTGATGCCAGACAGACCTTCAACTTTATCATTTGATATTTTGTAACTTATTTTCAAAATGTCCATGCACAAACATGATTCTTTCCCTTGTTGATGAATATAAATCTTGTATGAAATTATTATGTGAACAGTTAAAGGTCCTGTTTACCTTTGAGAGCAGTGATTTAAAAAATGTTCTCGGTATCACTGGTAATGCATATGTGTAGGGCAGTTGTATCACAAAACATCCTACCATATAACATTTTTGCAATAAAACCTAAGATATAAGGAGATATCACTATTTTTCTCATTAAACCGTGACTGTAGACGATTTAGTCTGGAAACAATTTTATTATAACTATTGTTCACATTTTGTATATTTAACAATAATTAACATCGATTATACTGGTTCAGATTTTTACATTGGTTGTTTCTATCCCTAACTCACATTTTAGAACTATGTTGAAGCACTAATGCTGGGTTTTTGTTTCATCTGCAAATGGTAAACTATGCCTTTAAACCACACAGCTTCCCTATCACAACCTTAAATCTTGCCCAATGTGTCTCAAGTCCACAGACTTGTCCAAGGAATCGAAATATGTGCTCGCAATGAATGAAAGGAAACCACCATTCCGTTAGAGGAAGGATAGATGTGTGTAACATTCCAATTATTTAAGAAACATACAGTATGTGAATGACATAATGATTTTAGCATATTCAGAAGCTCTTATTAGCTAATAGATGTGAGACAGACTCAGACTTTACAGTGTGTTGGCCTGCAATTAAATAACATTGGGTGTATATATTTTCCAAGTGTATGGTACATGAACAAATATTAATTTTAATATTGTACGAGAAGGTAATGTTGTAATCGTAACTGTTCTTTTAACTACTGTGTGCCAGGCATGTTTTGAAAGAAAAGGAAACATTATAACCGGCGAAGAAAAAAGAAAAGAAAAATGAGCCGGAAAGTAGTGGCTTTTTTTTTGTGTGTGTGTGCATAGAGTATCAAAATAAGTGACCAGTTCTTGTGATTATTTTGTCAATTGAAATGATAATAGTTTGTAGAAAAACATCCAAACTGTTTCACAGTGGCATACAACAAAAGCTATTGATTCCCCCCTTTTTTTAAAAATCTCTCTAATATCAAAAGCATCTGCTGTGAAGTCCACCCTTTCTCAAAAGCAGACTGCACCTACCTCGTATTCCACAATGATCGACTAAAATACTAAACTGAACCAGAGCATATTATCACTCATTGTGCCAGTGACCACCTTGCGTGTTGATACAAAGGCTTATTGGTCACTGCTATTGTGCCATCATATTATGGTGCGTGGGAAATTCATTGCAAACCACAGGGCTACGCTTAAAGGGATGGTACAGTATTGGTGGAGATGAGAATTGGGCTTTTAATTTCTTGCGAGATACCAAGAAAACACTTATGATATAGTACAGAGCATACCATTTTAAGAGGAATTCAAAGTTTATTTGATGAAAATCGGGTTTGGAATGACTGAAACATCCAAAAACAAAGTAAAACAAAGCGATCGTAATAAAGTGTGGATCCCACACTTTTCTTTTTTGCATATCTCAGCCATTTCAAAACCAATTTTCGTCAAATGAACATTGAATTCCTCATGAAATTACATGCTCTTTCATATTTTATAAGAGGTTTCTCATTATCTCACCAAAAAATGTTAGAAACCTGAAATTAGGTCTCAACCAAAACTATATGATCCCTTTAAGCCTTACTGTGATTTCTTTGCCCATTGGCATTGGCACAGATGTGTGGAAAGTAACGGTAATTGTTTGTAAATAGAGGTAAATTAATCCTTCTAATTGCTATTGTGTCACAGTGACCTTCCTGTTGGACATAGGCACATTGCTTCATGTACTCCTAAGAGAGCTTGCTATCTTTCCAACTAGGTCAAGTTTGGAAGGATTACTGTAAAACGAGGAATGTTCGCGTGCATCTTGATTTCGCGAATTTCGCGAGCACCAAGATTCGCGAAATTAAAATGCACACGAAATTTCATATTTACACTTTCTGCATTGAATGCAAGTGGCAATTCGCGAAAATTTCTTGCCACGAAAAAGGTCATTGGCTCCAATTCGCGAAAATTTCGTGCCGCGAATATATCATGCTTTACAGTAGTGAATGCAGATGGGAAAACTTGGCAAGTTGAGTTAAGTGGCAGTGCATAAAGGCGTAAGTGACTGAAGGAGACAATGCGTATCTGGTGTACATTTTATCAGTGGAATGCTCTACTACTAGAACAAGTATGGTATTAGAAAGATACTAGTTCTGAGCTTGAAATATGTTTGCATCAAGCAACAGTAAAGATGCTACTGTACTTGCAAAGAATGTCAAATCCATTTCAATTAATCCTATGGTTATCACATTATACAATGTATGTATGATGTTGGTACCTTCACAACCTTATCAAGGTTTTCCAGTTCTTAATTCACCCTCTTGACCCCAGATATCACTGACTACAATTCAGTGGTAACGATAGTTCTCAACTTAACAGGTTATGCATGCAGCCTAGCCACAACTGCATCTACATGTATCTAGACATTAGTACTATCATGTAGTTCTATGGTACTACTGCTCATCAGCCGTAAAACACTAGAGAGCCATACGTCTATAAATTATGTGAGACATTCAATAAAGTATTTATGACCATTACTATGTCATAAGAACAAAAATTATTTGACAGTATTGAATATGATATTCTGATTTGATTTGCTGACATGGTTATTACAAAGAATGTATGGTTTATGTTCCTGAGGTTTGATAAGCAAGTGGCTCTAATGTGATTGTTTTACAGTGATACAGAAATATATTGCATCTTCTGAAATTCTTTTTAATGTACTTGTTTTATGTCCATGGTCCCACATGCTTGTCAGCCAAATTATGTTTATATTTAAGACAGATCAGAAAATTCCCATAAGAATTTGGGAAATTGAATTTAAGTCTTACATTTTCTTGTGTACTCATGTAAAGTCTGCTTCTTATTTTTTTTTTTTTTTAGATTCATTTGTGACGTGGTGGGATCAAACTTTTACATTCAATGCTTTTAGATGTCATCATGTAAATTATGGTCTCATGTGGAAATAGCATTTGGCAGTCTTTGCTCAAGCAAAGCATGTAGAACATGAGGTGATGTCAGAACTGGTCTTATTTGTGCATGTAATTTAACATTTTCACTACCAAGACAAACTTGATAATGTTGAAAGGGAAAATACAATGTAGTATCCCTTCACAAGATATTTTTTTTTAGGATGCTGCATAATGTTTTTGTCTTTTGAGTGATCAGAAAAGTCTGTGAATGGTATTTTTTTGGTAGAATAGTTCCTTTTTTAAAGAAAAACAATACAAAAATACACAACACATGAAACTAAAACAAGTATTGCGTATATATGTTTAATGTTATGTACACTAAATACTTCATCGAATTTCGTGCTGCACTCCAAGTGATTGGTACCTATATCAGCTTTATGTTGTACTGGCCTTATTTGTGTTTGTGAGCACAGCATGTTTGTAATTCATAATATTGGTAGCTAGAGAAGTGTTCTGACATTTCATTTGCCAGCAGCAAAGTTGTTTGCCCATGGCAAGTAGGTAAAATGAGTTTGTATTGAACAGGTAACATTCATGCTTGTATGAGTTCTTCATTTTAGATTTAGGACCATGCCAAAGGTTGGATATTTTTTGTGTATTTTTTTTTTTTGCAGTACTTGGAGAATGCTGCATATTAATGAACAGCATAATCTTCTTCTTGCTTTTTCAACTTGTTCAAGCTTTCTTTCTATAAACAGTATTCTTTTTAATCAAATTTTGGATGGTGGATAGAATATGCTGGTTTATTTTCCTGTGTTTCCCCTAGGGTGTGGGAGACATAGTTGTTACAGGTTATCCATCTGTGCAGCATCATTAATGTTTGTTTGTCTGTTTCCACAGCAACCTGAGAGCAGCATTAGCTATCTGAATGAAGCTAGTAAAGGCTTGGTAAAATACAGTCCCATGCCACACCTCCAGTTTATGTGCTATATGTGTAGAAGAAGATTACATCTTGTATTTTGTTCAGCAGTTTTAGAAGTTATCAGAAATTATGGGGATGCCTTGCATGTGGGATGTAGGCAGTTGTAAAAAACTTTCAGTGAGTCATGTTGCTCTCAATACCTATTGGCTTGTCCTACATTATGAGATATAATGTATAAACTGGTGTCTCCATCTGATCTGTCATCAAGTC
Source organism: Diadema antillarum (assembly GCF_040938485.1). Lineage (NCBI taxonomy): Eukaryota > Metazoa > Echinodermata > Echinoidea > Diadematoida > Diadematidae > Diadema > Diadema antillarum. The sequence continues at coordinate 562,826 of NW_027270998.1, read as the reverse complement.
TATACTTGCAGGCATGAATATCAGTTACATATTGTTTGAGAATATTCTTCAAGCGTCAAATCAATTTGATCAATATTGTCAGAGGATAGACAGGGGACAGAATAATAGATTATTATAAAGCAATGGTTGCCTGCTGCACTCAAGGTGACAAAAAAAATTTTTTTTTTAATTATTACCTGGAACAAAAAAGAAAAAATCACAGATTTCAGACTGTCTGAAAGTCCAGATTAGTGTACTGAAGTGAAGAGAGACATTAATTTTGAATTCATATGATGAACTTTGAGTCTAGTTTTAGGTTCACTTTTCCCAAGCATGTTTATTGCTGTCATTTCTTTGTTTATTCTCAAGTTTGTTTGCTTGTTACTTTGTTGTTGTTGTGTTTGTTAGGGGGAGGGGGTATATATTTCAAAATGCCAAGTGTTGTAAGCAGTCATATGCATAGTAGTGTGAGATTGGAATGTAGATGGAGTCATTTTTTTTTTTTTTTTTTTTGGGTGGGGGGGGGGGGGGGTGAAAGAAATGGGAGTAATATATTCTTTGCTATTTCTATCTCAGTTGTCCATTGTCAGAGAATAAAGAATGTTTATACTTGCCTTGCAATGTGCACTTTCATCCAACGAATATCTGTATATAATGGCTTGACAGTAGAGCAGCGTATTCACATTCCTCTCCTCAAATGTGCAGTTTTGTGGAAAATTTTTGTGTTTTGTCTTTCTCCATAGTAACGTCATATATGACAAAGTAAGCCTCCGATAGTGAAACCAAGTATTCTCTGTTCTCTTCATCCTAGATGTATGTTAATTTTGCTGTGCAATATCTCTGTTTGTTTTTTTCCTTAGAGAGGGACTTTAGGTGGTATTGTTGTTGTCTTTCTTTTCCTGTAATTTATGAAACTTTATCTCTGTCATTTTAGTACTATGTATTCTCGTTGAGTACTTCACTAAAAACTTTCATACAAGAGACAAAGCTATGTATCTGTGGTCACACATGAGTACTAGCTTTGGGGGTGTTGATGAATAAAATTATATCTTCTAATTATGAACCCTCTTTTCTTTTATGTGTGTGTGTGTGTGTGTTTTTGTCTTTGTTTCTTTTTTGTTTCTTTTTGTATTACAGGGAGATGGGTTGTTAAATATGTTTATCTAAAAAATCCACCAAGGATATTCTAGAAAGCATATTGTAAAGTGGCCTAACATCAAACAGAGTGGATCAAGTGTCATTGTAATCGGACTTGGAAGTACAGCAGTTTGTGAATATTACATTTTTGTTTTCAATTTCTTTAAATCACAGCCACGTGTTAAACTTACTTGAAGGAATGATGTCATTACCTCACAGCCTTCTCATTGGTTTTAATCAAAATAAATATTCATAAATTAGAAGACTTTGAATGCTGGAACAGATAAATGTCATGATCAAATTGTGTAAAGTAAAGTTATCATCAAAGAAAGAAATACACAATCGATTCAATGATACTGCACTCATTACATGGCGAGAAATATTTTTCAAGATGTCATTCAAATCATCCCATATACTTGAATTATTTTCTTTGTTTTTTTTGCAGATTAAATCTCAAATATCTCAAAATTTTAACAATGTATATATATCTGTTTTTGCATTCTATGTAAATATTTATCATATAAGAATATATGAAGAGTTTGTTTGCTAAAATCGATAAGTCCATATTTGTCAAATGGAGATATTTGCGATTAAAGGTCAAGAAAAATAAAGAGAATAATAAGAAAAATTTTGCTTCTTTTGACCATAACTTCAAAGATAGACCTTTATATGTAGTGACCAATATATCATTTGAAAGGTATTATTTTGTACTTTATAACAGAGACCGTACTTCAAAATCTTCAAAAATGGACTTATCGGTTTTTGCAAACAAACTCTTCATATGTATATATGTATGTATTTATGTATGCATACATTATGCATTGTATTATGTATTATATGAAACATATTACATGTATATCTTAGTGGTCAAAAAGAGTCATATTTATTTATTGTCTGATTCATTCATCTATTGAACAATAATTCAGTTAGTACAATCTGTCCCTTTTATCATACAACTCCGCAATGTTTATTCAGGTTGCTACGTGAACGCTTGCACGATTGTTGGGCAAGCAACAAGTTTAGAAGCCAACTTGTTTTCACAATTTCCACCTTCAAACCCATGAAGTCAACCATACAGAAGCCTAGAAATGTTTAAATAATGATGCAATGCACTTAAATTTTATTTCAACTTTCCAACACTTAGGCCTTTGTGAAGAAGTCCTAATGCAGTTCAACATCAATAGGGTGTGCCTACTCGATCGATATATGAAGAGTTTGTTGACAAAAACCAATAAATCCATATTTGCCAAATGGAGATATTTGCGATTGAAGGTCAAGAAAAATAAAGGGATTAATAAGAAAAAATAGATTTGCTTCTTTTGACCATAACTTCAAAAATGTACGTAGTGACCAACAGTTTATATATCATTTAAAAGGTATTATTTTGTACTTTATGACAGAGACTGTACTTCAAAATCTTTAAAAATGGACTTATCGGTTTTGCGAACAAACTCTCCATATTATTTCCTAGAGTTACAGTACTAGCATGAGTCTGTCTCGTCCTTTTGAATACATTTTACTAGTAAACCAAAAAGTTGTAGCTTCTATTCTCTTTGCCCTATACCATCAGTCAAGGATGTCGCTGAGATAGATGTGTATACTGCCCTCTTCTTGGAGCGGTTCTTTTTTGGTGTCTATGGTGTGTGCATCACCCGGTGGTACATGGTGTGCATCTGCGTGGGTTTGAGCAACGCGGAACTAAATCGAGGCCCGGTATATTTTCGGTAGCCGGGTGGGTGATGGTATGTACGGAAACTCCAGCCCATCGTTTTTTAGGTCATGCCCGCCTTTCAGTAAGTGTACTTTTACAGGGAAACAGTATACAATCCTCTCGCTCCAAGCGCCGAAGGAGGCAGGGTGGTGTGTTGGTATGCTCGGTGGTCAGCACAGGCGAAGTGAGGAACGCACCGCAAGAAGGGGTAGTAGGGTAACACCTGTGGCAGCGTAGATAGTTACAAGCACAACTGACTGAATCTTCACTGCGAAACGAATCGTAAGTATGATCTTACTATTTAACACATATTTTGCTAATTCACTTACTCTTGTAATATTTATTGCCATTTCTATCATGCTGCAAGTGTAGTTGTTACACTTCAATTTACGTTGTCGTTGGATAGCAAAGAGTAGATCGGATATTCTTATAAAACGTTAGGAGAGCTCGTTGCAGCAGAACGGGTATTACGAAGTTTGTTTGCGTGTTTTGTGCACCCAGCGAGCCATCAGCTCGGGCTTCAGTCGGGTGTGTGAGCGCGTGTGACGCCAGACTCGTCGGCAACTGCTGTGGAACAGCGAAGGCGGAAGTAAGAATATTGTAGTGGTGAAAAGATTTTCATGTGTGTTGTGTAGGATCGGCAATTTGATGCGACTGCCCCAGCCTCCTGGTGTTTAGTCTCATGAGTAAAACTGATTTATTTTATAATATTATGTGGCAAATTTGCATGGTTATGGCACAACATTTGCCTAGTTTTATACTTACCCGGTAAGTCTTCAGACTTCATGTGCCATGGTCATGTGGTGGAATCCACCTGAGTGCCACATAATTTATGTAATTTTTATAGATTTATATGAATTGGACATGCAGTGAGCAAATTTGTAGAGAAAATGCCACTCTTTGACTTTGCTTTGATGAGAAAGTGTATGAAAACTCTATAAATGTAACTGTTTTCTTTCAAATGCCCAGTAGGCCTATAGCTAGATCCTTTCTATTTATATCACTGTAAAGGCATGATTTTGCACACAAAACTGTGACAGAAACTTAAAATGTATGGATATGCAAACCCAGTAGGGGATACCGCTTGCTAGTCTATTATTACATAAAAAGCAAGCTACATGTGAGAGGAATGGAATCATGACAAACGCTTTCATTGTAGGTTTGTACTGTGGTATTTGGCGATTTATCACTCGGTTTGGGTGGGTTTGTGCGTTTGAGCAGAATATGCGAAGTTGGCACGCCATCGACTGAGTACGGCGTGCGATGTGCGAACGTGGCACATGAAGAGTTAATCTCAATACAACAGGAACTGCTCTGTAGCAGCCCCACACCCCCTTGATCAAAGTGATTTGATTCTCAAGACAGAATTAGAACTGAGAAGTGTAGGAAACTGTAACAATCAGAATAGACCCTGAAAATGAATTTGAAGTCAAGTATACAGTTGTATTTTCACCTTGTGTGTGTAGTATGTGTGTGTGTGTGTGTATTAGTGTAGGGGAAGGGTTGTTTGGGGGTTTTTTGTGAATGATTTCATTCCAGATTTGTACAATGTATTTGTTTTTCATTTTTGTTAATTGTTTTTATGTACATTGTATATGTTCATGTTATACCCAGAATGGGTTGATTTATAGTGATTTGACTGAAATCAATAAAATCTTAAGGAAAAACAAAAACAAAGTACTAAGTGTGAGTGCATTGAATGGGAGGGAGAGGGGGCAAGGGCAAAATTACTCCTTCCATCAGTAGACAAGGAAGTAGATTTAGTTGTTTATCACTACATTACAAAATTGAAGAACATTTATTCTAAAACCACATGACATATTTGTGTACAGTCTCTGTGCTCAGACTGGAAAGGCATGCAGACTTTACACACAACTGAATCCAGCAGTGTTTGAATGATGGCTGGTTCATCAAACCAGAATGCAGATTTACAAGTGTACATTACTTGCCCGAATAAACCTTTTGTTTTGTGGTATTTCTCCATTGGGCAGAGTACAATGGGATTAAAAAAAACCCAGACATTTCTTCCAATAATAGTATTCAGTTATTTGTTTTTTCCAGGTTGAACATGGAATATAGCATTTACATGTATGTCTTGATTTCTGTCACTCTGTTTTAGATTAGATTTTGCTACATTTTAAGTCAACTTCAGAGTGAGTGCCATTTTACTAAAACTTTTTTATCTTGTGACTGATGGTAGTACATCAATACAGCATCAAAGCAGACCTACATTGTAAAAGATTCACATTGGCTATGTTTAATGAGCTTCCACTTTGCAGAAATAAAACAATGTGTCAACAAAGAATATTTCCCTTTACCCCTCCCCCCCCCCCCCCCCCATGAATGGGGCAACATGCAAGAAATACACAAAACCAACCAAACAGTATATCATTGGGGCTTTTGGACATGTGTTGGTGAAGACACTTCCCATTCATTTTACAGAAATCATACTAAGCCCTACACTGTCATTTTCTTGTCGGGGCTCAATCTGTATACTGCATGTAAGGATCCCTATTAAAATCATTTTTAGATAATTTGTAGAACAGACCAATCACCCCTTTAACCTGATTGCATGAGTGAATTTTATTGTCTTAATCATTGGTCATTATCCTTGTTATGACCATCATTATTATCTTTAATCATCTACTAATTAGTTGTGCTACCAGATAGTATGTAAAATCAGGTACCGGTACTGTTGTGATTAAAGGTCCAGTTTACCTTTGGGAGCAGTGATTTTAGAAATATTCAAGATATCACATTTGATGCATCTACAGCTGTAGTGTACAGTGTTTTGCAATAAATTCACAAATATAAGGAGATATCAGTATTTTTCTCATTAAACCATAACTGTTGACGGTTTACAAATGTTGTTTGGAAAGTTTTTTATTATAACTATTGTTCACATTTTGTGTATTTAACATTACTTAACAACAACATCGATTATAAGGATTCAAATTTTTACAGTGGTTGTTTCTATCCCTAACTCACATTTTAGACCTATTTTAAAGCACTAATGCTGAGTCTTTGTTTCTTCTGCAAATGGTAAATTATGCCTTTAAATGATGGGAATAGAAAATGCATTTAAAAGATTGAAGTAGGAAAAAATCTACTGTTGTTGATTTAAAATATCGAAGCCAATATGGTATACTGTATGGAATTTTATGCGAATTGGGATCCACAAATGAATTGCTTCGTAGGAAGGATTCTGAATTTGTCTTGTAAATTTTGGTCAAATGGACTGACTGCACCAAAAACATGCTGTGTGTATGAGATTTTATTATACGAGTAAAATTGAGGCATGTGGATTTTTGAAGAAAAATTCTAAATTTTAAACAGTAGCAGATGCCTGTCGATCAGTGGCATTATTTTTTAGCTGCTGTGTAAATCTTTTAAGATGAATTATTTGTTTTCACATTTTTGATAATACTATGCAAGCAATGACTTCTCATTTCCAGGCAAAGAAAAACAACAACTGGTAAGCAAGGTCTGGGATGATATTGTTTTCTCCATGAAAGTGTAAATTTCTGTATAGTTCTGTATAATTCCGCTGGTAGTGAAAGGAAGAAGAATCTTTCATTGATCCCAGAGTGTTCATTCAGGCATGTACAACAAGAATTGTGGTCATGCCCATTTCTGCTTTTTCAAGTACAATCAGTTGCACTGCTTGCAAAATCTGTATTTTTTATAGTTTATCAACTAAGGAACTTCATCTCAGTGGCATTTATGAGTTAAAGACAAACTTCACTGTATAAATTGCACCATGTCTTTGGAATCCTACGATTTTATTGTCTACCTAGCTCGACATTGAATTCTTTTTTTTTTTTTTTGTTACTGGGTAGCCCCCCTCCCCCATTTTCTCTCCAATGGCTGCCATCATAGACAACGAAGGAATTCACATACCTTTTACATACCATGCAGTATACACATGCAGCAATCAGTTGTTGCCCATGCATTCTTTGTAACCTTGCTTTACTCATAACCAAGGATAACCTTGATAGACTGAGAACCAAGAATAACTTGCAGATGATCTGTCACTTTCTCCCTATGCAAGCATCCAATTAGGAGGGTGTATTCTCAAGTCGTACGTAAATGGCACGTAACAATGATACTGTGTTGTCATGGAAATGTAGAGGGAGTTGCACATCTCTGTTGTGTGGCTTGTAGCTTCAACTTCAGTGAGTCTCTCTTTGGAGAGTTCTTGGGGTAAGAAAATAAGATACAATAACTAACCAGCAAAGAGGGTTGATTTTTACACAGTATCTTCTCAGAATTAATTTGTTATTGTAGCTCTAGAAAAGCTAAATTAAAACTATCAAGAAAAGGCTTTAGGTGCTATCTATAGTTTAGTATAGATGAATGTTAAGATGTGTTTTCATGAGATGAACTAGTTTATTTCTTATCCATAAACATTTTGCTACAATGAATACATGAATTACTGTTTGCATGAAGTGTAGTTTTATAGTGATTGATCTACAGTGTAGTATTAAATAGCTTGAAAATGTCCAATACAGAAAACAGAATTTGTAATCTTAATTTCCTACTCAGGCAGACATTTTGAGCTTACTAGTATGGCTTCTGAATACACAGAAATGTTTTTTTTTTTTTTTTGGTAATGTTTTGATTAGATACAGTACAGATTGCTCCAGATTCATCAGATGAAAGTGACAGGCATAATGCAGATTGTAACTGGAGTTGATTATAAATTTTCAGATTTCTGTCCATTTCATTTCATAAAGTGGAAACTTTGAAGTAGTTAAGTGTTCATAATTTGCCAGATTATGTGTGTAAAAAAACATGGCTTCGATACTACAATGATTAGTATGTAGAGTTAATTGAGTATTCATCCATTGTTATATCCCTCTAAAACAGTGTCATGTCATATGTACAGTACTTTAATTAATTATTGCTCAGTTTTAAATGTGATGACTAAGACAGAATGCATCGAGACATTGTATTAAAGAAGCATGGGATTAAAAATAATGATTGACATAATGATCACCTACTATTATCGGTTTCATTTTCAGCAGAATATTTCTTTTGATAGAGGCCTAGTTAATACTCCGTTGCATATTTTGCGCAATTTAACACAAAGCAATAACTTGGGGATGCCAACACGCAAGTTAAGATGGATGTTTTCCTCCAGTTCTCACCTCTAGAGTCAGAAATTTCTCTTTCAGCGGAGATATTTAGTTGTCAAAATGATATGGAGATAAGAAGGTTGAATCATATAAATATAATAAAAGAAATGAAGAAGTAAAGAACTGGTAGACCCTTGAATGGGGTTGCCATTTCTGGCGACGCTCGGCCACATCCGTGATAGCAAAGATCTTTTGTGCTCGTGTCTCTATGAGAGGCTTTTAAGAGCCTGCCTTATTCCTGACTCGTGGGAGCAGCCACGCTTTTTGAAAGCATTGCGAGTGCTTCTGCTGCAGCAAGGATTCTATTCATGAAATGTATATAAATATATATGATATGTTTTTTTTTTACCCATTCCCAGCTCTACCCAGATATGCTATTATACAAAGCACAGTGACTGTTTTTGTGCCAGTGCCAAACTGATCAGAAATAGACAGAAACCGTACAGAATGTCTCATTTTGACATCTACATTTGTATTTGACTCTGAAGTTGACTAGGTTGTACAAATATAGTAATGCTCATATTTTTTTTCTTTTTCCCATTCGTACACACGCCAGCACTAGGAAAGCGTTTCATTTCATTTACTTGTGGTTGAAGTCTAGTGTCTACATTTAATTCGGAAAAGTATCTTTCTATCAAAAGGTATCTAGGAATGAGGGAAGAGTGAAGAAATTCGTGTTGAAAAATGATGTCTGAGAAATTTGAGATCATATGAGCTGATATAGATAGTGAAAGTAAGATTCATTTGTGAATACAATTCTCTCCAAATACACAGAAAAGAGTTTTGTCTACTGACTGATGTTGAAGCATCAGTTGTCATTTATTACATTTGTGAAATTGATGTGATTGTATTATTTATAGACACCTAGTATTTAGCTGGTTTGTATATGAACCAGTTCTACTAACATATATTATAATGACAATGATATATTTGCTGTTTTTCTTCTGTGTTGGCTCACAGTGTCTTTTCCACTGCAGTGCATGTGTTGTGTGCCTGCTGACTTGGCGATACAGTATAAAATGACATTAAGCGTGATGTTTTATTGAATTAGAACATGAATTCCGAATGACTTGTCAGACATAATGTGAAGTCATAAATGACATCGTAGTGGGAACAGGTTGTTGGAGGCTCTGAGTCTAACCACATACTGCCTTGATTAAATAAGTACTGCGATACAAATTGATCTTTAAGTTGTTTTTCTTTTTTATTGTGCAGTGTCATTAAAGGCATACAACAAACTGCTCAACTCTTTCATTGATTGTCGAATCACCAGACTAATGCAGTTTTCTAGTTTTGATCTGCACTTTAATAGCTACTCCAGTTTGTACTAAAAAGCAACTGTCACCTTACTGTTCTTTGTTGTTTTATGTGCCATCTTTTGATTGTTTTCACCTCAACCTAATTTTTATTTGTGCACATGATAGCATATCGGGCTTCTTTCATGATGATAATCATGAAAGAAAAGGGAAAGAAAAGGGAAAGAAAAGTTCTAGCTTGTTTCTGCTGCAGATTTCCCTGATTTGAATACTGTAGTAATGCTAACTTTGTAATGCTTCTCTCAGCTGCATGCAGTTGTGGGATGTACATGTAGGGCCATGTAGCTGTCTAGAGGTTTGCCTGTACTGGGGGGTGTTTCATCAACGTTTGTCAGCGCTGACAACTTGAATCACCATAGTAACAGTCAGTTTGATGATTCTTTATGTTGTGTTGTGTTGTGTTGTGTTGTGTTGTGTTGTGTTGTGTTGTGTTGTGTTGTGTTGTGTTGTGTTGTGTTGTGTTGTGTTGTGTTTGGTTGAAAAATTTGAGCTGAATTTTCTTATTTCTTGATAAGAGTATGTGACACAGTTTATGCTTACCAGTCATATGTACAGTTTATGTTTATGGTACTTGTATGAATTTCAAGTTTTGTTTATTATGTCTGGAAGCTTGGTTTGGATAATGGCTGCTGTATGTAACAAGTGTTCATAAAACATTTTTGACCTGATTATCACTTCACAAGCAAAAGGAGTATCCTCTCAGGTTTATGATGGACATCCCACGTCATTTTCTGTTTAGGAAATATTTTCTATATTTTTCATTCTTTATTTCCTCTCTCTGTCTCCCCCTCTATTTTCAATCAGAAACATTCTCTGGCAAAATAGAATGAGGTTGAAATGCAAAACGTCTACCGCATTTGTCAAACTTCCACTTCAAAATTTGAATTTTTAACTCTCTTTAAAAACATTTATTCCTATGACTGTCTGCTGTTTTTGTCAGTGTCTGTGGATGTTCCTCATACCATTCATACAGGAGACAAAGTATTAAAAGAATGCCTGTCATTCCCCTTTTGAATCTGCTAGACAGTAGATTTCTGAAGAGGAGATACAACTGTACTTGTAAAAAAAACCCCACATTATCTGAAGGATTTGAAAAACAAAACAAAACAAACAATAAACCTCTCAAGGCTCAAAATGAGCTTGCCTGCACCACAGATAATCCTGCGGGTTTCTATGTCTGCCTGAAAGGGGTGAATGAATGGTTTGACGTGTACACCTTACCTTGAATGTGCACATACATTAATGTGTGTTGTACAGTGAGGAACGAAGCTGATTGTAGAAATGTATAGTGCTCAGAGGTTGGGAGTAAATCCGATTATTTCACTTGTGTGCTGCAAGGTCAGAGCATGTGTTATTAAATTCAAGTGCCATGATTTCTAGTTTTTGAAATTGAAGCAATCATTGAACTGTGCAGTCGTAGCAAGCTTTTGTAGAAAATGTCGGGAGGGGGTCAGGGAGAAAGCCATCAGTACCTCTTCAGATCTTCTCATATTCAAAAAAATAAATTTATAATTCATTTTTTAAAAATTTTGTGTCAGAATGAGGCTTGTTTGCCTGTATGAATCTGTACATCAGAAATGTGATGAAATGTGGATTGAGTGAACTTGGCAGTATTAGTCGAACACATCATTGGAAGTTTGAGGAAAATCAAACAGTCGATTCAAAAGTTATAATTATTTTACACTTTGCTGCCATCATAACTGGATAAGAGACTAGTACACTTCATGACATCATTGTGGACAACAATATGAAGAAAATATTATAAAGAGAATTCTACATATTTTTATGTTTCTAACATTGTGAGAGAACTCTTGACTTTATATCTCTTTCGGAAGCAGGGGCAATAATATACCCTTAACATAATAATGTCCATAACAAACTGATGGAATGTGTACTTAACATGAAAAATGAAATTTTATGGAATTCTCCTTATAGTTTCTTTTAATATATTGTTGTCCATAATGACGTTATAAATTGTGGTGGTCTCCTTTAAATCTAGCGATGATGGCACTGAACCTTAAAAAATTAATAACTTTTGAATCAATTGTCTGATTTTCAATGATGTGTTCAACTACAGCAATTTTTGCTGCTTTCACTCAACCTACATAACGGGCATTGGTGTCTTTTAAATCTAGTCATTATTGAGCGAGAAAGCACAAACAGGTAAACAGGGGGAACTGTCCGGCTATCAGGTTGTAAGACATGGATACCTGTTAGAGCTGTAAAAGCAGCTTCTGATCCAGCAGGGGCTGACTGTTATGGCCATAAAATTGTTAGCAGCGCAAATATCCTGTTCATAGTCCTGGTACACTATCAGATGCCAGATTTCTTCAAATGAGAGAAAGTGTTGGAAGAGAAAGTCATGCCGGTAAAACCCTATCGATGTCAAGACAGGATGACATGGCAATGAATGAAATGGGGAAAAAAAGACACACACACAAAAAAGGCGGTGAAGTTTGACTGTCGTGTGGAAGTGTGCCCGTGTGTTCGGGAGTTTGGAGAGGTGAGTAATAGTCATCCTGATGGGAGTATGCCATGGGAAGACGTTTATAGACATCATGAGTCATTCCCATGCTGCTTGAGGGGAGCTCAAATCACCAGACGGGCTAAAAACAGGCCAATGGTGGGTCTCTGAGCTCCATTCAGCCTGCCTGCCTGCCTGCCCGCCCATGGTATAGACTGCCAAGCACTCCTACACCTCTCTTGTCACTCAGGCATTTCTTTTCAGTTTGGGTTCTTGGGGGACAGTTCCGGGAATATATGGAGGATATTGACGTTACCCATTGTTTACTGGCTCGATTTGGTGTTGTGCTTAAACGGCTTGGCCTCTGGAGGACAGTGACATCACAGTGGAGGAGTGCAAATTGTCTGTATTCATACACAGACCGCAAGTGTAAACACGGTGGTGATAAACGATTCACTGGCACTTGTTGGAGTGAGGCTGATTTCTCTGTGGACCACACACCATTGAAGAATGGAATAATTGGAACATATCAATCATTGGTAAATGTATCATCTGTCTGTGATGATTGATCTTAAACTTTGTCATTCACACTTTTTTTTTGGTATTTTCCATCAAATTATTTCTGTTGATGTTAAGAATGACTAATTACTATTGCTTCTGCTGCTGCTACTACTGCTACTACTCCTGCTTCTACTGCGCTTGTTGTCCATATCTATACAAACTTGTATTCACATTGAACTTATAAAGGATATAATAGTCATCTCTAATATTGCTATCTACGATAGATGGATAATCAGTCTTTATTCCGGAGGAAGCTGGAATTGGATGGTAACAATATGAAAATCATGTAGACTGTGTTGTACAAGATATAAGCTGTATAGGTTGCATTTTTATGTTGATATTTATTAGTTTCTTTTTCTGATGTACTGGTACTGAAAGAATGAGTATTTAATGAGGTATTCTATTGCAGGTTTATAGCAGGAAGCAATGCCAAAATTTCTATAACATCTTGTCTATTCTTTCTACAATATAGTCCTTCTTCTTAGATCCTGATAGCTGTTTCTAAATTTGTGTCAGCTTCCACTTGCAAATCTAAAAAAAAGAGAAATTATAAATGGCGTTACATGGCACGAGTGCTGTCATGTGATCATGTTGCTGTATAAAGAACAGGAATTTATTATTTTTGGCTTGAAATGTTCATATTTTCCTAGAAGTGGACTAAATAAGTCGGGTCAGAATAATTTGAACATCTCTTGCCATTTCAATATCATCAATGTTCTTAAGTGACCATAGGGAGAGAAGAATGAGACAGGAAGTTTGTATGAAGTCCTCCTTCACTCCTCAAACATGTATGAGAAGTGGGAAGGAAGTTGAAGCCTTTACATCAAATTACAACTTCAGGTGTGAATGTGCCCGAACTCTTGGCAACCCTTGTGAGCTGGAGTGGCTTCTCGCTCCAGTGAGCAGCTCACTTCGGACAAAGTTCTCTTGCCATACAATAGGTCCGCTATCTCGGTAAATACAAACCACGTACATGATGTACATGTCTCCATTGACGTATGGGTTACGTCTGTACGCACACATGCCTCTCTTCCATATATGGCACTGAGCTTTGTTTGGGCCATGTGAATTGGGTAGCATAACAAAACTGAGCAATAGGACATGGGGCGTAGGTGTTCCCCCATACAATTGAGCTAAATCAGGGTGACCTGTGTTAGTAGTAGGATTTGTGTGTTTGTAATAGGACCTGCGATATGACTTCTCTGAAATTGTTGATGATTCACTCTTGAGTATTCTTGAGGGCACCTATTTCAGTCCCATGACATGGTGCAGTCTCAAACTGGTTTGAGGTATACTGTAATTTTAATCTGTGCTAGCTCATGATGTATATATTTATAGCAAGAATGAGCTTGTGGAAAACAGTTACCAATCAGTGCAAGGCACAATCAAGACGAGCTGACAATTACATTACAGAGTGGTTTGCCTAAAAATCAGAAACAACTTGTTTTGGATTTTTACACACCAAGTGACCCGGAGGAGTTTAGTTTGCAAGAAGTTTTGAGGAATATTTGGTTCACTGTTGGCTAGCAAGCAAAATCCAGACATCAAGTTTATGTAAGTACAATGTAAGCAACATTTGCCACTGCATGTAAGGGCACAGAATAATAGACTTTTATATAAAAGTGAGATTTAGGGTCTCTGACTATAATATAGCATAGTGGACGATCACCATAGATTTGTGAACACAATTAAAATCTTGTTGACATTGATAAGAGAAGATTTGAAAGTTGTTTGATTTTTCATGTTTTGCGCACCCAAAGGGAGATGCATGTATTCAAGTTTACTACAGAAAATCATCTTTGATTTCTCACTTTTCTTTACTTGCCTGACACTAAGTATTAGAAATAATCATTTCTAATTACTCTTAACAGCTTAGCATAGGCCAATAAGACCTGTTTATGATATTTGTAATAGGTTTGTTACTGTACATTGTATATATTGAAACTTGGGTAAAAGGCATGATGATTCATGATCATTGATGGACACATTTTCAAACCAAAGTGGAAAAAAAATTTATGCTGCCTCCCACCATTAACAGCACAGTACTATCTCTACTTCATGTCAGGGAGGTAAGCTTCTCACCTGCCTGTTCTTATCCATGTAATAGTCACATTGTGTGTGTGTGTGTGTGTGTGTGTGTGTGTCTGTGTGTGTGTTGCTTCATAGACATGCTAGTGATTACTCGAGGTTTGCCATTTCAGGTAATACATCGTAATCATGACTTTTAATGCGAGCAAATTCTACACATTATTGGCTATCTTTTCGACAGATCTTTCCCCCTCATGAACGCTCTGAATTTTACTTGCCCAATTGGGCTAGTAAGATTCAACCATTTACATGTATGTATATTTTTTTACTTCTAACCTGACATATCTTTTTTTCATTTTTTTTTTGGTAATAATGACTTTTAAATGAAAGCAAATTCTGCACTCAGTTGATTATGTTTGGGGAAGGTCTTTTCTTATTTTCACATTTTTTATGATTGTAATTTTACTTGCCTATTCGGAGAAGTAAATTTCTCCATTCTCATATTTTTACTTGCCCTGCCCAAGCAGGAAAGCACTGATGTTGAACTCTGGTTCACATCCTGGAAGTGATTATTTTGGTGTATCCTTTGAATACAATGACTATGAGGAAAAAAAACACACACACACAAAAAAAACTTCAAGCAAACAAACTTCAAGTTGTACACAATAACATCATAGCCAATAGGTGTAGCTTAAGAGTCATTATATGCTTGAAATTTGAAAAATTCTGTGTCTGGAAAGATCTTCATGCAATATAAAGCTCTACATTGTATGCATCAAAAACTGTCCGTATTATCATTACCCCCTCCCCCAACACACTGCAGTCTGTGTCTGCTAATCTAAGTACATTGTAGCATCTTCCACATCATTGATGTTGAGTAACCTCATAATTCAGGTGTGCAGTGGAGTGTTGATGCCGTGACCTTATGTGTTTGTGTAGACAGCGCTTTTGTTGCCAGGTTTGGCGGTCTCTGCTCATTAGCGATGATTTCTATCGAGACCACCCGGGCCTGCATATGTCACTGTTATTGAGAACTGTGCAAGGATGTTGAGAGCATGCTTGGGACACTCTTTGGATGATTAAAGACGATGAGAGACTTCACTCTTACAGAAGAAGTTTTTTTTTTTGTGTGTTTTTTTTTTAATCATGTTTCTTGGAACGTGTTTGAAGAGCAGAGACACCAGAATAAATCTCCTTTAATATTCTGACTGCAATGGTTATGTGCACATAGAATCAAGCACATCTTATATTAATTAGGTAACATCTCTGGCCATGATTGACCGCATGTCGTTCGACGGATGTGCTTGGGAGAAACATCATTCAAGTGGAGATTCGGATTTGCCAAAAATTACTCATGTTACATGAAATCTGTTTCTAAGCACTTGCAGCGGCATACTAGTTCTTTGCCAGTTTGAGGCCAGGTCCTTCTGAAATACTGATCACACCATAATGTATCTTTCCATAATGATATAGGCCTTTAGGACTTTGATGGGCAAGCCATTGGTAGAAGGGAAAAAAAAAAACATGAAGGAAAGTTCAGAGTCACATTTGTAGTTTCTCATAAAACTGGGGGTATTACAATGTATTTCCAATATATTTATACATTTGTTCCATATAGAAATAAGGCAATGTCTAGAGCTTTTCGTACTTATCCATTCAAACAAATTTCACGAGAGTTCCTGTTGGATTTACTCCTTATTTATTCGATAACTTTGAACTAGTTGTACCTGAGTTTTTTTTTTCAATTTAAGAATCAGAGAAGTTCTGAAGAGAACAGATTTCATTGTGTGTCATAACACAGTGTAATTCCAATATCAAAACATTTATATTGCTATTCATAATGTTGAAATGAGATGAAATGAATGATTTATTGAAAGATTACAGGAAGCATGGAGCAATGAAAGTAATAATTATGCACCAGCCATTCTCATTTGCAATTTGCAAAACTTGTCAGAGAGCAAGGTGACCCCATTTGCTAACAAATCAAATCTATTTGATTGTAACTACTATAAGGATAGTATATTGTGAAGATTTAAGTCACTGGCATTGCACCTGGAGCCATAATGGAGCCTTGAGGTGGTATATATGTGTAATGTAATGCCTTTGTGTGTTGCTTGCTGTTGAACATATTCTACAGTGTCCTTTCCCCTACCCACATCATAGATAGTAACAATTAAAGTTCTTTGTTTACGTAATGAGCCATTCATCCTCACCACAATGACTTGTGGGAACTCAGTAAGTGATGGCTACTCTATTTTGAGACTGTGGCTTGCTTTGTCTATGTCACCGGAACAACAAGAAGAAATCCTCTTCTTTCTTTCTTTTCTCTTGTATAAGTGCAAGAACCATTTTTCTGACTCACAAGACATACAAAATGTACATTGTACAATGAGAATGCGCTTGTGTTTATGTAGCCTGTCCACTGATTGTGGAGATCCTTGTTGCTTGACATACAAGGTGTATGACTGCTATATGATTCATAGTACTTTGAATAGTGTACATGATGATGTAAATACTAAATAAAGTTAGAGATACCAAAGCCAGCGAACCCAAAATTTAAGGTGAAGAACTTTTGGAGCAGCACCCCTTAATTCTGGCAATTTCAACCACATTTACCTTTGATAAAAGATACATTGTGCCATCACAGTATTCACAGCCCACTTTCAGTAAGGCAATAGAGGGCTATTGATATGCAAGCTTTGTATAAGTCATGTAAAATCTGTTCATTGTGAAGCTTAATTCTTCCTGATGTAAACTTATTGCAAAATCTACTATCAAAATTAAATCAAGCAGCAAAAGCTACAGCTTCAAATACCTGAACCAGCTGCATTTCTTGCTGTGAATATTACATAAATGAAGGTTGCTCTATTACAATTCATGTGCATGTTAGGCCAAGTAAAAAAAGAAACCAGTTTCTCGTCCTCGCGCGCATCGATTTTGGCCGCCGCATCGATTTTTTTACTATTTACTATTTTCAAAATGGCGCTGAAAATACCAAGAAATTCATAATTTTCGTCCCAGCCCGCTCCCCGCCCGCATCGATTTTCAGTTGCCGCATCGACTTTTTTTGATATTTACTATTTTTTCGGCCGCCGAAAAAAAAAAGAGATCGACAATTCACCTACCAATCGTGACGTCTCATTTCTAATTTTTTACGCCTTGCGTCCTCTGTAGCTGTAGACTGTAGTACAGCTGTAGCTTCTGTGTGTAGTGCGTATGTAATAACGCATGCATTTCACACTGCGAGCTCGGCCGATCGGCAAGAAGGAATGACCCACAAAGCAGTCGAACTGCACTGTAGTTGGATGGGCGGCGCGGCGGGCCGGCCTACTGGGCTGTGATGTACAGCGCACTCGGTACGTCGTGAACGCGATAGCGGCAACATTTTTGCGAACAATCGCTGTTATTCCACGCATATTTCGCGCGTTGTTCGTATTTTTCCCCGTTTCTGATATTTTAAGCGGATGAATTGTACTGTACAAATGCTTGTGAGGATTGTACGGTATCGAGTTTGTATACATTTTCATGTCATTGTGACTATGTACATGTGTGTGCAGTGTCGGAAGGTACGGTGCCAGCAGGGAGGTCCACACCTCCCTGGTGCCAGTGCAGTGGCCGTGCCGCACCGTATATCGGCAAAGAAGTGTGCGTGTTTTGTAGCTGTCCAGGGTCCCCATCCCCTGGTCTGTCACGGCGATTCATTCTATTTTGAAGAGAAAATGAATGAGCTTTTCCAGCAAATGTAGAATTATTAAATGGGTGTATCTACAAAATAAATAACTTTTCCACGGATTCTGGTTTGTCTCGTATTTCAGCGGGATACTTTTCTTCACGATGTAAATTCACGGACACAGCCGTGAGTGGTATCATCTGTAGTGTGTACTGTTATACAATCATTCATCATCCAAATAATGAGTGATTATCAAATGTCTTTTTAGAACATGAAGAAACATCTTTAAACGTTTAATGCTAGAATGCCATATCAGTATCATTTTGACATCCATCTGCAATTGTACAAGCCAGTTTCCAGTTGAATGTGCTACAATTGTACTGTGAAGAACTGCAGCATACATACCAGCTGTGTGGACACAAAAAGTCACAAACACCAATAAATAAAGCAGTGTTTTGAATATCATGGAATTTATTTCAGTCGTACATTTGTTGAAAGACATGTTTTATACCTGTTTCAATTAATAGCACAATACATCAGAATTGCAAGTACACTGGTATCAGAAAAGCCATTACAACACTAAATACCAGTATTAAGATGGTCATTTTCCCTCGACATCTGTTATGGAAAGAAAAAGCAAATGTATTTTTGCATGCATGAAGTTTCATTTCAAGCATGGCACATATATCTATTTGTTTGAAAATGCACAGAGTGCAGGCAAGACGTACACTTGGGACCTGGTCTCATAACACAGCTACCAGAGTGATATTTCATTTCATAAATTGAATATAGAAAATTGTAAAGCCCCCTCTCGTTACCTTTCTCAGAATTACCGGACGAGAAACACATATTACTTTCATTTTGACGATCCTTGAAAAAATAGTAAGATATCAAATAGTAAGGACCTCCCTCATCGCCTTGCTCAAAAAACCCGGACGAGAAACTACTTTCTTTTTTTACTTGGCCTTATCATACAGTTTTATCAATTATGTTTTTCTGATGTGTGCTTTTGCAGTTCATGTGTCTTTTTGCAATACTGATAGGATTTTGTTAATACCATAGAGAGTAAAGATGTATTGTACTGTTTCAAATACAGCTGTGAGATTTTGTAGTTGTTGAAAACTCTTACTTCGTACATACGTATGTGGGAGAGATAGTAATTTTGATATTTCGATAAGAAATTAATATTTCGGAACTATGTCACTCTTGCATTCATTAGCACTGTAAAAATTCTCATATCTTTTCTCCTTTCTGTTTTTTTTTCCAATCAGTGCCGTAGGCTACAAATGTCAATGTAACAGATATCATGTTGTGCCAGTGATTGATGAATAAAGGTGAATACGATTTTTTCATTTGCGAGTGGAATGGACGAGCTGGCTGCATTGTAATACAACCGTGTATTCTATTCCTTGAGGGCAGATGGGAGGATGATATTGTGGATGGGATTGATGTTGTAAATCACAGCCTTCCCAATCTCACTGACTCTGTGTTTTATGAGGCCAAGATATGATATGATCTGCTTTATGCGATGATGGTGAATGTAACCATTTTTGCCCTTAGGTGAAAATGTGAGGAACCTAGAAATATTCCATACTGTGCTTATTATCTGTGCTTTTTTGAGGTTCAGTGAGACTTTCACTGTCCCTTTCAGAATTGCTCTGTTTTTCTGTTAAGAGTACAACTTTATCTTCCCCTTATCTATTACATATTATTTGTATGATTAGATTAATGGTGAATTTTGCAAAAAATAATTTGCCTGTCCTGATGAACTTCAATTTTGTTTGAAAACAGTTACAAATGGTAGTAAGTAACACTCATTAATCAAAGTGTGTAATGTAACTATTATTCATATATTTTCAACATATTCTATATTATACATTATTACAGAATGACTTTCATTTGTGGAAATGTCACTCTACTGCATGACGTCACTTCTGAGTATGAAAGAAATCATTTAATGACGCTTTAATGAAGTCTACTCTGGTTTACAAATGCTCTACAATGTGCTTGATAGAGAGGTGAATAGTCTTCAAAATTGGCAAAGTGGTAATAGACTGCTGCATCATTTACAGTGCTGAAAGGAAATGGGTTGCAGACATGAGAATCATCGCAGGCCTCGAATTTCGCCAGTTTTTAATAGGGACAGGCAAATGGGGCACTCTCTCTCAAAAATTTTAAGGGTAGCAAGGAAAAGTTGCAGTAAGCATGGTAATTCTGAGAGAGGCATTGCAGCAAGTAGATAGGGCATTGCGGCAAATTGCCTTTTGCCTCCCGGGTAATTCGAGGCCTTAGAATGTCAATGAATCTTGCTGGTAGATAGGTAAATTTATAGGGAGAGAGAAAGACTTATGAGCTCTGTTTATCTCTCCATCAGTGTCATATATTGTGAGGTTAACTATATGAAATACTATGTATTGTGTGTCTGTATGTTTGGGAATATGTGTGCATGCAAGATATGTCGACAACTGAAGCTACCAATCAATCCTAGCAACTTTCGGATATTTACGAGACTCTTCATACATACCTATAAGCAGCAGCATAAAAAACAAAAAAAAAAACAAAACAACAACAACAAAATAAAACAAACAAACAAACAAACAAACAAAACAAATGGGTCATCCCTTCGATCTGATCGTATTGCTTTGTGAAATACTCATACATTGTACATGGGCCCTGGAAGGATGAGACTTAGCTGTCATTGTGTTCGTAATCGAGGCCCGGCCATCAGCATGCTCATTAGTCAAATTGGCAATCATGTCTGTGATTATAGCCAGCTGCATACCTGAAATGGTGTGCGATATTGTTCTTTTGACCTGTCAGTCGAGCCTAATGCAGGAAATGCCTGCAGCAAATAGAAGGGAGATGAATCTCAATTTCAAGAAAATCTGGATTATCAGCCATCAAATTATTCCTTTTTGCATGACAAGTTCAGATGTATTTAAAGTATTGTACTTTTGTAGTAATGTGAGAGTGCAGTTTGGTGTTGTGTCTCTGGTTTTATTAATCTCCAAAGAGTTATGAAGCTTTTTTGCTCAGAGCAAAGAAATGAGCATTAAATCTCTGTGTTTGTTTGTTTGTTTGTTGGGGGGGGGGGGTAGGGAAGGGGTAGGTAGATATTAATCGCTGAACAAATCCTGTTAAGATTTCTCCAGGGAGTTTGATTTGTAAGTATTACTGAAATTGTTTCTTTGGAGCTTGAGCCATTTGTATATTTTAGGTTTGCCACAATTCTTGGAAGGGGACAGCTGACTAGTGAAACCATCCATCTCTGTATTAAATGTGTTTCTTCTTTCTTTCTTTCTTTTTTCCTTTTACGGGGACCTTGCAATTGAAGATGTTGTTTTTTTATTTGTACTTCACTATGGATATCTTGAATTTAATTTAAGGAAAAAAAAAGATTAAAGGGGATGGCTAGTAACCGATCAGTGGGAATCAGTGGGAATGCTGAGGGATGATTGTTCCAATCCTTGTGGGATTCATTTAAGAGTACATTATATATCTACTGTTGTGTGAAAATTATTTGCTTCAGAACGGTCTCATATTCAAGTAATGTGCAGATTAATGCCCCGTCACTGACCAGGGACGCTTACCTGGAAACATTAAACTGCACATTACTTGAATATGAGACCATTCTGAAGCAAATAACTTTCACACAAGAATAGATATATAATGTACTCTTAAATGAATCCCACAAGGATTGGAACAATCATCCCTCAGCATTCCCACTGATTCCCACTGATCAGTTACTAGCCATCCCCTTTAAAGTTCTTGGCAACAGATGCATGTGAAAAATGTTTTTGTATCTTCTGAAAGATTCAGATTACATGTACATGCACATGATGATCCTACGTTAGAGTTGTGTACTGGTCAGGACATGAACTAACATAAATTGAAGCAAGTTTGTATTTATAGTGAAGAGGTGTTTATGTGATTGGTGTTGATTAATGATTTTCTTGTTTGCTAGGATGGTGGTGAATGCTGAATTTTCTATTTGTGTGGTATAAATACTAGGGGAAGATCCTAATAAATAAAGCTTGTCTTACCTCCTTGACCAAATAGAAATGATATCCAAAGGCTACATTCGTATATATACATGGGCAAGACATATAAATATGATGAGACGGGTTAAAACCCATAATGCATGTGTGAGTAGGTTGAGGTTGATGGTAACAGACCATACGACTTTTGTATACACCGCTTTCTATAGTCATGGAGTGCTGCTCTGTGCTGTACACAATATAATGCACCCTAAAAATATGGGTGCGGAATTGTGTTTTTATCAATGAATGTGTGAAAATGTACACGTCATGTTTTATATAGAGTCACATGTGTATGTGTTTGTTCCTTTCGGCAGCAAAAATGTTTGTATAACCTTTCACTGCTTGATTCAAAGTGTAGGTAATTTCAGCATGGCAAAATGAAATAAAAAGTGGTTGTATTTCTAGGAGAGAAGCCAGAATGGTGATGTATCAGTATGGTAATTAGACAAACGAAGATTGCACAACCACAAATATTATATAGCTGTACTTGACAAGACAGTGTTCCAGTCATAACCTTCAAATGTAGAAATTAAAAGTTTTCCAGAATGTACATGATCCCATCTTATTCCCTGTCCTGTTAAACATATTTTCATTTTTCTTTGTTTTGTTGTTGTTTTTTTTTTCTCAAACATTAACAATATATATATTAAAGTATTATAAGTCCAGGAAATGCTTGGAATTGATTGAAATACATAAAACTGCACTTCAGTGCACTTATTGGCTGCACGCTCAAGGGTAAAGGGGATGGTGCCTGGTACTTGGAGGGTGAAAGCGATCTAAATTGCATCCTAACCGTTTTGGTGCCTTGCTGACAAACTAATCCTGTGATATTAAAAAGCATGCATACAAACTTTGATTTCTCTCTCTTCTCCTCTCTCTATCTGATTTCTTGCTCTTTTTGATTGTGACTTGAATTTCAAGCTCTCTCTTAAATCTTGCTCCCTCTTTTTGCTGTACTCCCTTTTTTCCCCCCACATCATTTAGAAGCTAATTGTCATCATGCTTCCCGTCTTTAATCACAGAAGTGCCGTCTGCAATTTTTTTTTACCGATATCTGAGAATTTACAAATTATGCAAAGTTCATTGCATTCAAATTGAGCGGCAGCTGAATGCCAAAGTTCATATCTGTAAGCGCTACCTTTGATGTCCTATTTTGCTTATGGACAGTCCACAATACCACAGCTAATGTGCCGCACTGGCACAGTGATGCCAACACAGATCTCATGGTAATCATGCCATGCATAAGTTTGCTCATCCTTGGCTGTTTTTCTCATTGCTGATGGGTAAACTTTGCTTGTTTTTAATCTGTTGCCTGCGAAATGTAGTAGTTCCCTCACAGTGAAAATATGGTTGATTCGGTTTCAGTAAGCTGAGGGTTAAGTGTGATAGGTCTGTAGTATTAACCTGCTCTAAATGCTACCAATCTAACAAAACCTCGTCAGCTTTTAGGTTTTCGCTAGTGACTAGAATAGATTAAATGAAATAGTTCAGTACTAGTACCATTGTAAGTTGTCAGAATTGAGAATCTGTTCTATGTACAGTGGTAAAAGCTGTCATCAAGGATATTTAGTCCATTGCAAACTTTTCGACTAGCCACACCCACCCCCACCCCCATCTGTAGAGAAGACCACCAAGCAGGAAGTGTTGTCTCATAAGAAGCAGAGAGGCATGATAGGAGAGCATGTGTGAAATTAGAGATCTGATTATCACCTCATTCATTCTTTGACACTAGTGTCTAGAGGGCCTGTGAACCACCTGAACATGTAAAAATTCAATTTCTATTAAAAATTTTCTTCTGGATGTTCTCAGTACTGAAAAATGTACACATGTACACATTTTTTCCCCCTACTACTTTTCACATAAAGGGCACCTTTTCATCTGTATCTCACCAGCACCTTGAGCTACAAAGGTAGCTATTGCAATCATGCATTATCAAGTGTCCTGCATTTTTCTTCTTTCCTGGGTAAACTTTTGACATTTTTGGCTTCTTCTTGAAAACCCCTTGACAGATTTTCACCAAACTTTCACCAAACAGGAAGCATCCCTAGCGTGATATTTGTTCTAATGGACACAATGCCCCCTCCCCCAAAAAAGTATTTAAAAAATCAGAGATTTGCTGTGTTTTTCTCATGTATTGATAATGCGTAGAAAGCGAACTTGCGATACTCAAGTGAGTGTTTAAGACCCACTGTGTCTCATGTTTCTTTTGATAACAGCACAAGGTACAGAATGAATATGTTACTTTTTTTTTGTCCTTGTCATTTTTTAAGACTGCCCACGATGCTATGTACAATGTAAGTGCTTAACTCTGAATACTTATGTTTACCCAATCTATATTTTTAAGTTATTATCTTTGAAAACTCACTGTTTGACGGAGGTTCCGTTTTCCTCCTTAGTCAGCTATGGTCATTCATAGTTCAGCCTTTGTTCAAGGCACTTAGGCTGTAATAAAATTGCTAGATCACATGATCACATGAGACACAGTCGAAGCCACAAGTACCAGTGAGGAGTGTGCCCCAACTAGGAGAGCATGTAGGGACTTGTACAAAGCTCTTGATTTATGTTTACCAAATTTTGCTACCAGGATTTTTTAGGCAAAAATGGCAATTATAAACAGAGCTCTGTCATTTCACTCTAATTATGGTCTGTAAGTAAAGGCCCAAAGTGACTTAAGTTTGTACGTTTTCCATTCTCACATCCTATTCAAGACTATTAACAGAGCAGACAAAGGGTGAAAGAGATTCTCCTCAATTTCTCAATTAAAATAGTAGTGACCAATCAGGCACCTTATCATCCAAATGACATCAGTCTTTGTTCAGTGTGCAGATTTTACGCAGCTGAAGACAATGCATTCTGTTGTCGTTGGACAAGACACACGTGAGTCTTTTCTCTGTGATATTTGAATAGTGCGATTTACAAGTTTGATCAAAAATTTATCCTCGTGATTGGTTGAAAGGGCTTCACCTGATTATAGGTATACCTGTACCTACGGAGGATACATTTTTAGCTATGTCAGAATGTTGTCATGCTTGACGCTGCATGGCGTACTTTTTGCAAAATACAACCAATCACGAGGATAAATTTTTGATCTATTAACAATGTGACACATTTTTAGGTATGTCAGAATGTTGTCATGCTTGACGCTGCATGGCATACTATTTGCAAAATATTAAACATCACTTTTGTGATGACGTTTTCCAAATAGTATGTACTACTTGTGAAATGATGTCATGAAGCAATTGTGACATCATAAAGCAATTCTGATGTCACCTACTCCTTTGTATTTCAACAAAAACATTTGTGACCCGCTACAACAAAAAGGTCCTAAAGTCGCGCACGGTCGAAGCAGTGAAAATCGAGTTTGAAGTCAGAGCATTAAAATTGGTCAAAACTTACGATTTTCTGATTTTGATATATTATTGGAGTCTAACATGTCTTCTATCATCTGTCGAAATTTTGAAGCAAAATGATCAAAGGAAAGACCAAAAAATAGCGTTTTTCTGAGCCATGTTTTTTGGGCATTTCAACGAAGCAGAAACTGGTTCGAAAATTTGGATTGAGCGCCACAGATAGGTTCCGCCCCTAACAACGACCAGAGTGATCTCATTGGTCAGTTTGCTGCTTGCTGTTAACCGAAGCGTGAAGCTCGCACACTGCCCAGTCGACTGGTGCGTGCGGGCGGGGTGCGCTATGCTCAGCCGCTTCTCACATCCTGGTCACTGATTGGTTGGTGAGGAGACCGCCGACGCTGATCTGCTTGAATGAACTCTTCAGGGGTTGCTACGGCTTACCTTCTATTGTCCAGAGGTGAAAACTGACTTGCGTGTCCCTTGATCGCGATTGCGTCGAAAGGAAGACTTTTAGGGCGCTTTTCTCGAAACAGTGATTTTCCAGACGTCTCGACTTGCTCTCTTTTAAACATCGATATCTCCGCAGCCGATTATTCTTATAAAATGTGTTATATATCAATTTAAAGCAGAAAGATTAGGGGATTATATCATGCAATTTTCAAATAATCGACCTCGCCCGACTTTAGGATCATTTTGTTGTAGCAGGTCACATTTGTGACTTCAGAAAGCAAATCTGACATTGTTGGCTGCTTCGTACAGTCAGTGTAGGAATGCTCCACATCATCGCATCCACCACGCGACTTCTTGCCTCACATTTTCCCCTCTTTTGTTTAAATTTTGTACCCAAAATACAATATGAATATGCTCTGCCTAATTTTGAGTTTCTGGTTAAAACTTTAGGCCTCAGTGCCTCCAAAATAGTGCTATTTGTTTGGGGGCTGTGCCCCTCAGTGAATGACAGTCCTATTTTGGAGTTACTTCTGCCTATAAGTTAACCATAAACTCTCATGGCAAAGTATATTTATATAGTATGTTGTCTCAGGCCTTTGCTGGAATCATCTATGTTATGTGAAGGAATACTGTGCATGCAGTCGCTATGGTATAATTACATTTTGATGCATAGTTATCACTTCATCAGTTGTATTAAAAGTGTGCAATCCAAAATACTCCCTTTAAAAGAACATAGACACCTGTGTTCCCAAAGTTCCCTGTCTGATAATTATGAAGGACACTTGGGAAACGACCAATAATTAATTGCAGTGAATTGAAGCACTGCTGGTAGGCTGCTACACTTAACATGAATGATGCAGATATGCCTTGTAAATTATTCATAAATGCATGGTTTAGGGAGGACATTTAGATGTAAGTCTGAAAAAACAGTACACAGTTAAAGGCATTATTTAACATTTGCAGATATAACAAAATCCTTGCTTTAGTGCTTCAAAATAGATCTGAAATGTGAGTCAGGGATAGAAACAACCAATGTAAAAATGTTAATCAGTATAATCAATGTTAAGTATTGTAAGATATATGCAAAATGTGAACAATAGTTACAATAAATTTGTTTCTATAATAAATTTGTTTCTAGAATAAACTGTCTACAGTTATGGTTTGTTGAGAAAATTAGAGATATCTCCTTATATTTTAATGAATAAATAAATTTATTTTATTTATATGTTTTATATTTTAAGTTTTATGGCAAAATTATCATATAATGATATGATTTGTGATACAACTGACCTACACATTCGCATCTAATGTGGTAACTCGAACATCTTTTAAATCATTGCGCCCAATGGTAAACGATGAGGACAAGTCCCGAGTATACTCGGGCAGTTGTCTAGATTGGAAATGCGTGTTGTAGCAAGATCAAACTGTCCTCAATGGGTTAAAGCCTTCATCGCTTGTTTGGCATTCTACACAGTGACAAACCAGTGTCATATAAGTCATCCATGGGGTATGGAAAATAAATCTCTTCTACTTCCCTGATCTAAGCCACGCTGCCCTATGGAAAGCAACTCTAAAGGCTAATGTGTGACTCCAGCAATTCTAGTAGTCAAAATGACTAATTTCATTAGTCAGTGCTGATATTCCGTAGGAATGATGCACGGGTATTCAAAGCTCTCCCCTGGTTTATGAATAATAGTTTAAATATGCCTGCAAATCTCAAAAGGAGCTAGGACTGACGCACTAAAGCTTCAGCTTTGCGGTTTGATTTACTCGCAACTGTTCATGCCTACAAAAGCATGAGAAACCTTTGAAAAAAGCTATTCATTAGGCTGCTACACTACAATGTGAATAAGCCTTTCCAGCTTTGGATTACTTTGTAACTGATGATGGAAACCATAGACATTGCCTTTAGTACCTTTTTTTTTTGTCAGCATTGTCTATCTTGAGGGAAATTCCCCATGGAGTGAGAAAAATTTACACTGGTGATAAAAAACAAAAACAAATGTTGAAATGGGGTTTAGGTCCCACATACAATGTAGTCCAAGGGATAGAGGAAATAGCTTGAACCTCCTGCAGAAAAAAAAAAATGGGAAAAGGTTTGATCATGGACCTGTTCATGTCTGTACATTTACCTATAGAAAATAGACCATGTGTGCATGGGTTTGTATGCATGTTGGCATTGTGTCTGTTTATAGTTAGTGTGTATAAATGTTTCTATGTGTATGGGTATGTCTGTTTGTGTGTGTGTGCATATGTGTGTTTATGTGTATGTTGTGGATGATGACTTGGAGCTGGCAGAGGTCACTGTGACCGTATCAGGGCAATTCCCCCCCCCCCCTCCAAATACTGGTTAGTGATAAGGTTAGAGTAAAAATTAGGGTTAGGGTTTTACAGTTTGGGTTAGGGTTAGGATAAGGTTCAGGATTAGGATTAGGATTAGGGGCCAGGGGAAAAGAGGGGATATTTGCCCTAGACATCCCCCCCCCCCCCCCCCACACTGCTACACGTGATTACCAAATGGTAGTGTGTATTGGACACAGTGTCTCTGTGTGTTTTATATGCTAGGCTGTGTGGGTTGCTGTCATTCTGGAGACTGAATTTTCCTTCTTTTGTCCTTGATGCCTCATCTCTAGGATGGTCTCCAGTCTGCCTTGATGCAATGCTCCAGTTTCTCTTTCAAAGGTTAAAGGTAGATGTATAGGATGCCTTGTATGTAAAATAATGCTCTTGTCTTTCTCTTTCTAAGGGATGAAGGTACACTTGTAATTCTGCCACTCTGTAGACATGTTATGCACACCTTTGGTTTCAGCGCTCTTGTTTTCTCTTTCAAAAGGTGAAAGGTACAAGTAGACTTCAAGATGTCAACTCTAGTGTTTTCTCTTTTGAAAGTATGGAGAAACAAGGAGAGTTTTACTTGTTTTTTTTTTTCCCTTGAGGGTTAATTACGGAAGAAGTAGAGGTGAGAGGTTCTAGTACAGCACTATTAAAGATAAGCTGTGCAGTGCTTCATCGTTTGTAATGTTCATTTTATCATTTAGATAAATTCTGTGAGAGAAAATGCATAAGAGCCTGAAATGACCAGGGATTCTGGTATTGGACCAAATTATTAACTTAAAACAATCTGTGATGGACAGAATTAACATTAAAGATAATATACATCATTTTTTTTTTTTTTTATAGAGAGAGAATGGAATACGGTTTAATATTGTACAGGTCTTCAAAGAAATTTAGCACATAATGTGTTAAAAGGCTCTTACTGTCTCAGGACTGGTTTTTATATCAGGAGGAAGGACAAAAAACATGCCAGTGCATTTATGCTTGTATTGTAACAGATGTGTATTCACTACATTTCAGGATACATGTACTTCTCAAGCTGTAGGAAATATTGTGTATTAATCTTTTGTTTAAAATGTCTAAAGATTTCCATCTTTTATCCTACCTGTGGGTATTTTTTTGTTGTTGACTTTTATGGCCACCACAATTCTCTAGAGGAGAACTTTTGAATTCTATGAAAATAGCAAATAATGTGGCTTTCTTCCCTGTGAATTATTCAAGTTCAGTGCATTACGTATGCCATGGCAAGAGCAGAGCTGCACCTCAGGGTTGTGGATTGATTTCATACTGTTTTTTGCACCTCGACCCCCCCCCCCCCCATCTCCTTTTTCCATCTTCCCCACACCATCCCACCTCCCTTCCCCTCCCCTCCCCTGTCATCGGTAGCTGGGCTCACAAAAGAACAATGCCATCTTAACACACACCGGCCGTCTTGTTTTACACATGTTTGACACATATGTGGTTTAAACAGGTTCTATTATTGCATTGCAATGTACCCGGCTGACATGCTAATCAGCTATTTGGTAAATCAGGAAGCTGGTAAGGTTAGCGGAGGGGAAATCCGCGGGTACACTGCGCTAGGAGACTCAAGGCTTGAGCCTCAAAGAGCCGTTAACTCATTGCCGGTTGCCAAAGTGAAACGATTGACGGCAATGCTATGCGGAAAAGGCCTCCTTCCTCTGCGGCTGCAGTTGCACCAACACGCATAAACATAATATTGGTGCAAACATTCCTTGAAGTATTCAAATTACCATTCAGACAACAAAAGAATGAGGGGCTATCCCTCCTCATATCAAAATAAAGGTTTCATTATCTGGCTCTGCTTCACTTTCTGTCAGTATCTGGTTATTTAAATCTGCAATATGCAATAAAAATGAAAAATGGGCACTATTCAAGGAACAGGGAACTGAACTCAAGTGGATCAAAATGATGTTGGTTCACTGGAAAACAAGAATTTAACACTTTGGCCATAGGCTTATGACAAGCAAACATTTCAATTGTAACAACTGAGATTTGTTTAGAGATATTTCATACATAATTTTTTCCCCTGCTATCTTACACTGTAGTGGATTGAAAGTTATACTCTGCAGTTACCATTGCATCTTTTTTTATTAATTGATTAATTTTTTTTTTTTAGTTTGAGCATTCAATTCTCTTTCAGTTTAAAGACCAATTTCACATACTCAAATTAAAGTGAGAGCTGAAGTATCTTGAAGCAAATTACACTGTATACACACCAACTCTCTCAGAAGCAAAATTGCATTGAGGAATATTGTACTTTGTATAGACTCACACTAAGGCTCTTGTGAAAGGCAATTTTTCTTTCCCAAAACCTGATTTACTTCTTCGATGTGAATGAGGCCCACATGCTGCTTGCGTGCAGGTGTAGTCTCTCCTTCCCTGTCATGAATATTTGAAGAATATTGTAAAAAAAGGAGGCATTTTGTGATATCAGCACAATGTAGCCTGTGGTGAGTCTATCAGGCATAATAGAGAATAGAGAGAGAGGGGAAAGGGATTTGTATCAAAAGCCCTCAGAATACACCCAGTATTCTGCAGGTGTTCACATACTATCAACAAAATAGGGACTTGAGATTGCAGGGCAAAAAAGAGTCACAGGAAATCAGTCACATGTACAAGCCACCGCCTTGCACAAAGGAAGTCAAAACTATTTGTCTCCGTATGCAATTAAACATGCATGCCATGATTGAGCAAAGCACAAGGGTGATATGTGTTGTTTTCACAATGACAAGGTTGATTTTTCTCAAATCAAGGACAAAAAAAAAGAGTAATCATTGCTGCATGCATTACTTCACAGAATTACATTTATTTACATGGACATTTAAATAGTGAAATATGATAGAGGAAGGAAAAATACACTGACATGGTTTCAAAAGGACTTCATGAGGTGTGTATGTATTTATTGGGTGTACAAAATAATGTTTTAGGCTGGCATTTTAATCTAAGGAATAGTAGGGTAGTACAGTTCAGCAATACAGGCTATAAACCCTCCCCCCACACACACCCTCGTATTGCATATGACAGATACTGTTCAGCAAATTATTTCTCAGATTTGAAAATGGCTAACCAAATTTCTACAGGCTTGGGCAATAAGTAGATATTATTTTTCATCTTCTGTATCTTCTGGTTTTTTAGCTCACCTGAGCCAAAGGCTCAAGTGAGCTATTGCGATCGCCCTTCGTCCGGCGTCCGTCGTGCGTCGTGCGTCGTGCGTCGTCCGTCGTCCGTCGTCCGTCGTCCGTCGTCCGTCGTCCGTCGTGCGTCGTGCGTAAACTTTTTACATTTTCATCTTCTTCTTGAAAACCCCAAGACCGATTTTCATCAAACTTGGCAGGTAGCATCCCTAGGGGGTTAGGAACTCAATTTGTTAAAATGGGCACCATGACCCACCCAGGGGGCCCCCAGGGGGGCCCAAACCCCCCAAATTTAAGGAATCTTTAAAAATCTTCTTCTCTAGAACCAGAAGTGATAGAGCTAAGTTAATACTATGAGTTAGTTCATTGATGACTGTAGTTTCAAGTTTGTTCATGGCAGAATCAGGGATGCCCCCCTTGGGACCCAGGGGAGGGGGGTGGGGAGGGGTTCTAATGGGGCCTAAATTGTACATTTTCATCTTCTTCTTGAGAACCCCATGACCCATTTTCACCAAACTTGGCAGGTAGCATCCCTAGGGGGTTAGGAACTCAATTTGTTAAAATGGGCACCATGCCCCACCCAGGGGGCCCCCAGGGGACCCCCAGGGGGCCCAAATCCCCAAAATTAAGGAATCTTTAAAAATCTTCTTCTCTAGAACCAGAAGTGATGGAGCTAAGTTAATACTATGAGTTAGTACATTGATGACTGCAGTTTCAAGTTTGTTCATGGCAGAATCAGGGGTGCCCCCCTTGGGACCCAGGGGAGGGAGGTGAGGAGGGGTCCTAATGGGGCCTAAATTGTACATTTTTATCTTCTTTTTTAGAACCCCATGACCCATTTTCACCAAACTTGGCAGGTAGCATCCCTAAGGGGTTAGGATCTCAATTTGTTAAAATGGGCACCATGTCCCACCCAGGGGGCCCCCAGGGGGGCCCAAACCCCCCAAATGAAGGAATCGTTAAAAATTTTCTCTAGAATCAGAAGTTATACAGCTAAGATAATACTATGAGTGAGTACATTAATGACTGTAGTTTCGAGTTTGTTCATAGGAGATCCAGGGGTGCCCCTCTTGGGGGCAGGGGTGGGGGGGGGGGGGGGGGGTGGGGGGTGGGGGTGGGGGGTTGGTTAGGAAGGTCCAAATGGGGGCCTGAATCGTACATTGTCATCTTCTTCCTGAAAACCTCATGATAGATTTTCGTCAAACTTGGCAGGTAGCATCCTTAGGGGGTCAGGATCCTCAATTTATCAAAATGGGCACCATGCCCCACCCAGAGGGCCCCAGGGGGCCCCCAATCCCCCAAATTAAGGAATCTTTAAAAATTTGGGCCCTTATTGTACATTTTCATCTTCTACTTCAGAATGCCTGGTCAAATTTTGGTAGAGCTGTGAATAATTTAGATTAGTGACTGCGTGAAAGGTGAACTTGCGATACTCAGGTGAGCGCTAGACCCGCGGGTCTCTTGTTTATTGTTTTTTAATCTTGAGGTTACAGAAACTCATCCTTGAAGTAATTTTTCCTGATAGAAAAATGATTTTCGTAAATACCTGTACTTGATTGCTTTTATTGATAGCAGTGAACACTGATATGAATTAGTCAGGCAGATTTGTTGACTCAACTGTCTGTAGTTTTCACTTTTTTTTTTGCTTGCAAGATCATGAGGATAAACAGAAATGAAATCAACTAGCAGTTAATATTTTCCATAGGAGCCCTGACGTACAACATTTTGAATGTGAAAGATGATTTAGATTTACTTGGCAAGGATCCTGGCAACGGACTATGATTTGATCGAGTGTTCAGCCGCAGGTCTTTGACGAGAGAGCATCCAGTGAGTATCGAGGGTGATGGAAACTAGAGCAATTAAAAGCTTTGGGATGAAATATCCCCGAGGGATTAATTCTGATATTACACCCACATGATGGATTATGGCTAGATGGCTGTTCTATTTTCTGAAAGCTTCACGGGAGGTTTTATGAGTAATAGCGTTTGTAGCTGTTCAGCTTCCAGAGTATATAAATGCTCTTTTCCCCAGGCATGCTGTTTTTCGTATGTACTTTAATATCATAGTAGTAATTACTTTGGTTTTTAGGTAAAGCTGTTCCTCCATGTTTGTTCTGATTCACCAAATGCTTCCAGTTTCACTTTATGTAAGCACAAATATTTTCCATTACAGTACAAATGACTATTGGGTGGTTAATTGTCATTAATACAGGGTACTTGTTAGAAGTTAATGTGTACAATAATGGCAAAACCATTATCTCTGAAATACATGTAGTATCAGAGATATATCGTTAGTTACCCTTTATATTTTCAGAAGTCACATAATACTTCTGTTTGCCTGAAATGGTACTACATTCTACTTTACACAGAAATCAAGACTTATAATGTATTGTATGCAGAGAATCATTATCTGTCCGTGCACCAGCCTTTGAAACGACTGTACAATGTATTAGCTAATGATTCCGTTCCCTACGGAAGTGTGTAAGATTCAAAGCAACATGGATGCAAATTTGCTGATGAGTATCGTGCATTTCATCCAGGCATGAATAATATCTTGCGATGGGGATCAATAGCGTCACAGAGCCCTGGACACATGTTGTCTCATTACGTATGGAGAAAGAACAGATTTGCCAACATCGGATGGATGGAAGACAACGCAAGAAGCCGGCACTGCAGGCATATAAAGGTCCTGTTTACCTTTGGGAGCAGTGATTTGAAAAATGTTTAACCCGTTGAGGACGAGTCCCGAGTATACTCGGGCAGGTGTCTATGGGTAATGCGTGTTGTAGCAAAATCAAACCGTCCTCAACAGGTTAAGATATCACATTTGATGCATATATATGTGTAGGTCAGTTGTATCATAAAACATCCTACCATAGAGAAATTTTGTGATAAATCAGAAAATATGAGGAGATATCACTATTTTTTAGTCTAGAACCATTGTTATCATAACTATTGTTCACATTTTGTATATTTAACAATACTAAACATCGATTATACTGATTCAAATTTTTTCATTGGTTTCTTTTATCCCAAACCCACATTTTAGAACTAATTTGAAGCACTAAAGCTGGGTTTTTGTTTCATCTGCAAATAGTAAATAATGCCTTTAAACATCCATTGAAACACATTTCCCCTTTAAGACAGTCTACATAACATTTGCGACTTTAGAAATGTCATTGTGACCTACACTTAGGTGCACTGTGATTGGATGGTGCATTTTGTGCAAAAACAACGCAATTGCTTGTGAGCAAAAGATTGTACTAAAGCGCCTTGTGTGTTTACACAATCATCATACAAAATTCATAATGGAGGCTAATTCAACCATGGAAAGGTGTAATTACCAGTGTCATTTCACAGGACCTGTTTGATTACAGTGTTGATAAATAATGGACAGATTAAAATGTCTATACTTTGTCTAAATAATTTTCAGCTATGGCAGCCTGCTTTCCTGGAAATCATGCAGACTTGCCAGTGCAGGGTTGATGCATCTCATGACAAGCACATTCCACAGTGTGCATTGAATCCAAGAGCTCTGTCCTTGCACATTTCTGATTGATCTGTTTTGAAAGTGCTCCCCCCTAAAGGGAAAGTCAATAAATACACTGTATGTATGTGAAGATTTGCTAATTGTTGGAAGATCAGTGATGTACTCCATGAAAGTTTAAGGAGCATTGGAAAATGGGTTGTAGCTCAGTTGTAAATTTCAAGGTTTTAAAGTTTTGCTAATTCCATATGCCTCTTACTAGATGGGAATTCTAATATTTGTTTGTTCAGAATACTGTAAAATGAGAAATGTTCGCGTGCATTTTAATTTCGCGAATTTCGCGAGCGTGAAGATTCGCGAAATTAAAATGCACGCGAAAGTTCTTGTGTACGCTATATGCACTGAAGGCCAGTGGCAGTTCGCGAAAATTTCATGCCGCAAAAAAGGCTGTCGGCTCCAATTCGCGAAAAATTCATGCCGCGAATATATCATGTTTTACAGTCGTCAAATGATGATTCGAAAATAAACAAAGACATTCGTTTATCTGAATTTGTTATGAAAATGTTATGTTCCTTGGCCCTGTTTCTGAGATAAACAAAAGACTAATATTGTATCTAATATCCCTTTTGTAGAAAATAACTCTAATGCTGATCTATGGTGTATTTGAAAAAAAAAGGATTTTTGTTAATTTCATTCAGTATTTTCATACCTTGTTCTGCAATTGTGTAATCACTGCATTATTTGAAGATTTCACAGTAATGTCACACCATTGCCATCATTAAAACAAAACAAAAAGCAACCAAACAAAAAGAAAACAGGATCTGAATCAATGATCTGATATTCCCAAGATTTTTACTGGGTATTAAATTAAGTAATCCTTTGCGCATTCACTGAATCCACTTCATAGGCCTAAATGTGTTTGGGATGAATTCCCCTTTCAATGAATCTGTTGTATTGACTGCATCCACATAGATGTAATATGGATTTTTTTGTTTGTTTAGAGGACAATTTCACCTTCATAGACATGTGGGTTGAGTGAATGCAGCAATATTAGTAGAACACATCAGTGAGAGTTTGAGCAAAATCGGACAATCCGTTCAAAAGTTATGAATTTTTGAAGTTTCTGCTCAGTCACTGCTGGATGAAAAGACTACTATAGCTTGTGATGTCACATGAGTACAATGATATAAAGAAAGAATAAAGAAAATTCAACATATTTCCATTTTTCTCGCATAACGAAAGAACATTCGACTTCTCTCTTTCAGAAGGCAGGGGGAATAATATTGCCCTAAACATATGTCAGTAGCAAGTCGAAGAAATGTGCACTTTATTCGAAAAGTAAAGTTTTGTGAAATTCTCTTTTTATTTTCCTTGTATAGTTGTACGCATGTGACATCATACACTGTAGTAGTCTTCTCTTCCAGCATTGACTGCCCAGATACTTAAAATATTCATAACTTTTGAACGGATTGCCCAATTTTCCTCAAACTTTTGCTTATAAATTTATGTGTTCTACTAATATTGCTGCATTCTCTCAATGCTTATGTAGGGGACCTATATGAAGGTGGACTTGCCCTTTAAGTTGAAGACTTGTCCGTGCACTATAGGATGCATTACATGACCAGCTCGATCTTCCCATAATGAGTTCTCCAAAGAGCTTTGTCCTTGCACATGGCTGATTGATCTGATTTAGATGTGCGCTGTCCCCCCCCCCCCTTCATTAATGTCATACCCATTGCCCTAGATAGTTCTGTATTCTCAGTTTAGCATTGAATCAGGTTGGCTCATCAATGGTCATCTTTGAAAATAAACTGAGACAGGTGGCATAATTCAAAGCCATTGAAGGTATCATTATGACAGAGTGCCTTAGTACCTCGAACTGTACAGGTCCCGTTCACATGCATCTGAAAGTAACGGCCTTCAAATACTAGTTAATTTTTGCAACGTGATGCAAAAACTGTTTAATTCTTCTGTGTGGACACACACCACAAAATTGTTAAGTCATATGAGATGTGCCTTGCAATGAAAGAATAAGACCATCTTGATACAGCTGTATCTGGTGTTTTGTTTTGTTTTTGACAATCTCACAATAATTTTGTCTGGCAAAGCATGTGTGAACGGAGCATGAGAAAAACGTTGAGTTTTCGACTCCATCGAATGACACAATTTGTCACATAAGGTCTGTACTCTAGGGTGCACAAGGTTATCATGCTCCATCATTGCTTCTAAATGCATGACTATGTGCAAAGATTTCAGGCGCTTTGGCTTTGTCAAAATGTTTTAATCTGTTTTCTTTTTTTTTGCATGTGTGAATGGTGGCAATATAAAGTTTTGCAATGCAATCCTAAATCTGAGTGCTCATTGTGTGTGAATAAGCCTTGTACTGTGTACGGCAAATATTTTTTGAGGTTTTTATTCACGCAAATTTTACGATCAGATGCTATTTGCAAATTTAGAGACACGCGTAAATGTTAACTCTAATCCCATGACCTGCGCATACACATTTCTCCATTTAGTACTGTACTCCACAGTTGCGAATTTAGCCACTCGATCCAGATTCGTGAAAATTTAGACTCTCTAAATGTATGCTGTATACAGTATGTACAGTTTCTAGGCTGCTTCTAAAAGTATGGGTGGGATACTAGGCAAAAGTGATTTATCTTTGACATTAATTCAAATGGATTTACTTAGACTTGAAAATCATTGTTTCACTGTAAATGTAATTTATATCTTAGTATAGATCATTCAAGATTGTTAACATAACTTAAGGGATAATAACAATTTCAGGAAAGAAAAGTGAAAGGCATTGTAAGTAATGAAGTGTGACTTTAAGTTTAACACATGTAGGCACGTTTTTAGAATACTATTATCCTGCATAATTATAGAATACATTTACTAGAGTCTTATGCAGGCAGATTTGCATTAAAAGAAGCACTTGGTTTTGATTTGTAGGCCTATCAAATGATACAGTGGACACCACTTCATGAGACTGTGTCAAGATCGAATTCATTCTTGAAGGTGAATACTCTGCTTGTAATCAAACCTTGTCATTACAATAATATGACTCAGTGTATTTTCAGCTGGTGTGCTGGAGGAATAGTTGTGGGGTGTCATGTGGCATTGTGATACTGCAGCTGGTCAGGGATCAGTGACCAAAACTGACCACTTGTGGATATATTTTCGTCATCATTAATGCCAGCTTTGCTACAGTTTTGATGGTGTGGTTATAGACGATGCCTTCTAATGCCCTGGAATTCAGAACATCTGTAGAATGTTGTTGTTGTGTTTTCTTTCTGAGAAGTGACCCCGAATCACGCGATAACCCCCCCCCCTCCTCCCCCTGTCACATTGTGATGAATTTTTGTTCATTTCGTAAGAAGTTTGGAATTTGCTTTGCCACAGAAGAAAAAAAGTTCTTATTCACCATGGGTATAAAGTGGTATTAGGATGATAAAAATGCTTTTGTGTTTTGCAAGACACAATAAATCATTTCAAATGATGCAGTTCATTTTCTGAATGAATTATAAAACCTCTAAATATCCAGTCAATACTGGCTACACCTGCATTGTTATTTAAAGAAATATCCAGAGATATGTGAAAAAAGGTAGAATATAGTTTGGTTATCAGAAAAAAAAAGTCAACATAATGCTACTCCGCTTTCTCTTCCTGTATGTATACTACACTACATTTCAAAGCATAGATTAATATCACAGGATATTCACCACAGAGAGGATAACAAGTGAAACTACCTTTGTTATGTGTTTAAAAATCACAAAAAATATAGGCAGCCAAATTTATGAGCACGATGAACTCTTGGAAATGACACAAGTTTTCATCATCTGTTCTTGAAAGATTGTCATTCACATATAATACTGCAGGCATATCTTGTAGCAAGGTGTGTGTTGTTGTTGTTGGTTTTTTTTGTTTTTTTTTTTTGGGGGGGGGGGGGGGTGAAACAATAAAAGTAAGGTAGTTGATATGCATTTGCAGAATATCATTTGAAAATATCGGTCATTTGGCCAGACCACTTGGTAAGTGTAGGCGACCACCAATGGACCTTTCAATTCAGGATTTTAAAATATTTTTAAAGATGTATTACATTTCAGTATATTTCCCATTGATACTGATATCAAGGATAAAATCTTCATTTATATATTAAGATGTCGTGCTGAGGAAGCTGCAGCAGATTTTACTGATGACTCATCAAATAAACATGCTACCCCATTTGAATCATTGCTGTGACATGCCATAGTATCCTTTGGAACAAAGCCACAAAATCTTATAAAATGAATAACTCCCAAATTTGACATGGCAATTGAAAGTGCTGATGCCATTCAGCATCATTGAAGCTCCCAGCCAGATTTCAAATCATGCTAGAATTTCTGTATTATATGTAAATGAAAAATAATCCTTTAAGTGTGCTGGTGCATTTGAGTATCGCTGCTCTGTATAACACAACTCTTCCTGCAATATCTTGAAATTTGATGACAAATGTATCGATAGAGCTTTCATAATTATGTATGATAAAATCTGTCAGAAATTTAATCGATGGAAATCTGAAAACTCCTTACAACTTTGTGATAAATGCAGGGGTATTCTGCAAAATTCCAGCGAAACATTTGTGAGGTCAGAAAGAGTAGGTGGCCTAGACAGTCCCAAGTTTTTAGATTACACTTTCACAATAGGTAATACTCTCAATTAGAAATTGTCCAAGCATCAAACACGTATACAGTACAATATTGCTACAACTTTCCCAATTTTGTGGAGAGAGTGGTGGACAAATTTGACAATACCCGACTGAGCCCAAAACAAAAAACCCAAGCCCCAGCAGCAGGATACCCCTAATTATTAGTCCCTGACGTTTGTCTATAATTAGTGTGCATGGATGAAGAGCTCCCACATGGATTGCATTTGGATGACATGCACATCACCGATGAGTGAGGTTACATTCGGTGTTCTGAACTAATCTCATTGCCTGTAGTACTCACTTGGTATTATTATTAGTTTTTATGAGCATTAGTTTGGGGATTTTGAATCCATTTCTAGCAAGGGATAATTTCACAAAGAATTGTCCAAAAGTCATATTTAAAGATGACTGGTTATATACAACATGGCTAGAACAAAATCCCATGCTTGTGTGAGAGCATTTGGACCATATTGAGTGGTAGAGAAAATGATCACCTAAATTCATTGGGAAGCTATGAATGCTGCTGAGGGTACTGATAAAGAAATAATGCTATTTTAAAATGTAGGGGAAAAAATATTGTGAATCAGATCAGTACTTCAAGCTAATAAAGAGAGTAGTTCTATCAATTGATAGTAAGCAAGAGCTGTGGACTATGTCTACTACATTATCACATCAGTCAACACTTTAGCATCACACGGCTGTCATATGAAATCCTGCAGAAGATCACAGGGACGTAAAAGGGAATCTTTCCAATATCTATTTTGGGCGGCTTTTCCAGAAATATGCTTTGGCTTCAGCAAGGCATTGCCGGGTTTTGGTTTCTCTTGGCTGGCGTTGATAGCAAAAAGGAAAAAAATCAAAGCTTCCAGTTGGCATTTTTCCTCAGGTTGGAGTTGTTCACTGTATAGATGGCCAATATTTTCACCTAGAAAAAAAAGGCTTATCTGAACTAATTGTGTTTGTCTGTGTTATTCCTTGTTCCTCACTTCTGGTTCTGTGATACCTATATTCAGGTTCTTTCTGTTAAATTATTTGAGATATATATACACACACACATGCAAAAAGCATGCATTTGTCTGTAGTCGTTGTGTGTTTGTGTGTGTTTTATTCTTGCATTCTGCACATTTTTTTGTGCTATACATTCAAAGTTCAGAAATTCTGGCATCATTGATACCTTGCCCTGCCTGCATTTTTCACAAGCTTGTGACACGCTTTAAATTTATCTATAGTAGCAAATTTAGTATGCAGCAATATGTTCTGTATGTCTTTGTAGTGCTGAAATTCTGTCATATATTTGCCATAGCAATTCTAATGCAAGTACCTATAGTGTGTATTAGTAATGTTTCAAAGCACCAGCTCTCCAAGGGTCAAATTAACTGTGCAGTCATTTGATTTACTGTATACGCAAATATTTTGTGAGGTTTTTATTTTCACAAATTTCGCGAGTCGGGTGCTATTCACAATTTTAAAGACACACAAAAATATTGACTCTGATCCCGATATGAGTGAGACATGCATGTATTGTATATATTTCTTGTTCTCGCATACCGTTCAGTACTGTATTCTACGGTCGCAAGTTTAACCACTCGTGAAATTGTCAGGAAGTCCTGATTCACGAAAATTTAGACTTGCTAAATATATGGCGGATACAGTATTCCCAAGCATTTATTTGCACTTTTCATTTTTATGACTGTAAAAGTTGGCACTTTTTGTTAGTTTGTTTGTTTGTTGTTGTTGTTCTTTAGCTGGTTCTTGGTTTGGGCTAGAGAAGCCACTTGCCTCATTTCTTTAAGGGTGTAATGTTGCAGCCATTGGCAGCAACAGAAATAGATGGCCAATCACTGAATGTCAGGTGTGATTTCAGAATGGTCTCAGCAGCAGAATAATTTTAAGGTAGAAGGCAGTTTAGTTTCGAGGTGGAGTGCAAAAAGAAAATGGATCTGAAATTTGTGGAGGTTTCAACTTCTGGATAGACTATTAAAGAGGGGAATTAATCCAAAATATGTAAATTCAGTAGAATGCAGAAATATCACGAGAAAACATTAGTGAAGTTTAAGTAAAATTAGACCATCTGTTCAAAAGTGATGAATTTGTAAAGTGTTTGTGTCATCGATTTACCGTCATTGTCTGATAAGAAGGCTACAACACTTCATGATATCACAGTAGTGAAATAAAAAACAATACTAAGAGAATTTCACATATTTTCATATTTCTAGAATAGTGAATGAGAAATTCCATTTACTGCCATCAGAAGGCAGTAGGAGTAAAACCGCTCTTGTTAGATGATCGTAACAAGTTATGGGAATGTGTGTAAATGTTTTATAAAATTCAGTTTTGCGGAAGGGATATTTTCTTTATTTCGTTGCACTACTTGACACCATTGTTGTAGCTTTTGTTGTAGCTTTGTCATCTAGGGATGATGGTGAATGGATTTAATCAAAACACTGTAAAAAGTCATTAAATTCTTATTGTACTTGTATTATTCAATCTTCCTCAAACTGCACAGACATGTTCTACGACCTATTTCTGCATTCTGGGAATTCACACAAATACTTGTTTGGGGTATTGTAATCCTGTACGCGTACGCTATCAGTGCACATATTCAACAGCTAATGATACATTGTACAATTGTGTACGTCTGTACTGACCACAGATTACCAGAGACGTCCGTAGAAATGTAGATTCTCTGCAGCGTACAGTATGGGAAGTGGACATTGGCTCAGTGCACATGGATTAAACGGTGCAACACACCATACGCATGATGCTGCTATTGGAACAGAACATACAATGATAACATTACACTGATGTGGTGTTTGTGGGACTTCAGTCACTTGGGTGCCAACACAGTGAGCCAGTTGTGCATCTATTGTGATGCATATTAAACTTCCTGGTTTATGCAACATATTAAGTGCCTTCATGTTAGAATTACCATGGTATTGAATACCACAGTAATTTGTTGGCATGGTTCTCATTGACGAAATCATGCTCTGATT
Source organism: Diadema antillarum (assembly GCF_040938485.1). Taxonomy (NCBI): domain Eukaryota; kingdom Metazoa; phylum Echinodermata; class Echinoidea; order Diadematoida; family Diadematidae; genus Diadema; species Diadema antillarum. The sequence continues at coordinate 520,327 of NW_027270998.1, read as the reverse complement.
ATAGATACAGCAGTAATTTACTTTGCAGAGACTCCAACCCAAAGCACCTTCTGATCTGGAGATTCTCCCGCCTGAAACCCCTAGCAAACGGGAGACTCCAACTTGATGTGTGCGAAGCGCCAAGTTCCTAGGGTTCTAGATGCTCTCTGGTGCTATCTGAGGCTTATTTTTTCAACATACAATAGCAATGAGTAAGAAATCCTTTCCAACGGGAGACACAGAGCCAGGGCGGGAGAAATTAAATCTCAAGCGGGAGAACGGGAGATTTTGCAAAAATAGGTTTTCGGCGGGAGATCTCCCGTCGAAAACGGGAGAGTTGGAGTCTCTGACTTTGTATTGCTGTCATTCATGAAATGCCATGATATTTCCGGTAAGCATGCATTGCACATGCTCATAGCTTGAATAGGAAAAGACACAAAGTATAAGAGATACACCGTTGTACGATTGATGGTTTTGTGTAGTTTTTTTTTTTTTGATCATATCATATCTCTTTGATCACAACACCCACTTCCTTTTACATGAGGCTCAACATAGTTACTTTGTAATAGCACACTGCATGTGTAGTCTTAATTTGTTTCATTTTGTTTTCAAGGGATTTTTACTCCCACACTTCTCAGATATGTTTTGTACAGTAAGTGCTTCTGAATATGACGATCTCTGGTAACTCTGCATGCAGTTTATGAACACAATGCCTACCATTGGTAGAGTTACAAATCATATTTTCCTTGGCAGCATTTCTGCTGACCTGTTTTGTTTTGTTTTGTTTTGTTACTTCTTTAGGCGTGTTTGACCACTGTTTGTATGAGTGTTGATTTTATTGTGTATCCTGTTTTATAGGAGTGCTAAAAAAAAATAAATGTAAACAATTTACTAATCAGAGACAGACAGATTGCCTCTATTCTTTTGTGCTATATTGCCAATTTAATGATGAGGTACAAGTATGGATATAATGATTTAGAGGTTTTTGATAGGTCTGCAACCATGATAAACAGCTGCAATGTGCATAATGACCAAAATTGGGTTCAAGTAGAAGAGAAATCTTATTCTACTTTATGAAACAGTAACAACAAATAACTAGAGATTGTAATTTGTCATCACTGACAAATTAAGGTGATCCGATCTTTTTTTTAATCAATGATTCGAGTCCTGATACTGCAAAGTCTCAGCTACAACATATTAAAATCTGAGAGAAATTCACCGAAGCATAAGTAAGATAGTGCTCGATAAAGAGAGTCATGTCAATTTTCACATCTAAAAAATTCCCTCCCATAGAGATAACATGTCATAGCAAAGATAGAAAAAGAAGTACATATGACCTTTGACCCCACTTTGCACAGACAAGATGGCATCTGAGCAAAAAGTGGTTATTTTATGAAATGATCCCTGTAACATGGTCTTTACGTGTGCAAAATATGGGAAAGATAGGACATGTATTCACCAATATACAGGATGAAACATCTATGACCTTTGACCCTAATTTACATACCCAAGATGGCGTCTGATCAAGTAGTTGTAATTTTATGAAATAATTTTCGTGACATGAACTAAACATGTGCAAAATATGAAGGTGATAGGGGCTGTTTTTCTTGAGTTATTGCAAAGAAAGTTGCAAAAAGAAAGAAATATTTCAATACATCGAAGATAAACTTTAATTTCAACCAAGTTTTTTCACGTGATCCCGACAACGTATGAAAAAACGAAGGGCACACTTACGATAGCCCTACATCTCAGCTACAACATATTAAAATCTTAGAGAAATTCACCGAAGCATAAGTGAGCTAGTGCTTGATAAAGATAGTCATGTCAATTTTCATTTCCATAAAAATTGCACTCCCATAGAGATTACACGTAAACTGGTCAAATTTGACAAGGTTACCTTCAATCCATTTTTTCGAGGTGATGTCGTCATCAAATCAAAATTGTTTAATCACATTTATGAAAGAGCATTTCATAAGCTACAACATATTGAAATTTGGGTGAAAATTGGCAAAGGATTAGTGAGATACGCTCGAGTAAACTTGAAATTTGATGACGTCATTTTGAAAATTTACTTTTTTTACTTTATTAAGAAATTTGATATCTTTTAATCATTTTATCAGCATAGCCAGCCCATGAAATGACATGTACAACTCATCACCTTTCAGAATATGTAAAGAAAATGGGGGGTCACCGTCCATCCTGACGAGTAAAATCCGATTTAAAATTGGCGGTTTTTTGGCATAGTTGCACTGTGTATCCCCATTGACGCACGCGCGGAATTTTGAATTTGACGGGCCCGTATGACGTCATATTGAGTCGGATCGACTTGAAACTTGGTAGAAATATTCCTTGAAATTTCGGACATCCGATCCGTGTGAAAAAATTGAAAATTTCTATTTCATATTAGCTGTGCGTGCGTATATGTGCGCGCGCGTACGCGTCCGTCCAATTTTTTCAATTTTTCAAAAAATGCTCCAAATGGTCTGAAACGTGTGCAAAAAAATATTTGAGCTGGATTTGAGCATACAAATATTTCAACGCGCGCGTACGCGCGCGTTTTGAGATAAAAATGAATTTTGAGAATATGAGTAGAATGCGCTTGACTTGAAATATATGTGACGTAAATTTCATTGAAACATTCCATTCCATTAATGAGATATGCATGAAAATGTGTTTTCATATAATGACGTCATAGTGACGTCACGGTCGACTGATCACTATGATTTTACTTGCGCTGTCGTCTTTGCGACATGATACATATATGGTATAAGTCTGACATTGAGAGGCAATGCACTTTCTGAGCTAACCTCTGCACAACTTTTGAGGAGAAATAAAGAAGAAGAAGAAAAACAAAGAATCCGTACAGATACAGAAGGTGATCCGAGAGGATACTCGGATCACCTAATAAAAATTGAGATATAGATTGTTGTAATAGATGCTCTGTGAGACCAAAGAAATTTGTTTTTTGAGTTCTAGATCCTTTATATGATAATAAATAAGACCTGGGACCTTTTCGAAGAAACACTGTAAACTGACCCCAGCCCTTGTCAATGAGGAAGCTGGCACATGTTTAATTAGCTAATGTATTTGTCTCATTACACTCTACTTGCAACTTGTTTTTCCCCCTTGATCTCTTTCTGTAGAGCATGTCTTGTATTTTGTAAGATGTGGGCCAGATTAATCAAAACATCAGCATTAAAATCTGTGTCTTTGGATAACCACAATGTTCGATCACGGACTACAGGTTGATTATTGGCCTAATCTGAAGAAATGAATGCACAGTACTTTGACATTTGCTTCAACGGACACCATGGACTTAGATATGGACTTCACTATACAAACAGTGATGGGAATGTGCTGTGAATGTGTATACATTGCCCAGATCTAATGTGTAAATCATAACACAACTCAGACAAACCCTTTGCTACTTTGGAAAGCAAAAATGTTGACATTTTATTCTACTTCTAGTTAACTCTATTTTTATAAGGTATGTTGAGAAAAAATACTAGGAGACAGTGCATATTGTACCAATAAATGTTTTGGTGTACAACAGAAATATTACGTGAAATTGTAGGGTGCCAAGAAAGATATCATGAGTGTGTAAGTCAGAAATGCATCCTTGAACAAATAAGATAAGTAATAAATCTGTCCATGAAAATGGTCCCACACACACCAACCCACAAAATGAGCCTTGTATCGTACATTGTATCAGTGTGTAATGTGTTTATCTGCATGGAATCTGTTTCATCTCATTTTGCAGATAGATAAATGGGACAACAACATGTAAAATATTGCTTTCTTAAAAATCCTATTTCACCTCAAGAGCAGTTATCATAGTGTATGATTTATGGGTAATACGACTTGCCCTATGAGGTAGAGAGAATTTTTGATTTTTTTATTCTAAACAGTGGCCTCCAGTGTAACCATTGAATATTCATGAGGGAACGAACAATGGGTATTCAAATCAGTAGATATTCTGCCTGCTTGCATCAAAATACAGGGAGAGAAGATCCTTCGCAATTCCTGGATAGAGGGGGAGAGAGGTTAAGAAAGACAACTCACAAACAAAGTTTTATGGCGTTTAATAAAAATGGCAGTAGGAAACTGGCCAAGGCAAAAGCCCCGTTTCCATCAGGAAGAATGGCTCCCAAACAGTAAAGGTAGTGGAATACTGCCATGCCATACCATAGACTGCCCATGTTACGAAGTCATTTCCTGCTCTGAAAGCTGGTCCCCACTGGCTTTTTTTTCTCTCTCCTTTTTTTTTTTTTTTTTTTTTTTTTTTTTAAGAATGCCCTGGGCGCTATTGAACAAAGGAATTGAATTTCACACCTTTTGGTCGTCAATAGTATTATTTCTTCATATTTTCCTGGTGGACCCTCCCAGAGTTTTTTCAGGAATAGAGTACATCAAAAGAATCACTTTGAGAGCACAAATATCTATTTTAGGACAAAAGAATTCCTTAGCTATGACAATAACAAAACAACCAAAGCATGTATAAAGGAATGGTTGAGGCTATTGTTTGTTAGCTGTTCATAGAACATGAACATCGCAGGGGGAAAAACAACACAAAAACAAAACCCGCTCTACCAGCATCCATTCAGCAGTTTTGTAATGTTGGCAAGCTTTTTGGGTGTAGTATGAATCCTTTAGTAGCTGTAAGCGTTGTATATGAAAGCTGTTAATCAACATATTATGGAAACATTCTTCTTAGTCAGATGCAGTTACTGCAGCGGGTCTGCTCAAAACAGACTACATACATGTACTAGTTTGTAGATAAGACAAAGTCATTGGCAAGGTTGGCATTAATGGTGTAGTGTTCTACTCACTTTCATGTTTGCGTTGAAAGCTGTGTGTTCATTTCCTGATGTTGACACAACAGACTGCCTACTATTGTGAATGGCATTCACTAATTTACACTGTGTGTTCTTCCTGGTGTTCAATCGTAACAGAAGACCGTGGAGGAGCGAACCTAAGCCAAGCGATTATCGGTGTGCTGGGTGACGGATCCCGTTGTCTGTCATGGTCTTTCTTCGCGTGAGAGTCCTGCAGGTGGACAAGCAGGACATTGAGCTCCCTAATGAAGTCATCTTCGACCCGTTTGTCGCCGTGAACGTCAAGGAGACCGTCAAAGACGCAAGTAAGATTCCCCCAGGCTTTGCTAAAGGAAACCAAAACCCAAGGAGAAATGAGGATTGACTGAAAGCAGCAACATTAGTAGAACACATCAGTGAAAGTTTGAGGAAAATCAGACAATCGATGCAAAAGTTATGAATTTTTAAAGTTTTGGTATTGGAAACGCTGGATAAGGAGACTACTTGTGAGTTTATGAAATCATGTGTAGACAACAATATAAAGAAAATTCAACATGCTTTCACTTTTCTAGCGTAATGAAAGAGCATTTGACAAACCGCTTTCAAAAAGCAGGGGGAATGATTACTTCCCTTAACAAATTTCAGTATCAAGTTGATGGAATGTGTAATTTTAATGAAAAATGAATTTTTGTTGAATTCTCTTTATATTCTCTTTATGTTGTTGTCCACATAGATGACATCATGAACTCTAGTAGTCTCCTTATACAGTCATTACAACACCAAAACTTTAAAGATTCATAACTTTTGCAGTGATGGTCTGATTTTCCTGAAACTTTCACTGATGTGTTCTACTAATGTTGCTACTTTCACTCAATCCACATTGCTCTTTGAGTTTTGGTTTCCTTTGAAGTTGGGCATTTACATGAAAGTCCAAACATTCTGTGTCCAATCCAGGATCTTAAATTCTCCTTTACAATTACATAGTCTTTGCCAATTCATCTTTCTTAAATTCCATCACTCTACTTGACTAGCCAGACTATCTCGCGTTCAATTACTCTCGAAACATCCATTTTTTGATTACATATCACTCTTGACGAGTATCATTAAATTCTCTGTGTGATGAAATACTGTATGGCGAATATTTCTTGAGGTCTTTATTTTCTCGGATTTCATGAGTCAGGTGCTATTTGCGAAATTAAAGACACGCGAAAATAATGACTCTGATCCCAATATGAATGTGACACACAGGTTTACATTTCTCTGTTCAGTACAGTACGCCACGATCGCGAATTAAACACTCGCGAAATCGTCGGGAAGTCCCAAAAATTTAGACTTGGTAAATATGTGGCGTATACAGTATAACAACATCCTTATTGTATTCAGCTATTTGTTTATCTGCCCATCTGTTTCCATCTTTGAATTGTGTATCTGGTCAAATACAGTATATACCTGTTGACCTACTGACCTCCTGCCAGATATATCATCCTTGTGTGGTAAACTCTGTGTGATTTTCGGAGTTCCTGATTTCAAGCAATGTTACATTTCCTCATTGGAGGTAACTATACAACAGTCCAGCTGTAGTGTGGGACAATGAGGTCTTAATTGGTTGTTTGTTTTCTCATGTTTTTCTTTCCTGTGTGGGGGTGGGGTGGGAGGAAATGGTCACAGCAGGACAGGAGTTAAAGGGATGTTATAGTATTGGTTGAGGTGAGGATTCAGCTTTTAACGTTTTGTGAGATATTTAGAAATCTCTCTATGAAATGTTAACTCGTTGAGGATGGGTTGATTTTGCTCCAGCATGCATTTCCCATAGACACCTCGGGACTCGTCCTCAATTGGTTGATTAAAGAGCATACAATTCAACAAGGAATTCAAAGTTTATTTGATGAAAATCAGTTTTTGAATGGCTGAAATATCTAAAAACAAAGTAAAACAAAGTGATCCTAATGAAAGGATTGTCCCACCTTTTATTAGGACACTTTGTTTTGGATGTATAATCTCATCCATTTCAGAACCAATTTTTATTAAGTAAACATTGAATTTCTCTTGGAATTACATGCTCTTTGATATTTCATGGGAGAGATCTCATTATCTCATCCAAAAAGTTAGAAACCTGAAGCCAGATGACAAAGCAAAACTATACGATCCCTCTAAATCTATTCAGTCCCCAATCCTATGTGGTTCACCGGCTAGTGCTATCTGTCTACAGTCTATTTGTATTCTATGCATATTGAGTATGAGTGAATTGTAGAATCAAGCATAATATCACACAGTGCATTCACATATGAACTGGATGAATATACATTGTATGCCAAATTTGTACATGTGCTGGATTTCCACAAATGTCTAGGCAAGAGCAGAGACATACATTGTAGATCAATAGAAATGAATGATCAACCCATGTTTCAGTTGACTAAGAATGAATAGAGTAATAGAATTGTACTAGTTTCATGGAGTGATTAGGCAATATACAGATGACTCATGCTTACACTGCTTCTTTCTCATAGGTACATGGAAAACTGAATGAATGAATGAATGAATGAATGAATGAATGAATGGATGGATGGATGGATGGATGGATGGATGGATGGATGGACGGACGGACGGACGAACGAACGAACGAACGAACGAACGAACGAACGAACGAACGAATGAATGAATAAATGAAAAGTGTGTTCACAGACACACCATCAACATACACACAGACACACATCAATATGCCCATATAATACACACAGACATATAATCATACAGTACAATACAACCACCTGCTTATTTCAATTGGGAGGGATCTGTAGACAAACTTTTCTCCCGTTCTAACAGTGACTGGTATTGACCGGGGCATATTATCCTACAAAACACGCTTATCTTGGCATTTACACTAAACCATGCACAGATATCTATCCCATTGGTATCCATGACAACAAGTACACATGCCTGATTAAAATGCCTAGAAATGAAACAATGATAAGAAATCACACAACAGTCTCATACTATGGTGTGGACAAATGTCTTTGCTATAGCAAACCTTCACTGATTTTTTTTTCCCTCACAAAACAAACCTCATCAGAGGTCATGTTACACATCAAATTATACATCTCTCAAATTATATCTAGGACACTGCTAGTGCCAAGATATAGGCAGCAGTGCTGTTGAATTTGATCTTGTTTTTGTTAACATGTGCAGTATTGATGAAACTTACCAACTAACATGTTTTGTTCGCAATCTTTTTCCAATCATCCCTCTTTCTTTCTCTGAAAATGACACACACACACACACACACGCTACTTGTACTCAGATGTTGTACACAGAATCATAGTATGAACCGCACGTGAGGAAGGTGACTCCATATTTACATTGAATTGCATATGAGTAGAAGATAAGTGTGTTACCACCAGCACAGGGCCCTACTGACCAACGATAAATGTTTAGACCATGTAATAGGCAGAATATATCTTGGATTGCTCAGAAAATGTGTACCCTTCTGGTATTCAAGGAAATGAAATCTCTACCCATGATTATTTCTAAGGATTTAGTCATTTCTTTTTAGGCATTATTGAGGAAGGATGGAAGTGGTTCAGAGACAGCACAACTTTGTAAAGCGGTTTGTGGTTCCGTTTAAGTGGTTATAATAACTTATCAAAATGTTTGCTGCAATAAATTTTGTTGCACTTCAGCGGCGTTTCCGCTAAAGTGGTTCCCAATTATTAGGTGAGCACTGTATTGTGATTACAGAACCTGATCAATGCGTGATTGATGATAGACATTACTAGCTACCTGTACTCATAGGCTATCATGGTAAGCTCACATACTTGTCTCTTAGCCATGAGAAAGCACATGTTTCTGTGAAATTTTGATCAGTGTTCTATAAAGGAATATTTGAATGATAGCAGGAAACTGATACCTATGGCTCAGGATATTTCTCCTGTTTTTACAACAGTTACTCTTCTGTGAATACTTGCATTAAAGGAAGAAAACCACTCTTTTGTAAAGTAATTTCAAGTATATATTTTTATTTGGTTAGTGTCTTAATAGATTTTGTTTGCTTTTAGCTATTCGAAAAATAATGAAGTGGGGTAGAAATTGGAAAGGAGGGAAAAGAAATGGTTAGATGAAGGGAATTTATCTTGGTGATGAGAAGATTCAAATAGAAAGGAGAAGTCTGTGGAGGGAGAAAGGATCGCTTGAAAAGAATTCAGAGAGAGCTAAAAAAATATACTGAGCACATTGTGTCGGCTCCCACGGCTGGGAATCTCTTGACATTTTTAGCTTAGAGTACGACATCCTGAAATGTGGATTATTGACCAGAAGAAAGTGGAGTCACTGATTTTCAGCTCATTTCTCCACTTTCAGTCACCCTTATTGATTAGATTTAGATGGGGAGTACAAAATAAATATGGATACTGTTGGGCAGAGTCCAGTTGAAATTATTGTATTCATCCATGATTTTTTTTTTTTTTTGTGACAAAGTATGGATATGACAGTGCTTTAACCAGGAAAGCCAGCCTGTGGAAAATCAATGTCATAGTGAACATGTAGTATCCAGATTATTTCAAACGGCATAGAGAATGTTCAGCATTCCTTCAAGGGCATCTACTCCTATTCTTAAGTCACTTCAAGAGAGCGAGGGAGAATCAATTCTACTATGTGCAGCCACATTCCATATTACTTGCAGTGCTTGCTCCTTTTCTGCTGTAATTCCCTGCGCAAATTTCGTTGACTCCCCCCTTTTTTGTTCTCTTTTTTTGAGGCATATCTACATGTTTGGATCACTGGCCTTGCATCATAGAAGACTTTAATTCACAATATATGTATATCTGCCACTTTGTGCTTTATTTGTAATGACATCTACTGTAATTATTCAATTTCTTTCATGTGTATGTGTAGGACTTTTATCTAAAGATTTCTAGTGGCAAGATATGAGCAAGATGTATAAAGTGAGCAAAATTCAAATGTATTTTATCATCTATCTACCACAAAGTACATTAGAAATATTCACAGCATGAAATTTTCATGAATTATCACTGCCATAACTATGCCTCTAGTTTTGTAAAACAGCAATCACAACATCTCCCCCAAAACACACACACACACACACACACACACACACACACACACACACACACACACGCACACACACACACACACACACACACAAACACACACACACACACACACAAACACACACACACACACACAAACACTCCAAAGTGTCTCTTTTGGTTCTTGATTGTAATGAAGAAGATGTTAGTCACAATTTAGTGAAATTTCCCTGTAGGACTAAAAGTGTTGTTATCAAATGAATAAAAACTATATTAAAATATTAAAAAAAGAGTCCCTCATAATAACATTTCTTGGTTTACTATACTAGTATAAGTATATGGTAAGTCATTTGTAAAACCTGCATTTTTTAGCAAGATTTGGTATTAAATTTATCAATGCCAGATATCCTTAAATCCTTCATATTTTACATTATGACTGCATAACTACAAAGTTGCTTTTAATTCAGACATAGTGTGTTTAGCTAGTCATTTAGTACCAGCACCCTCCATTTTGTCATTTGAAATCTTCTCTTAAATAGTGTGATTGTTTTGGTTGTATCTGCCTCTGAAGACTCTAAGATTAGCCACAGGGAAAAAAGAAAAACTTTACACAAACCCTAGAACAGTGATTTAGAGCTATTGTAATTTTTTTTTTTTATGTTATCCCACCTGCAAGACCTTCTCTCTGTAAAGCCCCCTCTCGCATGCTGACTCTGAATATCGATATTTGGTAAAACTGTCATGGAGAAATCATTCCCCTTTATTATGTCTGCGGTATGAAATTTGCCCAGAGCAGCCACAGCAACAAAGAATATTCTGCAGGTTTAGAGTGTACATATATTCTCAATAGTACCTTATAAAAGCACATTTGTTGTACACATTCCTTTTGGTTGTGATGTTGGTTAGAGTTTCCACAAATATAGCAGATCCTTAAGGATATGTGCAGAAAAGCAGGTGTTAGCAAAACTCCATAGCTGCACCCAATGCCAGTGCTAGGTTCTCTGGACTCAAAAGACTTTGATACCGAGAAGCAACCAAGCATAATCAGGAAATGCAGAATGTCAAACATTTCTGGTTTTAACCCCTTGAGGCTGACGTTTGTGTGTTGTTTTTTTTCCAATGCATTATATGCCCAGTGTAAATACAGCTTGTGATGTAAAGGTACTAAATTCAGCAGTCGATGGGATAAACTTTGTCAAAGTTGGCGTGTTCATGTTGCCGTAGTTCCATGCAGTTATTCCATTAGGCATGCCATTCAGTCTGTTCACGCACCGTGAACGCTCGCATCCGCCTTTAACGCTTGCCTCGCATAGCCACGGGTGTGTCTGTCGTCAGAAAAGAAGGAACGAAACGAAGTGACAAGTTTGTGGAAAGAGGAAGCATCTCAATGTGTCTTGCATTTTCAGGCTGTTTCTTCCAGAGGTACAAGAAAAAATGTGCAGACTCATTACTTAGCAGTCAGTAATTTTTTTCAAAAAAATGTTTTCACCAGAATTTCCTTATTTCCAGATAGAAAGGAAAAGAGGAAGGATACATACAGGAACAAGAAGAGAGATAGAGGCATCTTAAGTGATGATGTCATGACATAGCATTTTGATTTTTTTTTTTTTTTTGGGGGGGGGGTTAAGTTTTAGGGGCTTTGCCCATATTTAATCCCATTGCTAGAATCTTGAGTCAGTCCTTCCTGCAAGTTTCCAAGGAATGAAAGACACTTAGGATTCATATATTCAGATAATGTAGCCTTAAGATCTGATAAAAGTTTGCATGCATATTTTCTTGAATGATATATTGGAAGGCTAACCGTTTGTGCTCGAAATGATATGGTCGGTCTCAGGTACATCATTTTTCTGATGTTTGGCAAAGTGTAGGTCAGTACAGCATGGAAACATCTCTTCAGCTCACAAACATTTAAATGGAGGTGGGTTTGATCTTATGCTATGGAAAGGATGAAATGCATGTGTGACAGACTAAGATTATGAAGGGAGTATATAATACACCTGTAAGAGTGTGTTTGTGCCTTGAAGTTAGAGAGTGAAGGTAATACGTGCCAACGTGACTCCGCTGAGTATTAGCTGCGACATAATACATCCGCCCTCCTGCGGTACACCACATCCAGCATTAATGTCGCTTGAGGCGCAAGGGCGGCATTCATGCATGTACACTGAGAATGTCTTTGTGGAGTGATTTTCCAACGAAAGTGAGAATCGACTTGGCAGTCACTCGTAAGGTGTTGATGCAAGATTCAAATCAATTGTGCTTGTGTGAAGGGGGGGGGGATGTGTTGAGGAGAAATTCAACGCAAAATAAAAATTAACACATTCTGTTACTTGCTGTCAGCTGTGCCTTTACAAATCATGCATTTTCTTATTTTTTATTTTTTACTTTGTAACAGAGATTTGTGTACAATCCATATCCTTCAAATATAGCTTCAATGAAGATTGATGTCAAAACAAGAAATCAATTGAAGAGGAAATACAACCATTAAATGTATTGCAGGTTGCATTTTGTCTTGTGTAAATGAAGAGATATTTTTGTACAGCAAGTTCTGCTCTCAGCAAGGTAGTTTTTATTGTAAGGAAATGGAAGTTGAGACTGTGTCAGAGTTGAGTGTGGCTCAAGTTATGCACATCTTCAACAGACAGTTTCAGACTGTATTTCAAAGATTGAAAAAAAGACAGTGTAGCTGTCAAAAAGTCATCGTGTTATGGCGATAGCCAGTCTGTCATTCGTGCCTTTATATTCTCCCTTGTGCAAGATGATCAGTGTTTAAATGTAGAATTTTAACAGCAAACAATTCATAATCGTGGACATGTTTGGAGACAGTCTGTGTCAGTTGTTTGGTATTGCTTTAGATTTTGTTTTAAAACTGAAATCTGAGAATTACGTGGGCTTTGTTGAAATCTAATACAGGATCTGATACCAAGGGTTGAGGAAAAATCAGTTTTGTAATGTCAATATTAGTAGGGCTTTGCCTACAGTAGATTGAACTAGAACGAACAGACTGTTTATTTAGTACTTCACTGTACTGATAATCGATGTTTGATAAAACATCATAGGCAAAGCAAACATCCCAATTTTCAGTAAAGGTCGTGTATTATGAGGTTGATGTCATGACAGAAATTTGAATATGTTTGCATTCTTGGAAGAGTGCTAGTCCAACAGTAAACTAAAATTATGGGAAAACCAAAGGCATTAGTTAATAGGCTGTTACAGTGAGATTACATGCTATATTTTAGTGTACATACATTGGGTGTAACCAGGGAGGTGCTCCCTGGTGTAACTTCATTTTCTGCCAGGACTTGTTCCTTCCCTGAGAGGGTATGGTTGTTGTTGTTTTTATTGATATACACTTTGCTTCTTCTTTTTTTTCAGAGCAATAAACCACCCTCTCACAAGTACTGGGTTAGGGGGGAAAATGGCATCCTAGGCATACAATATGTATAGTTGATAACTGCCATGATCGCCATTGATTTGCATGTAGATTTTTCTTAACCCAACAAGTCAACCACATTTTTTTATGTTTGAGTGCTTGACTATGTACTATTCACTGTTGGTATATCATAAAGTAAATTGTAAAAAAAAATAATGATAATAACTGTGTTCACTTGAGCCCTTTGTTGTTCATATTAGGTGTACAGTTGCAGAACTGTCTAAAGTCTCGATCATTGCTGAAATCAACCTACAATGTATTTGTGAATTGGCAACATTCCCTGAAATATCAAAGTTGCTGTTTTTCTCTCAAATTGGCATTTGTCATTGATAAACTTCAGGCTGAGTTTGGGTTGCAGATTGAATGAATCTAACCAGTTTCATCTAATCTTTCTGATCTCCACTTTCAGATGTTAAAGTGAAATTCAGAGGTGCCATTTCAGCAGTGACTGGATAATTGATGGGTCCATGTATATTACGTACTAGGCAGATTGTGTGGTGTGCTTAATTGTGATAGTTTGAAATATGTTCAAATACAATGCCATCTTTCTGTTGGTACTTTTTACTAGTATGACCAAAGTTCTGTGCAATAGTAGCGTGAATTACATTATCATGTTAACTATTTCAGAGGCAAAGTGATGTTAGTGCAGTAAATGTACTGTGTAGTATCTTTTTAGTATCGTAAATCACTCAATATTGAAATCTTCCCAGGTGAGAGTGCATTTAGCAGACACAAATGAGCTTTATGAAGAGAGTTTGTTATAACCTGCTGAAATCTTGTTTGAATGTATGTATGGTGTGTTGGTAGGCATTTTAAGACCACTGAATATGGGGTTTCGTGTATCTTTGCACTGCAACCGTCGTGAAATGAATTTGAAGAATCAGTAATATACAGTGATTTAATATGAGAGCATGACAATTTAATTTTACCACAAATATGACCTTAACTACCAGTAAATAAACCAAATCCTCTAAAGGCTTCGATGAATCACTCCCATAGGACAACTCTTCTGTCACCTCAATCAATTTCTCTACCACCAGTGTCTCTGCCATCACCACCTGCACCGGAGTCCACCAATGTCACCACTACCACAGTAATCACCAAATCCACAATCCTTGACTCGCCTTCTCTTCCTCATAAACTTTACTACCATAGCCACCATTAACGCTGCTTTTCCTACCACATCCATGACACAATAGCCACCAGCTATCATCATCACTGACATAATCTTATACCACTTCTGCCACCTCTACATCAGTCTTCTCTACCACTAAGCATATGAGATGTAAATGCTGCTACTTCTTACACACACCAACCACTCTATCGATAATTGTCTTATCAACAATATCACCACCATTGTACCCCATCTGCTTGGACCCGACGCTAACTTTTTTGTCTGATGGCCCATTTGGGCCACTAGAATCTATAAAACCGACATTTTGGTGGCCCCAAAAGAAAAACATAGTGGCCAATAATAAAAGAAAACGTAACTGATCCATTTTGACTCCTATGTTTCCAGTTGGGGCACCAAAAAAATAGCCTTTTTTTGAGAATGTGGTGGCCCAACACCAATTTTTAATGGTCCCGGACCACGGCTTGTATGTTGAACCTTGTCCAACCACTACTACCACCTTAGTCACAACCTCCATCACATCCACCAGCGTGCTGGCATCCCAAACGATCAGAGATTCCTTGATGATAGAAAGCTGTCTATGCATTGATGCTCCTCCTCAATCTCTGTCTCTCTTCAGATGGTCAGTCCCAGCTTCGGCAGCGGAGGAAGACGGCCTACGTGGAGTGGAACAAGTGCTTCGACTCACATCTCTACGATGGCCGCGTCATCCAGATCATCATATACAACCGGCCCGAGTCTTACATCGCCGAGGCCAATTTCAAGGTTAACGCCCTGGCCGACATGTGCGGCATGGAAGGGAAAATCGAAACAAAATGGGTGAGTGAATTTCGCACTTTTTATCAGTCCAAAGAGGTAATTCATTGATAGTGGTTTTGATCAACAATACTCTCGAATCACGCTTCTCAACCTGTTGAACTGGAGGCCCACTGTGGCTACTCTAAATTTCTTTTGAGGCTCAGTCAGATAAAAAATAAATACTTTTTATTTATTTTTTTGGGTCCAACATTATTACCCACATGATAAAGCTTCACAGCCCACTGGTAGAGAAGCATGGTTCCAGGATGCTAAACAACATTTAGTTTTCTTCACAATACACAATGTGTTTGTGGAGTACACATATCTTGACATTTCTTACTATGCCCAGAGATACTGGACTGGTTAGGTGTAATCGGAAGGATCCGAGAGGACAGAGAAAGCTGCAGAACAAGAATAATTCATGTCGGGAGTAGACATTCCAGAAATTCTGTGATCTATCAAACAGCATGTTTGGGGGACATCTATGCTCATAACATTGATTGTGTTATCTGCTAATTTCAGTTGAACATGATAACACAGTATCCACCGCTTCATTTCATACAGTTGTATGGAATGCTTATTTGGGTTAATGTGATGCAATCCCTTACGTGTTACCATGATGACAAGCCAAGAATGTTACAGTTAAAAGAGAGTGGAATTAGATGTGTATCGCTGCTCTATCTAATATTGATTAATAATTGAACCTCCAGTCGTCATATTTCTTGTAGCTGTTGTTTTAATATCATGAACACCCGCTTCTTGTAACCACTACTCACTTTGTGGAGAAGAAACTTAAGGTGATTGTTCTAAATGACTGCGGGCAGTAGAGAGAGCCTATCAAATGTGCGAGTATACTCTTCAGAGGTTCTGCACAGTACAGGAAGCAGAAGAAGAAGAAGAAGTGTTCACTTTTAATAGACTAAATTAAATCTCATCAGTGGCATAATTACATCTCATCAGGTGATGAGGGTGACTCTCAGCGGTGTCAAAATTAGCTCCTATAACCACGTGATTAATGACCTTAAATGGACTTTCTCCCCCTCTCTCTCTCCATCTCTACATCTGTGTCCGTCTTTCTCTCACCGTCTCTCTGTCTGTTTGTCTGTGTGTTTGTCTCTTTTCTCAATCCGTGTTCTATCTCTCTCTCTCTCCAGCTGGAGTTAAAACCAAGCGGCCGCCTACAGGTCCAGCTCCGATGCTTTCCCGAGGAGGGATCAGGCGGAGGTGAGGAGATCATGATGAATGCCTGGAGGGGGTGGGACTTCTGAACAGCCAAGCATACAAACTGTCTGCATGCTCTCACATACCCCTAGCCCTCCCCTACCCTCCCCCCCCCCCCCCCCCCCCATCCTCCCACCAGCCACTTATATGAATAAAAAGTGAAACAAACCAAACCAAAGCAGGATGGGGAGAAAATCAGAAGTAATTGAAAGATTCAAAGAAAACATTTTGCTCCACTTTGTATAAATACAATTGGCTCTGGCCAATACCAGGGACTGTCAAGACTGTTGGGGTTGGTATAGTCATGTTTTCAGGAAGTGTTGTAGGAAATGTTTTGTCTGTCCACACAATGAATGGAGTTTACAACTCTCACTTTCTTCTTTCACTGTACAAGAAAAAGAATGATTGTCTTGTTCAGCTCTCATCTCACCAGAAAGTGGAATCTGATTTACATTTCATGTAATCTATAAGTGGAAATCTTTGGGCACACACAGCAATTATTCCAGATCAGGAAGTTCAAATGCCTGTTTGAAGAATGAATGATTCTACTAATGGGAGAGAAAGGGGGGGGGGGGGGGGAAGGGGTGGGAGGTTGCAAAGGGTGGGGGGTAGGAGAGGAGGAATATTAACTTGTTACCCAACTGTAATTAGAGATGTACCCTTTGACTATAATAGTTCTGGGGGTTTTTTTTTATGACTACCAGTGCTTCTCTTGATTGCAATTTTGGCATTAAAGTTGTTAATTGACCAACTCAAACATAAGAAATATTTATCAGCTCCTGGAGTTTTTGTTGTATTATGATGTTAGGAAACATCATCTACTCCATGTAACTGTATTGTCTGAAATTATTCACCTGAAATTTTTTTTGTGAATCTTATTTTTCTTCCTTACTCCTCACTTTTTTTTTTTGCTCAACCAAACTAGAATGTAGACAACAGCATGTGATTTTTTTTTTCCTTGGGTTGGGGGGGGGGGGGGAGCAGACATTAAGATCTGCAAAATGGTACACAATCAGAGTTCAGGGAAACTGGTTTTCAGGAGAAATTAGTCAGCGTTTAGTTTTCACTTTCACTTGACTTTTCTGGTGATGTTGAGTAAACATAGGACCGTCAAGATTAAAGTGTCCTCTCACTCTTAAATAACAGATACAACTTTATGGTCTACAAATACCAGTTAATCTTTTTTGATGTTTTCTCCTTTTTGTTGTTAGTGCCGTGGAAATGACGTTTCAATCCTATCAAATTCTCTCTATTGTTGTGTTTTATTAAAGGAAAGAATTGCCATATGAATTTTGTGGATCATCATGGTTAAATCCCCTTTGGTGTACACTAAACATGTACGTTGCATTTCTGAGTTTAAGTGTGCACACTATGCATCCCATTTTGCTTTACTATTAATGATGTTTTGGTGCATTGGTCACTTTCTGCGGTCAGATGCCATGTCCAGTGTAAGAGCCCCGACTCGCCAAGACACCAGCATGGAGAACAAGGATGACACAGGTGGGCTGACCCGTCGCCGTGTGGCCATCCGAAAGGCCAAAGTTCACGAACACAGGGGTCATCAGTTCATCGCGCACTACTTCCGCTCTCCCGCGTACTGTTCCTATTGTAATGAGTTCCTATGGTAAGTTGAATGATGTACAGAGAGGTCCCCAAAGCCATAAAAGAAGACATACATGTATCCTTAATGTGTACAAAAAGTTGCAGTTTTTTAGCAGGTCAATGAATATTTAGGCACAATATAGCCAACAGTGCCTATAGGTTAGATTGTTTGAATGTTAGTATTCACTAACTTAAGCATCACGTTGTATGTCCTCATTATCTCTCACTTATTTTTTTCTTTTTACCATATCTGACCCTCACTGTTGAAGGATGAAGATTGAAATGAGTGACTGTTAGATAATATTCAAGTGCAATTACATAGAGCATAATCTGAGATGAATGCTAAAATTTTGAAGGCTGATGACACAGTTTAAGGTTAGCACAAACTGTTTAAAGAAAGAATGAGCTTGGGTGAATACAATTTGTAGTAACTACAATGTGACAGCTATTGAATGTACGGAATACCTGTTATCAAGTTGAGAGTTTTCTCCATTTTGTTTTGTGACAGGGGTGTCGTTGGCAAGCAGGGTTACCACTGCCAAGGTAAGACTTTTTATTTTTACTGATCCTTCAAAGTCTTTTGCTTTCCATGAAAGTCATGTTGTAACTTTGTTTCTAAAAAAAAAAGAAAAAAAAAGATTAAGAATCACATGTGACTGCCTCTCTCAAAACCCACAAAAGTAGACCAAAATGAACCTGCACTTTTGACATAGCTTAACAGGGTTAGCTTTAAGCTTCAGAATATGTTACTGATGTAGTACTCTATTGCAGCATCTAGTAATCACAGTTACCTTTTATTCAGCAGCCAAGCAGCAGCCAAAGGAACCTGGAGAATTTGAGATACTGCTGTGAAAAATGTACTTTTCAGAATATTCAATATTTGTTCATTTCTCTTTGAAACTGGCCTCAGATCTCATTTTCATATATCAGTAGTATCTTGCAATGAAAACATTTCCATGTGAAAAGACTTACAAATGGACTGCTTTTTTTTACTTTAATTGGTGAGAGTCAGAGTTGAATAATGAAAATGTCTTTTGATCTCATGATCTTGTTTTAAAGTGCACATACATGTACTATTGTCATATGGAAAAAAAAGCCACATACATTGTAAGGTATATCTTACTAAGTGGTAAAAAAAAAGAACCCAAAGCACAACAACATCAAACAAAAAACCCATGCAGTTATCATGCTGTTTTGATGTGATGCAGTACATAACTTGATTCTTCCTCATTAAGCTCAACTTTCATGACTATTGTCATCTCTGCAGAATGCGAGCTCTCCGTTCACAAGCGATGCTTCGATTCAGTGCTGAGTAAATGCCCGGGTACTGGCAAGGACACGATGGAAACAAAGGTATCGCCATGGAAACCATTCACGCACACACTCTAGACTGCTCACTATGATGTGACGTGAGATGTGTATCATCAGATTACTTGAATATCAGAAAAATCTTTCCAGTCCATTTAGAGACGTCTTCTATATAGATGGTCTAGTGACATTAACTTATGAGGTCATAAAGGCGTGGAGACAATCTGGCACAGTTTTGGTATAATAGTTGACAGCGTCCTCAATGCGCACAATGCACTCATAGCACTGTCAAGCTGTGTTTAAGCAGTCAGTGCTGTGAGACGTTTCCTTGATTCCAAATACTGTTTCAGAAAGAATTGGTAGCAATGTATACAAAGACTATCACTCACAACACATGATGCACTATTTGTGATAAAGTGTGTCTTATTTCTTTTTGTTTTTGTTTTTTTGGTGTGGGTGTGTGTGAGTGTGCATTTATTTATTTATTTACTTATTTGTTAATTAATTTATTTATGTACATGTATGTATGTATGTATGATTGATTGATTGATTGATTGATTTTTGATGATATGTCTCTCTTAAGGACACATTTTTTCTTATTAATAGTTAAAGGATTATAGGGCAGGGTAGGTATTGTTATGTACATAAACTCAAAGAGAAGAATAGGCCTATATATGTGCTGGATATAAGCTCCAATATCTTTCATCAAGCAGATAGACATCA
The DNA here is from genome assembly GCF_040938485.1 of Diadema antillarum. NCBI lineage: Eukaryota > Metazoa > Echinodermata > Echinoidea > Diadematoida > Diadematidae > Diadema > Diadema antillarum. The sequence goes on along the minus strand of NW_027270998.1, from coordinate 500,278 downwards.
CTTAAGTGTCACCTGAAAAGCAAGATTTTTTTTTCCTCCCAAGACCTTAACCCATTGAGGATGAGTCCCGAGTATACTCAAGCAGGTGTCTATGGGAAATGCGTGTTGTAGCAAAATTAGCCCGTCCTTAATGGGTTAAGCATGTTAATTACCAGGTAGTCAGCTTTTGTGTGTTTATTCTGTTGTCTTCGTCCCCCCCAGAAACTGAAAGAGAGGTTCAATATAAACATGCCGCACAGATTCAAGGTGAACAACTACAAGAGCCCCACCTTCTGCGACCATTGTGGGACTATGCTCTATGGTCTATTCAGGCAGGGTGTCAAATGTGAAGGTGAGCGTTTTGAGTCACCCGTTACTGTCGTTACTTGATGTCAGAGCTGGGAAATTCAAATTTTTATCATGGCCTCTGGTATAGCAAGGAGTAGAGGTTCTTCAAGCTTGCTTGTATTGAGCCAGAAAAGAAAATTAATAACATTATAAATTAATAAACATTAATAAGAGTGCTCATGTTGTACATTAATTTTTGTTTACGTTTCAATTTCAATCTGACACAGAATTTTTGTAGAGCCACAAAACATACTGTCTCTGATACGATATAGCTTTAATTTCCATAAATTATATGCAACCATGCATTTGATATTTTACACAATGATCTTTTAAAATACTTATTTCATATGAGTTGTTGGGCTGAATACATGGTCCAGAGGCTCCACATTTACTTATACCGGTATATAGGATAAGAGATATAGTTTCAATTTATGAAAGAGTGTAGCTATTGGCATGCCACACAAGTAGAATAATTCAACTAAACCACAGCAGTAGATATATCAACAATGTATCTGTTAACAGAATGTTGATATGACCTTTTTTTCTCTCTCTCTCCCTCTCTGTTTATCCATCCATCTATCTATCTATCTATCTATCTATCTATCTATCTATCTGTCTATCTATCTGTCTATCCATCTTTCTGTCTATCTCTATCTATGATTCCATCTATCAATGTATCTATCTTTCTATCTATCTATCCTGTCATTCTATCTATTTATTTATTTATCTATCTATCTATCTATCTATCTATCTATTTACCTATCTATCTCTCTCTCTCTCTATCTATCTATCTATCTATCTATTTATCTATCTATTTACCTATCTATCTATCTATCTATCTATCTGTCTGTCTACCTGTCTGTTTTTCTGTCTCTCTGTCTCTGCAGTGTGTAATGTGAATGTACATCATAAGTGTAAAAGCAAGGTGCCCAACCTATGTGGTGTCAACCAGAAGCTACTGTCAGAAGCCCTCACAAGTATTGAGGTGAGAGAAACATGGCGTGTGAAATGGTCCTCATTTGGGGGGAATCCAAAGGTAGTCTGTTTAATACATATTCATGAGGGAGATTGTCATGATATGTTTTGGCACAGGCCACAGTATCGAATGATTGACATTATTGCGTCATAGGACAGGCCCAAAAGACATCAGGTGGTCAGCAATGGGTGCATCATAGTCCAGATTTTGAACCCCTTGCTGGGAACGTGCGACAATTTTCACTTCTTGATGACACAGTCTGATGCATTTAATTGAAAGAATCTGTCTATCTTCAGCTGACAGTAAGTTACCTTCAACATAAATGCAACCATGTTGATAAATCTAACATGTGTGTGTTATGTTTTGTTTTTTTCAATCTGCTAAACATGACGGTTGCATCAGAGGACTTAACAGCCCCTTTTAGGTGAACTTTAAGGAGAAGGAATGCCTTTCTTCTGTATACGCTGTATATATTTTCCCATATAGGCAGAGCTTGACATTAGCAGTGGGGCCACTAAAAATTGGTGTCTGGCCATCAGATTGAGCTTTTCATGGCTTAATTGGGCGACTAAGATTCAAATTGAATTGTTATTTTGCTTTTATTTCAGGCCACCAAAATTTCAGATTAAAGATTTTAGTGGCGTGAATGCACCATCAGACAATGAAGTTAGTGTCAAACCCTGATATACACATGTATGTATAATGTGAATGGTATGTAAATGCTACAGCATTTTAATCAACACCTGCAGATGAACTCTTAAAAATGATCTGTGAAATGCAATGCATTTCCTCAATGAACTTCTTCCTCTTTTTTTCTCACAAATATATATCAGGATTTCTTTCTATGTAGAATTAATCCTCTGATGATACTCAGTCTTAATCTTTTTCTGAGCTGTATTTTTTTTTTGTCTTATATTTTGCTCATATGGAATAGGTCACCAGATCTATGGTAAGAAAGTGATTCTGATATTTACCCCTATTTCACATGCCTCATGAAAAAAAAAGAAAAATGAAAGAACTTGCCACCTGTGTATCACTACTGTTACAGCAAACCAAACCCATGCGAGCGTTCTTCAGTTTGTGCAGTTTTGTGATTTAAAAAAATCCTCATTTCATCATTTCTAGGCAGACAGTACCATTTATTAAAGATGCTCGTAGGTATTATATCTGCTGGGCTGTGAAGGTATATCAGCACTAGGTACAGCATGACAACGCACACAATTTAACTATGACATTACTAGTAACAGCGTGTCCCTGATGAAATCTTTGACAATGGATCCCGGCCAATAAAGATGCACAACTAACAGAGAAATATATGCGGCATATTGAAATAATCTAAACTTGTGATTTTCGAAGAATGAATGTTATGTTTTGGATGATAATTTGTTTGGTAACTACAATTTCTGAAGTTTTGATGATATAATTTTTGTGTGCACATGCTGCATAAGTGCACCAATATTGTTTTTCCTCACAATAGTGTGGTGAGTAGCATTAATTTTGGTGAGAAATAATGCTGGTTTATTTACTTATTTATTTATTTACATATTTATTTATTTATTTGTTTATTTATTTATTTATTTATTCATTTACGTATTTATTGTAAGCTGTCATGGTGTATACACTCTCAACTTTTCAAGCAGTAAAATATGATGACATGCATAATCTGTTTGAATGAAAGTTCTTTAAAGGATCTAACGTAAATGTGCCCCCGATTTCCCTTAAAAAAAAAAGAAAAATGAACACACTAACATCACAACAGAGTCCAGTTTTTTTTCTCAGATAGTTGTCGCTACAGTGTCACTACAATGACCATATTAATTAAGTGATCATAAGTGGCAGCTTGACATAAGGTAATTAGTTTATTTGTTTTGTTTTGTTTGTTTATTTGGCTGTTAAGTTTTCATTTAAAGCATCGTTGTATCTGAGTCTACCTGATAGTTTGGCAGTTGATATTTTATACCTTTTTTGCTCTGAAATGTAGAGTGAATTCCCTTTTCACTCTTTTTGTTGTTCTAAATAGGACTCGTGCTTAAACCATTATATATTTTTTGCCTTCTATTGTTATATGATAGCTTAATTTAGTAGTTTGTTCCCATGTAATTTGTTTTGGTGTATCGTAAGCAATGTTCATACTGTTAAGTGCTATTAAACAATAGTATGCATTTTTTTGCCATATAAAAGCATATAGTTGACTATATTACAAAGGCATTCTCAGTCCAATGATTTTGCATGGCATGAACCATATTGTTTAATAAGAAAAAAAGAAAATATACTTCTTCTGTCAAAATCCCATTCTGTGAAAACATGCACTCTCTTTTTAAAAGGTTAACTAGTTCTTGCTGCAGCTCAATACATTTGTAGGTTTCTGCTTGGAATACTACTACAGTAGTCGTTATGCATTCAAGGACAGAGTGCTGTATATATACCACAATCACTTGCATATCCATGGCAGACTCCATTGTCCATCTGAGGAAAACATAGAAACATATACAGTGCTGTATAAAACATTACACCACATGCTTGTGTGTTTCATGCCATAATCACAAAATATGGCCACAAATATCAAACTGGTGTTGCATACATTTTCATTTCACAGAGAGAAAGAGAGAGAGAGAGAGAGAGAGAGAGAGAGGATGATATTTGAAGTGATAGTGGAAAAGTGAGAAAAATGCGAATGACCCACAAGTAGCTTAATTGACAGGAGTATTTCAGAAAAAGAACCAGAAGTAAATTATTAGCTATAATTGCTCTTAATGCCAAATATGCTTCAGAGGCATAATTCAAACTTATTAAGACTAAACAGGTGTGCATGAGTGTTCAGTACTTGACCCCTAATCAAAGGTGATGCAGAGAGATGACAAGAAACATCTTTTAACCTTCCACCCACTCCCCCTCTCTCTCCCCCTCCACCTCCTTACCTACACCGTGAAAAGAAAAGGCTGATAATGATAAACAATAAAGGAATTAAGGAGGCACAATTTTACCTGTGTTTATTTGGTTTATGTTTTGCTTGTTTTTGCTATAACTCAGAATTTCTCCAAGATATTTATTTCTTAACATCCTTCCCTCGATCCCCCTCCCCAAAAAAGAACACCTGGTGAATAGAGGATGGAATCGCACAAATTGCACAAAGTACATAATTTGTTACTTACTAATTTTACTCGCATGTTTTATGAGCTGCTTCAGTCTTCTAAGAAGTGAGAAAGAGTTTATCTTGCTGCAGCTCATATGCATGAAATGAAAGGCATGTTAAAACCACATTTTAAGCTGTAACATGGTATTCTAAATTCCATTTTAAATTAGTGTGTAACAGACCACCATATATAGGGTATGATTAACTCTTTCACACACACACACACACACACACACACACACACACACACACACACTTATTCTTGATATTTGTGATGTAGATAATTGATGTTAAAGTTCATTGTTTTTGTACTGTTATTTCGTATTTACCATGGTAACATACATCTACTGGAGATGGAAAGCAGCTGTGTGTATTTCCACTCTATAAATTGCTAGAGAGTATCAAAGTGATGATGTCACGGTCTTTTGTTATAGCTTGGGTTGAAACCAGGTGCAAGCATGGTTAGGAACAGTTAGTGTTCTCAGATATTTGGGCCAGATGAGGATGTCGGGAACCAGACTATGGCTGTGACATCACATTTTGGTACTCTTATGACAAAAAAAGGAATCATCATCAGTCCAAAGGAAATCTGTATGATTACAGGCAAGCATAGTTCAGGACTGTCCTTGAGAGGAGATGACATGGGAGTAAGATCATCAAGTGAAGATGGCAATTTCATCAATTTCATGGTTACATGTATTCCTCTTCCTCAACCATTCAAAAACATTTTAGTGTGTACACTTTTGTAAATCGATCATTCTTTTTTAATAGTCTAAGTGTACATTGTGTATTAGTCTGTGTCCATGACATTATCATGATGTGCATTGCGTAGTGTGCATTCCATCATGTATATTTCATCAAGGGCATTACTACATCACAAGCATGTCACATCGAGTATGTAATTGCCGTAGCTCCTAGACTTTCATTTCACAATGTGATGGCCCCCAGTAGATCTCATTTCTGAGCATTGATGTATTACTTATTCAACAGATTCTGGTTCATCACCCAATCTGTAAAATGTGTAACTCTTGACATAGTTGCTGCTTTAGATTCAAATCATTTTTCACATTTTAGAGACTCGGCATATGCTGTCGTTTGCTCATTTTAATGCTGAAAATCGTATTGCTTGTGCCAGTCAATTTTATATGAGAGTGTTCCTGAAGCTAAAAAAAGTGTGACTATCTCAAATGCAAGGCACACCAGTCATGTTGTTCGGCAAATGTGTTGACAATGCAAGTGTATCTCACAGTAATAATAATAAAAAAACAACAACAACAGACCCCCCCCAAAAAAAAGAAAAAAAAAAAAAAAGAATGATGAAGCTTTGATTTTAAGAAGTCAGAAAAGTCTGATACAGAGTATACTTTTGATCTTACGAAGTCAGGAAAGTCCAAATAGACATGAATGTTTTCAATAACTTATAGCAATCTACCCAAATCCTGTAGATGGTACATACTAAATTGTGGGTGAGTAGTTCATTGTCTCTACGAGGTAAGTAGAAATGCTACATCAGTACAGCTAAGGAGACGTAAGTTTGGAATGTGTAGGAAAGTGACAAGAAATGAGGATATGACAAAAGACCTCTATCCTATTTTCCAAGTTATCTAGTGTATGGAGGAACATCAGTACGATAACTGGTTGCACTCTTTTGCTTGAATACTCGCAGAAAGCAAGAAAGGTAGCGGGACCCGGGGCCGCGGGCAACGGCCAACTCACATTCCCCCCAGTGGATCCAGACGACGATGAGGATCTCGATGAGTAAGTGTGATGGCAATGTGAATGCAGTTGGGCAGGGTCAAACACTTGTAGTGTGGACTATGTAGTGTGGGTTTACTCACTGGTACTAACCTTTAGCCCCCCCCCCCCCCCCCCCCCCCCACACACACGTGTTGCCAGTATAACTTAATCTAAATATACCACGACACATATTCGTAAAGTTCCCTTATTTGTTTGAACAAAAGTTATTATCAAAATATGTCATTTGTGAGCAACTTTTCTGTGTTTGTAAGATTCTGTTCAGAATTGCTGCGAGTTACCTCTTGGCTGCACCAGTGTTTCTCAGTCCATGGACAGACCATCTTTGTTTCTCAATCAATCAGTTATCAATCACCTAAAAGCAAATTGAAATTGTTACTAGAGGGAGACATGTTTTATTCTCATGTCATTGATTTATCAACCCAAAATGTACTATACTTTCCTCATGTGGAGACTAATGCTTTATTGATTTTCCCTTCCTGCACCCCTCCAAACCTCCCACCCCCCCCCCTCCCCTTTTAACTCTCCAGGGCAGTGTATGAGCCTCTATGGACCACTGATGGGCCACCTGACAAACCTACTAGTCCACCAAGGAGGTACGCCATTGAGGACTTCCAGCTTCTGAAAGTACTTGGAAAGGGGAGCTTTGGCAAGGTACGTGGTGTCTCAGTCTGGTCTAGCTGTGAGATATAAGGGGCAGATACAATAGTAGTGGTGTCCTTTTGTTTGTTTTTTGTTTGTTTGTGTACTTAGTAAAGTAAATTTCAATTCATTTTTTAATTGTTTTCAAGTCAATTCTTGTTGTACAAGAGTGCTTGTTGGAGGCACAGACTTTAAATGTCTGTGCCAGATTTCTTGACATTTGGAAATGTATTATTACCTTTGCCAAGGAGGTTATGTTTTTGTGAGCATAGGTTTTGTTTGTTTGTTTGCTTGTCTGTTGCAAAATAACACAAAAAGTTGTGAACAGATTTACATGATACTTTACAAGAAAAGTTGATAATGACACGAGGAACAGATGATTAGAGTTTGGTAGTGATCCGGGATTTTGTATAAATTTTTGAAGAATTTTCTTAATATCTTTTGGCAAATAGGGTCAATGAACTTGGGAGTTCAAGCTGCGCGTTTTTGAGGTTTGCATACGTGCACTTAAGCGCATGCTCTGCTCGAGGCGCCACGCAGCATGCAGGAAGCTGATGAGGTAAACACAGGGCTTCTTTGGGTAAATTGCAGAGACTCCAACTCTCCCGCTTTCGACGGGAGATCTCCCGCCGAAAACCCATTTTCACAAAATCTTCCGTTCACCGCTTGGATTTGATTTCTCCTGCCCTTGCTCTGTGTCACCCGCTTGTATGGTTTTGTAGATGCCAGTCAATTTCATAATACACATGCGTGAAGAGCATCTGCACATGATATATGAAATGAAGTTTTATTATTTAAAGCCAAAATATATTATTTGATTCATAGAATTATTGCTTACTTAGTACCATCGTATGTTGAAAATAAGCCTGAGATAGCACGAGAGAGCATCTATAGAACCCTATTATGACCCAAGGGGCTTCGCGCACATCAAGTTGGAGTCTCACGCTTGCGAGGGGTTCAGGTGGTAGAATCTCCAGATCATCAGGTGCTTGGAGTTGGAGTTTCTGCAATTGGGCAATATTCAGCATGCATGTATGGGTGGAAATGAGCTGCGTGATGGAGATCTGCGCTCTCCGAGTGCTTTTCTTAGGTGCGAGTGTGATAACCCTTTACGAAGAGAAGGTACATGTGATGTTATTGGTAATATTGACCAAACATGGTTGGAAAAAAGTGTCTGTTTGGTGCTCCTGGTTAATGGAACTGTCTGGATGGCATTCAACAAATCACCATGCCAAAATGTAAGCCTTGTGGCCTTTCACCCTCAAAACTCTTACACTTTATTTGTGTTTAACAAGACATAGACATGGTTTACATGATACTTTGTGTTTTTAGTGGATTTTTGTCAACCATTTGTGATATTACATGCCTGAGTTTGTGTTGGTCAGTTGTTGTTTTTTTAATAATGTCATATCAAATTTCCTTCACCACGAAGTGAAGGAAACAAGAATACACAGTGTTGTGGCTCAGTGGATAGGATTGAAGACTCTCAGATTTGAGGTTCTCTGTTCAAGTCCATTGGCAGCAGTAATAGTTCTCCGAGCCAAGACATTTTATCCCTGCCAGCTGGTCATTGGGAGGAGACTAGCAAGAGAAATCATTTCTGTGACTTACATTGTGTTTGATAATCCCTTGATAGCTTCTTTACTTGAATGTGTAGAGTGATATCGAAATCCATTCCAATCCAGGATTAATAAGATTGGAAGAAAGAAAATAATAAGATGAATGAAGTGGCATATTATACCCAAAGTGCAGTGTCATATTCCGCATTTTTTTGTTTTAATTTTTGCCCCCGCAGGTGATGCTTGCCCAGCAGAAGGGGACCAGCAAGTTCTTTGCCATCAAGGCCCTGAAGAAGGAGGTGGTCCTGGAGGATGATGATATAGAGTGCACCATGGTAGAGCGTCACGTCCTGGGCATGGCCTGGGCACACCCCTTCCTCACGCACCTCTACTGCACCTTTCAGAGCAAGGTCAGTCCCCCTCTGCCACCTTCCAAGATGATTATGTCTGATCTTAAACTTGAATAGGAGTCATATCGAGGGGAGAAGAGTCAGGACTTTTCTGTCTCTCTATGGTGTAATTCAAGATGCCTTTTCTTTCAGAGTTCGTTAATTACTTATTTTAATTCGTTATTATTATTATTTTTTGGGGGGTAGAATTTGCCCATTACAGAATGCATGGAGTTTCGCATCAACTCATGATATGTGTGTAAATCTCAAAATATGTATGGGATTATGTTATGTTTCAGTCTGTACTCATTCTGTCATTACTTTCCTTTTATGTTGGAGAAAAAAACTTAAATGGATGGTATAGGTTTGGTTGAGATTGAGCTTCAGGTTTCTGAAATTTTTGAAAGATAATGAGAAACCATGGCACCTATGAAATATGAAAGAGCATACAATTTTAAGTGGAATTCAAAGTTAATTTGATGAAAATCAATTTTGAATAGCTGAGATATCACAAAACAAAGTGGTCCTAATAAAAGGTGGATCTCATGCCAAAAGAGATAGGATAGAGTTGACCCATTCCATACCGAATTCTAAAATCCCCATAGACTTAATATGCAGGCCACCAGGTTCCCGTACGGAACGGGTTAAGAAGAGAAAAACATAAGGTATGTTCTCATTGGAGAAAAGCTGTGGAGCTTCCTGTGAGCTGCTCTTTTGATAGAATTGTATCAATTTAAGCTATTCATGTTGCTCTTTATACTACATATATAGAATCTCATCGTCAAAATATTCCAACACCTCAATGTTTCTGCTGCTTTTTTCTTCATTTCTGCAGGAACATCTGTTCTTTGTTATGGAGTTCTTAAACGGTGGTGACTTGATGTTCCATATACAGTCCTCGATCCGATTTGAGGAGAAGAGAGCAAGGTAAGGGTTATATGCCATGGTAAGCTGTTGGCTGTTTTGAGATTCGGGTACAGCCAAAACAAAGCACCACGACACAGTCAGGACTGTTTCTTGCTAGTGGTACTGCTTTAGATTCATGCAATAAGTAGAGACATACCAGCAGTTGGTATTTCATCTTAGTGGTTTGGGATAAGATTTATTGGTGTAGGGAACTGGCCATTTTTTTCCCCCTAACAATCATGATAATAACATGAGAACATTTGTTTATTCTGTGACAAGTTGATTGAAAGATGGCTTGATGCTGAGAAGGAATTTACATGTATCAAAAATATTTTGGAATGTTTTCTTCTCACCACCAGATTTGAGAAGCAGTGGGATATTTACTGTAGGTCTCTCTATTTAAAGACACTGAAAGTGCTCTGAGTGAAGAGCTTCATCTCTTAACCCGTTGAAGACTAGTCCCGAGTATACGCGAGCAGGCGTCTATGGGAAATGTGTGTTGTAGCAAAATCAGCCCGTCCTCAACGGTTTGAAGAGCAGACAAGACTTTTGCAAGCTTCAAGAGCCAGAATCCATGAAAGACATGAGAGGGTAGTTAAAAATATATGGTGTTAGAGAGAGAGGGGGACACAGTTAATCAGAGAAGAGAGAATATTATGTATTTTTTCATCTGCCACAACGACAGATTCTATGCAGCTGAGATCATCTGTGGTCTACAGTTCCTGCACAAACGAGGCATTATCTACCGCGACTTGAAACTCGACAACGTCCTGCTCGACCGAGACGGACACATCAAGATCGCAGACTTTGGTATGTGCAAGCAGAACATCCAGGGAGACCAGAAGGCCAGCACCTTCTGCGGTACACCGGACTACATAGCTCCTGAGGTATGAGGAAAAATTGCTAAACTCGTTCTTCGTATTTCCCCATTGCCAAGTGGCCGACATTACCTCACACATCATCCTGTCTTGTCAACCATAATTCAAACATTTTGGTCTCAGGGATGATTGTGAGTTGAATAGTCACTCATTTTTGAGTGGTAATAATCAACAGGATTCTCAGTTAGGTTTTCATTTTTTGTCTCTGATTTTTTTTTTGTTTTTTGTTCTAAATACAGTTTTAGGGATTGCCAAGACTTGCTTATATTTACCTTCGTCAAGGGAGGAGGTTATGTTTTCATTACCATTGGTTTGTTTGTCCGTGTGCAAAATAACTCAAAAAGTTGGAAACGGATTTCGATGAAATTTGCAGGAAAGGTCAAGAATGACTCAAGGAACAGATGATTAAATTTTGGGAGTGATCCAGAAATTTTCATGGATTTTATGAAGGATTTTCAATATTTTGGCAGGTAGGGTCAATGAATTTGGGAGTTCAAGCTGCGCATTTTTGAGGTTTTCATGCATGCACTAAAGTGCGTGCTCTAGTTTCTGCTAGGGTGAGGTGCGCCGCGCAGCTAAGGTTTATGACGTAACAGCTTCTATATTGGGAAATCGTTCGATTTTCAGCATGCATACGAATGGATGGAAATCACTGATCTCCATGGCAGAACAAGATAATTATTGGTGGAAATTATAGCTACTTGGCGGAGGTCTGCGCACTCAGAGTGCTTCTCTGGTTTGTGTATGTCGTCAAATATTCTTGAATGTCAAACATTTTTTTTTTGTAGATTCTGAAGGGCCAGAAGTATGCTGCCTCGGTCGATTGGTGGTCATTTGGGGTCCTTCTCTATGAAATGCTGATCGGCCAATCTCCGTTCCATGGCGAGGATGAGGACCAACTCTTTGACTGTATCCTGCATGAGGCACCACACTACCCCAGATGGCTGTCCAGGGATGCACACTCGTGTCTCCTTCAGGTACGGTCGAGATGGAGACTTAGCCTGTCTATTGTTTAATAGTGTCTTGGTACGCAGTATTGTACATACAAGTGAACAATCGTCAACCTTTAGTCAATTTCCTCTAGTGGAACAGTGGGTTGACTGTATGCCAGCAATCCGTGTGAGTCTACTATCAGCCACAACCATCAATTACACAGTTGTCCATGGTTTCTGATATCTCCCCACATTGAGCCAGTTTGCATCATACAGATGTAATGATAGAAATGAAACAACACAAGGAGAATTAGATCTTTTGGATTGTAGAGATTTTTTTTTCCATCTTATTTGCATGTTTTGACCCCTGTAAATATGTGTTTGTTAAAGATGTTACATCATGACAGAGTTAAATACTTGTATATACTGCATATAATGGATTATTCTATCATTTTGTCATTGCAACTATAAGTTCTTCCATGCCTTGGTTATCGCCCCCCCCCCCCTTGCCCACAATCGGTTGCACCCACAAAATCCATGCTTCTGCCTCACGCAAGACGTGCGTTATTATACAAATGATGCACAGGATAGAGTGTGTTAGTGTGAGCGTGGTGCACTCGATGGTATTTACAATTGTGAAACATGCACGAGGCGAAGCCGAGTGCATGTTGCACTACATTGTAAATACCCGAGAGTGAGCTACGCCTCCACTAACGCCACGAAATAATCCTGTGCATCATTTGTTTTATAAAATGGGTCGAAAATTCGAAAACTAACATCATTTTTCAGCGTTTTTCACGTACCTTTGTGGGTCAAGACGTCCGAAGATGTTCGTCCCAAACATTTACGCACGTCGCACTCGCGGAAGTCCCGCACATACAGTATAAGTATAATGGGGGGTTGGGTTTCCGGACACTTAAGTTCCCGCATGAAAACTTACTTATTTTACATAGAATATGCACCCTTTACCTTAAAGGACAAGTTCACCTTCATAAACATAAGGATTGAGAGAATGTAGCAATATTAGTAGAACACATCATTGAAAGTTTGAGGAAAATCAGACAATCCGTTCAAAAGTTATGATTTTTTGAAGTTTTTGTGCGGTACCCGCTGGATGAGAAGACTACTGCAGTGTATGAATAACTTAGATGTCACATGCGTACAACAATATAAGGAAAATATAAAGAGAATTTCACAAACTTCGATCTTTTGAAAAAAGTACACATTCCCCTGACTCGTTACCGATACATGTTATGGGTAATATTATTCCCCCTGCCCTTAGAAAGAGGCAAGTCAATTGCTCTTTTATTATGCGAAAAAAGTGAAAATATGTTGAATTTTCTTTTATATTTTCTTTATACTGTTGTACGCATATGACTCACAAGCTGTAGTAGTCTCCTCATCCAGCGGTTCCAACACAAAAATTTAAAAAATTCATAACTTTTGCATCGATTGTCCAATTTTCCTCAAACTTTCACTGATGTGTTCTACTAATATTGTTGCATTTTCTCAATCCTTATGTTTATGAAGGTGAACTTGTCCTTTAAAGACTTGATATAGACTCCTCATATAGGCCTACTAGACAACATACTCTTAAAACGGCGTGAGAATTAACTGCTAAATCGTTGGATTTGCTCTTCAAAGTGACTCCATGTACGCGTCCGGTCCCATAACGCTTGGTCTACTGTACTGTACAAAGTGTACGTATAGTAAGAGTATATGTACGTACGTACGCCACACATGTTATGCACAAGGGAAGACAGGCCAGCCGGCCGGCAGCCCGAACTAGAAGTTGTTTACAGGATTGACAGCGCGTATGCATGCAATTCATCAAAGGAGCCGCCGCGCGCACAGACGATCGGCGATCTACCATAGGATTACAGGCAGTGCAATTGTACTGAAGTAAAGGAAGGAGGTGTGTCTCATTTCAGCGCTTCCTATTGGCTACATTCTTGAACCCATTTTATAACATGTTGATGTTTATCAATTTGTTGCTTCTCTCTGCAGTTGTTGGAACGCAATCCAGACATTCGTCTTGGAGTGAAGAGCCAGATCCGTGCGCACCCCTTCTTTAGATCCATCGACTTCGACAGGCTAGAAAAGAGGGAGATTCCGCCCCCATTCAAGCCCAAAATCGTAAGTAGTGCCGCCCGCCCATTGAGGTGGTAGGGGAAAAACAAAACAAAACCACAAAAACAAAAAAACAAAACGAAAAATAAAACCAAAACAACAACATCAACAACAGCAGCAATATCATCAACAACAACAACAAAATGAAAGAGTTTCCCTTTTAGTCTAACTCATGAGACATTAACAATGAAAAGTCAAAAGGGAGATAATACATACAGCACCAAACTAAAGAAACATTGCTTTGTTGACTTGATCCTTCGACAGAACACAGCTCCCTCCATATATTACAGTACTAAGATTGGGTTGTTATTTTCTTTTACTATTTTGCTGGTTTGCTTTCTAAGTTGTTGATGTGATATCCATCATCGTCTCTCAATTTGTACATATTACAAGGTAGTAAACTAGACATAATTAATCCATGGAGTAATGATTGTGGACAATAAAAGAGAAGAATTGGTTGCATTATTTCGATTTAGTTTTCTCTAAATTTTTGCGACTCATTCTATGACCAAGAACTAACAGGTATCAAGAGGGGCCATGATATGAGACTGAACTTCATTTCAGCTCAGGGGTATTATGTACTACACCAGTTCTGGTGGAAATGAAAATTGTGAATATATGGATGATGAGGGTAAAAATGTAGGAGTGGTGGGGATGAGTCTCAGGGACATGGAGAGGAGTGGAGATTAGAGGAGAAATTTTACTGGTCTGTTAATAAGGGTGACTGAGATGATCATGATAGATAAGATGAGCCTGTCACTGCACCATGACCACAAAGACTTAATCAGATGGTATTGTTATTATGGTCTAATTACTTAAACATTACATATTGTATTTTGACATCTGATTTTCTCTCTGATTTTTTTTTTTTTTTCACCAACAGAAAGGTGATGGTGATGCTGGCAACTTTGACCCAGAGTTCACCATGGAGAAAGTGGGCCTCACCCCGACAGATACGTCCATGCTGAGCTCCATCAACCAGCGCCAGTTCCGCGGCTTCTCCTTCACCAACCCGACCATGTCTTGAGCAGCAAGATGGCCAGTGTCACCCCCTTTGCTCCCCCGCCCAAACAAGCACAACGTACAGTATTTTCTATCATGTTCCCCCCACCCCCACCCCTCCCTGCAGTGCACTGGTACCTTGAGTGGAAACACCACCTGCTGTGCATTTCTAGCCATCATGGAATGCTATTTCTCACTTTATTTTTTCTTTGTGGGAAATGTGGAATTTTTGTGGCTCATATTTACCCAGGGAACAAGGGTGTTGACATCTTTTCCTGTTGATGTGATGATAGAGTGAGAGGAGCAGGACCAAGCAGCTCAACTGAACCGTCCTTCGCAATACACGTTGTAGGACCTAGACTCTTTCCGAACGCGTGCCACGCTGCTGTTGGATGGATACGGAGCTTCTCCACCGTAGTCTGCAAGAATCTGTTTCACGTCTTCGCAAATCTGCCAAGGCTGGGGTTGCCAAAGTGATGAATAGGTATAATTAGTAATGGAGTACGGTGTAGTCTGCGCAATGTGCTCGTGCTCAAAAAGGATTTTCCAAAGCAGTGAATGTTTGCATCGTGGGAAGCGGTCAGGATGGATGAAAGAGTGTACTTGTACCAGTCTGAGAACTTACATTTAAAATGAAAAATATGATGCATTTTGTGTGTAACAACTGTGTGTGGAGAGATCATAGATATTATGCCATATTGTACATAAATATACTATCAAAATTTTGTAAAAAACTTTAATTTTTTTTCATGACTTACTAGACAAAATGTCAAGGTGTCTACCAATGAGTTATTTTCTTTTCACAATTTTGAATCTGAACGTGAAAATCAGCTCCTCCCAAACAAAGACAAAATTAAAAAAAGATTACACCTGAATAGCGGTTGTCTAACAAAGAAATTAATCAACTGAAAGTGACAGAGTGACAATGTAAAGCCGAATACGGACTGCAACTGCTGAAGTTGGGTGCCTAAACTAAGAATTAGAAAAAGTATTAAGATAACGCAGTTTGTAGAAATTATGTTTATGGCAGTGGGAGAATCTGCCACGTTGTGCTCGCACAAAAGAAGAGGACAAGGGATAAGTTGAGGAAAAGTGTGTGCAGAGAAATTCAGTTGGTTGCCAGTTCTTGGCTGTATTTTGTTGTGATTCTGAGTACGCTGTGATTTTTGTCACTAATTGAATGGCTCTTGCAAATCCACGAGAGGAAAATTGTAGAAAATTTGCAGGTGGGAAAATCGAGAAGCACACAATGATGACGGAAAATGATGATGCTATATGATGTCATTTCTAGTGGGGACAATGTTCTCTGGGGAGTTCCATACGAGGGAATGAAGATTTATTGTAATGAGATACAACGCTATTGAGAGTTGTCAATGGAGCATCACTTGGCCCGTTTCCTGTCCTTTCTTTGAAATGTAGAGTACTTCAGTTCAGCTCTACTGCTCCTGTGTGAGCGAAACAAAAACATACCGAGTCGGAAGTTATGTCTTTGTTTTCTCATCTTGCAGGAGCGCAAATATTTTATCTTTATGTTGAGAGGACTTAAGGTAGCAAATATGTATGCTTATAATATGAACATGTATGCATTAATTTTTTTTTTTGTGGGGGAGGGGGGCAGTGTTTTCTCATTTTTGTTTGGAGACTTCTTTTCGCAATGCAGACATCTGCTCAGTCCTTGACTTGCAACTAGATTTGTTTTTGTATTTTTTTGACATGTGCAAAATATGCGGAGATGTCCCTCCCTGGTACTTTGTTTGTTGCTTGCCTATTACTGTATGACAAGATGAGGGCCTTTAAGAGATGTATGACAAACTCCAGACACCTATTGGTGCCTCTCTATTATTCAACGACCTTCGTTTACTCAGGTTTTGTGATATTATGTGTCACTTCTCTGGCTTGTGCATCTGGTCTTTTTTTTATGAACGATACCATGTGTTCATACATCATATAAGTGTGTACATATGCAGTATATATATATACATGTATATATACCGATATATTTTATAGGTATAGGTGTATTTGTATACATGCAACACTGATTATGTCTGTTGATCTCCCTAAAGCTGTGAACCACTTGAGACGCCGGGCTAGGATTACTTTGATGAATATCTCTCCTTATCAAGAAGATGAAAGGTGTGTTGTGCTTTTTATGCCAAGCACGAGATGTCACCAATGATGTGTCTTGTGTATCGAAAGAGGTTGTTGTAGAAATATAAAGACGTCAGAAAGCTGTGATGTGGGATCTGTGTAATACAGAAATCAGAAAATGGTTGAAGGATTACATTTTTTACCTTTCTCGGAGTTTACATTTCAATTTTTTGTATGCTGTCTCGTGATTGTTGACCCAGGAAAAAGGACCAGGTGAATGCAAGATGAGATGGCTAGATGCCACAACTCATTACATGCCATACAGGGTGAAAAGAGTCCAAGCAAAGTAATGATGCATTTATACAGCATAGAAAAGAGGCTTTTGATTTTGGAGAACTCTTTGTGTAAAGGACTGTATTGTTTTGCTTCTTACCTGTGGATGTCCTGATGTATTTCATATTTCAGGGTGGACAAAAAGTTATTAATTTCTTTCTAGTTATTAATCTCGATTGACAGCTCATGGTTTGATTAGTTGAATGCTCCAAAAATCCAAGGTGAGGCAGTCATTATAAATGGATGGCAGACAAAAAGATAGATTTACTTTTTTTTTACACAGCATCAAAATCATTACAGATCTCAACCTTAGCCCATCATTGCAATGTGCTTTGATGCAATCATGCTTATAGGAGTAGGAATGGCAGGTAGTTCTTAAACAATTATAAATTTTGCCTGATTGTGGAGTATATTCTTACTCTACGAAATCATTTTGCGTGTATTTATAGGAATGACAAGACATGCCAGAGACTAGAATCTTGCATGTTTCAGAATGCAGTCTTTTGCATGTACGTGCCTTGAAGGGTGTAAATCACTGTGGTGTCAGAGAGCAATGAAATCCTGGAAATATCTTTTAAGAGCAAATCAATGCAACATCAAAACATTGACAAAGTGTCTTAATGGACAAGGTGCTAGAGACTTGTGTGATTTGCCAATGTGTATGTCTCATTTTTTGTAAAGAAAATAACGTAGAAACAACATCCACGGACATCTTCCCTCTAATTGCTTTTATTTCTACTGTACGCAAAGCCCTTTCTATGTTCAAGTGTGTGATTCATTTTGATGAGCCTACATCGATTGAGATGGATGTTATAAATATATAGTCAGGTAGTTGCGATAATCGATCCTCAAGGGAAAGCAGTAAATCAATTTGAGAGTGATTTTATGCTCTGTGAAGATATCTTGTACGATAAAGTACTGGTATGCATTCCTTTGGGAGATTCCCTCACGGTGTATTATTATAATTTCTTTTTGTGTCTCTTTCTTCGACATTATTCTCTTTGTGTCTGTGCTAACCTTTAATGTCGAGCCTCATCACGTGTATTGTACATACATCGTAGTTTAGGATATAAGTATGTGTGCCTTTTGTGTCACATACTAGTTCAGCTAGTGCAACATCACTGACATGTGAAGAATCTTGGTCCATTTCCTTCTTTTTTTTTTTCCTTATGATGATGATATTATATGTACCAGTACACTAATTTGATGCTGTGTATAATGAGTGCTGATGATGTGGAAATTATCGAGGTATTGTTACCAACTACTGACACAGGTGTCGTTCTGATGCAAATAATTACTACTGAATATCTGAGTGTATATAATGTATCAACCAGAATTTGCACATACATAAATATGAATGTAAGCCACAACCACTATATGATTTGTTCAGATTGTCTCATGATAATGCACATAATCAGAAACACTTCAGACTCCAGAGGGGGACATTTAGATCAGTCTGTTTAGATGTAGAAGTTATATGAACTGGATAGTTGTATTTTATATATCTGTACATTTTGAACGTATATAAATTAGCAGCAGTATTAGATATATATATGTATGTATGTATATGCATATATACAGATCAGTGTGGCTGCATTTGAGATGTACTTGAGACATGGATAAGAATATCTTAGACTGAAAAGACAGTGTCCCAAATTTCTCACCAATTCCAAACATTCTGTGTTTCGTCATTACAATTGGTATATTCATGGCCATGAGCACTTATGAATGGAAAACTCTTAATGCATCTGAAATGAAAACAAGCAAACAAACAAATATAGAGTTGGGCTGGCTAAATTCTCAGTGGATTTCTGATTATCATCCTGCTAAAAAGTTGTGCTAATGTTTTATGTCACAGTCTCCCTGCTACCCACTTTCCCTCTCAAATAGACTACTTAATTTCACAAAACTATGAAAACTGCCTGATGCAAGTGTGACAGGGAGTTCTAGCACTTGATCTTCAACATGCAAGATTGTTAAATCACAGGAGAACTGAAATAGGCATTAACTTCACAGTACAGCCAGTGGAATAATTGCCTTTAAAAAAAAAATATGTCATCGTAAGATACCAGATAGGAAGACAAATTGTGCAAATGCAGACTATGTAAACTGCATAGATATTTTGCGATTGCGTATGTATATCAGACTTATTCCAAAGGTAGCAACAATCCAAAATGTTTACTTAATGTTGCAATGATATATAGTTTATTTTTGTGATGATGCATATTAAAAGCTCCTTTATTTTCAAAGAGGTGCATATTCATGAAAAAAAAATGTGATTATGGTGTATAGATTCCGCTTACAAGGAGTATGTATTTTTGAGGAGGAATCCATTTGGAGCGGACAAAATGTTGTGATAGAGCTTTTGACCTCTCCTGTCATTGCACTGGTATGTACTTAATATGCCCACCCAAGAACACTTCAAGCTGTTGGGCGAAAGTTGACCTTGAGCTGAAAGTCATGGGTTTGAAGAGTTTAAATAGGTAATCAAGTCTTGGTGAGAGTGCCTGATCACTTGGGTCCACTAGGATGTCATGGATATGGCTAAAAATATCTGTAGATAACAAGCGGAAACTTGATGGCAGTATGCCTCAACGGTCACTTGGTCATCCTCCAGAATATTCTGGAATACTCTAGAATGATATGCTTGAGGAAAGTACTGGAAGTCCAATCAGTGGATGCATATTTAATAGGGGACATCCAGTCCAAATATAAGTTAGTGTGATAAAAAAACGAGTAAAATCTTATGAGATTAACGATAAATATTTAACTGAAATTGGATGAAAAACAAGGAATTTATGACATTTTGAAGTTTTGCTAATTTCTGCATAACAGTTCTTGTACAGTGGCTATGAATATGCAAATGCATGAGCTAACCATGTCATACCCTCCAGGGCTCGACACTAACTTTATTTTTCGGTGGCCCGATGGGGCCACCAAAATCATCAATTTCAAATTTTTGGTGGCCCGAAAAAAAAATTGATAAAAGTCCATTTTTTTTTGTGATAAGTCGCACACTCACTGCATGCATTTATGCATTTCCGGCGCAAAAAGTTACGAATTTATTGACACACTTTTCAAAAAATTTTGGTGGCCCAAGGTGGGCCACCAAATTTGCCCTTTTCTGAAATTTGGTGGCCCGACTTTCATTTTTGGTGGCCCCGGGCCACCGGGCCACCGTTAGTGTCGAGCCCTGCCCTCACAATTTTCCATTGGTCGTGTAAAAAAAAAAAATGAAAATTCAATGTTTCTGTCATTGAGGTCTGAATCATGATGTTATTCCTGGTTGAATAACTTCAGAATAGTGATCAGTTAGATATATAAGGATTTGAGACTCGGGCATACACTGTAATTGCATTTGAATGAAAAACTGGAAATTTCAAAATTTTATGTACAAACTGTATGGCAAGTTCTGAGGGAATGACATGCTGAATTACCAAAAATGTGAAATGTCATAACTTCCTTATTTTTCATCCAATTTCGATCAAAATTTTACTGTTAAACTCATATTTTACTCTTTCTTATCAGACAAACTTATATTTGGGCTGGATTTCCCCTTTAATACTTTCAGGGAGGGATGAGTCTCATTTCTCATCTCAGCACTCAACAACTTTCTCTTTGTTGCTCTGGGTTACCTTGTTTGGCAAATGGATTGTTGTTGTGATTTTTTTTCGGGGGGGGGGGGGGGGGGGGGAGGGGGGTTCTTTTGCAAGAACCGCATGTCCTGATCATGATTTCTTGGCAATCCCCTCCAAAACTGCACTACCCATTCCTATCATACAGACCAAAATCCTCCGTTTCCTTAAAAAGTTATGATCCCATGAGAAGCAAGCAACATATGTACGCCCCCTTTTTTTTTTGAAAAAATCAACCTTCTTCCCTCTTACAATTGCGAATAACTGTCTGCAGTCAGATGTAAATTACCTGTTCATTTGATGCTGGTATCCCAGTCACATGGTACTTTCACTTCATGATAAATGATATTATGTGATCTAACCTTGGACAACTCCAAAAGGCTGGTGTGGTATTGGGTGAAATTTTTTTTTTTCTTGCAAACTCATCTGAACATGAACTTTATTAAGTTGCAAGACATTTCACCACCCACTCATTCCTTACTTGAATTTATCTTTCATGAAATTAAGATTATTGATTGCCTGCTCAACAAGATGTGTAAAATTGATGAATTTCTGTGAATGAAATTCGTGACTCCTAGCAGTGTTGATATATATATTTGCAACCATGTACAGTATTTTTTCGTATGTATTTAAAAAAAAAAGATATGTGGTAGCTGTGTTTACAGAAAATCCCTTCATCATGATCATGTATTGTTTCAAAACGAGATGGGATATCATCGGCTGTATTAAAATAAATATGATATACATGCAAGCATTGTTCTTTGATCCTGTGGTTTTGTCTTGGCCCCGTAGTGTCCTTTAAGATTATGCGACATAAAATTCTATGAAATGTCGCACATAGCAGTCAGAGATTGAAAGGTTTTGTAACATACAAATACATGTTGGTTTGTGTTGATTCATGATACCGTTATTATCACTTTTAAGGTGAAATAAATATCTAAAAACAATCCGTATATTTTTGAAATAATTTTTCTTCTATTCTCCTTCAGATTACTTGGATACGCCCACAAAAAACCTGAACCAAGATTCTTGTTGTGACCTCATCTGTCAATCATTGCTAAAGTACTAATATGAACAAAAGACATTGGAATGCCTGAGACCGAGCATAACTTGCATGTTCCCTCACCATGTCTTTTGTTAGTCATATTAATATCACAGAAACATGCGAGTTATGCCGAGTCGAGGGGAAGGTGCATTCCAGTGTCTTTTGTTAAGACATATCAGTACTTTGTGATTGACAGATGAGGTCACAACAAGAATCTTGATTCGGAAGGTTTTTTGTGGGCGTATCCAAGTAATCTAAAGGAGAATAGAAGAAAAATTATTTTTAAAATGTATGTATTGTTTCTAGATATTTATTTCACCTTAAAAGTGATGTTACGGGCATCATAAATCAACAGAAATCAATATGCATTTGTATGTTATAAAACCTTTAAACTGCAATAAAACACCATGTGAAACGATTTGGTTTCAGTAGAATTAGTAAAATTAGACTGAGAGTACAGCCAAAGTTTTATCAAACTGGGATTTAAACTAACGAAGTCGTGACATTTTGAAGTGGCAAAAAAACTGCAGTTATAGTTATCAGTTTCAAGGACATACAGTCTGACCTTTCCTATCCGGACATATCTGGACTGGCGCTCATCCTGATGAGGGATTTGGCTGGATATGGGAGACTCAATGTTAAATACATGCAGCTGCCTACCCAATGGTAGCTACACATGTACATTGTACATGTACATCTTTGTAACCTATTGAAGGTAGCGTACACTGAACTCTGTCTTTGCTATCAGTGCAAGATTATTAGTGTTTTTTTGTTTTGTTTTGTTTTTTTACCAAAATTAAATCAATTTGTTTAGAATAATATGTAATTTGTGTGAGTTTGTGGGGGAAGTTTCTTTGGGTTTGAAATCACACTTTTACCCATAATTACTAGATAGGAAAAAAAAATTATGCCGAGATCGGATCCCAATAATAGAGAAATCCGGATAAAGGGAGGCTGGATAGGAGAGGTCGGACTGTATGCCAATTAAATGAGGGGATGGTGTCATTTCCTTACCTCTCTCCTACAAAAAATAAAGTCCCTAAATTTTGTATCCTTGAGATGAAATAAAAAAAAGAAAAGAAAAACTCAGAAGCTTTTGTATCAAATTGTTGAATTGAGATAGCCAATGATTTATATAGGAAGCTGTTGAAATTGCTATTAAAATCATAACTAAAAATATGACTTTTACATTATTTACAAACTGGTGTGCAATTTATTGAACTTTTACCATTCTGTTTGTCAGACTTCACTTTTTTTCTTTTTCTTTTTTCATTGAAAGCATGGTGGGGAAAATGCATACAAAAAAGGATCAAACCAAAGTTAAGCAAAGTTGATAAAATAACAAACACAACAGCAATATTTTACATTAATTCTTCAAAACTGTCCCATTTTATTCAGTTGCTCAAATTGTATGTACAATTGTACATTTTCATACATTCTTACACATCGTATTTTCCACTCCCCACACCCCCCTCCTCCCATCTTGTGTGTCTCTTTGTCCCCTGGAACATTGCCCGTGACCTTTCATTTGCCCATCCAAAATCACCTGTTAAGGGACTACTACTGTACATGTACATTGTATCTCTGAAAATCTGCAATCAGTATTCAAGTCACATCATCTGTACACATGTACAATACCATGAAAGATTTCAACCTTTGAGGAATATGATACAATATTGAAACGTGATGCCACAGCAGTGATAAGTAACCATGTGCTCCCACTACCGCAGCAAACACAGGTATACACTTCACGTGAAGACACATTATCTAAGCATGAATTCTTAGCCTTCTCCAGTTAGGCCATGATGGGAATATATAGGCCTATACTCCTGAGCGCTTCCACAGCAATGTGCTTTAGGTTTGCAAGAATTTGGTTAAATTCATACACTGAGAAGTAGCCACGTCAATTACATTGCATTAAATCATGTTGCCAGAAAACCTTCCCGAATTGGAATTATCTTCCAGCACACCGATGAACATGGATTTCAGAGTGGAACAGAAGGATATATAGATTAACTCTACACTTTCATATAAATTCAGACTTTTAATGGTCATACATGTTATCAGTAATTCAGAAAAACGATCTCGTTAGTTCTAGGTACAGAAGTACATTGGTATTTTCACACTTCTGACCTAACTGCTATTGAAGACGAAAATGTTTTTGCGCATTGAAGCAATTTGATCTACAGACATAGTCATAGGCATGCAATATCATTCACGTCATAATTCATCTTTCAAAGGATTATTTCAATCACTTCAAAATTTATAGGCCTTATCTGTCAAATGACATAGACTAAGGAACATTGCATTTGTACATTTCCCCTGTCTAACCTTTAACTACATTTAAAGTCTTATAAATATCTTACTCTCATAAAAATATACCATAGACATTTGTATATATATATACATGTGTATAATGCATCTTACATGGTTTGCAATGAGCTTCATAGAAATCAATCAAACAGAACCCTAATTATTTTCAAACTTAAAAAGGCTCGCTCAGTTAAATCAAGGGTCTAAATTCTGTGCACTAGACTTTAACACAACCGTAACGTTGTCCCAACAACCTTCATGTGAAGAAGTGTACTCACCAATGAAAGGCAACAACAAATTTTGGCACTTGAATCGACAGAGACCTAGACTTTACAGCCGCTACACAATCATATTCAACATTTTAAACAAATTAACAAACAAACAAACAAGTCTATGTCTGATATAGTCCTTACCCATTTTACTACTTGACTTCATTTCCCCTACATTGTACATTCACGCAAACCTTATTATATTTCAGGAATGCTTTCTTCACCATATCTTGCAACAATAGGGAGCTTTAGATTTGCAGCGTGGACGTTTGAGAGGACGCTGGAGCTGGACGTTCTCCTTTTCCTGCGTCGTGTTGAAAAGTAGCTTTAGATTATGCCGAGACGCAACCTATCAAAAATAACATGGCACTCCCATATGATCGGTGCATGAACTAGCTCTCTACGTCTGAATTGAGCGGACGTAAAAACAGCACACAACGCGTAGTGAAAACTCAGACAACGCGAGCTATAAATAGATCGCGTCTGATAAGCGATTTTGCGCATGCTCAGAACATGTTTTTTTCCTCTGAACGTCCCTGTCGCGAAAATCTAAAGCTCCCTAATTGCAAACGGTACAAAGATTTCACTGCTCGAGGCTGATTGGCTCTTTCTAAATGTGTCATAGTAACCGCAATTTTTGTAGATCACGACTGCACATATCTACAGTCAACTTTGCCTAAGTTGAATCTAATGGGAACAGAAAAAATCCTTTGACTCAAAGTGAATTTTTACGTTAATACGCAACAGAATTAACACAAATGTTTTTATATACAGCCACTGTAGCATTTTCCTTTGACTTGGCCTATTTTTCCATTTGAGCGTGGTTGATGTCGGCGAGGTTGACTGTACATATTTTTATACAGACCAATCACCTGACTTACAGAAGGGCAGAACAGAACCCTGTCTTTCATGACCTGTACAGTTCTAACAGGATCAGTGGCAGAAAGCTCTACTGGTGAAAGAAAAAAAATATCCATTGCAACAGAAGTCTGGAAATCACAACAAATACAGAAGGCCTTACTTCACCCTTGTCCAATAGCCACTGAACTTTCACCTCTGGGCTAACAAGACAATTGTCTACTCAAAACTTCCACTCATGAACATAACCAGTATAAAATTGCAGCTACACACGAGCAGAAACTGATTTCAAAGACAGATTCACTACATGAAATCGACAGCAGGGAGAGTGACAAATTCCTGCGACGATACAAAGTCAATGGAGTTTTCTGTTTCTCTTCAATACACAATTCAATTTGCCAAAATTTTTCACTCAGAATGCTACACATGGCTAGTACTACTACATGCCCAGTGCTATCACTTGCCCTAGCACTTTGAGAATCAAAGTGAAAAATGCTTGCATGGAATTCCTGTTTTTCTAATGGTATAGCAGGCAAGGTTAAGATGGCCATCATCTTTAATATCACCTTTAAAGTCAAAACACATCCTGAAGAAACCATGTTTCACATTGCAAGTACAAAAAGAATATAAACATACACTACGAGTGGATATGTCTTTGTAACACATACAATGTACAAACGAAGAATTGAAAATATACAGTATTTAAGTTTGTGCACAGCATACAAGGTAAATCAGCATGAATGGACAGTAGATTCTGTTTGGAAAAGTGATAGTTGCTTATCTTACCATCCATGTGAAGAAAAAAAGCATATTCTTGATGTGTATCTCACAAAAATACCTCTATAGAATTATGTCACAGCACTGCCACAGGTCATCAATGGACTGATGATTTCTTCATGATTTCTTGAAATTATTTGTTCCCATATCACAAAGCTAGCTTGCTAAAAATGGAGAGCGCATACATCAATACCCAAATCACCATCAGACATATATATATATAATTTCCTTAATGTTAAACAAATCAATAATCCCTTGTTGAATATCTACTTATATTCACTGTATCAACAGGTCATATCAGTACTTATCAAATATACCAGGGTCTACGGAAAGATGCCATGATTTTATAGCCACAATGTATCTTGATCAAACCACTTTCATCTATTTAGACTTTGTGAAGAGCATTACGAGAGAAACATATTCTGGTTACTATGCCAGAGAAACAGAATAGACAGAATTTAACTCTACTATTGGTGTAAAGTTGAGAAGAAGGCCTTCTCAGAGGCACACACACTGAATAGTACGGATGTGTGCATCACAGAAGATTGCTTGCATTGTCTGCATTTTGCATTTTTAAACAATCTTTGGAACTCATAATTCTGACTTGGGCTTGTCCTTTCCCTTGAAGTTGAGGGAGGCCGAGTTGATGCAGTAGCGCTTGCCGGTGGGCTGGGGCCCGTCATCAAACACGTGACCAAGGTGAGCACCACACTAAAAGAGAGAGAGAGAGAGGGTGAAGGAAGAAAGACGACATTCGGCAACAATCATTACAACATTTCATCATAACCAACCTACTTTTGTGTCAGCCAAATCCTTGATATGTAAAGGATGCATAGATTCTTTATTCATCTTCATTCTGACCCAATGACATTTCTAGTAAGAAGGCAGTCAAAAAGTAACAACAAAATTATCAACAAAAGAAATGAAAGAAATAAAGTATTTGTGTAACTCATCAATAAAGTTTAATGCAACTTGGACAATCCATTAAAAAAAAATTACAAACATTTATAGTTTTGGTTAAATTCATGTGCTTTCATTACTAGAGAAGAAGGCTTCAACAGTTCATGATGGTAAAGTTAAAACAAAGAATGCCACATGCTTTCACTTGACTTGAAATGTAAGTCCATCAGAAGAAATACATGGTTTTAATGCAGAGTTTAATACATATACTTAGCAACTTTTCAGCGACTAGCCAGAATTTCTCCAAACTTCACTGCTGAATTTAAACCAAAATGTCTGCATTAACTGACTTCAAACTTATGTTTGGGAGTCACTCCCACTCCCTTGAGATCACTTTGGCAAGGAAGTCCTCTCTCCCGATGTGAGGACAAGACATTCATGCCCTCCTCACCTTGGCACAGACGCTCTCAGTGCGATGCATGCCATGGGAGAAGTCCTCCTTCCTTTTCACCGTCCCAGCTGCAGCCATCTCTGAGAAAGAAGGCCAGCCTGGAAGGGGAGGATGGAAGGAAACACGTTACCCAAAAACAATGGAAACAAATCAGAAATTGTCTCTTTTTTAGTGCATCTGTATTACAGAAATTCAGTAGGGCCATCACAGACTGGCTATTTATCATAAATCATATCTGTGAATGTACTTGTGCATTTAAGTCATGTGTGAGCAATGTAAAACAAAAAGATGAATGAAATTATCTATCCATTCACACACACAAAGACATATTTTTCATTTCTTCAGCAAATTTTGAACATTTGATGTGCAGTAAGCTGGCAGAGGTAGATAATGGGAGTGGCACTGACGCACTCAACAATCATAGCATATAGACCGATTCAATTTCGATGACCTATTCACCTACCGCCGCTAGCGGCGCTATAACGGTCGCCATAACTGGGGGCCAACGGGGGCTTCCGCGAGCTAGCTACCCAGAGCGAGTTGCACTTGCAGCTAGCAGCCTAGCGTACCCATCGCACATAGTTAGCCGGGCCTGGCCGCTGTGCCGCGGCCGGCAACCGCCGGCGCCGCGCTAATATTGTGATTGTTTACTCACTGTGTAAAAGTCATTCAGCCGCTTTTAATGCCCTTCTTTTGGACAAATTGAGTGATTCAGACATATTGATCTACTTTGAAAGCTTCAAAGGAAGGATCAGGAAAACACATCGTGCAGTCGTTGGGTGCACAAATAACAGAAAAAATGGAAATGGAAGCTGCACGGCAGTGTGTGAAATTCAGACACCGCTGACGCATGATAAATTAGGCAAAATTAAAGACAATTAAGCGAAATACAACGGTATAAAAATGCACAGATTTTGAAACAAACTATGTCTACTAGATTCTCTATTTAATTAGGTTATCACTGCATATTCGTAAAATATGTTGTTCATCTTAGAAGACAAGTTTAGACCAAAGATCAAAGAATTTGATAATTCACTGATTTATTATTTTTTTTACAAATCCTTGGTGTCCTACTTGCCAAAGTTAGAATACACTTAACTGGCTAGACTTTATTATTATGACAAACATTTTAAATGTTTCAAGATGCGTTAAATTCTTATATTGTTTGCACTTCTTCAATGTTCAGCACTGAATTAACCATAGGCCTATTCAATTTTGGCCTGGAACTCTGAATTTGACTTTTGATAAAGTGATACTTATAAATATTTAACCATGGATGGTGGCAAACATCCGTTTCATAATCACACTAAGAAAGTATGATTTAAAATCACTTTTGTAGATTATGATATTAGGCATTAGCGTGATGTTATGCAAGGTTACTTCGACCTAAAACAGTAGAAGTTTTGGTTGTATCACATCATGCGACGTAGTCGTTACGTAAGTTTAGGCATATACGGCCTAGAAACGCCTTGATTTATATTCCGTTTGGTTTGCTTAGTTAGGCTTGCCTGAAGTTATCGACAACCGTCGTGTAGGGTTCTAGAAGTCAATTGTAATAGGTCTAGATCTACTCTGGACTCTTGCCTAGATTTCTAGACAAGATCTAACGTTAGACAGATTGTACCCTGCTGGCCCGACACTCCCGAGTAAAGCCTAGCCTGCCCTAAAAAGGTTAAGTTAACCGATAGCTTGCAATTTATTGTGCCATATCTAGCTCAAGATTCTTATTCATTATTTGTATTTAATTATATCAGTTAACTTGTCAACAGCCTAGGCTTATTAGCAAGACGTCTGCCTGCGCCTAGCAATAATTCTCCCCAGCGGTTTTTATTCTCTTCCACAAAGAATCTACGGGGCTTACACGCGAGTACCCAAGTCATCGCCAAAGAAATAGTCTACAAACATTCACGGATCGTACCGATATTTACCTTAAAATTCAAGTTTTGGCTACAGCCGTATGTCATCTACCCTGATTCGCTCATAGTCGGTATAAGTTGTTTAATTTCATTTATTTTTAATTAGCTAGCGAAAAAAAAATGTAGACTCTAGTTGTCACAAAGCCAGATGCGTCGATCGCTGCCAGCGCCAGAGATAGCTAGCTGGCCGGCTGGCGCCGGGTGGTATAAGCACTGGCTGCCGCTGGCACCCTTGCTACGCACGCAGGGCGCTTGCCGACCCAGCCTGTTTGGCCCCCATATATGGCGTCGCCTTTAGAGGGCGCACTTCCATGAACAGTCGCTTGAATCGGTCTATAGAACAGTCAGGCCATTTGTGCCCCAAGCACTGATGGTTAATGAATGTTACAGCTTTTTTAAAGTAAAAGTCATTTGTGTTGAGATATTACTTATCGCTTGCAGTGTCACAAAAAGGATGATAGTTGTTCTGATGGTACTCGAAAAAGTGTAAACATACAGTGGATCATATATCATAGATTCACTGTCACCCAGAATGTAGCTCCACTAATGACCATCTCTGATTGATGATGATGATGATGATGAAACAGCATTTATATAGCGCCATTTATCTGGCTCTTTGTATCCAACTTGGAAAATGGGTCAAAGCAATATTTAAATTTCGCATGAATTGACAATCACAATGGGTAATGATAGAGCAGGCATGCCACGGTCATATAGTTCCCAGCACCACCCAACCTGTGGTCATATAATATCTTGCTTGTACTATATGCACATCCACCGTTTGTATATATTTGAAAAAAAAAATACAATCGTGTTTTCTACATTGTTACTAATTTTCACATTTATTTTGTCAATCTATGTTTTTGCAATTATTACAAATATGTTCTGCTTATACATTACATATACATTTTCTGTTTATTTCATGGAAATGAAAATAAGTTTGAATCTTGAATATGATATCTGTGGTCATCCTAAACACGAGAAAGAATCCACTGAACTAAGGTGTTGGTCAGATGGTCACACATCTACAACGTAGGATTGCAGTCTCATCTCACAAGGCAATGTAATAACTTCATTTTGTTCAAGTCTGCTTCTGACATTCATTGGGGTTGTGATTCCATATCACAATAAAATGTTGGACAACTTGACTATGAGAATCTAGACATACTGAACTATTTGACCTTACCTGACCCCGAGTCATACTTGTCCGAGGATCTGCAGAAAGTGGGTTGACAAAAAAGAAGAAGGATTGATTTAAAAAAAAACAATCTAAAAAAGGACAGTGAGAATGATTTCTTGGTAAGTGTACAGATATCAATCCAATAACATTCTAAGATGAAATCCTTAGGTAAGTATACTGTTGAGAATTTGATCTTCTTTTAAAATGACATGGGAGAATCCTAAACATATCATAATTATACTGTACATGAATCACACTCTAAAATAAAACAATGTCAGCTGGGACATTATCAACCATTCAAATTGAATAACTTTTCCTGACCACATCACTCAATTTTAAACAAGTTAATGAGAAATGCAATGCTAGGAACCCAGATCACATTCTTTCAAATACTATTACTTTAAAAATCATAAATATGCAGTGAATTTTTGACAATTTGACAATCCATTTTCTGAAAAATGACTGCATATTCAATCTTTCCCCGCTGGTTAGGGACTTGGAAATACATGAACAAACCACACACTTACATCTCAAACTTTATTGGAACTGTTTGAAATGTCAAGCATGTCCGGTCTAACCTTCTGCAAAAGCTTAAAGGACAAGTCCACCTTCATATACATAAGGATTGAGAGAATGCAGCAATATTAGTAGAACACATGATCAGTGAAAGTTTGAGGAAAATTGGACAATCCGTTCAAAAGTTACGAATATTGTAAGTATCTGCGCAGTCACTGCTGGAAGAGAAGACTACTACAGTGTATGATGTCACATGCGTACAACTATATAAGGAAAATAAAAAGAGAATTTCACAAAACTTTACTATTTTTTAATAAAGTGCACATTTCTTCGACTTGCTACTGACGTATGTTAAGGGTAATATTACTCCCCCTGCCTTCTGAAAGAGAAAAGTCGAGTGTTCTTTTGTTATGCAAGAAAAATGGAAATATGTTGAATTTTCTTTATTCTTTCTTTATGTTGTTGTACTCATGTGACATCACAAGCTATAGTAGTCTTTTCATCCAGCTGTGACTGAGCAGAAACTTCAAAAATTCATAACTTTTTAACGGATTGTCCGATTTTGCTCAAACTCTTACTGATGTGTTCTACTAATATTGCTGCATTCACTCAATCCACATGTCTATGAAGGTGAACTTGTCCTTTAATTAGTTCCCTGAATATATGTCTAGTAATGTCATTGTGATTGTTGCTTTGTTTTCTGTTGAGACTGGCATCACATTCTTCAAAGCAGCAAAAAAAAGCTGCTGAAAACTGCTTATCCAATAATGGCGAGCCAAAGGAGTAAAATGGAGTCAAAAGGGGCCTTTAAAGTACATAGTCTATGAGTACATACATACTCAGTATTGCGCAAACACATTCATCCTCAGGCTACGGGGCACAGAGTGTGCTTAAAGGTCCAGTTTACCTTTGGGAGCAGTCATTTGAAAAATGTTCAAGATATCGCCTCTCATGCATATGTGTAGGTCTGTTGTACCACAAAACACCCTCCCATATAAAAGTTTTGCAATGAAGCCTAAGATATAAGGAGATGTCAGTATTTTTCTCAATAAACCGTAACGGTATACGGTTTAGTCTGGAAACATTTTCATTATAACTATTGTTCACATTTTGTATATTTAACGATACTTAGCATCGATTTTACTGATTCAAATTTTCACAGTGGTTGTTTCTATCCCTAACTCACATTTTAGAACTATTTTAAAGCACTAATGCTTGATTTTTGTTTCATCTGCAAATGGTAAATTATGCCTTTGACAGGGAAAGCAATGCATCTAAACTTTTAGCTATGTCTCACATTACACCAGCTGACACACAAACACACAACTATACACACTCTCAATTTCACATGTATCCATTTCCCCAATTATTTTTTTTTCTCTACAAGATGGCTAATGCCCATTGGCAAATATTGCAGAAAATACTGGAATGTCTACAAAGATTTGCAAATATCACAAATGAGACAGAGCCACCAAGCAACAGAAACAGAGGCAGAAAAAAAAAATGTCTGCATATTTTATAACACGAGTACCCAAGGTCTAAAGAAAAACAACAACAAAACAACGTCAACAAGCACCTCATTATAGTTAGATCATATGTTACAACTAGGTGTGGATTCCTGTTTAGTATGCCTAGACAAAAGTAGACTGCAATTCAAGCAAATTTTAGATGATAATTCAAACAAACTCTACGAATATAATTGACGAGCAGAATCACAAAAAGCTGCAAAAAGGCAGCACTGCAGTCACATGCACTACAGAGCTTTTTTTTTTTTTTAAGGACAGAACAAATCTATCACGGCTGTCTGACAGATGACTGCTGGCTCTTATATCTGCAATGTGAGCATGCTGAGTACGCTCTAGTGGTTGGTATCTGCGTACAACCCTAAAGCCTGCGGACGGAGCAGCCGAATACTAAGTACAAATCATTAAGGCTGGTGACTCACTTAAAGAGGAGGGCGTCGCAGACGATGCAGTGGTAGTCCCCATTAGCCTTCATCTGGTAGTATTCTCCGGTGAAGGCCCTTGGGAGAGATAAAGATGCACATTATGGTCACATGACCTGAATAGAATATCCAGTCTGGTAGGAGTGTGTTAGGGACTCGTAGTTAAATGTCGCACGCCTAGCAACCTACTTCAGAAGGGGTCGTATCTGCTTAATATCGGAGATCAATCCGAGACGATGAAATTTCTTAAACTGACATGCAGTCAACCTCCCCCAAGTCGAATCCATAGGAACTGGAGAAAATCTTTCGACTTTAATTTTGCAGAAAAACATGTTTATATGCATCCAGGGTATGATTTCTACTTTGACATAGCCAATGGTGCTTATTGTTCAGTGTTTTCAATTCATTTTCTTTGTAGGATCTGCCTATACCACGAACATTCGTACAGTTTCAATACAACGAATGATGGACTAAATTGTGCTTTACCATCTGTAAATACCAGAGACCACCTCCAGAGACAATCAAAAGCAAGACTGTGAAGTTATGTCAAATTTCTTAATCCACATTATATCAAAGGCAAGCATCTATTCTTCATATCAGATTTGTAGAAACAGAATCTTATATCATCGGCATGAACCTAATTGCTCGACTATTAGTTTGTGCTGTTATTGTACAATTTTCTCCCCATCCCACATACAGTGTACATTAGTTTTACTGCAATATCAAACATGACAGCACATTGTACCTGCTAAACTGAAAATTCATACACAAAAACAGGCATCTACAGATGCGCATTTCAAATGAATTTGTAAACACCTCACTCATTTTATCTTTGCTACAGACATCATATCTTAATTTTTTTCTTTTCTTTTCAGAATTTGTGTCTATCATCAGCCCTTCACTCTCATCTTCTCATTACCTTTCGGTGCCTTTCTCCTGTGTGACTTGATATTGCATAGGCGTGAGTCTTTCCCTGAGTTCATCTTTGTTCACCTTCACCTCATAATTTTCTGGCTGTGTACTTCCTGTGGAGGGCAAGAAAAGAGAGAGAGAAAGCAGGAGGAGAAAGATAGACAGAAGGAGAGAGAGAGAAGGAAAGAAGGAATAGAAAGTGAGAAAAAAGGGAGAGAACATCTCAGGTTATTACGTTGGAATGTTCAATGTCATATGTACTTTCATCACTGCGAAGGTACACTTGAGGTATGTACTCTCTGTTGTGTTATATGAGTGCACTACATTTATCACAAGTGTACGCATATTCTATGTATTCTATATTTGAGGATACGGTCAGAGCAGCAGTCATTACATGACGCTAGTTTGTGATAGTGGATTAAAGTTGTTCATTTTATCGTTAAACAACTATGTCCTCTGTTCATCATTGAATCTGGTCCACTATTACAACATGGTGGCAGCGGTGCCGACACGGATTTATGCCAAAACAGCACGGAACTAAAGTTTTCTTAGGGAAATTCATCATGAGTGACTTGTGCTGAAACCGCCCGAGAGGACACTGCGCACAACACGTCTATGTGTTACGTCTACTGCAGATACGTGCATGGACTAGCTGAACGACTCGTCTTGTAACACTGTGCGTGAGTAAACCGATTATTTTATCATCCATGCTGCTCATCAACAAATAACGATACGAATACATATCATCGGATTGATGAACGCTTTGCAGAGCATCCTATATTCGTTTCTACATCGTTAGACATAGCTGTGTAGCTCATACAAAATGTTGTCAGAACATTTTCATCGCACGAATCACTGACATTCGCCACACACATTGGACAGTTGCAGTTCTGTAAACAAGCATTGTCGACGCGCACCGTATCCAAGTACGCGCAATACCCGAGCGTTTCAACCAGGGACTTCCATTGTTGACGTAACAATAGACCAAGTTCGCATTACCTGAGCGCACCGTATCCATTGACATCCATTGTTGACATAACAATAGAAGACGCAGATAGACGCGTATTATCCTGGACTGGCCAGAAATGTGTTTGTCTTATCGGCATAGCAACGTGTATTGCGACATCATTGCTTCTACCGAGACCATCACTCAGCGGAAGGATATTTCTGACAGAGCATACGCAGTTTTCCGTTAATCGCAGTTCATCTACCCTGCCTGCAAGCTACAACGTAGCGAGGACGGACAATCAAGACACGGCACGATCCAGACCGAGATTGAATCCATATGCAACCAGATAAAAGAGATGAGAATGCGTACAATTCATTAAACTATCTCCAGACATTTGAACACTTGCGTGTGGGCAATTACATACATTCGTTATTTGTACACATGAATGTTTAGACATACAATTGTATTCCATCTGTGTATTACTGTGGTAATCTTGACATCTAGACATGTTTCGATGTATTTTGGAGAGTGTACACTATTGATACATGTATATCAGTAGTGATTTTGTGTCACATATTTCTGTGTTTGCAAACTATTATTGATTTGTTTACTTTGTAAACTATATCTATAACCATTCAGCCGTAAGTTTGCACAGTGTGACGTTGATATCAAGCATTGTATCATTTGTATCTCCAACTTAATCTAAATCAAAACGCACGATGGCAAAGTATCCAGAAATGAATTGGAATAGTGCTGATGTGCCGGAAGAATTCAAGTTATTCAAACAACGCATGGAGTTATGCTTCCAAGACAACGATGTCCAAGACCCAAAGGAGCAAGCAATCAAAATCAAAATTGCAGTAGGAAATGAAGGTTTGCGTAGAATTAACGCATCCGGTCTATCCAATGAGGATCAAGAAAAACCTGCAATGTTGTGGTCTACTCTTGAAGGTCAATTGAAAGTCAAGCTAATTTTTCGCATCCACAGACTGGAGCTGATGCGATATCGTCAACACGCAAATGAAACTATCGACGAATTTGTAAATAGATGCCGGAGTAAAGCCAAAGAATGTGACTTTACCGAAAATGAGCTCTCAGAACGCGTGACAGAGCTAGTCATTGCGTCTACACCTATCGAGGCGTTCCAGAAAGATCTTCTAGACCAACCCAAAGGCTACAAGATAGCAAACCTCCTTGATGAAGGCAGGAAATACGAAGCCATAGCCGTAGGCAAACAGTGTCTTCGTTCGATCGACTCCTCCGCAAGCAACGTAGATGCTCTATCACATAACCAAGATAGACGCAAGAAGTGTGGTAACTGTAATTTGAATCATCCACCACGAAAGTGTCCAGCCTACAGAGACATTTGCAAAGCCTGTGGTTCCAAAGGACACTGGGCTAAATGCTGCAGAAAGACAAAACACAGAAAAGTGCTTCGAGGACGAAGTCCAAGCAGAGGACGCCAAGGTGATAACCGCAGTTTTTCACCACGAAGACAGAAGACACCCACCAGGCAGCCAACCAAACAAAATGTAGCCGAATTCTCCAAAGAGCCAAAAGGAGAAACCCAGGAAGATTTTGAGGAATTTAACACTATCGTACTGGGAAACGACCTAGATGCATCTATCGATTCTGTGCATCAGAAAGAAGCATTCGTGAAGATTGGAATTATCTGTCCCAGCAAACGTGGACAACACATCTTACATGCAAAGGTCGATACCGGAGCGAGTGGAAATACACTCCCTCTACGGACAATCAAGGCCATGTATGGAAGCAGGTGGCAAGCAGTTGTACACCCGACTTCAGCACGTCTTACCGCATACAACGGTTCCCCGATACATTGTTTGGGCACCCTTCAGATCACGTGCAAGTACAAAGACTCCGAGTGGAGAGATCAACTTTTCTACGTGGTCGATGTCTCAGGACCAGTGATAATTGGACTACCTATGTGCAGTGAGTTACACGTGGTAACAATCCATGAGATGCACCCTCAGAGTCGTAGTCCAACTAACAGACCGTCTCCGTTGAAATCTGTCAAGGACCTGCAAGTGCTCTATCCGGACCAGTTTGATCATATTGGTAACTTTCGTGGAGAAGCAACACTACATGTCAAAGAAGGAGCTGTCCCCACCATTGATGCTCCAAGAAAGTGCAGCGTCCACATCAAAGACAAACTGAAGTCTGAGCTTGACTCAATGGAGAAGCAAGGCATCATCAGACAAATCGACCATCACACCGACTGGTGTAGTTCGATTACTACAGTTCTCAAGAAAGATGGATCCTTGAGAGTATGCCTAGATCCCAGGAGATTAAACCAGAATCTCAAACGATGTCCCCACAAGATTCCAACTCTTGAAGAGGTCAACCCAGCTTTCTCCGGAGCAAAGTATTTCTCTAAGCTCGACGCGAAATCCGGATATTGGTCTGTTCACCTATCCAAAGAATCCCAGGAGCTGACAACTTTTCGTACTCCATTTGGCAGATACTGCTACACACGCCTACCTTTCGGACTTTCTGTCAGCCAAGACTTGTTCCAGCAACACATGGACCGTATCGTTGGTCAAGTAGATGGATGCATCTGTATCGCTGATGATATTGCAGTTGTTGGACGTACCGAGGCAGAGCATGACAAAAACCTCCACAGACTGATGGAAGTTGCCCAAAGAGAAGGACTTGTCTTCAACAGTACGAAGTGTATCATCAAAACTGACAGCATCAACTTTTTCGGCTCTGCATATACCAGAGATGGCATCCGCCCTGATCCACAGAAGATTGAAGACATTCATGCCATGCCAACACCTCAAGACAAAGAAGATCTACAGAAGTGCCTTGGTCTTCTTAACTATCTCGCTCCACACATCGCCAACTTCTCTGAAAAGGCATCACCATTACGTGAACTACTGAAGCGAGATGTGCCATTCACATGGCAAGACGATCATCAACATGCCTTCAACGAACTCAAGAAAGCGATCTCTGCAGAATCTTGTTTGCAGTACTATGATCCAAGGAAGACAACGATCCTAGAAGTCGACGCATCATCAAAAGGCCTAGGAGCTTGCTTGATGCAAGAAGACAAACCTGTCGCATTTGCTTCAAAGTCTCTCTCATCGTCACAAGCTAACTACTCCAACATAGAGAGAGAAACGCTAGCCCTCGTGTTTGGAACACAACGTTTCCACACATACCTGTTCGGAAACCAGTTCACTGTCCAAACTGATCACAAACCCTTAGAGATGATCACCAGAAAGCCACTGAGATGTGCGCCACCACGTTTGCAGAGACTTCTCATCAAAATTCAAGGCTATGACTATGATGTCAAGTACAAGCCAGGCAAATCGATGATCATATCAGATGCTTTGAGCAGAATGCCTAATCCAAGCAAGAATCAAGACGTTCCCCTTGATGTCAATGTGGAAGAGATCTGTGAGGAAATCGACATATCACAGATTGACCTTATCTTCTTTGGACAAAAGAAGAGAAATGAGCTGCAACAAGAGACGTCGAGAGATCCTACCTTGCGAGCTCTGTGGCAAATCGTCACGAATGGTTGGCCAGACACAATCAAGGAAGTACCTAGAGAGGTCAGAACATTTTGGCCATACCGCGATGAAATCGGAGTATCAGATGGTGTACTTTTCAAAGGCAATCAAGTCATCATTCCCACAGACCTCAGACAAGACATCCTGAATCAACTTCATCAGGGTCATCAAGGTATTGAACGTACCCGCAGACTAGCAAGGGAAACCGTGTATTGGCCGAACATCAATAAAGACATTGAGCAAATCTCAAAGAATTGCTACGCCTGCCAAGAAAATCAGGTCAAGCAACAAAGAGAACCCTTGCAACCTCACGACATACCAACTTCGCCGTGGACGAAGCTTGGAACTGACTTGTTTACTTTCAACAAGGAAGAATACCTGTTGGTGACCGACTACCATTCAAAGTATCCAATCGTTCACAAGTTGAAGGATACATCCAGTGCGGCAGTCGCAAACATACTGAGTGGTATCTTCAGTCTTTTCGGACCACCAGCAACTCTGATATCAGACAATGGTCCACAATTCGTTGGAAGACCATTCCAAGAGATGTGTGAGAAATGGTCAATTGATCACATTACATCGTCTCCGCGATATCCAAGATCCAACGGACTCGCTGAACGCATGGTACAAACTGTGAAAGGAATCATGACCAAGTGTACCAGAACTGGACAAGACATCCAGACAGCACTACTACATTTTCGTGCCACACCAATCGACTCCAACCTACCATCACCTGCTGAATTACTCTTTGGAAGACCAATCAGGACAACACTTCCAAGTCACCACTTGACCAAACAATCGTCTACGCCTGATTTGTTGTTTCAGAGACAGGAGAACATGAAACACAATCACGACTTGCATGGAGGTAGGGATTTACCACCTCTGCACGTTGGACAGAAAGTGAGAGTTCTAAATCCCAAAGACAACACTTGGCTTCCTGCCGAAGTGAGCAAAGTACGTCAGGAACCAAGATCCTACGAAGTAGCAACTCCCAACGGTAGCATCTTGAGGAGAAATAGATCTCACCTGAGAGAGATGCCAACAGGAACGAAGCCAATAGTTCCAAAACGGGTTCACTTCGAAGACGACGTCAGGGGTGAGGAAAGGAAACAACATCCAGACAGAACACAAGGACAATCTGATAGGAAATCAGTCACTACCCGGTACATAACGCGATATGGACGTGAAGTCAGACCCCCATCGCGGTACCAATAGTAATGCAATGCTGGAAGATAAACTAGCAGCATTGTCAGTGTAAATAGTATATTCATTCATTATGTTTAGTGTAGATTTATTTACAGCACATTTGTGTAACCAAGTGATACACATCATTTTATTTCACAAGACAATATTTGAAATTTAAGTCAGGAACCATAACAACTACGACATATGCTACATTTATCAAAATGTTTGTTGCATGCTATATCTGTGTATTACTGTTAATCACATTTGTGTATTGAAACTATGATGTAGCTGTTCACTAATTTCACATACAAAAGTTAATCTCAACTGAATGTTAAAAAAAATAACAAACATACAAGCATATATAAATTATTTCCTGTGTTGATGATAATCTGAGTACAAACTCAAATGTTAAATCATTCTGTTTCTATTACATATACTATATATACATTCCGTATGAATATAATTATTTCTGTCTCATATTATCAAAGATGTCATGAAGATATACGTGAAATTATTTGTAAATATGCTGGTGTTAAACTACATGCATTTTGTGACAATAAGTTTGAATACGTTATTGTTTTCTTCGTCTTATCTTTCGATACCAGATATGTCGAGATTTGTTCAGTATATATGAGAAATGTAAAAACTTATACTGATAAAAAGAATTTCTGGTACATTGCATTTGTGAGACCAGCTGTTTCAAGTAGAATAGATTTCATTTACCTGCCTGATTGTAATTCAACGTATCTATGCATATTTCAAACAAGCTTCCTACATTTTTCAGTATTCTGTGTCAGAGATTCACATTTACAATATTTGGAAGATCAATGTGAATGTTTCCATATGTACAAGTGCAGTCAAAAAAAAAATATTCATCATTGTATCTTTTCAGAAGGAGGGGGATGTTGTGATATATGAGCGCACTACATTTATCACAAGTGTACGCATATTCCATGTATTCTATATTTGAGTGATACGGTCAGAGCAGCAGTCATTACATGACGCTAGTTTGTGATAGTGGATTAAAGTTGTTCATTTTATCGTTAAACAACTATGTCCTCTGTTCATCATTGAATCTGGTCCACTATTACAACACTCTCAATCCTATACCTTTTCATCATGTTTGCAAAGAGGATTTGGGTATATTCTCCTCATCAAATGGTCATCATGCAGGGATTCAAAGGTGGCATGGCTCACGAGCAGACCTTCAGATTTCAACAAACTTTAATAATAAGGGAAATGGCTCCAGCTACCATAGATAACTGACGTCATATGTTAGAAGACAGTGATTGGGTTGAGAAATTTCCCTGTTTATGGCTGTATGTCCCTGCCCATCTGTGTGGTTGTTGTTGTTTTTTTGACTGTGTTAATGTGTTTTTGTAATACTTGAAGCATCCTTTTAATAGTCAGCACTGGATGAGAATGTTACAATTCCTTACGGTATACAGTGTATGTGCAGACTTTGGAGCAAAATAGTATCACATGTTTACATGATGAGTCATCATTCTGTTCTTCTTCTTCTCTACCAAGCCCCGGTCTGCTTCAGAATTGAGAATATGATGTATGATGGGGGAGAAGGAAGCAGGTCTACAAAGTCGTTGGGGAAGCAGCTCTGGGAAGAAGGCAACCCCTAACACTCAGCTTGGCCTCTCCCGCAATTGATACAACTGAAATCCATCTGGCACTGCACTCTAATTAGTCTGGGTAAGGAAAACTGTGTCTCAAGAATCCAGAGAGAGAGAGAGAGAGAGAGACAGACAGACAGACAGAATAAAAAGCCCTGATTTTCCATCAGAACATTTCCAAACATCTCAAACAGAGGACAGAGATATTAATCTGTGATACTCCACAGAAAGAAAAAAAAATGTCGTTTGAGCACATCTCTCTGTAGAGTTCAGTTGGGTGGGATTAGCACTGCCTTCCAGTGACAACACTGTAACACATCATAGATAGAAGCC
Organism: Diadema antillarum; assembly: GCF_040938485.1. Taxonomy (NCBI): domain Eukaryota; kingdom Metazoa; phylum Echinodermata; class Echinoidea; order Diadematoida; family Diadematidae; genus Diadema; species Diadema antillarum. Next base: position 458,880 of record NW_027270998.1, on the reverse strand, counting down.
TTCATTTATGTCAGAATAATTCTCACACAGAGGTGAACAAATCTACAGTTTAACATACGACTTGCAGGATATTGTTACCATACAATTCCATTTTTGATCAGATTGTCACATTTGTCTGACAAAGTAGAATATTTTATGTTCTTTGAATAACCAGGATGACATCTACACCAAATAAAGAATAATAAAAAAAAAAACACACAGTAGTAAACACTGAAATCCTAGTTTCAACACACAATGATCAAATATGATAGAAATCAAACACAGCATTTGGAGTGATAGTGTTTAATTTTTGTGAAAAACAAAACAAAAACTAAAACTAAAACAATCCACAGATCAGTTTGGAGTGCTAACGGCTAATGTGATGGGTGGAGAAGTTACGACGTTCCCTTGAATGCAATGAATACTTTTAGCACAAAAATGTACAAACCCTGCTTTAGATTCTATCCATTGCACTTTAACTTCCACTACGCCTTATACCACTAAATGATACTCCATTATTACTCTACCACGAATATCACTATAAAGAAAAAAATGACTAAATGCCTCAAAAGCATGGACAAATGTAATTACCAAGTCAGTCACTCTGCTACATCATTGTATCACAGAGATCTATTAGCATCATATCCCAATCACAAATCATCTTCAAGCTGTCTCACACGAATCCTATTCTTGTAATCTTGTATTTCACGAGGCTGGAGCGGTCCTTTAAACTATCTGCCCTCACTTGGAGACACAGCATGTGGACTTTATTGATTTTACTTCCATCTGCATTCCCCACACCACTCCGCAAAATTAGATTCCACTTCCGACCTGTAAATATTTATCTGCACGGGGGCATGGTGGAGTTCTACTATGCAGCACACAACATTGTATTGGTTATTAGTTTGTATTTGAACAGCCCTAGCAAATACTGAAAGTAAATATTGAAGTCATACTTATTGGGCTTCAAACACATAGCCTCCCATCATAATCATGTACTTGTTTCTTAAAGTACACTGATCAATAACTACTTGATTGAATGTGGAAGAACTACAGTTTCTATTGCATACAAGGGCATTGCTGCATTTAAGTGTTTCTTCTTTCTTTTTCTTTATTCCACCTTTAATATTGAATTTCCTTTCTACAGAGATGCAGTTTTTTTTATTATAAGACATAAAGGACGTACAGCTAGTGAGTTCAACAAAGTATGATTAACATACTCCTTTTGTCTCTGCAATACCACTTCACATAATAAATATTATTAAAACATACTTTACGCAGCTAATGACCCCTGACCTATCACATGATTTTAATTGCTAGAACTCTGTCTAGCCAGAGATCATTGGATACTACAATTGTATGCTCATGTTATCTCATGTAGAAAGTACAACATTTACACTTTAAATATGTACTTCTAATCTCAACAACATTGATGTCAATATACACTTCCAAGAAATAGCTGAACCTAATCAATCAATCAAAGAGTAAGATCATGAGACACACTTCAGCAGCAAATTTGACTGAATTGCCAAACATTTGCAAGGCTTAGCAATTCCTGGCAGTTGAAAACTTCTCAGAGAATGTCACGCTCACACAGCTTCTGTTCGGGTGTGGAGAAAATTCCATAAAGATGCAAGCACGGTAGAAGGTTTTCAGAATTCTAGAAATACAATTATGGTTTGGGAATATCGACTCTTAAATCCACTTATTACACACAGCAAAGATGGAGCACACACAAATGGGATTTTGTGGATGTATGTGTTTAACCCATTGAATCCTAGAACCCGCATTTCTGTAGTTAGAGACTGTATTTTATTTTATTTTATTTTATTTTTTTGCTGTTGAAAGTTATTATGTTAAAAAGGTGTGATATATGCAATATGCTTTTATATAACCTCCATCATACAGTTAAAAAGCATAAACTGTATATAGATACAGTTTGGATACAAATGTTATTGGTGTATTGTTTTTTGAATTATCCACATCTTGCAAGCTCTGCATTTCAGTAAAATCAGTCTTTTCCCATCCCTATACTCACTTTTGTCATCATTTCAAAGTGCAGTATGCATTGTTTCTCTCATTATCGATCATATTCATTTGTTGTATACAATTTGTATTATACTTTCTGACTTATACTTCTTACAAATTGCTTTATGATATAAACTGTCAAATGTATACTTTGTATTATGTATCCTTTTGTTGCACATAAATAAAGCAAATTGAATTGATTTGAAAAAAGGTGGAGCAAAAAAAAATTCACATGAACCTTTTATAGTTTTTACTTTGGTTGCAGAATTTTCAAAGTCTCTTTTGATAGCCCACTTTATAATAATCCTTAAATTGACATCACATTGATGAAAACTCAAGTTTTTGTTTTCTCCAGTCTTGGAAAACGTTTTATATTTCTTTCTGACTCTGTCTCTGTGCAAATGTAATGACTTTATCCAGTTCCACCCAATCTTTCTTCAATGAAAGATACAAAGGTGCAAATTTTATGCTTACGATGGGAAGAAGATATAACGTCTGCAATGAAATTCCCACAGGAATAAATGGGTTTAGAGAATTGGAAGTCCATGCAATGCTTGGAGCGATCGAGGAAATGAATTGTTATGTCAGACTTGACTGATGACTGTGGGCGGGAAAGCTTCCAAGGCAAAAAATAATCATGTCTGAACATCACATAGGCAAGACTGATCTACTTTCATTCCTTTTTTCCAGTCATCTGTTGTTCTTTAACAACATTGAACTGTAATGATATTATGTCTCTCTGTTGCATAAGCACGTATCTACAGATCGACTCAAAGCAATCTAAGTGAAGTGAGTAAAACCTGTCCTGTGTCATAACCACTACAAGATACGTGACTGGACTGGCTGGATGATGCCAAAACATGACTAAATCACAAACTGCGTGTGCATGCTTAATGCAGAGTCTAATACCACAAATGATATCTGATACAGATGGCAAAAACTTGAGCAGATCACAACAGGATTGAGTCATAATGGTAGTAGATGAAGAACCACTACTTATAATCGTAAAAACATCAATTTGAATGAGCAGAAGGAGAGGAAGATCATGGTAAAGAAGATGTTGAAGAAGAACTAAGACTGTATAGACTTGAAATACTTCAATCAAGAGTGTTCCTTTATTAGAACTGTGAGAATTCTGCTCAAAGAAGAAACAGGAAAACTGCATCCTGGATTGGGACATGACAAAGTGACTCAAAGAGAGATCTTGTGATATGAGAAAAAAAGATGTGATATCATTACCAGTAAGAATAAAAGCACTTGAAGTAATGGGAATTCTTGAAACATGCTGTGCCCATTATACGCACTGTGGCAACCGTATGTTCACATACAAGTCTCATCAATGATGCATGTACATACGATATGCATATTAATTTGGTGTTTCATGTGTGCATAAATGTACTACAATTCTTTGGAGGCCATATTTGTTTCGATTCAAGGACATCTGGGTGCAGGAAAAAAATCTTTTTGAGAGCAGTCTTGTACATCAGAAGGACCAGAGCCAATGGAGAACTCCATCGATCATCTTCTTACCACTCCCTCCTGTGGGATCAGCCGAGTGCAAACAACTGTCCATCTGAGTTTACACAGAAGATCGAAGTCACGGTTCAACTGGACGACCAGAGGAGACAATAGAGAACATCTCCAGCATCTGAAGCCAGGAAGATGACGTGGGCGCACGAGATGTCACGTCACGTTGTGCCACTGGGACCATAAATGTGGCTATGTGGCAGAGTGCAGCCTGTGACTTTACTTTAATACAACATGCCCCCCCCCCCTGCGAAAAAGTGCTCGCAGCTTTCTCCCCGTTTGCTCATCTTCCTATTTACATATTTATTTTAATCCATTTGTTCATCGATTTCCCTCTCTATCAATCTCCACGCCAATCTTTCTTTCTTCATCCCTGCAATCCCTTTCTTCCTTTTGTTTCATCCATCTAATTTTATCTGTTGACATTGCTCACGGAGATTCAAAACGACACACATGCACTTTTTTCCCCAACGTTCCAATGTATGACTTGTGCAATCACATGTCCAGAGTCCAAATACCCTGCCAGTACACCTGAACTTTACCTACAGGTCTTTTAGGAGTTATGGGTGCCCAGACAAGAACGACTTCATATGATGGATCTGTAGCAACATCCATGCAGCTTTCGCAGATTCTTCTCTTTCTACATGTTGTATATGTCAGCAAGTAGAAAACTGTCAGCACTCATCCATCCATTTTGCATGTACCTGTCTTAACACTTACATCTATCTCTCCATTTCCCCTCCACTCTATCATTCCAACTACCGGTATCAATCTATCAATCTTTCTTCAAAATGTTTCCCTTAACATTTATAGAATGTAATTCTTCCTAGGAAATATAGATGCCTCAACCATATAAGCAGTACCATAAGTAATACAAATCTTGCAACTGTCTCCAATGTGAATAACATAGATATCAAGAATAAAAATACACTGTATGTGTACTCTAGGTATTTGTGCAAATCATGTATCATAAGTGACTTTAATTTCCAGCTTTACAGTATAACAAAGGTGTTGCGTAGTATTCTATTGCTTTGTGTGTGTGCCTGATCCTTATCTCATTTGTGTACAAAGATGACAGACATGCTATACAGTGTATCTTATGATGTCAAAAATTCATGTTCCATGAAAACATAATGAGCTGGGACAACATAGACATTAAGATGCAATGCCATCAGCAAAATGAACTAATCAAAGAAACTACCAAGGTTAGACATGGAACACAGCCGTGTGTCTACCCAGCACAGTATATTTGCTCTCATGTGTCACTGCACTACGCAAACATCATTTACACACATTGTCGCTCGATACTGATATTGGCGACTGCGGATACATCCGTTGTTGGACTGATCAATGCTGAAAATGTCCTATAAGCTCCGCTAGTCCGTCCAGCCCATCGCACTCCCGTGTTAGCACAGCAGCCAGCTACCACGAGTCCCATCATCCACACAAATGGAAACACCCACTTCGTTAATGCAGTGGATTACATGTGGATGACTGGCGATGGATACCGCTTCTGTTGTCACGTGGGATAATCAATCAAATACAACACCTTGCATTCATTTCACAGAGTGAGCTTTGACCCAGTTTCCACGCCATCAACTCTCTCCCCATTAAATTATGCGAATATCATACTAATAACACTGGATACAGCTCTGGATACATCTATGGATTTGTCCCCTTTCTGTCATTACAGATGCAATGATGTCAGTGTTATGAACGAAAATATGGCAAATTTTGGCAAATTGATGCCATAATAAAGCAAGTTCAACTTGAAATAGGCCTAATGGATGATGGGGAGGAATTACTGCTGATTTTACACCAGCACTCTTTTATCTCAAGCAAAGGGGGGAATGGCAAACAGTACGGGATTGCACTTTTCCATGTATATAAAACATAAGGCACATATCCTTAAAGAAATAATGTCTCCGGCACCTTCGGGCGGAGGCATAAAAAAAAACACTTTTTAAATAGAAAGCACAAAAATATGACCTCCAAAATATAAAGTATCTTTCATAACAAACTCTGTAGGTTTGAAATTTGATGACACTATGTAACACAGAATACTGGGTCAAGTACAGAGAAAAATAAGAGAGAAAACTTATCTATGAACACTTTGCAGCAAATTTACAGTAATCATGATGATGTTTTTGACAGAGAAAAAGAGACAGAGAGAGAAAGAAAGAGAGAGAGAGAGGTGAGCTATGACAAGGGACCATATCATACTTTCTTGTGCACCACACTGATCATGCAAAATGTTTGAATCACCAAGAATTAAACAAGAAAATCAATAGCTATAAATCTATCAAAACTTCAATATTTCTAGTACCCCCTAGCATTCATATACTCTGTCTAAAACTTGTGGGTCAGTGTGTCATACAAGAGGCACTTTGAAACCATCCTGCGGATCCTTCATCGCTGAGAATATGACACCTACGTTTAAACAGCCCTCCCACGCTATAAACTTCATCCCGATGCACCCATACCCACAAGGCCTTAATTGGACCCAGGCATTCTTGACCGTCCTGTCGCGGGGATTTTAATTAAATCAGAAATGAGAGATGTTCCGAGAGTTCTGCATAACACCACCATCTCCTTCCCAAGGGACGAACCTTTTGATTACACATCCTTGACACCTCCCTATTCAAACGCACACGCACAGCAACAAGACAGGCATTCCCCCCCCCCCCCCACGACCAGACATAATGGCTACCACACTAGCAAGGTGACATTAAATAAGAGATACATCCACGCTGCATCTGTACACGATAAACAAGAATTCTTGGGAAAAGTGAAGATACATCAAGATTATTCTACTCATGTACCACACTCTTCCTATGAGGTACACGTATGCACCAAAATATCTCCTGCTCCTGATCAATCCACAAAATTGCCAAACCCTATAGGAGAAAATCACTTTATTTCTCAAGATTACACTGGGTACGTCGCTACACAGAATGGGACAATGCACGCTTATCTAGAGTTCTGCATGCTGGGTAGTACAACCTTCAAAGTCAACCACTTACTACACACAACCCTCAACATTGTTTTCATAAAGAAGTTTACAATTCATTACAGTTATACTTGTAACAGAGAGGCAGAACTGAAGCAGAGGGATATACATGTAACCTGGAAAGAAGCAGGAAGGGCATCTCAGAATCGTGTCCAGTAGAGGGTCGTTGTTGATGGCCTATGATCTGCTACGGAGAAAGGGGCCAAATGAACGCTGGAGTATACTTGGGACTCATCCTCAATGGGTTAAACTCACAATGTGTGGATGGTCTCTGCCACCACTGAAGAAAAAATCTTATGATCCGAATACATGTTGTAACTTCCAGTTTGATTGCAACTGGGAAGTACACTGCACAAGTAGAATTGCAGTCATACTTGGAGTCTAAGTATGGTGAGAAGTATGGCATTCAAATTCTACTACATACACTATATTGTGCATTGTATTTATTTGAATACTGTATGCGCCACATATTTAGTGAGACTAATTTCTCACGAATTGGCGACTCTCAACAATTTTGCAATATGATGGCTAAATTTTGCAATCATGGAGTGCAGTACCAATACTAAACAGAGAAATGTATGCATGCACGTCGCATTCATATCAGGATGAGAGTTAATATTTTCCTGTGTTTTTAAATTTGCAAATTGCACCCGCGATTCGCAAAATTTGTGAAAATGAAAACCTCGCGAAATATTCAGCGCACAGAGTATTTGTCTGGGGGCATTAGAGCACACCACTCCCCCATGACAATACTTGTGAATATCTACATGTACCGGTAGTAGCATTTCTGCCAGGCGAATAAAATGGCAGTGAATGTGTGTGTATATATGTGGGTGTGGATGTGGGTGTGCATGACAACATGATTGTAATGTGTTTTATAGCAAAGCAAGCAATTTTTTTCCCCCCACTGGCCTGCAAGGTAATCATTGGAAGCCTGATGATAATGTGAAACGACAGGTCCATGTCAACAGCTTTTCATTCCACTAATTGCCCGATAATGCGCATGTATTTTCCGACTTTAAATCGATTATCGGCACTTCCATTCCATCTCCTTCCCCGATGGCGGGGAATTTATTGGAATGCTGAGCTACCGCTGGTCTCATTAAGCACTTGGAGCAGCTGATCTATTAAAAGCCACAGTAGCCAGAGAAGGTGGGCAACTCAGGCCTTGACATACAGGGAGATTCACTTTGAACACAGCCTTCTTTTTTTCTTCCTTTGAAGGGTTACTTTTTGATGAGAAAAACAGCACTAATCACACATGGGGCAATCGAGGCAGAGCCTACACCAGAGGAGCCAAAAGGTTGAAATATATAAATGTAATGTCGGGCTCTGCTGGAAAAAAATTATTGCTAACCTGAGCTTCAAGCAAGCGTTCACAATGACTAAAACTTTTAATACCTCTTGCCACCCAAAGTGAATGTACTCTACATTATAATATCATGCCAAAATGAAACTGGTATCATTTTCTCAGCAGTGTCGTTTTGATATGGTGAAATTTGATGACTGTAGGCCTTGGATAACACCTGAAACTAAATTGTAGACATACCATATTAGACTTGGCATCTTTTCTAGCATACGCGGTACGTCAATTATCAAAGTGCTACAGCATGTCAGTCTGTGGTAAGGTCTTCAGAATGGTCATCACAAGAGTGAGACAAATCAAAACTGCTGAAATTTATTCAGAGATTATCAGTCCATTCTAAACGTCTTGTTCTGGGGGTGATTTCCCTGTATCCGTACTCCGATACGATTTCCCGTGGCACAGGGCCAGGCAGACGTGAAGACCCTATGGAATAGGTCAACATCAGCTGTAGATCATAATAGTTGCCACCCTTTTCACCCTGAAAGCACATATCACGCCACTCGGTGCCCCGCCCCACCACAAACCTCAGAAGATTTTCACCTTTGACCTCTCCTGGTGCCTGAATTCCAGTCATGCCAGATGATCAGCGACTGATGACTCGCATGTGACATTGATTGGATATAAAATACCTTCCTTGCCACATAAGCTCACTTGTTCCTTTCGTTAATGGAGGAGTCGTAGTATGCACACTCCCACAGCCCCTAATCTTCAAACAATCTCATACCATATGCCAGTAGGAAGCTCTTCTCCTCTGATTAGCACTGTGATAGTGAAAACAGATCAGTCATGCTCTAATGTAATGAATACCTTGTTTAATGAGTCACACATGATACAATGCAAACTAAACAAGGCTCACAGCGTACTACAATATTGGGTGACAACAAGCCAGTTTACACTTCATAATTTGCAGTGGTCTGCAATGACCTCTGATCAAAAGATTTTTCAAAACATTTATTTTGCTTATTTTCATTTCTTTTACAGGAGAGTCTGTTATAAACAGCTACAGTAGTACAATGTAAGTAGTACTTTGTACATACACACAAGTGTATGTACAATGTACATACATTGTACTATACTGTGATGTATGAGTAGCTCTTGCTGATTAGATGAGTTCAGCAGGCCTGGACCCAGGGCAAAAAAGGACATACATTTGTACAATTCATCACACATGTAATGATTATAAATGCGCATGCTTGTGTGGTCAAAGTGTCCAGTTTGCTGGGCATCCAGGCAGGTGAATCTCCAGTTTCCAGCACGCTTGGGGATGGCTTCCAGTCTTTGTAAACTCAAAACATCAACTTAACCCATTGAGGACGGACTGATTTTGCTACAACACACATTTCCCATAGACACCTGCTCAAGTATACTTGGGACTCATCCTCAACGGATTTAAAGGATAAGTGTCTCCCAGGTCAAACAGCCATGACCTGAGTTTCAAGACATAGAAGTTCAAATGCCTTTTTGCTTGATGGGCTATTCAAATAAGGAGGGGGGGGGGGGGTAGAAAAAACCCAACAACATGATGGAGCATGCTTACAGGCAGACTGTGGGAGTGTTTCCTCATCTGTCTTGCTGTGTTAAAAGCTGAGCTGCATTGATCACACACACTTGATGATGAGGATTTATTATTCACACAAATTCTTCTCACCCTGCCTTGCCAGCGCATCGTCTGCTGCCAGTACTTCCTCAATCCCTTTTACAAAATATGTGGTGTTGGAGTTGATAGGCATGCTAACACCACCTTTTTTTGACCAAAATGACCAATCTAAAAAGTGACGATATTGAGGGCTGAATTCAATCTCATTTGCTTTTGGCTCTAAATTTGTAAATTGCAATGTGTTTTAATAATATAATTACTGAATTAAAAATGAGAATACAAGACCATGCATAACCACCATGTAAATATATAAAAACTTAATGCAATGATTTAAGTGTCCTGAAAGAAAAACAACATTTTTCTGTAGCCCCAAAATATCATATCTTTCCAACAAGACGAGAAAAAAAATGAGGGGGGTCAGTTGGATTCTGTCACAAGACTCAGTCAAGATCTGTATCTCCGTGTAAACATTAATTCTGGATTGTAATTAAGAAACACTGTATAAGGTGCTATTATTGCATATTTCTGGAAATGAGGAAGGTCACAGACATTTTTGCGAGATGTTTATTGTTTTCACGATTTTGACACCGAGGCTTATAATAGGAGCATTAATGCTTGTCATTTCTAGATTTGTGTGTGTGTGTGTGTGCGTATTGTTGAATGGCGGTTCAGGAAATTTGTAAAAATGAAACTCTCACCAAAATAACAGCTCACTCGACAGTATTCAGATATCAAAGGCGCCACATGTACAGTTACTGTATAGTTACTGTATGTTCCCCTGACCTACATGTACACATGTATACATGTGTATACCAACACGCAAACTGCACTGTGTATGTGTGCATCAGTGCACAGATGAACTGTAGATGATGAGTCTACACAGCTGAGGTCTATACATTATATAGAGCATCCATGACAAATCTATGCAAAAAAATCTTCATTTTAAACGTTAGATTTTGAGTTTGTTTGCTTTTCAAGGAAAACCTACAAGGCATAATCACAGCAAATTACAATTGTACAATGTAGGCTGTGCCTACTACACAATGTATCATACAATGGCAAGATGCACATGATCGCATGATGCATCATGCTGCATGCACACTGTTAATAAGTAACAGCTGAAACTGTCTTATATTATAATTTACCACTTTGGCACATACATGTATTTCTTTGTAACATGCTGCGTTTCACTCCAGTGTAGAATTTCCCTAGTTGCTATTTTAGGGCTACAAGAGTCTAACTTTTCTATTGATGTGGTTGTTGTTATTGCCTTAGTATAATTTGTGCATACATATATTTGTCATATAAGTATGAAGAAACAGGATATTTAGATTTGTTTAAAGCCCTCATGCACAGTAATCAGATAGAAAGGTTTCGCACTGATTGACAATAAGATCTTCAGCTGCTTATTTTTTAATGAAGAGAGAAAAAAAAATGCTTTTAATAGAGTCTAACAAGAGAGCATAAAATAGAGAAAACCAGTGTCACTTTACTAACTCATATACTCCCAAATATGGCTACAATTTGTACCTCTTTTTCTTTATTCTGTACCCCCTCCCTCTTTCTCTCAATTTCTCACCTTTTTTTCATTTACATTCATGCTGTCCAGTGATATAGAAGACACAAGGAAGAGGTCTGCTATGTCTTCTCCCAGTATGACAAAAATAACAGTGTGCACTCAAGCTTGCACTCAAAATACTTTGCTGTCTGCCATGACAAGCCGTGTTTGACAAGAAACAAACAAATGAAAAAGCGAGAAATACCACTCGGCTAAACCCTCACATACCACATCAAATCCCACAGCCCACATTCACGGGATTCCGTTCCTCCAACTGTTTAGTCTGTCTCGTTCGGTTCGGTGGGAAATGCACCTCTACAACTGTACTAATATTTTTTGTCCCACGATGTATAATTGCTCTATAACCTCCATCAAAAATATACACTTGCCTTAAATGGATAACATGAACTTTGGTGTTTGCACACTGCATCCACATCCAAATAAAGGCCCAAGAATGCATGATAATCATTCTATCTATTCTCCATGTCAAACTTTGTTAGATTTAGCAGACGTTCAGTCAAAGATTTCTATTCTGCAATAAAGTCTCCCATTAAGTAATGCCCTGGCTTCTTGAATGGTCTGGAATGTTTTGCATGTTGGTACAATGGTAGTAAAGCACAGTATGATTACAGAGCAGTTGAATCAGTATCATCTACTAAAAAGGCTGCAAATAATGATCAGCAACCTACATCCTGTCTGAATGCTGTTTACATCTGCTGCAATTGTGGTCGCCTTCACTCGGCCAGCATTGGCTTTTTTCAATCTTATTCAAAGGATTGCCAAGGTGGGGCAGGGATTGTGGAATAACAACCTGTTTATGAGTCTGTTTACTGCAATAAACCCACACTGACTAAATACGTAAACCCACACTGACTAAATACATCATCACACACATGCAGTTATTAAGCAGTTGTGCAAATTGGACACTTCACGAGTGCATCTTAAAACTACCCTAGCAACATCAAACAAACTTTGATATAGGTTCCTACAGAGAACATCTACAGCTTGATGACATCAGACAGAGCTTACAATGTCAGTTATCAAAGTACACTGTATGCTAATCATTTGACTTTATTAGCATTACATAATTTAGGTATTCTTTTACTACTGCCTCATTCTCAAGGCTCAAAATACACTTGTTTCATGCTTTTTCATCTCTTTAAACCAGGGGCCCGTTTCATAAAACTTGTCATCAGTGACAAGTTGTCATAGATGTGACAAGCTACCGAAATCCTTGCATCTGAGTGGCTGAGAGCAAATTTGTCATAGAAATGTGGCAGTTGTCACTGATAAAAAGTTTTATGAAACAGGCCCCTGTTCATATGAATAAAGTGTCACTGATATGGGAGACCTTTATACCTGAGTTTTTTCACTTCATACTCATAATTGCACAACACACATGGAATAATCATCTACCGAGACACACTATTTCTGCCTGCTGAATGTGTTTTAAGTACCAAATTCTATGCTTGTTTGCAAAACTCTGTGTGTGTGTTGAGTGTGTGTGTGTGTGTTTGTCCAATAATGACTCATTTGCAAATGTCACAAGTCTAGCCATACAGTGCCTGGAGTCGATGATTCATGCTGGAAACTTGTCATATAAACATTCCATGGAATGTTACCCAACCTTTCAAGCATTATTCTGCCTTGAAGTAACTGTAGAAGGCACCTGTAATTCAAAATCATGACAACAAATGTGAATGAATTAATAAATACAGTTTGAATTAATTATAATGTTCTTTAAGCAATTCTGGGTCTAGTTGTTTGAAGAGGATGTGATTTTATACGTAGGTAAAATTTAACAACCTAGTTCCTATATGTTATTCTAAGTCTTACCTGATAGCTTCACCTCAACTTAAAAAAAAAAAAAAAAAGTTGAGAGGGCTTCCACTGAATAGGTGCTACGTACAGTGTACTACTGCAAGTTTCAGCATGATGGTATAAGTTTAATAGTACAATGTCAAATTGTACAATGTACCAGGTATTTAATTGAATCAAGGAGGTACTAGCTAGTACCTCCTTGATTGAATACAGGTCCCTGTGTGAAGCTGAAACTACTGTCTACAGATCTATGTTGAGGTGTTAAGAATCCCTCCCACTTATTATAGGTTTAGAATATGAACACAGTGTATCAATGTATTGCAGCATCAATCAGATATGAAAGATACTGTCATTTTGTGATAAATTTGGTGTCTACACTGTGTCACTTTTATACACCTACAGAATACACTGAAGAGCTTTGGTTATTATAACTTTCATTAACTTTGCATCGACGACATTGAAAGCTGCCAGTATGATCACCTGTTCTTCCTCTCATAAAAAGAGAAAACATCTCTTTCTCAACAATGATTACTTTGATGACACGCAAGTACCGTAACAATTTCATCAGAGAATTGGCGAGGTGCTGTGCAAGAGTGGGAAGGATGCCAATTTTGACACGATAAGATCGATGACTTTCAAACATTTCTCCCTGAAAAAACAAAAGGGCCACATCGACGGCACATCCGTACAGTTTGCCTACAAATGAGTCGGGGAGAAATGTCAGACGACTACGGCGTGCTAAATTGCACCATATTCTGGATGCTGCCCAACACACCGGGCATTCAGTGTCAACATTTTGGGGGTGGACAGAACAAACAAAGTGGGGTCCTTAGAGCATGAAGCTCACTCTTGGTTACTGCATTTGAAAAGATGGGATAATCATTTAATGGCATTCACACAAAGAAATTAATGTCTGAATGACATTGATCAAGAATAGAATGCATATCATGTTGTACCTATACCTTACATGGATAATGCAACAGTCTCGCAATGTAGTATGCATGCTACATTTAATTTTAGTCAAGTCACTGTTACTTCATGTCCAAGGAAAGTTTGTGGCAAAAATCATGATTAAATTTAATCTGGATCCACTGCATATATCATATTTTGACAAAAGATTGAGTTTAATTGGTTACGACAAATATATACAGAGTGAATACAAAAAAGAAATTGAAATTGACAACAAAATTGTTCAAATTTGAGAAATAAATGTATGCATTTAAATCTTCTGCAATGCATTGCCAATAAAAAAATAAAAAAAAACCAATCAGTTATAAACTTAGCAACTTAGATAGTGTAGAAGGTTGCACAACCACCCGAGACTACAAAGGGATTTTGCAGCATGAGGTTGCTTGCATACAATTACAGACTGTACACTGTATTGCACTCAAGTCATGATAACATGTGATAGATTCATTCACATTTATTACAAAATGAATCCATGGTGACTGAATGTCATCTCTAAATTCAAGGTGAGGGAGATGTAATGAAGAGCATTACTTAGATAAGGGAAGTGCAATTACTCAACTGATTATCTCCCGATGTGACACGACAGGTCTCCTACTAGCCTTTTTGTACTGGTGAGCATTCAGATGTGACCAAATGACAATGTTTACATTGCACCCACTCATCTATCTATACTAATGGATTCTTCATTGTCATAGAACAATGCCTGTCACCCAAGGGTGGTTCAATCAGCTCATCATGAAGAAACGAAGTTCTGTCAATGTTGTACAGAGCTTGAATGATCATACTCAATGAATGCTGTTAGATTTTTTTTTTCTTGCTCTTCCACGATATGCTCTCTTTGAAATACTTACATGGCAACAGATGAAAACATTATGCACGATAGATTTATCAAAGAGCTCTTAATACTGCAATTATGGACTTGACACAACATTGAAAAAAAGGTTTAAGACATGCTGTATTTTGCCAAATGAAAAAATAAATCAGTCAATTGTACCAATAAATATTTCCCTGCCTTTATTCTCTGTCAGTAAGAGTTGTCAGTAAATTGTTCACAATTAATAAAACTCAATCAAAATGTGTGTTTTGGGGGAAGTTTGATTTTGCTCTGCTTTATTTCAATCATTACTACTGGAGGGGATGGTTTGCAAAAGCACAACTGTTAGTGTAATATTTCTCTCTTCTTTTTTTTAGTTCGAACTATATACACAGAGAATACAGGATATTTGAGTACTTTATAATTAACATGATTTTGCAAACTTAATAAAAGGAAATGTGAGTCCATTTCAACTATGAAGAAAGTTGTAAGATAAAAGGAAAATGCATTATGGGAAACTATGTATTAACATCTAGTACCAGTATACAATTGCTAACCTTTGTGAATGGCCACAGACAGGTCAAACATTATATGTTCACTGTGTGTGCATGTTTGACCTAGTTCTGCTGAAAATAAGATTCCTCCTGAAAGTCCACCTGTGCATCACTGATTACCCATGTCAAAAAAAAAAAAAACAGCTCTGGGATTGTCCACTCTACCATAATTCAGCACTCTGTAAAACAGCTGCTCCTTTAAAGGACAAGTTCACCTTCATACAGACATGTGGATTGAGTGAAAGCAGCAATATTGATAGAACTTATCAGCAATAGTTTGAGGGAAGTCGGATAATCCATTTAAAAGTTGTGAATTTTGAAGTTTCTGCTCAGTCACTGCTGGATGAGAAGACTACTACAGCTTGTGATGTCACATGTGTACAACGATATAAAGAAAATATAAAGAAAATTCAAGATATTTTCATTTTTCTCGCCTAATAAAAGAACATTTAACTTCCTCTTTCAGAAAGCAAGGGGGAATAATATTACCCTTATCATGTACATCACTAACAAGTCGAAGAAATGTGCACTTTATTCAAAAAGTGAAGTTTTGTGAAATTCGCTTTCTATTTTCTCTATATTGTTGTATGCATACGACATCATACACTGTAGTAGTCTTCTCATCCAGCAGTGACTGTGCTGATACTTTAAAAATTCATAACTTTTGAACGGATTGTCCGATTTTCCCCAAACTTCCACTGCTGTGTTCTACTAATATTGCTGCATTCACTCAATCCACATGTCTATGAAGGTGAACCTGTCCTTTAACTCTCTTCTCCCTTCATATGCTGATGATTTAGTTCTCTCCTCCTCTATTATCCTCCCTCCCTCTTCTCTCATTCTTTCTCTTTTTTCCTCCTCTCTGCAATTTCTCGTTCTCTCACTCCTTCCCTAACCTTCTCTCCCTCCCTCTCTGTCCCTTTCCCCTTTGCCTCTTATTTTAAGACATTTCGTCGGTGAAAAGATGAACCGACGTATCTGACAATTTTTTTTCAATTTTATCGAAAATTAGATTTTTGCCTTATTCCACTGTTCTCACTTGCATCTATCATCGTAGCAAGTTGTGTACTTCAAATTACAGCCAAAAGCCATGGCTCGTCATGTTTTTTTTTTATTCATTTTTGTTTTGTGTGTGAAATTTCCCTATTCCCCACATGCACACAGCCAAATACTAGTAAGGCTAAGAACGCACGTAAAATGCATTGCAGCGCAGTACTGTAAAAATTTCTAAGAAATCCATGTAGGAATTAGAAGCTTTAGTAATTCATTTCTTGTGACTCTGTGGCCATCAAGGAATACATTCCACTGGTGGATTTTTCAGTTGAGTGCATTATGTTCTCTTGAAAGATTTGTGTGTTATCAAATTCATTCTGGAAGGGAAGCTAGTGTGTTTTTGCTCCCTGGACATGAATGTTCTAATTACCAGGGGCCCATTGCATAAAAGTTACTATTGTGGTAACTTTGCCATCCAATGGTAACTACCATGGCAACAATACTCAACAGCCAATCAAAATCAAGAATTCCATGGGAGTTTTCACTGGATGGCAAAGTTACCATAATAGTAACTTTTATGCAATGGGGCCCAGCAGTGGTGGTTGTTGTTGTTGTTGTTGTTTTTGTTTTTGTCTTGCCTGCGTAGCGGAAGCAAGACATAGGTGTCACTGTAGTTGTTGTCATCGTCGTCAACTCATTAAAGGTCAAAGGTCCATAAACTTATGTTGAAATGTACTCAACTCACAAACTGCAGCATGCAGGTGAGATGTTGCTTGGCATTTGCCTTTTTATTTTTTTAGTCGAAATATGCCATGATACCACATGTTGAAATGGACACTTCTATTTGACTCTACCGCATGCTTTTGTTGTGACATGCTGTTGAACTGTGGCTAAGACTTGCTTTTGCAATGCAATGATGCTGCATTTGCTGGATTTCTACTGCTTGACAGACTTATTGCACATTTTTCTTATTTTAAATGCAGTTGTGATTTTCTCCATTTTTCTACTCTGCTTGTCATACTCTTTGCTACTGTATTCGTTTTAGCTACTGTAACAGTAGATACATGCTGCTCACACTATTGCTATCCCATGTTAATGGTAATGTTTTTAGATTACGAACATAATCACGTTATATCATCACTCTTGTTTGTACAAATTAATTTGTCATGTATTTGTGCTGTAAGCTCATTGTAGTGTCCTCTAACAAAATTCTGTTTATACATGTACTTCATCTACCAACTTATATTTTAATTTCAATTGAAGGTCAGTCATGTTTCTGTATTGTATGTTCTGATGATAGTAAGTCCTAAGTAATATTGTTGACACACAATTTGTACTATGTATACAACTTTGTATTAGTATCTACCGGCTACTGTTAATAAAAGTGTTCAAAAAAAGAAGAAGATAATAATTGTACAGTGTTTCATGTGTAGAGATGTGTGTGATGGATGAGCGCACGTGTTGTCATGTGGAGATTTTATTCTCATTTTGATTCACTAATATCCAGATTGCTAGATAAACAATAAGACAGTTTCAGTATTGCAAACTGGTTGTAAATCTTGATTTGTCAGAGGCACCATCTTGTTTTAAAGATGAGATCAAGTAATACATATCTTGACCACTATACATGTTTAATGTGAAATGATTTTGAATGTAAAAAAAAATTGAGTTTGCTTTTGTGTTGTCTCTATCAATTTTTCCATACTGTTAGCAGTGATAACGTACAAGAGATCACTTAAGAAACGAAGTAAATGGTGTGGCAACTGAATGCTCACCATAACTTGTAAGTATTATACATGTTTTGTTTTTTTCTAATTTTAGAAAATTTTCTAATTGTTTAAGAAAAAAAATGTCACTCCACTTTTATCATTATTATTATTTTTTTTTTATTTGGACGATGCATAGGAATACATGTACATAGGGTGTCACAACTATGCCCCTACTTTTTTTCTCTTTTTTCTCTTTTTCTTTTTACCACGGTAGTGGAACTAGAAAAAAGATGAAACCCAAAGTATGAGCGTGATAAGTCCTTTTTTTTCCCCCGCTGAAGGCCTTTTGATTATTACTATTATTTTGTTTTTGCATGTTAGTTGATGGAACACGGAAGTGGCAACAAAAGAATAAAGTGTCCCCTTTTTTATTTTATTATTATATATTTATTTTTTATTTTATCTTTTTTTTTTTTGAGGGGGGGGGGGGGGGGGGGGGAGCTGGGCACCGGCGATGTAAAATCCCGAAATTGGCGTAATTTGGCACTACTTTACAAGGTTGATAGCAGCAAGAAATAAGAGATGCATAATTTTCTTTACAATGTTGACAAAATTCCAGTACACACTGGTACAAGTCACCTCACATAAGCACTTTAAAAATAAAGATCAATACTGTATTGCATATAAAAAGTAGAAGTAATCGTTTGCTTCATTTAGCGATGTCACTATATACATTCGCTTGCCAGAGCAATCTGTCAAATTCTTAGTGTAATTTGTTTGGCACTAAGTGAACTGTAATAAAATATGAAAAGTCATAGGTATATACACCGTACATTAAAATCACAAACATGTTGAATTTTTCAGTTAGAAAACAGTAAATATTGTAATACGCAAAGACCCAACCAACGTGTGCCTTCGAGTCTGCAGAAAAGTTCGTTGACCCATATTGAGCGCCTGTGTAAGCATACCCATACGAGACGGTGCTTGCGCTACGCGTTCACCTACTGTGCGCGGATGAAGCGACGTATCTAAGCGTACTTACAAGTATACGTCTGTTTACAACCAGACGCGCAATAGACTTGATGGCATGAACCGACGCAAACCTCCTCGCGCGCTGTAACGGGCAGAAAAGCACTGTCCGAAATTTCAACCTAATTTTCCCCACGTCAATACTCACTGCATGCAGATAATCATGTTATAAATTTACAATGGTTAGAAAGAACAGGTCTTGGGCGTTCTTGTGGTGTAACGTTTGTCTAGATTAACAGTCGATAACTACGTGATTTCATCCGTTGAAAAAGTCCATATTTTCAAACGCGTTTTTCTCCGATTCACATTTGCGCACTTGCGGGTCGGAAACGTCGGTTCATGTTTTCACCGACGATTTATCCCCCCCCCCCCTTTTTTTTTGGGGGGGGGGGTGGGGGGGAGATGGAGGTTGTGTCTATGGAAGTCTACAGTAAAGATGGCAGTGCCATGCATTTGGTCCCATATATGCATTTCTCTGGACTGCCTGTATTTCACAGTTAATTCATGACTTTGCGAACATTTCTGGCTTAGTAGTTAACAATTTCTGTAGGTTTCTCTTTTTGTTTTCAGCTATCAGATGTCAAGTTTAGTCAAGCAAGTGTCAAGCAAACTGTAGGACAGCTATGGGGCGGCCATGGATAGCATTAGTGTAGAAGACAGATGGACTGTAATTTGAATACCATTTAGATTATCAAGACCTGCGAGAATTTCACTTCAGAAATTATAATCATATAATATTTACTGTCATCATAACCTCGGAACAAGTAAATTCACTGTATAAAAATTTAGGAAAAATTAAATCTGCTCAAAATCTGATAGAAATATTAAATTCATAAACTAGAAAAGCACTTGGAGAGCGCAGACCTCCGCCAAGCAACCCATTTCCACCCATAAACGCAAGCTGAAAATCACTCAATTTCTAATTATACAAAAGCCTTTTGTATGTACATCATCAGCTTCCAGCTACGCTCTGCCTTACCTGAACAGAGAACGCGCTTAGAGTGTGTAAAAGTACATGCAGTTTGAACTCCCAAGTTTATTAACCCTATCTGCCAAGAGAACATAACCCTTCAAAACTCCACAAAATTCCTGGATCAATACCAAAAATTCAATCATCTATTCCTTGTGCCATTATCAACTTTCCTTGCAAGTTTCATTCAAATCCATTCACAACTTTTTGAGTTATTTGAGTCTGCACACAGATAAACAAACAAGCAAACAAACCAACGGCGATGAAAACAGAACCTCCTTTTCCTTGGCGGAGGTAATTATTGTCAAATTTAGAGAGAAACTTATATCCTCCATAAAGATCTTAATCATAGAGAAATTAAGAGGATTCTAAAAATCCTGCACCCAAAATAAACGTAAACATACATAACAAAAATAGCTAAAAAATAAAAGAGTTGATGTTCTATCTTGTGTTATGCTAGCCATAAATCAGTATTTAAAACTTAAGTTAAAAGATCAAACCACAGAAATGAGGTTTAAAGGACCTCACCAAAGCACAACATGAAACCGTCTCTGGAATGTGATGCTTTGGTATTTCAAACAAAATCAAGGGAAATATGTTGGTGTAGAGTCCAAATACAGAGTAACTGATATAATGTGAGGTCTTTATAAGGCAGTATTTATCAATGACACTTTTGCTATGTTAAAGGGATGGTAAAGTGTCGGTTGAGCTGGGGCTTCATGTTTCCAACATTTGTTTATGATGATTTTTGGAGATAATGAGAAATCTCTTATGAAATATGAAAGAGTATACAATTGTAAGAGGAATTCAAAGTTTATTTGATGATAATTGGTTTCGAAATGGCTCAGATATCCAAACAAGAGCAATCCTAATAAAAGGATCCACCTTTTATCACAACTGCTTTGTTTTACTTTATTTCTAGATATCTCAGCCATTTCAAAACTGATTTTCATCAAATAAACTTTGAATTCCTCTTAGAACTGCATGCTCTTTAACATTCTATAAAGTGGTTTCTAAGTATTTTGCAAAAAGTTAAAACCTGAACCCTCACCTCAACCAATACTACATGTATACCATCCCTTTAATGTAAGATAACATAAGTGTTAATGACACCTATTGCTTTGTTTTGCTTTAGTATGATAAGGCATAGTGGTAGACCTACATATCTCCTACTAAACATATGATTTGTACCCCATTGGTAATATTTCCATTCTCCGCATAAAATAGAACTACAGAAACACCTGAGAAGTACATCAGCCAAAGCCTATGAAGACTCCTACCACCTGTGATACACCAAACTGAAAGATTCATCAATGATGGTTCTAACTATATATATATATATATATATATATATATATATACACACACACATACATATACACTGTACACTTTTATTTCTATTATTCAAATGCTTCTTCTAACCAATAATGACCATAAAAATTCTTCATCTAAACTACAGATGGTTACTTAAGTATCCCATAATGTAGTAAAGCACGTAAGAGGGAGAGAGAGAAGAATTATGTATTCATGCATCAAAAGTCACAGCTTTATCTGCTTCAATATGACTATGTCAATAAGTCGAGGAGGTCACTGCAAGTTGACACAACCACAATACGCCACGAGTGGTACATTGACTGCAAAAATATGGGTGCAAGCAAATTAAAGAGGGTATTCCCAATGGCCTTTGAAATGCTAGCACAAAGCAGTGCCAGCTTTATTTGCATCAAGGAAGTAGATGTGCAGTCCACCAAAGCCTGGCATTATTTGGTTGCCCTACCTCTGTTTATGACAGAGAATGACACAATATGATCAGAATTTGTCAATGCAGAGTACAGCACTGTCATGAAGCACTAGATACATGTATAGGTACATGTGTAATAAGCATATTGTGGAAGGCACGCGAGTCCGGAAGGGGAAAAAAAATATGTGGTGTGCAGATCAGGCAAAAATGATCACTGCTTCTCACATCATTAATGACAAGATATCCGGCAGACGCGACACACTGCAGATTTCAGTACCACGCAGTGCTGTGAGATAGGGGAACATCTTCAGACACTGCGAGAGAAACAGTTACCATATAAAGCCAGTATATGTAATATGCACTGAATATCACCATCATCACAACATGTGATCATCCAATGGCAAAAGCCAAGAAGAGGATCTTTCTCTACTCACGGAATTTTCGCTTCGGGACCGGTTTGCCTCCATCGGGCACATCCACGATGTAACGAAACATGCTAATGAGCGTCACGACGGTGACATGGACAGCAGCAGCAATGCGATGCGAATCTCAGAGGTTCCTCACCTCACAGAGCAGAGGAGGAATGCCGGTATAGAAGAGGCAAGCGGGACAGACAGAGCGAGAGAGGAAGGAAGGAAGGGAGATGAGATTTGGGTAGAGATACAGCAGGAGCGCTGGCTCTGTGTGATGTGCCTATTGCACACTGCACTGTCCTCCAGACATGGTGTGCACAGAAAACAGGGACTGTGCATATCTTCTGCAGTATGTGTGTGTGTGTGTGGGGGGGGGGGGGGGTGTGTGTGTGCCCACACCTTTGCGTACAGAAGTCTCTTCTCTCCCTCCCTCTCTTCCCCTCTCTCTCCACTAGATGAGCCTTTAGATTACTAGTATCTGGCGAGCTCGGTTCACTCATGCATTATTATGGTGACGTGACATGACAGTGTTTACTGAACCATAGACACATGTATGGCTCGGTTTATATGCAAGAAAAAAATGACAGAAGATCATCAAGAAAATGAGGAAAAGGGAGAGAACAAAAAGAACAAAAAAAGATAGGAATGAATATGGAAGACAATGTAAGAGATGAAGAAATAGAAGGACCATTGAGCAGGTATATTTGAAGAATCAAAGAGGAGAGATACAGAATAAAATATCAAACAGAATTGAAAGAGATATGGAGAAATCATTTTGTCACCTATACCCAGATCTTGGATGGATGCTGGCAATCACATGAAAATTTTGAATTTGTTGTTTTGTTTTTGTCATCCACAATGAACAATGATTTACATATGCTAGCATAGTTGGGATTCAAAAACTAGCTTGATAATCAAATCTCAAGATAACAATCATTTGATTAACCCGTTCCTTCCGCAATTCTCTGAGTGCCTTTAATGCCCCCAAACGAGATTCTTTTCGCCCGTCGACAGAGAGGCACACAGGTTGGTAATCCAGCTGTGTGAAAGCAGTCAAGCGGTTCATTGTGTCCCCCTTTCTACGGTCAAGTACATGTTCCCGTGAACAATGGAAATATCGATCGGGTGCGAGGTATGAATAGAGCGTGCGCTGATGAGCTCTCAGAATCTTTTGTTCTACACAAAACCAGGTACCTGAATGAGGTGACTGGAGTCAGCGAACCCGCATTTCTAACTGATCTCAGCCTTGATCATTATGTACATGTTTGTACGAGTTTACAGCAGAACAAGCAAAAAACTAAATCAGGAAAAGGTACATAATACTGTAAAACCCCCTTTTTTAAACAGCAGGAGAACAAATCCTGATAGAATAAACTCTGATCTTTTTATCAAACCCACTTTTCTGAGCATTTTAACACAAAGAAACATGAATTTAGGCCACTGAAGCAGGCACCCTTGTCTTCATTTTGGGAACCTGGTAAACCAGGTTCCCGTATATCAGTTGCTCCCACGGGAACCTGGTAAACCAGGTTCCCGTAAGGAACGGGTTAACTATCACCGTTGCAATTATACAAGTTTAAAACCATATTTGCAGTTCAGAAAACTGATATTGTTTTTGATAACTTTATATCACAGCTTTTCCTACAATATCATATGATTATTGTATTTGCATCATTTTTGTAAATCTATGAAATGCCTTAGTCACAAAATTGGATATTGGAAGTTGCAAGTACAGTTGCACCATACCAAAATTCAGATACACCTTTTGTGAATTTAGTTGACTCAATAATTTTCAATTAAAAGATAGAAATTAGCAAACATTAACAAAACAGGAATCAACATGTATGTGTACATGTGTACAATGTCAATAACAAAGTGTGTTTTGAAAAATATATTATATTCCCTTTTAACATTCACTTTTAACTTTTACTTTATACATAATGCATGAGTTTGAGCAATCACCAGTTAAAAAAGGAATGATTTCAAAATTTGATGAAATCAGGAAAGTATGACTGGTTGCACTTTCAGACTTTGCTACATACATGTAAACTTAGAGAGAATATGCTCACATTTTACAATTCGATGTTGACATACCAGATTTCTCAGACTCTCCCAAGTGAATCAAAAGGTATAAACATTTGACAGCTTGTCTGAGGTTCATATTATTGATGACTAAAGCAGGGAATAGATTAGAAGTACAACTCTTGTGGAAAATGATGGCTATATAAAGTGAAAAGACACAATGTAACTGACAAAAATAATTATATCTAAAGCCCAAGAGTGTGCACAAGTACTCAACAACAATAACAAGAATGATGCAACAGCCTGAGTCATCAGTAGAGGGCAGCAGAGTGAAAAGTCATTTCTTCCTGTGAGAGCTCTACAGCTCTTATCTGCCTGAGAAGCCAATGCTTCTCTCTGGACCACATTTTAGACCTGGCTGGCTGGCTGGTTACATGCAATGGAAAAACTTCACAATACCATTCCATTTTTCATAACTGACTTGTGAAATGAAATGCATGCCAAAAGAAAAGGCAAAAACAAAAACAAAACTAAATAGATGTCCTGTTAGAGGCTCCAGAAAACCAAAGTGGTACAGAGTTGACAGTTTTGTACATTTTTACAACAGTTATTGGCAGCAATTGTATGATAAATGATGATATCATTTCACATTCTCCCAATGACTTACAAACATACGGTACATATCTTCACTAAATTTTTACTTAGCTTTTGGTGGTAAGGCTGTTGTAATTTTCATACTTTTATGCACAAACCAGTTGAATAATGTGAATTAATGACATTATCACCTCAGCTAACTTTCATACCAAACACTAATATCCTTTATATTAAGTATAGAAACACAAATATGAAACTCAGAATTTCATAACTTTCGTTATACATCTACATCATTTTAATAATGTCTGTCATAGTACACTGTTATTTCTACTTTTTGTTAAAGTCAATATACACATACAGAAAATTATGGGGTTCCATACTTTAACTCCAACTTGTTCGCAATTCTGTAGCCTAGGTATTCCTTATACCACAAACAAAGGACCGAGTTCTGCCTGCCGCTGCAAAAATTGATGAATGCAAAACAGGTATTGAACTGTTGAAGCAAGAGGAAAAGGTTAAAATGATTAAACTGATTCCTTTGAATAA
This sequence comes from Diadema antillarum, assembly GCF_040938485.1. Taxonomy (NCBI): domain Eukaryota; kingdom Metazoa; phylum Echinodermata; class Echinoidea; order Diadematoida; family Diadematidae; genus Diadema; species Diadema antillarum. The sequence continues at coordinate 433,640 of NW_027270998.1, read as the reverse complement.
TCATGGGGAAATACCTAAAGTAAATGTTTCTGTACATTCATGGCACTTAGGCCTCTCCATTGCATTCCCTCAACTTTCAATCCTGTATTACATTAATGCCATCAAAACGTAATTCTCCATAAGTCAATTTGATCACCTTTCAGGACACCATATTTCAGTTCTAATTTTCTTTCACTGTTCATGCAAGGCACATTTCTGCAAACTATATACTCTGTAATACAGGTATATAAGATTCTCAGATCATGAACCTGTACTTTATACCACAATGAATAATGGTTTTCATTAGCAGCTCCCCTTGAGCATATCTGATACAAGTTATCGAACACTCAAAGATGTATTGATAAAATCATTTTCATGACTAATTATCTCTAAGGCTCTGAATAATGCCAGAGAATAACTGCACAGAAAATCAGTGAATGTTTCAGATTTCTGTTTCAATTGTGACAAGGACACTTCCTTATCGTACTGCTGGTGCTGTAATACCACACAAAACATTACTGCAGTCATCAGACTGATTTGGCATCAAAACTACTCGGTCATGGTGATATAGCTGATTGAACACATCCTGTTGGTAGATCAAAGGTTGGATTGAATTGATCAGGAAGTGATATAGAAAAACTGAATTGCACTATTGCATGATAAAAGAGTGCAAATAAGATGCAGTATGGCACTGCAGTACTTGGAAAAGTTTGGACATTGCTCTTTACAAGATACTTCTAGTGAATTAAATACTGAAGAGGTACAATGCTCAGATCACAAATTTCGTGGTAGAATTGACTTCAGTACATAAGAAACTTTCTCATACACTGGAAATTTTAATTAAAACCATTTTTCCTCATGAAATGACTGGTTATTAGAATGGTCATTCAAGAATTTTATAAGTTGGCCACAGACAGAAGCTGTCTGTAGACTTCAGGGGAAGCCAGATAAGGACACAACAGCAGAATACGATTTATTTTAGACAGCATGAACGTGACTGGCTTTCCATGGGTGTATAATCATCTCTTTTTAGGATGCCTATTACAAAGTCCACAGGTTTAGTGTGCATGTAGGCTGTGTGCTGTGGGCCCTGCCAGATTAACACGACAAGGTTTCTGCAATTGGTCCCAGATAAGACCAGTTTGGTAAATCTTCACTGTGTGGCACCTCATAATACAATGAGTGACCCTCATGATCTTTGCAGGGACAATGCTTTGGGGGATAAGTAATAATAATGAGCGTGTTTCTACTGAGCGACGAAAATTTGAGGTGATGCCAGCCGATGTGTGGTGATACCGGCCGATGCCGGCCGATACCGGCCGATGCATGGTGACACCTCGAATTTTTCCTCAGTAGAAACAGATCGGGTAGTGGCCGATGCCGGGTGATGCGAGGTGCTCCGTCGTCCATCTATTGAGGTGGTCGATGCGTGGTGACGCGAAGGACGATTCTCAGTAGAAACACACCGGGTAGCGAAATTCGTGGTGTATCGGACGTCTAGAATTTCTCCCCGCGCTTTTCTATCGCAAAATACGTGTGTACACACAGCGACCGTGTTGGCATCATGCTTTGTTTGTACCAACTCGCTTGTGTACGTGTTATAGGCCCTATACGTTCCACGTTACATGTGAATTGTGGCATTCATCGTCTATTGTTCGCGTGATTAACAGCCTAACTTATTGCATTACTAAGCCCTCATCATTTACTTTGATTTTACACCGCGTTATTTCATTTTATATTGTCTCGAATCGCGAGAGTACCACATTAGTATGTCGCAGCCTTGAGAAAATCTCAACTGGACCCGCGATCTCCAAAGATTTCTCATCAGTCAGTGGCAGGATACCAGTATGTTAGTTCGGGGTATATTGGATGGGGAGACGAAATGGCTTATCAAAAAATAGCCGACGCAGTTATAGCAAAGCAGGCAGGGTTCAGTACAGTGCGCGCGTGACCCAATCTGTGACTTAAAAATACCTGACTTCCGGAATCGCCGCATTTGCACGTCACCTTTGCATCACCTCGTATTTTATCGCTCAGTAGAAACAGCTCGAGTGGTCGTAAAATACGAGGTGCTGCATTGGACAAAATTCGTGGCGATGCCAGGGATGTAAGGTGCTCTCAGTAGAAACACGCTCAATGACTGTGTAGGGCTCAGGTTCTTTCAGCTCTCTGGCAACTCAAAGAAGCAGACGGGGCAGCACACAAGTTGCTTTGATGAAGTCTCCTGGCCAGCTACATTGTAACAATTTGTAGCCAGGTTTTTTCATGGGCTGCATATACAACTTCAAATTCTTATATAAACATTCATTAACCGATTATCATAACAAAACATGCAAATGAGAAAACAATAACTGAAATCAAATATTCATATCATGTGAATAGTTGCATATGAGTGAGATGAACAAGTTTCCAGTACTATAGGGCCAATCAGTAAGGAGTGAAAAAGCGGAAAATGCAAAGCTGTGTCATGTGATGTGCAAAATGTATGCAGGGTGAATGAGTGTACGCATTATGTGTGTGTATATGTGAAAACCATGTACATACAACTTGTATATTGTGCGTGTGTACTGTAAAACATGTTATTTTCGCGGCATGAAATTTTCTTGAATTGGAGCAGACGGCCTTTTTCGCGGCATGAAATTTTGGCGAGTTGCCTCTAACATTCAATGTGTATCGTGTAGACAAGAACTTTCAAGTGCATTTTAATCTCATGAATCTGGCTACGTGTATAAAAGGTTCAAAATTAAGCTCTCCAATTACAATACTTGATCATCACTCAATCTACAATGTGGACATGAGAGATTATTAAAAACAGAAAAATGAACGTCTATATAGATACATTGTAAGATGATATAGATTGGAGCACATGACTGGCAGGGTACATGGAAGTAATAGAAAAAAAGAGCAAACAAAAAATTGCATCACAACCACAAACAGGGTAGATGTGAATAAAAAATGAACATGGTTTCAAATTGTCATGAATGAATATATTATGATTCCAAAAATCTGGCATTAGATAATATACTGGAGACAATGATTGAAAGGTTTGCTGATCTTCAAGCTGAAATGCCACAAAAAGGCTTTTACGAACAAGATTTAAATGCAAGACTTGTGCTACAATGTCTCCATGGATAAAATACTTGTGGATAGCTGACCTGTCAATTCTTAGGAACCACCTGTCTAAAAGTAGCACATTTTGTCACCAGCAAGACTGAAAACTTTATGAAAGGATAATCCACCTCTCCTTCTTATTCACAGCTCCATAAGCCATTACTGTGCTTTCGCCAATATCAACTACATGTAGGCCTACTTTGCATACTTTGCTGACTTATGCTGGAAGTTCATATGTGCTATATGAATGTATGATTGTTATTATATTATTACTATTGTTACTATTATTATTATCATCATCATCATCATCATCATCATCATCATCATCATTATCATTATCATTATTATTATTATAGAACTGCATGACGGATAACTTAGTATTTGGAGTTCTATAGTCCAGAACTGGTGTATCAAAAGAACATGCCCTAATTTTTATAGTAAACAGGTCCCCATCGATCTGTACTTTCCGTAGGTCTAGGCCCTAAATCTAGTTACTCACCTTACTGATTTCTTGCACTCAGAGTTAACCGGAACCTTGCTTACGTATAGCGCAACGCTAGTACAGCCGCGTATGCGTATTGCATGTGCAGAGCAGACTCGCGTATAATAAACTGCTACATTCTGCGTCCAGTGCTCTATATGTGCGCATACGTTGAAATGCTTGGCCTTGTCCTACTACGTCCCTCGCTGCGCGAATCTCTGCGGACATAAAGCGTATATAGGCGTACTGTGTAAGCGTTCGGTATAGTGGCACGGCCGTTCACTATACCAAGGTTTCTGCACAATCATGTGATGCAATCCAACCAATCACGATGCAAATTTCACTCTACCTATTTACTTTGTAAATAAAACGTACGGTATACATCATGAATGTGTGAGTATTCGGTTCCTAGACACATGAAGAGTGAAAGTAGTTACTGTGGCCTATAGGTATGATGTCATAGAACTTCTCATCTAAAGTGAAGCGTATCAATAATTTATGATGAATGTACACGCTGTACAACATTCAGTCTCTCTTTTGCAATTTTTTTTTTTTCCTGTAGAATTTCAATGATATGTACTAACACTATACACAGTTCTGACACAGTACACAAGTGTCACAATGTGCTTGGCATCTGGTTGGGGCTAGATGTGTGTGGACAAGCTTCCAGGGGTGCATAATACAGAATTTGTCTGAAACAAACTTATCACGAGAAAGGACAACATGCATCTCAGTGGGTGAATTCTTGAATTATATGCCTTTGTACAAGGCAGGACTGGTGTTACTCCTCACTGCTAGCAATACAATCATTACACACCTTGTAACTATAGTACAAGGAGAGAAAATTTAAACATATTTATTGAATTACCAACTTCTCACCTCCTCCTAAGAATGAAGCAATAATGACAAACATAATACAAGTTAGATCAGTAATCAATGACCATGCTGAAAATGAATAAAAGTCACATGTACACTATCTTGTGAGATGGGGTATCTGATGTACATAAGTTACTGTGTAAAAAGAAAGAAAGAAAGTAAGATACAAAAAAGAGAGAGATGTACAACTGTAGATATCATAATATGTCAACAGAAATTAGAGAAAAAAAAACACTTCATACCTTGTGTGTTTCCCATCCTTGAATTCATAGTTTGAAATGAATTATAATGCACTTTCCTCTTTCAATGTCTAGGAGAGGCTGATTAAATGCTGTATAGGTTGAAAACAGCAGTGATACTAGACTGGTATATTCTGGTACTGTTGAGGAAAGTTGAGGTTGCTTGTCACCACTATTGACTAAGAATTGAAGTGGGCTCCTAGTCCTAGCTCCTGGCTGCAATCTCTTCCACCACTAGTTATACTGCTGTAATAATGCTGCAGTACTCAGTAGTCACAGGTAAAATCTCTTCCAACTGTCTGGTCTCGTGTGCAAAATTCTCAATTCATGAGACTGGTATTATAATGACACTGCAAATTCACTGTACGGTAATGCATGCCACTTGTTATTAGTGATCCACTTGAGCAAGCATGTATTGAAGCAGTTGTAGGCCTACACCCCTACAAGTATGCTGCGGTGGAAGAGCTGAGGGCAGATTTCAATAACCCTCACGTGGGTATTATTACATACTCATTCGTATACACAGCTGGTTTCACAACACTTTACACAGTGAAGAATGCAGAAACCCTGCTGTTGTGAATATCAACAATCAGGTATACAGATCTTGACAAGAGAGGGCAGCATTTCTCCAGAACAGATGTAAACAGCATAGTGTGCCAGGTCAAGCAGCTCAAGAAATACATCATGTATGCATTGTACTTTCAGTGCTTGATTCCATAATTTGATCAAAGCAATGGGACAGATTTGACTATGATAATATTACAAGAATACATCTTTTGCATTTTCTGATGTAAAAGTAAGAATGATTTCAGTTCCTTTCTACCTTTCCTTTTTAATAAGAATGAGCAAAGAGAATGGAGTTCATCCCAATGAAATCCCCTTTTCTTTGCTCATTTTCATTCAATGATATATATCTGATCAGTTTCACTGTACATTGTGTATGTTTGGAGTTTTTGTAAGGTTACATTGCAGATCAGGGCATCCGTATGTGTGTATATTTTACAAATCCATATCAATGACTTCCTCACACTCTGTGTCCTATTAATGTGACAGTGACCTGTACACCTAATTCCTCCAGGATATATCTGTACATTGTTCAAATCAGTTAAAGATCCCAGTGTTCATTCTAGAATCTCTCACAGTAATTCTTGAGAACAAATTATTGCATTTTTTTATATTCTGCATTCATTTACAGGGGCAGCAGGTCAAGGGTCAATTGTAAATTCTTGCCCATTAGAGTTTGCAAGATTTCCCAAAATGTATTCACACTTCATGATAATTGCATGTTTCTTATTGCTCTGTTGTCAGCATGTGGCTTGTGGCATACAGTAGTACAGTCAAGCCTCATTGGATTCACTTTTCCCTTTATTGTTCAGCAATCAAGCTCTGGATCTAACTACTCCAAGAAGAAACCAGATGATTGTCTAACTGGGTAATACAGGGTATCATAATCTGGTCAGCATATCATACACAAAACAGATTTTTAAATACAGAGGTCTCCTTACCCCATGATGCAGCCTAAAGAACATGAACACTGGCCAAACTTTCCCTATGGACATAAAACAGGCCATCGCGTATATGGTATTAGCCATTACAGATCTTTAAATGTTTCAAATGCTTCTCACAGATACCAACCATCTTTTGAGTGATACTGTCACATTCATTTTGTCCAAAGCAACTCTCTAAAGTGTCTCTCCATCATCTGTAGAGCTAAAAAAAGGTCTAAAGTATTACACAATATTTCTTCTTCTCTTTCTTTAGAGTGCTTGTGTGTGTGTGCACACACACGTACGCGCATGTTATTTGCCTACTCCTGCTCTCATTATTGCTGGTGTAATAAAAAATAGGAGGAGGAGGCAAAATTGCACTGAAGTCAAATTTTGCACAAACAAGCATGCGTCTTGACCCTGTCTTCTCTTCCAAAGTTTTCTTCCATATGAATTCTTTTCGTTATGACTACACTTTTAATTATTTTTCTTCTTCTCTACTTACCACCTTCATTTTTCTCTCACTTTGTTTAATCACACTGTTTGAAACTTCTCATTTCCACCACTTCCTTCTCTTTTCAATTTTCTCCTTTCCCCTCTCCTCCTTTCTGGTTCATCTTTCTCCTCCTACCAACTTCTGAACTCTTTAGGCTTTACCTGGTTTTCAGTCTATTCTTCCTTACAATTGTCGCTGTCTCCATAAGCACAACCTTAACTTCTAGCTCACTGCTACTCTTCACCTCTCTCCCTGCACATCTCCTAAGCACTTAATTCCCTCCCTCCACTTTCCCCTGGGCCATTTCTAGTGTTTTCTTTTGCCAAGGATATACACATTGTGTTGCTGCAAACCTCTTTTCCTCCTCTGCTTCAAGATCGCCATTCAAACTTTCAAAAAACAATTAAAAACTAGAAAAGCACTCTGAGAGTGCAGACCTCCGTCAAGCAGCTACTTTCCACCGATGATCTTGCTCTTCGATTGAGATCAGTGATTTCCACCCATACGTATGCATGCTGAAAAATCACCCAATGATACGACCATACGTGGTCGGACCGGACAAGTTGTGGGACCGGACTAAAAATTTACTTCCACAAACACAATAAAATCCCATAAAATAAGCATAAAATACAATGGCTTTTGAATAAATATTTTATACCAATTTTTGAGGTAACTTCTCTAAAGCAGAATTCGGCGATTTGTTTCATGATTTGTCAACCAATGCAGAAGAAGCGCGCAATATTCTATCACACGCGCGATGTGAAAATTGTGCGCGTGTCTGAGTCAGAAACAACAAACTTCAGTGTTAATCCATTCCCACAGACAATACACGCAGGCTGGCTACAACGTTCAAAATATATTTGCAAGGCTTTCAGTTAAGTTCTCTTAGTCTAATTACGACAAAAATTGATTTTGTCGCTTTGCTTTGGAAGAACTGTTAAGTATCATTTACAGAACCTCATCATTGTGTATTGGAATATTTTTATTGAGAATGGCAATGTGAAAAATTCATCTAAATCTCAACTTCTTAAGTGTCCGGAAACACAACCCCCCCATCATACCAATATAGAAGCCTTTGTTATGTCATAACCCCTCATCAGCTACACGTCGCTCCTGGCCCTAGTAGAAACAGAGCATGCACTTTAGTGCACGTATGAAAACCTTTAAAAATGTGCAGCTTGAAATCTACAGTTCATTGACCCTACCTACATTGTACCTGTGAAAATATAAAAAATCCTTCATAAAATCCGTAACAATTTCTGGATCACTGCCATAATTTAATCATCTGTTTCTTGTGCCATTCTCAATCTTTCCTGCAACAAAAGTGCAAGTTTCATCTAAACCTGTGCACGACCTTTTGAGTTATTTTGAACATGGACAAACCAACGGTAACAAAAACATAGCCTCCTCCCTTGGCGGAGATAATTACAAATGAAATCCTTATGCGACAAAGCGATCAATGAACACAAAATACTACAGGACTAATGAAATTACAGTACAGTTCTCTGTGGGCGAGAACTTTATATGAGAGAAGCCAGTCGATTCTGGCACTATACTTTGGCAAACTTCAGTAACTAAAATCTACTCACTGAATCGTAGTTGCTGTTTTGAGCCGCGATATGATGAAGACACTGACACTGAAGTTGACAGAGATGGCAAAATTCTACCCACCGATGGAGGAGTCGCTGATGCTGTCGATCCGCCTGTCAAAGCCCTCACACACTGCAAACGCGAGAAGGTAGAGCAAACCCATCGCAATCCAATTTGGGAGGACATTATTGCCACTACAGGTGAGTGTTTTCATAGCTGACAGCAGACAAGCGTGGCAATTCTGGCTCAACTTCCAGACCCCAGCTAGCAGGGACCGCAGATTCACTTCCGTCGTTCTCTCCTAGATCCTTCATCAACTTCACATCCAGATGATCATGATGTGATGTTGTGCTCTACGACTTCAACCCGCCACATACAGGGCCACATACACAGCTAGCTAGCTAGCTCATCATGCTAGGGAATCTGACGAAAATTGCGTAATCTCCACGAAACGGCTGGGTACGGTGCTAAGTAAATGCATGACATAAATGATCGTGCACAGTCGAAGTATCTTATGTCAACCTCAGTGTGTGTGTGTGACAAATGTACGGGGAGGCTGAAAAAAAATCTGCGGTCCCTAGTGGCTAGTAATACGCAGAATTCATGCCTTCGTAGAAGTTTGTGTTCTTTGTACCTGGCATGCTAATAATTATGGATTTGCTCCTGAGATTGCAAGCCTGGTTCAACTAAAATCCAAAATACATGTACTTGAATACCCTATAAAGCTGTGAGAAAACGTAATGAGAAGATAAACTTGATTGTTTTCCTGTATATATATATATATATATATGTTATATATATATATACAATATATATATATATATATATATATATATATATATATATATATATATATATATATATATATATATATATATAGCGAAAACTTTGAGCAAAGAAAATGGGTTTTCATCGGGATTCGAACCCGAGACCTCCGGATTACTAGACCGGTGCTCTACCGACTGAGCTATTGAAAGCCCTAGATCGGTGTTCGTCCCATCCCTCTTTGCTTGTGTGGTCAGAAGCTATAGTGTGTGTATGTGTGCCACACACACACACATTAACCTGACATAAACCCAAATGATGTAAATCAACTTTGGAATAAATGTGAGGGATCGCCGAAGCGATGCAGCTTTTTGTAATATAGTCGGTAGAGCAGCGGTCTATAGTAATCCGGAGGTCTCGGGTTCGAATCCCGATGAAAACCCAATTTCTGTGCTCAAAGTTTTTGCTATTTATTATTACAATTGTTTCTGGTCAGTTTTTCCTTCCTTGTTTATATACATATATATATATATATATATATATATATATATATATATATATATATATATATATTATATATATATATTATATATATATATATATATATATATATATATATATATATATATAATCTGAAGAAAAAATATCAATAAATTTTATCATGCATTGATGATAACAACATAAAAAAATATATGTTTTTATCGTGATATACATAATAGCATATGAAGAGTTTGCAAAAACCGATAAGTCCATATTTGTCAAATGGAGATATTTTCGATTAAAGGTCAAGAAAAATAAAGAGAATAATAAGAAAATTTTTGCTTCTTTTGACCATAACTTCAAAAATGTACCTTTATATGTAGTGACCAATATACCATTTAAAAGGTATTATTTTGTACTTTATGAGAGAGATCGTAGTTCAAAATCTTCAAAAATGGACTTATTGGTTTTTGCAAACAAACTCTTCATATGACCCCATACATCGAAATAAGCAGATTATGCAAGACTTGATCAATATTTCAGACCTTGTGTAAAGTTGTTCATGGCTTCTTGTACTCGTGTTCATGATCTTTCATCTTCCGTAGTCTACTTGTTTGAGTATGACATTTACTTATGCATGCATGATTTTTTTTTACTTAAAATGGGAGGTAAATTATTTCTCCTTACCTAATGTAAGAAGAAAAAATATGTGTAGCAAAAAAAAAGGCTGCTGAAAACTTATCGTTATCCAATAGTGGAGAGCCAATGGAGTATAAAATGGAGTCAAAGGGGGTCTGAGCTTTCGATCCTGTATGGCAGAATCTTAGTCAGAGGCAAACTGACAAACAGGCAGGGAAAAAATTACATTTATAAGGACTACACACAATAAGATTAACAGTCAGGGGAGGGCTAGGGACACAGAACAAAGAAAACAAACGGGGAGGGTTACGGAGCCCAACAGGTAAAGGGAGGGGGTTTAAAGGAGGGTATCGACAGACAAAAGGCATGAGGAGGGTCAGTGATGATCCCCATAGGATCATGGAGGTAACATGTGAAGGATGACGATAAATAGGGAAACAACATCAAACAAGATAAGGAACAACAGAGAGATAAAGAAAGGAAAAGAGTGAAAATAAAAGCAACAGCAAGAGTGGGGGGGGGGGGGGCTGAGTAAGCAGCGAGCCCTAACCTAGCTGGTGTACCAAGAAGAGGTAACAAATTGAAAGTGAGCTAGTCAACCAACAACAATTATCAAAGTGTATATAAATGCAATAAATATCAATAATAATAATAATTAGGATAATAGCAATAGAGATATAGTGATGGTGATGATGAAGTTTGAGGGATGTATTATGATCGGACAAACCCATTTTATTGCCGGTACTTGGTCAAATTCTCTCTCTCAATGGAAGTTCTTTTCAGCAATTCACCATGTATTGTCACAGAGAACAATGGAGAGCAAATATATAGAATATTACAAATTTGCAGACTTACTGTTAAATTTCATATGAACAAATATATATCTCTATCAGCCCTTGACCTAAAAAGGCAAGCATCATTCCAATAACATCCTTGTGGGAGTTATAACAGGTCAGGTATATGCGCTCAATCAATTTCCTGGAAAATTATTATCTTTGAGAAGATTCATTCTTTTTTTCTGCATTGCAAGATATTATTCGTAACATTCAATGCCATACACTCATGCAGGTCAGCAATAACAGAGCTATACACGACTGTGATGGGGGCATTGTGGGATACTACATGAGATTTACCTGCCGCTTTATAAAGAGTGTACAATATTACGCCTATTATAATCAAATGGTTCATTTGTGAAGAAAATCACACAAATGTGCACAGGTCTAGTGTTTTTTTAACTCGTCTTTTTTTTTTCTTTTTTTTTTAGGCCCCATGTGAAAAAAGTAAATGATGAGTATTTGAAAAGGAAAAACAAAAATGCAAACCTATTCCCGATATGTGGAAATTTTCTTGCTTTTTTAATAGAAAACTAAAGTGTACATCAGATTGCTGATTTCAATTTTGAAAATGCAAAATCTCTCTCACATGGGAGGGGGCAACCCCTATTGCTTAGTAAGCTTACACAGTGATGTCTCACAAGAGCTGAGATACCACGTTTTAGCAATTCAATTGTGTGAATTCTTATTTTTCTTATTTTTTGATAGGAATAATAAGACAAACATTTCACCAAAAGTTACTCACCAACTCCAAGTTTTGCACCCCCCCCCCACATCGTGAAAACGGATCGACGCCACTATTCCATCGAGCAGAAAATACTCAATTAACTTAATTTTTTTTTTTTTTTTTGCCATTACAAAATTTACATTCATACTACTAACTACATATTCAACTGGAGTAACTACAGTGTAGGCCAATATGTTAATAACTCTAGAGTCTCTAGTTTAGGGCGCCAGTAGGCCTATAAGTAGGTGTTGTGGAGTTTGAATAATATGAAATTTTGCCGTCAAAAGTTTAGCATTTTGATTAGTGGTGGGTATTTGTAACATTTTCGTTGTACATGGTATTACCCTCATTCAACAATTTAGCACCACAGTATTCATGCGCAACATTTGCATGATGCCAGCCTGCATGGATGAGTACATGTATGCAATGCAATTGCATTGCAGCGCAAATGTACAATACCTTGGCACGTGTGTTTTGTAGACGGTGTTACAGAAACTCCGTTGCATCTGTATTTCCGCGAAGCTTTGATTGGTAAGAATGAATCCCAAATGTGATCATATACCAGGTTAAATTATATGAAGGGAGGTTGTAGTTGATGTTGGTCTGGAGATATGTCTCGTATCTTCCTTTTAGACAGTATTCAAAAGAAGATGCGATGATACTGCATCGCTATCGTCGTGCAGAAACAGTCCCACGTACCCCCTTTCTTGCTTGTTGTATACACACGAAGAGACGAGGTAAATACTTGCGCTTGAGTTTTAGCGCTTGTTGGATCAGCTGCTTTTACAGGTTAGAGCTACTAGTTAGTAGCTGATGCGCTCTGGCATGGGGATCACCAATCGTTTATCGAGGGCAACTTTGTCCTAATAAATTTTCATCTCGACGTAAGTAAGGCAGACCATTACATTGCAAGTATTTAGTAAAACTGGTTGTATTTGGTAAAACTGGCTGAAGATAAGCCAAGGCCAAGGTTTGGCTTGTTATAGACTAGTTGAGTTGATTTGTCAATCAATGTTCAAGAGTAGAGTGTGCAGTTTATGTGTAAATTGATTATGACCTTATTTTTTGTATTAAAGGGACACAGTCCTCACGAAATTTAAAAAAATATGTTGTTGTTGGTACCTCCAATGAACTACTTTCACCAAAAACAAACTTTAAAATCACTAAATAAGCTCGTACATTTTGGTTGAAAAAGTATGACTCTGCATGGTGAATATGCTAATGAGCAAGTCTTGGCGGAGAGTCATACGTCGTCGATGCACAACTCTTCCCAGCCGTGTTCTGCTCGTTATCCGTACGCTCCCTAGTTTACCCGGATGCATGAAGACGTCGGTGGCTACTCCGACTCGTATTTGACATTGTTTCTACGTTGTGTGTGTGTGTGTTTGTGTGTGTGTGTATGTATTGTGTATTATATTCGCACGTGTGGACGGTACAACTAGGTGATAGATCTACGGTAGATACGCGTACGCACCCCGTGCGCGGTTTGCCCTTCTCACTTTTCCAGTCTCAAGCGCAGCTGCAGCCCTACCTGTCGCCGCTCATGCATGTTCTATACGTACACAGTGTACATATTTGTAGGTACTAGGTAGAAACGATACTACACAGGCCTGCTAGTACACTACAGGGGCGACCGCATTCAGCGTCGTCTGGTCAGGCTATCTTACATCAGTAGTTTTGCTCGAATCGTGCAGAAAATTTCCCAGGAAAATCCTTTTTTCCGTCCCAGACCAACAAAAGTATCGTGAAAGGTGAGCTGTATGGCTCTGAAATATCGGTACAACGATGCCGAACATAAGAAACTTAGGGCCTACAAAATCTCGAAATCGTGTTGTGACCTACCTGTGCGTGGACAATTTGTGAAGCGATGTTTTTACGTGGACCGGCAGGCTGTGGCCCTCGGTTATAAACCGAGAAAACTCCTGAAACCAGATGCAATCCTGACCATTTGCTCACATGAGTTATAAAACAGAAACACCTCGAGCATCGACTTCGAAGAGAACCGAGGGAAAAAAGCGTAGAGAGGTAAGGAAAGTGGCTAGCTATGTTTAATTTACCGTGGGCCTGCAGCCGGGGTTGGACTGCAGTACAGTGCCACTGAGCTAGCTGCTGCCAGTGCCGACTGGACATGCACGGCAAAGTGGAGCGAAATCATATCCCTACGACCCCTGTGTTTACCCTTCCCGGCTCACGTCATATTTTTTTTTTTCGAGGAAAGGCGATTATCTGACTACTTACAGAAATATTGAGATACAAACAATATTTTCTTTGAAGAATTCGACTCTCTCATGCACAGGTTATCTTCGGTTTGAATGCCAAAATCGACTGGACGGAGTCGAGTGTACTGTGTATGTATACATTGGTATGCTAAGGATTTGCGCGCGAGAGTGGTTTAATTCTACGCTAAGAAGTATGCAACACGGACGGAAGCTAGAAAACGACCGTGCCTATTTGATGTCAAGTTCATGGTATATTTGGTTTAAAAATACATATAAATTTATGTTTACAATATTAATTTTTCGTAAAATATATATATCTATGCTTGAAATATTTTGTTTAAAATTATAAAACCACAAACTTTCACATTATATGATAAAATTGCAACTAATCATTTGAACACTTAAATTGGTTTTTAGAGGCACGGCTGTCAACTTGGTGAGTAGGGCATGCACTACGTAGCATCTTTTTGCCGGCTCTTTCACGATCGCTTGCAGGAATTATTTTTCAAAAATCGCGTACGGAGACAATTTTTGATGTCCAAGCGTATAAATTGGTGAAAGTTTATATTTTTTACTCTTCTTAATTATCAGTACAGTGAAAATCTCAGGACTGCTTCCCTTTAATTGTATGTTTATTTTTGTTACATTTTCATTGTTGTTACTTCAGTATTAATAGTTTTGTATAGATAATGCTTAGATTTATAATGATGTTATATATGTCAGTATATTAAATAATTAATTAAAATTTATATGAATAATTGATTTATTTTATGTTCAGAGTCTATTTACTTTTGACATAGATCTATATGCAGACAATTTGTAGTTTGTTTTCAAATTGTGTATGGTATCTAATTTTTAGTCATTTTTGTTATTTATAAAACAGGAATTAGATTTGTATATGTTATTCTTAATCCTCAATGCTACTTTTTTTCTTGTTCTGATATGCTTCTGAGCAACAGCTAAACATTTGCTGTTGCAAATGCAAATACAAAACATAAAAAGTGACAGAATAATCAACTTGTTGAATGTGGTCACAATCTGGAAGAAGTTATAAGAACATTAACAAGTCTAGTTGCTTTTTGCCAACCTAACCTTGGGGCACTGCTCCTTGTACACAGTTATTGCCAGCCCAGATTCAATGTCGCATACGTAGCATCTTTTTATTGTCTCGCCATTTTTTATGTTATGTAAATCTTCTGTTTTTGTATCATATTTGCACTGATGTTTCTTGAGTTGGTCCAATTAATGATTAGTATTGCCCTCTTTCTTGTAGAATGTTAAAATAGAGTACAAATTGATTGATTCTAATGGAGAACATTAAATGTAACTTTTTCTAAAAGTTTACACAAAAATAAAAGTGTAACATTTTAATATTATAAATATTTACTAACACCGGTGTAAATTGTGGTTGCTGGAAATTGTTTATGACACTAGTTGATGGGTTACCCTTTTGAATCTGGACAGGTTCAAGATAAGTGAATTAAATTGTATCCTCATATCACTGATTTTGAAAACAATCCCATATATATGAGTAAAACAAAAAATTCTAACAGACAGAGTTTAGACAGCAAACTACCATTACTTTGTCCATAGCCAGCTCTTCCAATATTACATAGTCTGTTCTCATTAAAAAAAAAATGTTTACATTTTAGTGCAGTCCTTTAACTGAAATTATCTAGCATATTTTGCATTTTGTATTCTGCTTTTACACGCAATAACATAGTTAAGATAAATGATTTTTTTGTGTGTTTTATTTTGTACAGATTTTTTGCAATCTGGATCTGGATCAGTTCATTTGAAAAGTATCATGACCTAAATGTGTCCCCTAGCATTGTTATCCTTATGCCTGAATTCTTCTTTTGATTGCAGAATCGTTTGGAGAAGCCCCAGAATGGAGGAAGAGGAGGTTCCAGCTGCTGTGAGGTTCAGTGGTCTCCTGGCACAGTGGGACAAGGACCAGGGTTCTGCTACCTCACCTGTGCCAGTCCTCACAGGGTAATAGCTCTCTGCTTCTATGACATGCTCTCCCTATCCCACACAACTGCTAACAATCTCTTGATCTCTTTTGATACAGGACCAAGCAAATATTCAGTGCTGGTTTGTGTTCATTCAGTGATGTCAGAGCTTAAAGTTGTAGTTGACGTGCATTTCTGAATTTAGTGCTTGGCATTTAAATGACATTGCCTGTCCAGCCAAACATACATGTGGAATTTGCAGTGTGATTTGTATAATTTCTCTCTCTCTCTCTCTCTCTCTCTCTCTTTTTTCTTCAATCGTCAAATGGCACTTAACCTGTGATGTCCTTCTATGTTTATGTCCATAATCATTAGCCTTCGTATTGTAATAATTTAATGAGCTTGAATTCATGTCACGTGGGTATTTCTCTGTTAGTTCTGTCACAACTATGGTGTCATTGGTATGTGAGAATCTCCTATGACAATAAATCTTTAAAATGAAATATTTCTGGTGACTGCCATTGTTACCAAGTGATTACAACCCAGAATGGACGAAAGAAAGGATCAGTTAATTTGACAAGTTTCATGGAACTTTGCCTTCTTGCCATCATTATCAATCAATGATATCTTTGCCTTTCCTGGTTATGTGGACGTATTCCTCATCAGGTGTGCACATAAATGACTATAAGCGAGCAAGAGTGTATAGTGTACTGTATACACCAATTATTTCGCAAGTCTAAATTTTTGCGAATCGGGAATTCTCAACGATTTCGCAAGTGGTTAAATTCGCGATCATGGAGTCCTGTACTGAACAGGGAAATGTACACGCGAACGTAACATTCACATTGGGATCAGAGTCAATATTTTCGCATTTGTCTTTAATTTCGCGAATAGCGCCCGACTCGCAAAATTCGCGAAAATAAAAACCTTGCAAAATATTTGGCGTATACAGTATGTTATCAATGTGTGCAGAGTGTCAGATAGCCATAATACCTCTATCATTCAGATGAACTAATGCTGCCATTTCCTCTCCAGATTGGCAGACATCTTGGAAGCTGAAACTGAAAACTTCCTGAAGATGGACCCGGACCCATTCGATGACCGCCATCCCGGCCGGATGGATCCAAACTGTGCCCTTGGTGACCTCTTGACCACTCTCTTCAAGAATGATAATTTCATGGGCAAGGTGCAGTCAAAGGGGCTTTATTATGAATCATTTTACACACGAGAGCATGCACATATTCACACAAACACCCTTAACTGCACAAGATGGGTACAGAAGCTCGCTCTGTTTACAGATTGAGACAGGAGAAGATTGAGAAACATACATGCAAATGAGATCAGATTATGATTCATTGATTGATTTGTGATACTTTGTGCTCTACTTAGAAAACTTCAGCAGAGACGACATACAATGCTCACCATACATTAGATAATCAGTGCCATTCTATTTGTACAGCCTCAGTCCAGTGGTGTTAGGATTCCTTTGAGCCAAGTTCGTAAAAACACAAACAAGGAAAGAAGTTTGAATTGAACTTATTAGAACAGTCACCTCAACTCAGCTTGCTTCCTGTCTAAATTATGTACTTTCAGTCATGAATGCATGTTATCGCATCCTCAGGCCTATCATATGCTCGTCATTGGTAAATGGTCAGTCAGGGTTGTGAGGGGGTGCTTATGGTCATTATAAAATCTCTTACGATGTAACCAGAACAGATATCATGTAGTGGTAAAGGAGGAGTGTTACCATATCGTCAAGACTTAAACTGTAGAAAGTTTGGTGTTTTCAACTCTTCACAAAGCCCTCATTGGCATAGATGAAAATTGATCACAAATAGGAGGAAAGAATCTGACAAATATCTGTACCTTTCAGTTCTTTACCTTAGAACTCTTGTTAAATGTTTACTCGTTTTTTTGTTGGTTTGTTTTCTCCGCAGTTGGTCAATGATTACATCATGCTGTCCCGTGACAGGGAGATCAATACCTTGGCCTGTAGGCTTCTTCTGGATGTGGTCCCAGGTCTTGAGACGTCCATCATCTTTGAAGAAACGGTCAGTCGGTCATCAAAGTTATCGCATTAAGATGAGTGGGATACTCTGTAAAACCTCAAGGTGTAGGGATACGAGATGTAGGGATGCTTCTTGAGTACGAGGATATATTCTTTTGGTTGAGAAACTTTGGAGTAATATTGTCTTTCCATATGATCTGTTTTTTCATGTATTATGTGTTTAAGATCGAAGAAAGTTTGATTAATACTGTTTTAACTATTATGCTGGGTCAAAATGAATAAACTGATCTCAGTGTCAGGAATCAGAATCATATTAGCCAGGGCTCGACATCAGCGATGGCCTGGTGGCTGAGGGCCATTAAAAACTTATAACTGGACCACGGCCCCAAACTTCCAAAAAGGCTATTGCTTGGTGGCTCGATTGGGCAACTAAGATTCTAATTTGATTGTTATGTTTCCTTCTCTTTAGGGCCACTACATTTATTTTTTGGGCCACCAAAATGTCAAATTTACAGATTGTAGAAAAAAAGTCAGCGTTGAGCCAATAAACTTTATCATGCTAGCCATTGATGTATAGAAACATATAAGGTAATACTTGCAGCCATTGCAGCACACTAAAAATCTTTTTTTTATCCATTAGTGAGGAAAGAATTTTGATATCTTCAGTTATTTGGCCCACAGATGAAGAGTTAGGAATTGACACGCACTGAAAACACTTGACGGACATTGCTCCTAAAGCGCTCTTCCCTTTGTGCTGATAGGAGGGCTTTGTGAACCGATTTGTTGAGTGGGCCACTGATGCGGAGGAGCCGCTACGTGCCTACACCACTGGCCTGCTGGCGGCTGCCGTGGAGGTCCAGGACATTGCGGGGAACCTGAAGGAAGACAATGCTCGTTTGGTGAGCTCTCATTTGAAAATATGAAAATGAACGAGGTCCATAGGTCTATTGCAGATTGCAGGAAATCATCCCCCACCCCCTTGTCTTTCTTTGAGTTGTTTTCTGACTGTCAAGACTTGCATTAATGCCTTTTAATGGACTTTAATAATTTGGTTGGATTTTAATGATTTGAATGGATTTTAATGATTTGAATGGCATTTGTGTTTTGCTCTTTGGAATGTGTGTATGTGTTGATTTTTCTTCAATTTCTCAGGATATTAGGAGATGCATTCATTTGTTTAAATTCCTGGGAGTCTGTATCATTTCATGAGTGTCATATGATCTCTGGAATCTGATATTTTGAGGTCATTTTAAAGCAGAAATACTCAGATTTCCATCATTTCCATGCTGTATAAATGGTTGTACATGTGGTGATATGATATTGTTGTATGCCCAGAGAAGTGTGATTTTTTGCTCTTTCTTTGACTAGGTTCCGGTAATGCTCCACAGATTGCATGCTTTCAAGAACGCCTCCAGTGAGGCGGGCAGTTCATCGCCCTCCCCTGTCTCAGACATTCAAGAGCGTCCCTTCGCCTGCTTCAGAGAGGACACAGAGGGCGTTGTGGACCAAAGCGTTGCAGACGAGACAGCCACTGACCCTGTAGCAGTGGACTGTATTTCAGGTCAAATGGATGGTGATGAAAATGTCAGCATTAGTCTCAGTGGTAAAAATGATACGTCTGTGTCCAGTTCAGGGAGCATGGAGGTTGAGGTCAATTCGCGATTATACTCAAGTGAGAAACTTGGAAGCAATGTTGAGGTCATGGAACGAGAAACAAAAGAAGCTGGCATCATAGACCTACAAAATTCTGTTTGTGCAGAATCATCGTCAGTAGAATCGGGTATAGTGACTGATAAGTCACAGGCGTTACCTTGCACAAACTCAAATGAGGGTAAAAATCCACCAGGGAAGAGAGTCAAGAGGCTGAGTGGCAGGACTTCAAAGGGAAAGTCTTCGGGGAAAGGGTCTGTGTCCTCAAAGGGCAAAGGCCACAGGTCGCGGGTCAAAGGGTTCAAGCTCAAGACGTCACAGCAGCTGAGCGGGGCGGAGGTCGAGCTAAGCAACAGCAGCTGGGCAGAGATGTCTCAGTACATCATCGGCTCTCACTGCATGTGGCCCCTCACTCCTATCATGCAACAGCGGTTCATCCTGCAGTACTTGACCCCTCTCGGGGAGTATCAAGAGGTCAGTAGGTCAGGGGTCATGCTTTTCAAGGGAATCTTTTGTTGATACTTCATAAAGTCATACAGTGTATGTGTTATACTCTAACTTCCTAAAGGGCAGTGTCTTGAATCATTGTTAATAGAGATTTATTTACGTTTCCCAATTACAAAGACATGAAGGGTAGTTCTGTTGTATTTTAGTACAGGATTTATCTAGTAGTAATTCAATAAAACTTGAATTTCATTCATCTTCAGTATGATACACCTACTTTAGTATTATATTGTTGCATGTAACAATACATTTCAATACTGAACACCTCTAGAATGTGTGGGTATACTCATGATGAACTCTCTGTTTGGTCATGAATTGGCAATTTCATATTGCTGTAGTGTCTCCTGTGTAGGCTAACTTTGGTGTCTGAAATAGATTGTTTCAAATCAAATACACTGCAATAGAATGCTAAAATTTTTGTTACTGAAGAGGAATAGCTATTGATATGCTCTTTGAACCAGGGCCTGTACTTGTCATATTTGTATGTAAAATTTATTTGTGGTTTTGTCAATATGGCCAAGTGGAGTCCTACAATGTATATATTTAAAAAAATGAATTTTTCCAGCTTCATAGTAAATTTTGTTTTTCCATTCTCTATGAGATGAAATTATGTGATGGTGCATTCTGGTGTTTTGCTTATTGAACCGTTTCACAGCTTCTTGGTGCAATGATCGAGAATGGTTCCATGGAGTTAATCATGCACTACATTGACCTCAACAAAACCAATGACATCAGGCTGACTTTTGATGCTCTCAAGGTATAGATAATTTTATATACATCAATGTATAAATTATTCTTCAGTATATGATATATATATATATATATATATATATATGTATATATTTGTGTGTGTGTGTGTTCTGTCTTGTTTAAGAATTCTTATAACTTTTCAAAGTGTGAAGTAGTGTACTTTGTCTAAAAATGCAGTTAGATTTTTGATAGTCTTATAGAATTAATAAGTAAATTTTGTCAATGTGCTTTGTGATGCTTTGATAAAAGCTTTAAGTTGGGAGCAGTCAATTACATATTTCGAGAGCTGATATTATTAACTCTTTAGTAGCCAAAAAAAAAATAAAAATTGAATCTGTTTTGAAGGCATCCTGACTGGTTGCCAGAGTAGAAGTACTATGACTGACTTCGCATTCATTTTATACTCATTTTATGCTTTATTTTATACTCATTTTATGCTATATTATTTGTAAAAACCATTTTATACTCATCTTTTTCTAAAATAAACAGTACCTGTCCTCCCTGCTGTGCCATAAGAAGTACGCCATGGAATTCCTTGAGATGAATGGCCTCCAGAAGCTGCTGGAGATACCGCGCCCTTCGGTGGCGGCCACCGGCGTGTCTCTCTGCCTCTACTACCTGGCCTACAACGAGGACACCATGGAGCGCATCTGTCTTCTCCCAGCTCCGGTCCTTTCCCAGATGATGAAGTAAGAATCTAGTCGGTCACATGCTGCTTCTGTCTGTTTGTTTGTCTCTGTGTTTTTCCGTTGCTGGTAATTGCTGTTGTCCTTTTTTCTGGCAAGGTTGTGTTGAGGAATTGTAGTTGAATTCTGCTAGGGTTGACATGCGTCCATTATTTTTGGCCGAGTTATATGATCGAAGATAGGAAAAACATGTCTTTCTCATTAAAAGATATGTCCTGAAGAAATGAGGAGGATCTTATAATCTGTGTTCAGTGTTTTGAAGGGGCTCAGTGATGCAGGACTGGGTATATCCATGGATCAACTACGTACAGTGAATGTACTCTTTCATTACTACTAGTATTTGAGTATCTGATTGTACAGTAAACTAATGGCCCTGTATATTAGTGCCAAAATTTTGCAGTCTTTTATTTTATCCACCATATCCAGACAACTACCCCCCTTACAAAAATCATGCTGGTGAGGTGGGGGGTGGGGAGGGGGCGATAGAGGGGGAGAGGAGGGGTAGTTGTCCTTGGGATAGTTGTATGAGTCCATGCATATTTTGCCAATGATGACATTACACTGGGTCATGTGAGTATCACTGGGTAAGAACATAGTGTACCTGAGACCTTGAACAAACTGTGTTTATTGTACAATGCTTTTCCAAACTACTTCCTACTTACAAACTTTCCAGCTACATGCTTTGGCTGCTGGAGTGTTCCCACGAGTCTGGCCGGTGCCATGCAACCATGTTCCTCATGACCAGTCTTGGCTTTGGAGCGGTCCTGGAACTCTTCGACAGGAAAGATGGTCTACGCAAGCTCTTCAACACTGTGAGTTTAACATTCCCCATCCTGGGGTTATCTTCAAATTATGAACATCTTGGCTTGCACAGCACCATATTGTGATGATTATGCCACGGTCCCACTTTGCAATAAAATCAAGGAATTGTAATAGCTGCAGTTACTGTGCTAAGAGCATAAACTGTCTGACATAGATAGATGATTGTTGTCTAGTCATTACCATGGCACCTACAATAATTACAGGAAGGTTCTCACCCTTTATGAAATGGGGCACAGTTAGGTGTCATGACCAGAATGACAATTGCTGAAGAAAAATCACACATTGTCATGGTTGCTCCAGAGTGATCTTAGAATAAGGTGAAAATTATGTCATGGTGTCATGACCAGAATGACAATTGCTGAAGAAAAATCACACATTGTCATGGTTGCTCCAGAGTGATCTTAGAATAAGGTGAAAATTATGTACATCATTAACCTCACTGAGTGATCATGATATTCACTCCTGCTTTGCACAAGTCTTTTGCCATATTCTAGAAGCAATGGAGTCCTTAGAAATCAATTTTTTTTCTCAATGCATGTTTGTGTGAACATCTCTTGCAGTTGTATATAGGACAATGAAACATGGTACTAGTACTGGTTAGCTGGCCTGGAGCCAGTAAAGTGCACACACAGCCAGCCATCATCTTCTTTGATTGGTTTAATCAGTTATGCACATTTTTCTAACATGTCCATGAAGTATAATGTCATAATCTGAAAACAATCATTTCACTGAAGTAATGATAAAATGAATACATCCAGACTTTTCTCTCAGAGTGTTTCTTGAGGGTGAAAAGTGTATTAGCTTGAACCAGTGCTGTTTGCCATGCCTGCCTTAACCAAACATTCTATGACCTGAATAGTGCCCAGCTGGGTGTGGCAAAAATTGCTCTGTTGCCAAGTAGATGCATCACCCGACCTTGTGATTCTTGGACATACCATGGTATTGGCAAGTCAGTTAAGGTATAAAGACTGTATAATGTTCTGTACTTGTGCAATATGTAGACTGGAACCATTTCGTATTCTGAGCTGACTCCCGATGATTACTCTTCCCATGTCTTGTTTTAGATGAGCACCCTGAGTATCCTGGACCCGGAGGATCAGAACTCCAACCAGAACGACGATGATGTCTTCTCCAGCCGCCAGACGGTCAAGCACACCACACTGGCCCTCAAGAGGTACTTTGAAACCCACCTAGCCCTCAAGGTGGACAGCATCAAGCGGGCCTACGCCAGGAACCAGGGCCAGACTCCACCCGAGCCCATCCCTCCCTACAAGGTGAGGCTGCGACAAAAAGCCCAACTGGTCCAGTCGTGGATCAAACCCTGTGTTCAGATGAAGTCCCGCATCTCCAGGAAAGTCCCAAACAATAAGACTCTCCCTCCAAAACTAAAGTGTGGATGCTGAAGGGGACTTCTCCCAGTGTCCATGCGAAACCTGTCCTAAAACTGGGCCCTGTTTTATGAAGAGTTAAAATTGATTATAAGGTTGATCTAAACTGTAAGTCTGTGACAACCTGTGTGGTTAGCAAATTTAAAATCAGTTTTATCAAAAGGGCCCAGTTTTAGGACAAAATTTGGAGGTGGAAAGTGACCTTGTGCTTATAATTGAAAGCACCCAGCTGTATTCATCAAATGTGGGCATGCGTAAACTGTAGTTTCAAATGGCAAGTGCGCCTCTTCAGCACCACACATGGCCCAAACAATTGTTCCAGCAGCTCTGAGATGGACGAAAGCCGTGTAGATGATATATAAAATATAAAAGATCATATTTCTCTCGACTGTCCCCAAGATGTGGGACCTAGTCTGAATGCAGGTTGAAATGCTCACTAATCTGTCAATATGAGGAAGTGTAAGCAGAAAATGACACCTTGTACAGCCCACCGAAGACTTTGACAAAAACTTAAACTTGATGTTCAATTAAGAAAAGCATATCATTGGGGTAATTCTTTCTTTGGAGCTTGGCATTTGTAATATTCTTTGTAAGGTTTGGTCTGGCCTGTTTACAGTGGTTAGTTACATTAATTGTAAATCACAGTGTGTGTTGTCCGTTGTGACATCTTGTCAGGGATAATCACATTCAAAGATATCTGACTCCACACTTGTAAAAACTCACTAAAGCTGTGTACTTCACTACAGAGAGGATGTTCTTCAGGTCCAACATGGCCACCTTGTAGGAGTGTATGCTTGGAGGGCTAGGACTGCTCCATGACGTTTGCATCTCAACAGACATCTGTGTTTCAGATTGCTGACTAACTTTAATAGCAACTGCCCTTACATTGTCCCACAGAAAATATGTGATGGTTGTGATACTGATGCATGGCACAGAGCAAATTGAGCATTTGGGGTAAATTTTCTGTGACAGGCAATTAATCAAACTCTTAATCTGTGGATGTACAGGTATTGGCAGTCTATTGCTAAGTGTTTCTGGTCCACAACTTTATTGATAATCTTTTTTTGGTTTAAATCTGAATAGGTAATATCTACTGTACTCGATATTTAGGACCCCTGTAGTACACACAAATACTCATACTGATTGCCTAGATGGATAGAAAGTTTAAAAGGAACTTGTGCTAGCCATCAGTTCCTCTTATGAGTTTGATATGGCCATAGGACTTAATGTTATTCTTCATGTTCCATGATGCATTCTTGTGGTCCATGCTGTAATGTCGTTGGACATTCACTGATTGTGTATTCAAAGCTACCATACATACTACATTTGATTGTACACTCTGTGATTGAAGGACACGATACAATGTAACACTCAAAAAAACGATGCCACCGAACCAGTACCAGATTCCAATCATGTATTTCTGGTGTATTTGTACCACACAAATATCACACATGCTTGATATTACTTCGTCTAATCTGTCTGCCGCTCATCAGAACATTCCAGTCACCCCAGAGAGCACCCAGGAGAATATGGAGACGATGCTAGAGCAGGCTCCCCTCAGGCTCCACTGGGCTCCAGTGGGCACCCTCATCAAGCTTCAGGGCATCCAGCCTCTCCTCCAGATCATAGCTCTGGCTTGTGTCTGGAAGAACTACAGCTCCAGGTAGGCTGGAAGCTGCATCTTTGGACAAGGAATGCCTGATTTAAAGATGGAAACATATAAGAAGAAGAAGAGGACAACCAACTCAGATATTGCTTGGTTTTAATGAATGCAAGTGCTTATATCACACATGGAAATCAGGGAAATCAAACTAACTTCTCATCATATGTCGTATGTTGGAATATAGATCAATAGCGTGGCTTTTTGGAAGACCCTACTCTTGCAAATTCTTGCAAATAGTAAGCAAATAATCAACGTTGGTGAAGGTGATGGGACAAACTATCACTTCCGAGGCGATCTGGATGTAGCTATCTTTCCGAAGCGCAGCTGAGGAAAGATAGCGTACACATTCAGATCGCCGAGGAAGTGATGGTTTGTCTCATTGCCTGAAACTAAAAGTTGATTATTTGCTTTATATTCCACATCTAGGGTCCTAGAAATTCCCATTTTATTCTACATCTGAAACCGTTTTAGCTGTCTTTAGGTATCCTTAGGGCTTAGGCTACGTGTGCGGGTAGATGACAAAACAATGAATTTGCTGGACGCATCGCGCGGCACCGAAGTGAAAGTGCGTTGCACTGTGTACTATCAAGTGACCTAGGTCACATGATAGTCCACAGTGCAACGCACTTTTATTTCGCGCGTACTCATCTTGCGTTAGGACTGTGTGGACTCAAGTGGAGATCAGCGAAACAAAAGGGACTATCAACATAGAGTGTAACGAACTTTTCTTCTCAGGTGATGTGATGGGCAAAACTATGCTTCATCACATGATCAGCTCTGGACCAATCCTATTGCAACATTCTTAGTATGTGGAATATAATATTCACTATCAACCGAAGTTAGGGCTTGGTGATTATGAATTTTTCTTTTGTTTTCCTTGTTTTTTTTGGGGGGGTGAAATTTCAAGCATAATCCTCATTGATTTCTTCTACATGTTTGTTTACTCCTTTGGAATATTTTATATTCTCTCTTTGGTCATGTCTCTTCAAAAGGAGTGAGGTGGTAAAAGCAACATTGGATGTATTGGCTGTTGTCACGGTAACCAATCAGGGACAGCTGCAACTTTGTGAGCAGGTGTTATTACCAGACAACACATCAATAGTAGGCATGAAGTGAGTATGACCATGCTCAGTTTTCTTCTCTATCTAAGCCATCTTGTCTCCTCTGCTATCCCACTTTTTCTGCTTTTATAAAAAAAGAATTAGTTGTATGTCATACTAAAAAGCTTTTCTTTCGATAACATAAGTGATTTTGTCCAAAGGATGACAGAACTTCATTGTACTTTGGAAGCAGTGATTTATGTGACTGTCAGTACACTCTTCATGAATGTATCTCCTGTACATTTAAAAAGAAAACAAAAAATCTCTTATGTGTGGGACGGCGGGGATTGGGATTGAAGGTGGGCTTGTTAACTTCATCAAGAGTTCTGCATTTCAGACGTAGCTTTTAATGTGAATTAAACTGCAGAATTTGCTCTGTTTTGGTAATTGGAGCATCAACTTGTGAACTGCAAGAAAGGTGATTCGAAATTGAGAGATTTCCGTGATGCTGAAGAGCGCTTGAATCGAGTGTTGGGTCTTTAACACAAATTCTTGTCTGTCCTTGCCATTCCTCCTGCACAGCATTGTGAATGGAGTGGCAGAAGGTGATGTGCTGTCTGACCCTGATGTACAGAAGGCTGCGCTCCAGGTCATCATCAACTGTGTATGTGGGCCCTCCACAAGAGTGAGTACACTTTGTGTGTTAACCCATTGAGGACAGGCAAATTTTGCTACAACATGCATTTCCCATAGACACCAGCCCAAGTATACTTGTCACTAGGCTTCAACAGGTTAATACTGTGAAGCTTTTTACAGCTAAGAAGTGATACTTTGTATAGAATACCAAAGTGTGATGTCAGAGCCATTCATCGCCATGGAAACTGTTTCTAAATATCCTTACCTGGCTTGAATATCTGTGAACAATATTGTTGCTACACATGCTCGCACCTGGTTCCAACACAAGCTATACCAAAAGACTCTGACATCATCACTTTAGTACTATAAACTACAGTCACATGTTGATGATTCTCTACACTGTGGCCAGCTTCAGCGTGGTGTCATTGTAGTAAATAGACATCGATTCTGGAATGCATGTCTTGCCATTGTGCAGATTATAAAGTTATGGTTTCCATTTGGAGCAACTGCTGAATTTACCATGGCCCCCATTTCAGGCAATACCAGTACCTTATTTAGCACTCATTCTCCTTTTCAGTGCTACATAAAACTTCATGTGATCTCTTCTCCCATATTATTTGATGGTGATACTTAAGAGTTTGTTTTTGTAATCTGAAAGTAATAATAAAACCTGTGTTGAACAATATTGATTTGCTTTTCTTGTCCAGCTTGGAGGCAGCATGGGGCGCTTCATGAGCAACGGTGCCAAGAAGAATCGCATCGCCGTCAGAACTTCGACTGAGGTCATTGAAAAGATGTGGGAGACGGTGCGAACAAACAATGGCATAAGGGTATGTGACATTGCTCATGATTTCTCTCTTGTTTTGGAAGTCTCTGAGCATAAGGTGCCATGTACTTCCATGTCTTCTTCGACCCCCTTTTTTCTGTCAGTCTGTCTGTCCATCTGTCTCGCATGATTGAATGTGCTCACTTTTGGTTTCTAGTGCTATCCAGACCCTTTTTCCGGAGCTTTCTGGGTGATTGAAGGATTGATTTGCAAACTGTGAAAGTGGAAATATTCGCACATCTTGTGTGATATGAAACTAGCGTGTAAATAAAAACTTGCAACAATTTTTTTTTGCTTGCTTTATGTAGTACTACTTTATATTTTGATGCTGCAGAATTAAAAGCATGTAGGATATATCGAACTCAACTGAGGGCTGAAAATTACTCAGGCAAAAGTTTCCACTT
Source organism: Diadema antillarum (assembly GCF_040938485.1). Classification (NCBI taxonomy): domain Eukaryota; kingdom Metazoa; phylum Echinodermata; class Echinoidea; order Diadematoida; family Diadematidae; genus Diadema; species Diadema antillarum. Next base: position 405,386 of record NW_027270998.1, on the reverse strand, counting down.
TTATACTACTACTGTACAATCTCCTTTATGTAAGTAAGTGGGAATCTCAGGGAAAATATATATAATATAGTATATGATATTATGAAATTTGTGATATAATATAGAATATAATGTGTGTGTAGTATGGTGATTGGATGTTACATCAGAAGCAGATTCTGCTTTTTGGCTTGGCAGAGTTTGAAATTGTATATGTAGCAAGTTGTCTTATACAATTTCTTCCTTTAAAGGCTCTCTGCTTTTTTTTTCTTCTGTGGGATGAGTAGGCATTTCAATTTATCAGTGAGAAAATACTGGAAGAAAGTTAGGCATACTTATTTGTCATGGAGCAAGTCATCACCTCATTCCAACATGTGACTGAGGAAGTGTAGAAATTTTTCAAACCTAATAGGCTGAAATAACTGATGAAATGAATTGAAGAGTTCAGAAATTGTAGTGAAGCTTGTATTGCACATGTGATGTGATACCCCATTTCCCGTAATTCTGTGTTGTGTACTTCAGACACTGCTTGGCCTGTTGACCGTCAAGACTCCCATCACAGAGGCGGACAGTGTGAGGGCGCTGTCCTGCAAGGCCCTGTGTGGCCTGGCGAGGTCAGAGGTCGTACGGCAAATCATCAGCAAGCTGCCCATCTTTTCTCGCAGCATGTTGCAGAGTGAGTCAATGCGAATTGTGCTTCTACCGCCTCTATTAGGAATCAGAGTTGTTTGGTAACAGGATCAATGTTTGTCCAAAAGATTTAATTCTGGAGGAAATGTGAGTTACAAGTTTATTTTCATGTAATCTTTCCATTTTCAACTTTTGTTTCAGACCGAAGATATTTTTACATAATACAGTCTCATGCCCAAGTGTTTCACAATTTTATTCCGCAGTGTCAGAATGTGCATTTATACCACTTTATATTGATACTACTTGCTTGACTTAGTGTAGAATGCTGGCAGACTGGACTTTCTTGTCTTATTAGAATTTACATAAGCTTGCCAACGATTTGAATGTGAATATTTTTTGGGAAAAAAATAGAAAAGAATTTGATTGTGGTGCTGTTGTAATAGTATAAGATGTTGACAACGTTTTCATCGGTTTTGAAAACTTTTTAATCTTAAAAGGGAAGCAGGATATTGAGAATACAGTCTTCGAGTTAAACAACACTGTGATTTTATCCATATCATTTTTCGGGCTGGTGATTGGATGAAAGTGGAAAGGGTCTTTTTGTTTTTATTCTCACTTCTCTCAGCTCTAATGCGTGAGCCAGTCCTGCAGGACAAGAGAACAGAGCATCTCAAGTTTTGCAAGTATGCGTCTGAGCTCATAGGTAAGTGATGAAACAAGAATGCTCTAAACTGGCCCAGTGACCAGTCAACAACCTTTGAATAATGTACATCCTTGAGATAGAACCATGCTTTTTATGTCATAAACAAATAAGTAATTAGAATTTTGTCAGATTTGAGTTTCCTTTCAGAAGCAAAGTTTGAAAGAGACAACTTTTTGCAGTGATAACTGCTGTTTATTTGTTATGTAAATTCTATTTTAAATCTACTACTACTGCTACTACTACTACTACTACTACTTATCATCATCTATTGATCATCATATCATAATTATCATTGTTATTATCAATTTATTATTGTTATTATTATTATTATAATCTATTATTGTCATCATCATTATCATCAGCAGCATTACCATTGATATTGTTATCATTGCTTATACCATCAAATTCATATTACTTCTCATTGTTAGTTTATTTGATATTAGTTGAGCTGCTACCTGCAAGTATGAGTTGATTTGATTGTGTGCTATCTTCTGTACAATGTAATTATTTCTCTGCATCTATTTGGAATATTGCTGTCCATCAGAGCGGGTGACCGGCAAGGCGATGTCCCTGGGTGCCGATGCCACCCTGTCCAAGCTGCACAAGGCCAACATCGTGGCCCAGACCAAGATCAGGTACGACAGCAAGGAGCTCCTCCAGCTGATCCACAACCACCTGACGGCCCAAGGTGAGTGCAGGTCGCCAGGCGAGGGAGACATTTACACACACAAAAAAAAGGCCCAGACCAAAGAGGTCACATTCCCACGAAAGCTATTTTTCAAGCTTTATGTGGATTGAAGCTTTCCACACATTTGATTGCAAACCTTAAATGAGTTGACACAAAATGTAACTGAACACGAAACTTTCACATTTTGATGGGAGTAAATTCAAACCGTTATGGCCGGATAGGTTGAACTTTGTACAGGTACTTGTATAGTCTCTCACTGTGTAAAGCAGCAATAATAGCACACTATTCATAAGTATGCTCAGATTGGTATTTCCGAAGAATTCATGCTCTTTAACAGTTTTTCGTCAGTGGGATTAACTACTCTAAATATAGACTAATGAGCAAAGAACAGGTGGTTCATTTCACATGAACAATTATCTGAGAGAATCTATTGGGTTAGCTAGGACAAGGGAAACAAATGTTTCATATGGAGTGCTTTTTTATGTTGGAAACCAAGACTCTGAGTCAGCCAAAGATCTATTGGATGTGCACTTTTGACCATGACCATGTGCGAGAGCAAGCCAACTCGAGCTTGAAGTTTTGTTCGCTGTATACCATTTTATTTACCCTCCATCCTCACAATCTGCTCCCCTGTGTCACAGGTTTGTCAGAGACGGCCAAGTTGTTGGAGAGAGAAGCCAACCTACCTCTGAATCTGACCCATAGCACCCCCGGAGCCCTGCTGTCGTCTCTCATGATGACGCCACCCCAATCTGTGAGTGTAATCGCCTTGAGCTGTGGGTCTTCAGATGTCAAGGAGAGATAGAAAGGAAAAAAGACCTGAAAGAAAACTAACACATACAGAGATAAAGACTTAGTACAGAAAAAAAGATTTATTTGCGGCAGAAGCTGAAGGCCTTTTTTGTGGCACGAAATTTTCACAAATTGCCACTGGCATTCAGTGCATATAGTTTAGACAAGAATTTTTGTGTGCATTGTAATTGTGCAAATCTTGACTCTCGCAAAATTTGTGAAAATAAGATGCACAGGAACATTTCTCGTTTTGCAGTATCCATCTGCCTCTGATTGGTTGACTCATTCATGATGTTATCAGTGTAACCAATAGAAGTTATCGTCAGTTTCCCCATGAGTCAATAGCTATTGAGGGAAGGCTGACCCACCATCTGTTGTAGGTGATGCTATCCATTTCCTTTAGCCTCATGCAGCATATCATCTATCATTGCAAAGTACATCTGTCTCATTAAACCACATTATACACTATGTAGTTGAAGTAGATATGACTTGTGATGTTGCAGTTTTGTATTCTGGTTTTCACAAACGTGAAAGAAATCCTGAGATTCCAATTTGTTTTGTGTCCAGTCCCGCATTCCAAGAACCAGCCACCTTGGGCCCAGCGGTCCTGCATCCGCCGGTCTCCCAGAGACCTCCAGTCAGCCCTCTACCTCAGCTGCCTCAGGCCCCAGTGTGGGCGTCTCCTCTAGCCTCACCCCCCAGCCTCCTTCCAGAATAGCCTTTGGACCGGAGTCACGCTCATCACCAGCAAGTTCACGAGTGAGTTGAATACGGTGATAATGCAGGGCACTCCCCCCCCCCCCCCCACTTGTACCCATGAATGAGACATCTTGTGCAGAAAGAGATTTTTGATACAGTATGTGAAATAATGAGTTTGGTGAGGAAACTCTAATACTGTAGTAGTATGCACAGAGGTGTGATTAACATTCGATGGAAATTGCTGGCAACACATTTTGATTTATCGATTAAACATGCGGGAGAATTAGATGATGCCATTTTGAGAATATTCAGTACTGCTTATGACTTGTCTTATGTAACTTCAATTCATTTCAATTCAATTCAATTCAATTCAATTCAATTCAATTCAATTCAATTCAATTCAATTCAATTCAATTCAATTCAATTCAATTCAATTCAATTCAATTCAATTCAATTCAATTCAATTCAATTCAATTCAATTCAATTCAATTCAATTCAATTCAATTCAATTCAATTCAATATGGTTTATTGTGCGAATATATAATAACAATCCAGCAGCTCCAAGGCTGATACAGTTGCTTTACATCAGACTCATAAATGAAATTAAAATGACACCGATGATATAAGCATGCATGAGAATAAAATAATTTTATGTGATATTTATACACATTAGACTTGAGCATCAGTAATGGGATAGGTGAAAGTATTGCACACCAGGAAATGAGATTTGTAAGTGTAAGATCGAGTATGGCAAGATGGAGAAGAGCGGGCAAGGAATTAAAAATGTAGAAGTGGAGAAATAATTTCAATGCCCAACAACTTTGTTGTACAGTCAAACCTGTCTTAGCAACCACCTATCTATAGTGGCCACCTGCTGCATACAACCACTAAAAACAATTCCCTCCGAGAGAAATAGCATGTTAAAGAATCTGTCTACAGTGGCCACCTGTCTATAAGGCCACTTTTATGTCTCGCTTGGGTGGCCACTATAGACAGGTTTGACTGTATTTCATTATCTGCACTACAGATGCTAACATGTATCAAACTCTTCCCTCCCTCCATGGGTAATTGACCATGGATATTTCTACCGTCCCTGCAGGGCACAAGTAGGAGGAGAGTGTTCCGAGAGAAGTCCAGTCAGGGCCATCCCGCTGCCCTCAACCAGTCTAGACGGGCCCCGGCCACTACCTCCTCGTTGGCTGCGTCGTCACGGCAATCCAGCAAGTCGCCACCAAGCCTCGACCTGATCGTCTCCCAGTACCTCAGGGAGCAGCACGCCCACTGCAGCAACCCCGTGGTGGCTTGCCCCTCCTTCTCACTCCTAGAGTAAGATTTGCTAGGGTAGAGCATAAAGCTCTTTCACAATTCATGTCTTTACTTTCATCTCATATTGTATATTTATCAGTAAGTCCTTGAGTAAGATTCACTAGGGTGGAATGTAAAGTTCTTTCACTGTTCATGTTTTTGCTTTCATCTCAGATTGTAGTGAACATTATCCCCGTGAAATACAGTATGTCCCCAAAGAAATTACAACGGTGCCCTCCGCAATGATATCTTTAAAAATAGTGAATCAATCTAAATACGAATTTAGGGTATGAAACTATAACTCATTGCCGACATCTTACAGAAAACCCCACTCGATTTGCTTCAGTGGTCAAAGAGAAATACGCAATTCTGTAGAGGATGTCGGGAATCTCTTCTGTCCAAGTTCTGTCTATTATTCACACACGAGATCATCGAAATGCTAAACTCGGAAGAATCCGATTCGTGACATGCTTTACAACAATCCACATTTCTCTGTGAAAGCTTAACCAAATTGAATGGGGATTTCTGCAAAATAGAGCTAAAATGCTATATTTTAAGACTCTGAAGTAGCATTTAAAAAATTTAATCGTATTGGGCATTATCAATGCGAAAATCTGATTGTAATTTTTTGGGGGACATACTGCAGTAAGTCGCCCCCAAAATTGTTATCAGATTTTCGAATTGATAACACCCAATATGATCAACCTGTCTAAGTGCTACTTCAGGGTCTTAAAACATAACATCTTAGCTCTATTTTGCGGAAAACCCCATTCAATTTGGTTAAGCAGTCACAGAGAAATGTGGATTGTTGTAAAGCATGTCATCAGTCTGATTTTTCCAATTTTAGCAATTCAATGCTCTTGTGTGTGAATAATAGACAGAATTTGGACAGAAGAGATTCCTGACATCCTCTACAAAATTCCTCATTTCTCTTTGACCACTGAAGCAAATCGAATGGGGTTTTCTGTAAGATGTGGGCAATGAGTTATAGTTTCATACCTTGCATTTGTATTTATATTGATTCACTGTTTCGAAAGATATCATTGCGGAGGGCCCCGTTGTAATTTTTTTTGGGACATACTGTACAGTTCAAAGTTCAAGATTCAGATTTTTGTAAGTCCTAGAGTAAGACTCACTAGGGTGGAGCTTAAAGTTCTTTCACAGTTCATGTTTTTTGCTTTCAGCTCAGATTATGGTGACCATTATCCCCATGAAATACAGTTCAAAGTTCAAAATTAAGATTTTTGTGAGCAAGTCTGAAAGGGAATTCAAAAATGGAATCAAAATCTAGTCCATGTATTATGCAAATTTTGATAGTTTGTACAGGCATAATACATTATTCATGCTAGCAGACAGCCAGTCATAAATGCACACTGATACATCCCAAAAGCTTGATATTGGGGAATAGTTTTCCCCTGAAGAATGTTTTGGCACAGATTTTGTTTATTACCATTCGACACATTGTGTTTTTTTTGTTTTTGTTTTGATGTTGCATATGTGCTGCAAAAATTGTATTCTTAAGAACCTTTGATTGTTGAAATCCTGTGCTTATCTTTTAACCTGTTGAGGACGAGTCCCGAATATACTCGGGCAAGTGTCTATGGGAAATGCCTGTTGTAGCAAAATCAGTCTGTCCTCAATGGGTTAACGGAGAAGGAAATCCAAATGTGTATGTGGATTGAATTAATGTGGTAATATTGATAGAACACATCAGTGAAATTTGAGGAAAATTGGACAATCCTTTGAAAACTTGTGAAATTTGAAAGTTTTGATGCTGCCATTGCTTGATGAGCAGACTATAATATTTTGTGACATTAAGCATGGACAACAATACAAAGAAAATATAATGGAGATCAAACATATTTTTGCTTTTAAAGCATGATGAAAGAGCACTTGACTAACATCTTTTAGAAAGCAGAGGGAATAATATTACTCAATGATATGTCAGCACCTAGTCAAGGGAATGTGTACTTTTCTTTAAAAAATGTAAATTTGTTCATTTCTCTTTATATTCTTTATTTTCTGTATATTGTTGTCCTGCAGTAATATCACAAACCATTATAGTCTTTTTCATCCAGCAGTGATGGCACCAAAACTTTAAAAATTCATAACTTTTCAACAGATTTTCCAATTTTCCTCAAACTTTGCTGATGTTTTCTACTGATATTGCTGCATTCACTCATCTCAGATTCACTCAATCTCTACATTCACTCAATCTACATTTACTCAATCTACATTCACTCAATCTACATTCACTCAATCTACATGTATATCTAGGTTTTGTTAACCTTTAACATGTTTTCTTGTTTCTTGTCTGTGCTAGACCTCATCAATGTCCAGAGCCAAAGTTCCGACAAAATGCTCCCATCAATGCAACCTCTAGAGTGTTCAGGAGAGCTGTAAGTTCTTTAATACTTTATAAACCCTTCACTTCTGTGTATATTATCAAATTTCAATCTTTGTATTTCTGTCACTTCAAAACATATCTGTGAGAGTTGTCTGAGCATCCTTCAGGTAATTCTGTTCTTATACCAGAATGACAAAAGTGTGAGAATATCAGTTGAATGGTGTGCCCAAGGATAATTTGGTCAATGAGTTGAAGTCTCAAAATGTTTTTTTAATTGAAGCTTGTAATGGCATTTTTTTCCCCCTTTGCTGTCATATGTGTGTTCCAGTATTGCAAAAAAACAAAACTAAACTAAACTAAACTAAACAACACAAAAAAGAACCCCCTCAAAAAAAAAAAAACAAAAACAAAAACAAAAACAGCTCTCTTATACCTTAATCCGTAGATATGTATGACCAAAAGAAAGTAACACACTAGTGTACTCTTGCATGATATGTGTCAATTGTTAAAGGACTAGTTGTTGTACAGTAGAGTTTAAAAAAAAAACAGACACTGAATTTGCCACCTTGTGTAAAAACAGGGCCTTGTACTTTTCACAGAGTTGTCCAGTGAGATAGAGAGAGACCAGGGCATCTAATATGCAAGAATTTATGATACATATGACCAACTTCTGTGATGTGCGGCACTTTTTTTTTCTCTCCTTGAAGGAAAAGATATTTGGGTACATTGCTTCTGTCCTTGACTGCAGCCAAGAAATCTAATCAAATGTCAGGCTGTGATGCATTATTGTGTCTTCATGTGGCACAGACTATTTTGTCTGTTTTCTATTGAGGTGTTCAGTGAATCACTAAATCACCCCTCTGTGGTTTTGTTTGTAGATAAACCCAGCCCATGGAGGGAGAGATGGAGCAAGGTGTTCTAGACACTTTGTCTATAGCAGGTGAGACTTTAATACCACATTGAAAGTATATTTGATATGCCAAATATGACTACTTTCATATAACAGGGAATGGGGTGAAATTCCTTCTTTCTATTTGCTTTATAGCGTGGGAGGTACAAGTTTGTATGTTGATGAACAAGATATACACTTGACAGAGACCAGTTCATGTATTACCGTATGTTCATGTATCTATTAAGAGTTCATGTTAGACTTCTGTATATATGCATGCTGTAAATCTGGTGAGCATGCATGTAATTTGTGGCCTGAAAATGTGTTATGTAAGTCCAGTGCACATTCACTTAATTCAAACCAGTAATCCTAATGGAGTTCAAACTTACCGTATTATATCTATAAACTTCACACCTTCAAGCAATACATCTGGACCATAGTATAACACATTTTTTCCTCAAAATTTGCCATATTGAGCCATATTAATACTTTTAATTTTGTATATTTCTAGGCATTGCATACATATCAAGTACTCGTGGAAATGTTTCATTTTCCTTTGATATTTTGTTATGTGTCTGTTTGATATAGGTGCCTGAAGCAATTACCTCTCAACCTTTGTTTCTGGAGTGATAAAAGCAACATCAGTTGATTTTCCCTGCATTCTTTCCCTGTGCAGATTCCATCCAATCCAGACATTCCGTGACGCTGAAGAAGACAGCTGGTTCACCTGTTGTGCCTTCAGCAAGCACTCCAATGTGAGTATGACTTTTCAAAGTGAAATAGCACTCTTTGTCAAACTTGACTTGAATGCTCAGAGTTGATTCCCATGAATTGCAGAGTAAAAATGTGATGGAAAGTTTACAATTGACATTGATGATAGGGAGTTGCACATTTTCACATATTTTCATAAATATGCATTGTAGGTCACACTTTCATTGTGCAGAAATGAGAATATGATGTGCTCCCTCACAAACTCACATACAAATCTTCACAAAGTCTCCCCAAAGTCAGATTAGATACAAAGAATATACTGTGTCCTTTACAGAGATATCAGCTATTATTTTTTTCTTTCAGTATTTTGCACTGCTTATTGTATTTGCCTCAAATACTGCTGGTTTCATGAAAAGTACTGTTTTTCTCAAAATTGTATGACTGCTTTTGTCTATTGCAGAAAGGTAAACATGTCTTTTCCACAAAAATATGCATTTTGCAACCTTTATTATACTGCAATCCTGTTTAAGAGTTTGGCTTTTCAGCCTTTGCATCAGATTGTTGTAAAGCTTGAAAAAACTCATCCTAGATGACTTTAATACAAAGTTGACTGTAGTTGCTAGAATTTTCACCGAAATCTGTGATTATTTTTATACTTACTGTAAAACGAGGAATGTTCGCGTGCATTTTAATTTTGCAAATCTCGTGCGAGCCAAGATTCGCAAAATTAAAATGCATGCGAAAGTTCTTGTCTACGCTATACACATTGAATGTAAGAAGCAACTCACAAAAAATTCATGCTGCGAAAAAGGCTGTCGGCTCCAATACGCGAAAATGTCATGCCATGAAAATATCATGTTTTACAGTAAATTCTGATGTTTTAATGGTAACTTGAACTTATCACAGGTCTGTAATGACATGATGTGATGATGCCCAAGTATGAAGCCATTCTGATCTGAGAGGTTGAATGTTTGGCTCTTGTTTGAAGGGGAGAAAGTCCTCTAGGCAGAAAGTGGCAGGATTGATACACACATCGTTGATTTGATAGTGCAGTGCTAATTCAACTCTATGTGTTTCCATGCATTTGGCTGTGTTTTGCCAAGCTACGTATTTCATAACCATATGTTTGATTCTTTTAAATCGTGGCTTTTAAATTCGATAAAAGAGAATCCAAATCAGGTGTGATAACAAGATGGTTCTCCCCTCCCCCTTGCCATAGTTAAGCTGAAGGGATCACAATGATGAGCTCTACCGATAGACAATCATGATGTGTTAAGACTTTCAGTACACTGCTCACTGTTATTTTGATACTGACATAGACAACAGAGTGACATTGATTCATTAATAGCACGGTCAGAGAGAGTATTTCCATCCTTGAAATGTGATATGTGATTTTTCTGTCTGGTAATTGTTGACCAATCAAGGCACGAATGGCAATTGCTACCTTAAATTCACTGCCCTGTTTTTAGACAGATGATGCAATGACCCCTTCCTTCATCAATAAGAATGCAGAAAAAATTATAATTATATGTATGATGCAGCTTTTGATAAATACATGTAAAAAATGTTGCAGAATGAAGACATTCTGTAGTCACACTTAAGCATTGTCCACGAGGAGCTAACATGATGTTTGCCTGTTCCATTTCCACAGCCAAAGGATAGGTTTCTCTGGATGGGCAATTATGCAGGCGAACTGAAGACATACAATCTCTACTCAGGGACAGTAAGTTTCATCATGCCTTATAACGTGTGCCATTGATGCCGCCATTGATGCCGTAGGAAGCGGGAGATAGTATTTCTTGACATTTTGAAGTCCTGGAACAGATCTTTAAAAAGAACTAGGAGTGCCTCGTATATGTCTTCTTACTTATATATAGTAATATATATATCTCCTTACTTATAATAGTAAGGAGATTGTGGAATTGTGGAATAGTAATTGAAAACTTAATTACGTCAGCATTTTTGTTTTTCGTTTTTGTTTAGGTGGAAGAGTTACTGACAGTAACTGACAGAACTTTGCTTGAACAATGTGTGCATTACAATTTGTGATTCAAATCATGAGGAACTGTGCTTGGAGATGCAATGTGGAAATTCTTTTACAGATTTAGCAGGTGCAATTAATGTCAATTATCTTTTATTTGAATGTACAATGTGTATTACTGTTTTTAAATTGCAGGTTATAATCTGGTTATTCATACCATTTATAGAATGTGGTTTTGCCAACATCTGAGGAGATTAACTGGTTGTGAAAAACATTTAACATTAATATACAACGGTTTCTGACCATGGATAAGAGTGATCATGACCTGGCTCTTATGTTTCCAAGTATTCCGTCACACGCATTGATCACGGAAAAGGGAAACATTCTTGTTGCAACACATTCATTCATGCCATGTTAGAAATTGTAATCATTTTCAATGGTTACGTCTTGTGTTTGTTGTTTGAATAGGAAGAATTCTCGTATACTTGCCACGATTCACCAATCCGGCTCGTGGAACCATCACGGGTAAGCTAGTCTATCCTCTACAGTTCTTGTGTGGAGGTCTAAGAATATATAAACACTCGTTAGGTAGCTAAATGCTTAACCTTATTAAAAGGAGACTTGGTCTATTACCTCCAAGTGTGTGTTAAAGGGATGCCATAGTGTTATCTTCTTTTCAGAAAATCTCAGTGGAAAGGCAAGTGTTTTTTTTTTTTTTGTCTAGACTGAACAAAAGATTTAACAATGTTTTCAGTGAATGGTTGTTACACATAATCTTCGTTCCACAATTACTTTGAAAATGTAATAGAGCATTTATTTTCTTTATTGCTTTGATCCTTGTGGCCTTCTCCCCCCCCCCCCCCCCCAGAAAAAAAGAAAAGAAAATAGAAAAACTTGACATAGTATATGTGATAAGTGGTATCAGTTTTTTAATACAAGTTAAAGTAGGAAAATAATGTCATCTTTGACTTTTGTAATGTCAGAGACTGTGATCACTTCGCACATTATCATTCATTGAAAAGAAAACAAAAATCCCTGTTGGCTGTCAGTTCTGAAGCCAAAAATAACGAGGGAAGAAAACTAAGGTTGATTGTGTTTTTATGCATACTTCCATGGCAGGATGGTAACCTTGTGCTGACCTCGAGTACGTGGAGTCACCCCATGTCAGCTCTGTGGGGCAGGGAGCCCACCTTTGACAAGAAGTGAGTTTGTGTGCACCCTTGCGTCAAGAGAGTGAATGATATTTCAATGATGTACCATTGGTGATTGGGGTAGAGTAGATTATATTCCACATACTAAGAATCTTGCTATAGGATTGGTCAAGAGCTGATCACGTGATAAAGCGTAGTTTTGCCCATTACATCACCTGAGAAGAAAAGTTCATTACACTCTATGTTGATAGTCCCTTTTGTTTCGCTGATCTCTTCAGTCCCATACAGTCCTAACGCGAGATGAGTACGCGCGAAATAAAAGTGCGTTGCAATTGCACTGTGGAATATCATTTAACTAGGTCACTTGATAGTCCACAGTGCAATGCACTTTCACTTCGGTGCCGCGCGGTGCGCGCAGCAAATTCATTGTTTTGTCATAAGTACGCGCACACGTCTAAAGTAAACTATGTAGCCTAAACCCTAAGGATACCTAAGGACAGCTAAAACGGTTTCAGATGTGGAATAAAATGGGAATTTCTAGGACCCTAGATGTGGAATATAAAGCAAATAATCAACTTTTAGTTTCAGGCAATGAGACAAACTATCACTTCCTCAGCGATCTGAATGTGTACGCTATCTTTCCTCAGCTGCGCTTCGGAAAGATAGCTACATCCAGATCGCCTCGAAAGTGATAGTTTGTCCCATCACCTTCACCAACGTTGATTATTTTGCTTACTATATGGCCCATGCGCCAAAAATAATGACAACAAAGGATAAGTGTAATGGTGTCATGGCCTATCAGAAAGAGTTAATGATGGCCATGCTATTTGACAACCATCAGTTTTAAAGGAAGGAGTTGCTACAGTAAAGAGTGAATTTACTTTTATTTACAGTCCACTTCTGTAATTCAGAGTGATTGCTGGCAGCACTACTGTACAATTAGTCACTCTCTCTGACACAGTTGAAAATGTCATATGTAACAGTGACTGCACAAGTATCAAATTGTTGTTCCTTTATACTGAAGGTAGAAAAAAAAAGAAGGAAGTCTGAGATATCACCTTCCTGCTGCACAATGGAATATGCTAATTTCACTCACTTCTCAGTTTTAGATGTGAGTTGGTTGTTTGTTTTTTTTCAGTTCAGTGATTTTCATGTCGATGTCATGCATCGTTGTCCTCAAGTTATAAAGTCAAATCTGTTATGCATTTCATTTCACTGACATCTTTCTGCAGGTAAAACAGACATTTCCATCAGTGTAGATGCTTGCAGTGAAAGACTTTGTGTCACATATATCGGCATTTTGACTTGAGAACCCCCCCCCCAAAAAAAAAACCACCACCAACAACAACAACAACAATTTGAAAATAAAAACAGTGATAATATATCATAAGCTCTTCTCCAATGCTGGCACACTTGATATAAGTCCTTCTTTTTTCTTTTTTTTAAATGTAGTCGCATATTTCTGTGTTTGAGATCTAACTTGTTTTATTTTGGGTGAGTGTTATACATGTAGCTTGAAAGCAATCATTTTTTTTTTTCCAAGGAGGACTTCATATTATGATCTTATGTGTTTCCCAGATTCTCCTTTGATGAAGATGTTCATGTGGAGTTCAGCAAAGCATCTCAGGAACGCATCATCGGAACGAAGGATGATACAGCTCACGTAAGACCTACTCTGTGGTCAATCGTAAAGCAGTCTCCCCCTCGATCTTTGCTCACACTCACTTTTCACTTTTCGTGTCTGTCTGCTTTCACAAAAATATAGTGACTTCCACATACGGAAGGTGTCCCAGTCATGATCAAAAGGTTTGTTTTAACAAATCTCGTTTTTTGTTGCATTTGATAGTCATTTTATTTGGTCACATTAATTCAGATTAATTTGACAGACATGGGAGAAAATGATAACAAATAAAAGCCTGGGCATCAGTTGTGTATTTCCACCCTAGCTTGTCAGTATTTGGCGTATTTGAAAGACATTGCAGCCCCTGAATTTGATCTGAAAGGATGTGTCGAAGCCAAATGATCGTTTTGCATGCTGCCTTGCTCAGCTGTCAAGAGGCAAAGTGGTGAAGTAGAAGAGCATGTTTTGTGCTGGGGCTACAAACTATGCACCTTGAGTGAAAGCCACAAGCCATGCCTCAAAAAAGAAAAATCCAATTTCACCATTAGCAGTTGGCGGAGTGAAAGCATAGGGAAGTGGTGAGCAAAATTTTTTGTTTTGTTGTCGGTTAGAGGGATGAGATACTGACCCCTAGGCCCGAATTCACGAAGGTGGTACAAATGAAACCATGGTTTAAACCATGGACAAAAACCATGGAGCGCCTAGTGTCGCATGGAATATTTCGTTACGAAATCAGTCTTTTCGTCGATGAAATGATTATTGTGTAACGAAATGACCAATTTCGTAACACAATATTCTGTGCGACACTTGGCGATCCATGGTTTTTGTCCATGGTTTAAACCATGGTTTCATTTGTACCACCTTCGTGAATTCGGGCCCTAGAGTTTACTTCATCATACCCCACAAACTTGTAGATAGACGGTAAGGTAGACTGTGCCATGACAAAGTAGATACTGAAGCCACAAGAAGTCAGAGTAACATACCAAATGGCTGTTCTGTCCACCAGATTTATGATACCTCCACTGGCCAGCTGGTGCTGACCCTCCACGACGGTCAACTGAGCAACAACTACACCAACAACTGTGCCACCTTTGACCCCACGGACGACCTGGTGCTCAACGACGGCGTGCTGTGGGATGTGCGCTCCGCCAAGCCCGTCTACAAGTTTGACCAGTTCCAGAACAAGATCAGCGGCCTTTTCCACCCGTCGGGCCTGGAGGTCATCATCAACTCCGAGATTGTATCCTTTCCCAGACCAGAGCCATGAGATTGTACAGTAACTGGTGTACCAAGAGACAGACCTGTAGAATCCATGCTTGACCATTCAGCTGCCACATTCAAGTGCACTGTTTGAGTTATAGCTGCCTATAGTACCAAAATTCTGGCATTTGATCATGGAAACCTGCTGTTTGTCATGGTTGCGTTAATTCATACTCATTTTACAACTTTGATTTAAGTTTTAATAATATTAATAAGTCCACTGCTAACTACATGCAACAGTGGGTAAGGTTTGCCACACCATTAATAACACTGCATTGCTAGTCACAATAATGTAGAAGAAAGGCCAAATGGAACCATCCCCATTCGATCTGTATTTCATGTCATTTCATAAATTATTGCAGATTCATGGTTAATGTTGAATGGTGGCATTAGAGCTGTAGTCAATTATATGTTTTTAGACTTGGACTATAGATTTAGCCTTGTGGACTAGATATTTATGCCATGTTGGTCTTTATGAGTTGTGCTTCATGAGCAGAAACTGTGAATGATTGCAGAGGTTATATGCAACTGAACAAACTTTGATGAGTGTTTGCATGGAAATGGATGTGAAAAGTAAAGGAAGGTGCCTACAAGGTGTCTTTATGTCGTGGTAGAGGTTTAAGATGCGTTTTTCCTTAATCCTGGTTCTCTCAGTGGGACATCCGCACATTCCATCTCCTCCACACCGTCCCTGCCTTGGACCAGTGTAGGATTGTCTTCAACAGTGCAGGCACAGTCATCTATGGAGGTGAGGTCTAGTGGTGCTTCTCTGTATCATCCATACAATTGCATGCATAACTCATCTACAAAGTTCGTTTGCTCCTGGCTTTCAATTCATAGTTTGGTTTGAATTCAAGGGAAAGCAGAAACCACTGGTGTAATGCATTGTATTGGGGTGATGGTACTTTTGTTTGGGTTCAGAGGGTTTTGATAAAAGAGCCAGGGTCTAACACCCATTTTATACTGTCTTTTACTTTTGTCTGTGATTGAGACAACTTTCCATTGTGCTGTTCTCCCACAGTTGCTTGGAAAAGAAAAAGAAATAAGAAAGAGGTTCCAAAATCAATATTATTTGAGCCTGAATGATTTTGTTAGCCAATTCATGGTATAAGATTCTCAAACTTGAAAATAGAGTACCCATGCTGTGATCTCATACTGCTTTGCGAAATTAAAAACAACACTCATTTTTTTTTTAAATGATGATACCACCTTTCCTGTGTAGATTCTTGCAGCATTCATGACTACTGTCTTGGTAATAATTCTTGTCTTGAATGAATGAGAGCTTTTTTTGTGATTTTTCAGTTTTAAAAACTGCTACTATAGTATTATATGTAACCATCAAAACATGAAATATATTTGACCTCATTATTAACGTAATGGCACACTACCAAGTGTTTGTGAGAACTCTAAGGTGTGGCCATAACCTGTTGGAAGTTTAATAAAAAGTGTGCTTGTGCATCAAATTTTAGTTGCCATGTGTTTTTTTTCCCCATTATCCAGCCATCTTCCAGTCTGACAGTGATGATGAGTTGGTAGAGGAGAGGATGAAGAGTCCGTTTGGGTCCTCCATCAGGACCTTTGATGCCACCGACTACAAACCTATAGGTGAGTTGAAGTTGACTTTTAAAGACCCCTTCATCAGATGGCAAACATGAAGTTGACTTTTAAAGACCCCTTTATCAGATGGCAAACTCCAGGCATGATTAAAGAAGAAATTTATTTGACTCATTACTGCCAGTCTTTGAGATTCAAGATTTGATACTTTTTGTGCTTGGGCACTTAGCTTGGCTTGCCAAGCCTTTTCTTCAGCTTTCAGTAATATATATAAACTTAGACCACCTGAGTTTCAAGCTGTAGATAGATAGAGAGGGAGGAAAATATTGAGTATTTGCAACCATAAATGTCAAAACTCATCAATGTGCTCTAAGAAAAATGTGTGAGAAAGAAATTGTTTAATTTAGAGCCCCTATCATGTGGTGTATGCCATGTTGATTATTCATTCTAATTATGTGGTTGCATTTTTAAGTCGATTTTAGCTGTAAAATTGATATTTTGTTTTTTATTTGCTACTAATTTTACAGCGACCATTGATGTGAAGAGAAATATATTTGACCTGGCTACAGATCCTCTGGACACATACCTGGCCCTTGTTGAGGTGAGCTAGCATGTCTAGTCATGAATCTTAAGCAAAATGATGTATTCTGCACTCTGTTTTCAGTGTCTGTGATATAATGGTATATATAGTGTAAAAGTCATGCTGCATTTTTCAGTTTAATTCAAATCCATTCATTTATACTTTCTTACCATCAAACAGAAATACAGTTGTCAATTCATATTATCAAAAAAAAAAATTAAAGAAGTACAAGTCATAAAATATAATACAAAATATATACCGTAAACACCCGCCTTCGCAGCCACCTGCTATATTAACAACCACTAAAAAAAAAGATCCCTCCAAGAGAAAAGCCTTGTTAAAACCCTGTCTATACTGGCCACTTGTCAGTTGTTGCTACTTTTTTTGATAGACAGGTTTGACTGTATGTGCAAATAATAATTTGAAAAAAAAAAAAAACCCTGATGCACACTTTGTAATTTGACCATGACCATGCATTTTCAACCATGACTCAGATATAAGTTTATAGTTGGATCCCAGGTTATTGGACTCTCTCATGATCAATATCTTTGGAATTGCAGTCTGATTAACTGAGAACACCGTAGAATGGGGCACAGACGGGAAACATTTGATAACCTTTTTTTTTTCATGTGTATGTCATTTGCTCAATTCCTTTCATATATTGACATGCTACTGATGTTTATTGACACTTCTCAGAATTCTTTGAAGCCAGTTCTGATCTGTCAAATGACTAGACCCTGCTTGATCTTTGCTAGACATTCATGTACAGAGTCAAAGCCTACATTTGGGGACACCTCGGTTAACTACAGTTGAACCTCTCTTATCCGGCCTCCCTTTATCCGGATCTCTCTATTATACGGACACAATCTCGCCGTGATTTTTTTAAAAATAATTACTGGAGGAAAGGGGGATTCCCAACTCCTTGAGAACTCCTGCACAAACACACATGAATTACATATACTTGATACATTTCTTAATAGTTATTGAGGTAAATAATCCCAAGAATTTATGAAAGAAAATGATTTCATTCTTGCAAACACGAACCTCTATTTTGGGGTCTGTTACTGAGTGTAACAATGAAAAGGTTGCAGTATACACATTACTACATGTGGTACTACAATGGGCTACTGTACATGTGTATGTATATTATGTACATATGTATAAAGCATTGAGTCTCCCGTATCTGGCCAAATCCCTTATCCGGATGAGCCCCGGTCCCGACTTGTCCGGATACAAGAGGTTCAACTGTAGTTGAAGATGAATCCCGAGAATACTTGGGCAGGTGTCAATGGGAAATGTGTGGTATAGCAAAATCAGCCCATCCTCAGTGGGTTAGATATTCGTGTGATAACTAACTTTCGAGTCTTCAGGATTTGAAGTTTTGCATAAAAGATATTATCAAGGAAGAAAGGTTACTTTGAAAATATGTAATGATTTATTTCCTGTTGCCACTTCCTTTCTTTACAGCAACAAGGTGCCGGAGACAGCGTGGATGTGGAGAGTATATGTCGGATGTACGAGGTAGGGCGCCCTCGCAAGGCAGATGGAGAAGATGAGGAGGAAGAAGAGCAGGTGCGACCCTTTATAAGTGCTGATAATGCGCATATGGGGGAGTCATTTTGTCTGCCATAATGACAGTACTATTAAAGTTCAAAGGTCACAGGAAACATGTCAGGGGTCATACATGAGTGGATGTGGACTAGTTGTGACTATGACAAGTTTTCCAGCCCTCATATTTCCATCATTTCTGTCATGTTTGATTGACTTTTCATCTAAAGTGCAGGAAGATAAGAATGTTTTCATATCGTAAGCTTTTCTCTCTTCAGAGGGGGTATAGCACGCGTAGTGATAAAAATCATCAATTTTCTGATACAATTCTTTTTTCTTTCAAATTGTGTCCTCATTTCAGTCCTAGAGGAGTTTATATCATACAACGCTCTGTAGATGCCTTAACTTATTGGTTCTCAGTGATAAATGTATGGGAGCGTTCATACAGTATTGATATCCTATCTTGATAACTTTATCAAACCAAACCAAACCAAACCAATGTTCAATGTTGGTGTAGGCAGGCAGAGATGAAGTCAAGCTCTTGTCAGTTGAATCTTACTGCAGAGAAAGTAAGTCTCATGTTTCAAAGTATCATCCTGAAGTCACTTGCCATGTTACTACAGTTGTCAAGAAGAATTTAACATCTGAGTACTGTATACGCTGTTATTTTCACGAATGACGAGACCATTTACATTTTCGCGAGATGTTGTTTTCGCGAATTGACGCCAACGCTTACGTTAATGCACTATTAGCAGGGCGCATGGAGACATTTTCGCATGTTGTTAGATTTGCGATCCAACTGTGATTTGAACATTAAACCCTCACGAAAATAACAGCTTATACAGGGTATATTTCTGTGTGATCATTTTGGGAGACATATTGATTTGCAGGTGTATATCTGTCTGTTTGTGTTGTGGGGGTGTTTGTGTGTTTGTATCATGTGAATGTTCTCTTTCTCTCTTGAAATATTTTTACTGAGATATTTCTTTACAAGATATTCATCGAAAGTACAATTGTTTATTTTCATATTCATGCATATGTCAAGATGGTAGAATCCCCCACTTACAAAATACCCATGTTGCTGTCTTGTTCAGGCAACTGTAGTTGTGATCATGACCGACATTAAAGGTCCTGTTTACCTTTGGGAGCAGTGATTTAAAAGATATTTGAGATATCACATTTAATGCTCATGTGTAGGGCTGTTGTATCATAAAACATCCTTCCATAAATGTTTGCAATAAATCCTAAAATATAAGGAGATATCAGTATTTTTCTCATTAAACTGTAACTGTAGACGGTTTCGTCTGGAAACATTTTTACTGTAACTATTGTTCACATTTTGTGTATTTAACAATATTTGATATTGATGATATGGATTCAAATCTTTACAGTGGTTGTTTCTATCCCTAACTCACATTTTAGAACTATTTTAAAGCAATAACGCTGGGTTTTTGTTTCTTCTACAAATGGTAAATTATGCCTTTAACATATGATTCAGCATTCAGTATCTGGTGTTACTTTGGTTGCAGTCTGACGGAGACGATGACGATGATGATGGATCTGATGATGACGACAGTCTGGACGATTTCGACGATCTCCTGGATGGGGATGGCAACCTTGGCATGGACGACGGCAGCAATGACAACAATGATGACGGTGACAACGACGACAACAACGATGGAGATGGAAACCTCTTGTCAGGCGGCAGCGACAGCGATGCCGAGATTGGGTCTGACAGTTCCATCAACACTCCAGAGAGCCTTATCTTTAATTCAGATTCAGGTGTGCTATAGTTATTGCAATTTTTTGTTTTTTAAAAACTCTGTAGACGTGTTGCCATTCATCTCTCTCCGCAGGGAAGAAAGTAATACAGTCAAACTTGCCTTAGTGGCCACCTGTCTATAGGGGACACTAAAAATCAGCGACACAAATTTTGTTTTCCGCGGTAGATTTTAACCTGTCTATAGCAGCCACAGACCGGATGGATCTGTAGCTGAGCCAATAATACAGAGTTGTTTTCTGCTTTGTAGCCAGGGCCAGTCATTCATTGGCAATGTTCAGTGATCGCCACAGCTGCATTTATCACTCAAACAGTCATAATACCGCACTAGTGTTAAGCTTTCTCCACGACTGTACACCAGCATTGTTGAATGCATGAAACACACGCGTGTGCATTAAAGTACTAATAGATGTATACAATGATGATACATGTACATGTAGGCAATGCACACAAAGGTTGAATAACCTGTCTATAGCGGCCACCTGTCCAAAACGGCCACTCTTTTCGTCTCCCTTGGGTGGCCGCTATAGATAGGTTTGACTGTACTGTAAAAGTGGAAATTTTCACACATTTTGTGCAATAAGAAACTAGCGCAAGAATAAAAGCACAAACATTTTTCGCTTATTATATGTAACACTATTGTGTGTTTTCCTGAATTAAAACCAAGCAAAATTCATATTTTTTGGATGTGCAAAAATTTCCGCTTTTGCAGTAATATTGAAAGTTATTGGAAAGGCCAGTGACTTTATTCTTCTGCATGCATTTGAAATACATACAGCAGTTTGAAATTTTCTTCTTAGCGTAAGAATGTGAACTGATGACAAATTTATGCTGCAGTAATTTGCAAGTGATTGAATTAATTTTGTACAGAAATGAAGGTTTTTAAAGAGGAATACCTGTAATCGAAGCTTATCAAAATTTTCTGTCTATGTACAATGAATATCACACAGTATGGACTGGGTAAAAGTGAGTTGTTAAATTGAAATTTTTGATGGGAATAACAACTTATTCTCACAGTGTCAAATTTTATGTTTTACTGTATATTTAGCCTCTCCATTTTGCCTTTTTTTCATGTTGATTATATAAATTACACAAATTATTAAAAAAAAAACAGTAATTTTTTATTGTGATGTCAGCATGGCTAATTTAAGCTTTTGTGCAGTCAATTTGGTGGCACATGAAAATTACCCTTTTTCAAGGAAGAAAAAACAAAGTAGTAGTGACTGATGATGTCTTTGACTACATCATCCGAAAGTTCAATAAGATATTTGCCTTTCTCCTTTCTCCCACAGGCTCAGATGTGGATGCCTTTCTCGATGACGATGACGACGATGATGACGAGTTTCGCTACTCACTTGGGGACTGGTGATGCAAATTTCGAGAGGAATTAAGAGTCTTTGCGAGGACCACACTGTAGAAAGCTTTGATGAAATTTTTTGGCGATAACGAGACGAAATAGCCACCCTGAGTGCCAGGACCAAAAATGACATCTCTTGAAGTTTTCATGGTGTTAGAACTGATGGCTTTTCTGCTGCTCAGTAGTACATACATGTATGTGCCAGCCACTGTCTAGTTAATCCGGGAATGATTTCCTTCTCATACTTTGTAACTTCAAGGATGAGTGTGTGCCAGCAGAGTTTGTGTCCGCCGCTCTGCTGTTTGTTGAAATGTATCTTGGAGAGCCACCCACATCTCGCAGCTAGATTTGCTGAAGCGCTGTCGTCCATCTCGTCTTCTAATATGCAGCAGAATTGTACAAAGGCTACACGGAGCATACCATATTATACAACAAAGAGCATTAACCCGTTTAGGACGATTTGATCTTGCTGCAGCTCGCATTTCCTGTAGATGCTCGCTCGAGTTTATTCGGGATTCGTCCTCAATGAGTTTAAGCAGGTATCACTCTCAGAGGAACAGGCAGCATAAATGAAAAAAAAGAAGAAGAATTATGTAAAATTATATGTTATTTGTAGTCGGCCTTTGAGATGTTTCACAAAAGACTTCATTCTACATTTCCTGTTTTTAAAGGGTGATATTGCTTTACATATAAAATATGCATTGATACACAGAACCTGGCTTCAACAGAGCCTAGGGAGACATGATTCGTAGGACATTGGCAGCGGTGTGTTTTTAGGGGGTGGATGGGTTGGGGTTTTGTGTACTACCTCCGGTTTTAGTATGGACACAGTGATGAAGCTGAGAAAAATATGACCCAGAAGTGACATTGGTGGGGCTCCCGTGTATGTCTGTACATACATCCTGCTATACTGCTGACACAGACATAGATGTATGATGGAGCTGTTTGAAATTTTTGATGCAGTTTTCACATTCTTGTCACAGTGATGATCTGTGTGCAGGGAAAAAAAAAGATAATCTAGTATGTTTTCTTCTAACTCCAGTGCCTTAACTGTCTATAGCTCAAGGGAATACACTGTATATGACTGTTGTACAGTCAGCATGTTAGCAGCAGTTTTCCAGTGCATCTTGATAGTACCTTTTGTCTTTTTGTGACTTCCTGTATTTTACACAAAATATTGCAGTACGTTGCAATTACCACACACTATTAAATGCAATGCTATTTATGCCTTTGCCCCAAAGTGTTGCGGCAGGTATTGTTCAAACATGAAATCATTTGAAAGTGGCAAAAGCTTGTACAACAGAATTTGCATCCATTGTGTATTCTAGTTGCAGTCAGATGTTTTACCATGACTTCCATGCCAGATGTCTGCTTTTTTTGCATTGCCAAATTTTCAACTCAAACTGGTCTTTATGATTTTGTCAGAGAGATACTGTTTTTATTTTGTTTGTTTGTTTTCTGGAAACATGGCATTTTATCTGCCTGAAAGGATGTGTAGGTTCTGTTTGGGGAAAGATGGTTTTCTTCAGGGTTCCATTATTGCTACAGTTGTACCTTTGTTTGATTTGACAGCTTCTGCTTGCAAGAGCTGCATGCGATGTGACAAGTTGAATGTCAAAATGAAATCTAATTCCATTTTTTCTTGCTTTCTTGTGTGCATCTCAAGTGTGATACATCACATTTACAGCAGCGAATAATGGACTGTGGATGTTAGGCACTCTCGTTGACACCTCTGCTTATTACGTTTCACATGAAAAGAATTTGCAATTGACTGAGAAATCCATTGCACTTGTATGTCCATTATGATGTGATAGAGTGGTGCCAAATATTCCTGTACACCATCCAGTGATGCCCAATATTTCTGTATACCTTGGGCCTCCCAGCCTTAATGTTTTGGTGCTTCAGAGAGTAGGTGTCAGCGGATGAGTTTTCATGGGCAGTGAATGGCATGATTCTCACCGTAGGGAAAAGTGGGCTCGGATGAAACAATAGATACAGTGACATGGCTTTGTAACACCAGTCAGGAATGCCTATAAGATGGCTCATATTGTTTGGTTCCCCGTCTTCTCGTCAATGCTAGTCTTGTCATATTTGGTTCCTCAGTCCATCTGAAGTTAGTCTGAGAGACATGGAGGTGAATGATGTGTTGTGACAAAAAGTTGTCAGGTCTTTCTTTGTACAAAAAACTGTATTAAACTAACTTGTAATGCACCCGATCTCTCCTTGTGATAATATCATTCCTGCATTAAAAAAAACCAAACAGTGTTCTCCGCTGGAGATATCATGACCATCGTGATCTTTGACAAGTAGGCACAGAAATTTGAGTGTGTATTCTTCCTCAGTTATGTGTGTAAAGAATGTTGTTTTTATGCCTCTACCTCGAAGGGTGCTGGATGCATTAAATTGCATTATGGGAGTATCTGTATTTCTGTCTGTCCATCCCACATTCTTTTATCATGATTTTAGCAAACTCCATGGGTTTTTGTGGTACAAGGTCCAGATGTGCTACATGAAGTGTAGAGGTGCTGATTAGACTTGGGGCAAAATCACTGTAGGTCAGTGGTCAGAGGTCACTGAGATTTGGCTTGAAATGGAAATGCTATGTGCGCCAAGGGATCCAGAGGAGGTTGTGTTTTCTTTGGTGTTTGTTTGTTTGTCCGTATGCATAATAACTAAAAAAGTTGTGAACAGATTTGGATAAAACTTATAAGGAAAGTTGAGAATGACACGAGGAACAGATGATTAAGTTTTGGTAGTGGTCAGGCAATTTTTGTGGGTTTTATGAAGAATTTTTTATATTTTGGCATGCGCGCACTAAAGTGCGTGTATTGGTTTCTGCTAGGGCTAGGCACGCCATGCAGCTTGAAGTTGCTGAGGTAACAAAAGGCTTCTATTTTTGGAAATCAGGCAACTTTCAGTACACATACGTATGGGTGGAAATCAGTGATCTCTATGGAAGAACAAGATCAGTGGTGGAAATGAGCTGCTTGGCAGAGGTCTGCGCTCTCAGAATGCTTCTCTAGTTCAGTTGTAATTTCGTCTAGGAATGTCCAGATGGGATATAATATAGTAGAAAGAGTAGAAATAGCAATTTTTTGGCAGGAACATGATAGCAGTGTGGTCTGAAGTGTCATTCTTGAGCCATAACCTCAACTTGGTGTCTGCTGGTTGTATTATGTGGGAAGGTCGAGAAATATAGCAGTAATCAGTTGATTGTCGGAAGTGAAGGGGTTGAAAGGTCATTTAAAGTCAACCAAAGCTGCTTTCTGGCCATGAATTCCCCTAGGTTTAGATCTAGTGAAAAAATGCTATCTTGTGCTACAAATAGAAATAAAGAGAAAATATTTCTTGTGTGGAGAGAAGGTTTAAGGTGAATTCTTGTCAGTGATTACAGTAGGATTAACAAATATCATTAAAATCTATTAATGAGAGGCCGTGTTCCTATGGCTGACATTGTGGTTCTTTAGAAGCAAGGGCATCCCAGTTTACTGTGCTCGACAATCCCAATGCTTCTAGTTGTCCTCAGTAGAGTCTTCTTATTCTTAAACTTACTTGTTGACTCAGGAATGCAATGACTTAAAAACCTTGGCAGTGTTTATTTCATACAATGCTGAATACCTCTTGTTTGTTGACATTCAATGTGCATGATGAACTGTGGCTATGGATATGAAGAAGATACAAATTTGCCAGTAACAGTGAGTCACATGTAATCTCACAAGAGTGAAGTCTGTGGTCCAGTTGAACAATCAATCATGTGATCACAATCTTCCTGTAGCTCGATTTGTTGACCCAGTTGCATTTCCTGTTTTTCTTCAACTAACATATCTCTGTTTAGCATGCACTTAGGATATAAGATAACAAGACCTACATATTCCTGTGGAAATCTCATGTCTCAACAATCACAGATGGTTATGACTGCACAATGTTGACATTGAGAAATCTCTCAATGTCTTGTCAGTAATTTATAGAGGAATATGAATATATCAAACTGCTCTATTTCATAGTGTTTGGTCATAAATATGGAAGAATGACATGAAAGGAATGCAGGATACCATACTTTTGAATGTGGTGACGCTATGAACATTATACGATGCACATTGTATACTTCGCAGATATGACATTGTGGGAATTGGGACTTGTAAAGACAATTTTGTGAGTCGTTGAATTTGCGATTGAAAACTGCATTGTCGGAACAAGAATTTATATCTTTTCATGAGGAAAATTTGTGATTTCCCACTTTGAAGATGATAAATGATGCATTTGTGTTGCAGGAAACAATATTTTTAATGGGCTGTTAATTATGCAAATATATCAGTTGCATTGCAAAATTCTTGCAAAGAAAAAATCTCAAAATTAATGGGATATACATTATGATGGAAAACAGATGAACAAGAAATTGAAGAAAGAATAGCATGCGTTGTGGCTTTTGTATGAAATTGAGATGCCTGAGAGCAGTTGTATGTTATCCGGAGATGATGTTTTAGTACAGCCAGCTTTTCCTAAGTCAAATCTATTTGGACTGAAGAAATAGCTTCTATTCAGAGAAAATTTGACTTTCCAGGGATTAAAGTCAATAGAATATAAAGAGAAGGGACCTTGAAAAGACCTTCAACTTAGGCGATTATTTGGCTTATGTGAGGTCAACTTTAAGCAAAGATGACTGTATCTGGGTATCCAATGCCATGGTTCATTTCAAAGGCTCCCCCTGGCATAGCATCCATTGTTCCTTTGCATCTTTTATTTCAATTCTCTGATTCATACTGTAGTGTCTTTCTATTGACTCGTAATGAAAAGGTTCACTTGTGTCAGTAGTGGGGCAGAGGGATTGTGAGTTGAATGTCAGCATTTGTCGTCACATCAGTCGGGATAAGTTGCAGTAGGCCGACGAGTTTGGGGCATATACATGTACATGTATGTATGTATGTAGGACTTTGACCAAGGGTTAAGCAGAATCACTGTGGAAACTCGTCATGGATAAAATCATGCGTGTTAAATCTCGAGAAGCATCAACACATAATGTGTACACCATATTACATTACGCGATTACAAAGTATGACACTTTCGGAATTGGGACTTGCAAGACCAATCCATGAGTGGTTAAAGATGTGATGAGGAACCACAGGGACAGAATGAGGAGTACAGATAATTCCTTCTTTCTTTTTTTTCAAAAGAAAATTAGTAAATTCCCATGTTTAAGACAAATATACATAGTACTTGTCGCCAGGGACATGTTACAAGTTGTCAAGTTCACGCATATCAATCAACTTGTAAAAGCACTGTGAAATATGCCATTTACATGTATGCAGCTGTAAACAATGTAAAGTTAGTTTAATATTCAGAACAAAAATCCTGCTTTTAGTGCCCTGAGATACATGCAGCTGCAATTTCTAAGCAGCAATTTCAAGAATATGAAAAGATAACAAGTATCTAAAATAATTTTTTTTTTTCCACAAAATATCGAGGACCTGGAAAGTTGGTATGTAAACTTGCACCATTCATCATGGTTGTGGAGCACTATTGTAGCCATTTTCATGGCACCCTTTATGTCTGACCGGTGTACAGTTGTTGTCAAGTCCCTCGGTGAATTTGATGTGGCATGTTGCTATCTTTCACTTGATGTCTGTCATTTTCATGATGTGATTTAAAGACTCCAGAATTTGTTAGTCTGTTTGCTTCAAGATTTGGAAAGGAAGTTCGAATGTACTATCTTGTGTTGCATTGAAATGTACATGAAGAGAAATTAAAGATATAAATTATACATTTTACAGTGTACATTTGTAGTTTTTTTTCCCCAAGTGTTCAGATGCAAGAGTCAGCACATAACATGAAAAATCACACAGAACAGACGATCTTGTTATAGCGAGATTCCCCTGTACAAAATATTCAGGCCAACTGATTTTTAAGTGTCAGATTTGAAGTGAAAGTAACTTTGCATTTGCACTTCCATAAGCTCTGGTGCACACACACACATACACACACACATACACACACACTGCAATGGGAGTTACTTGTCAAAAAAATACACTGATAAAGTGTGTCACAATAAAAAAACGAGTCCTGGAGTTTGTGTGTACGTAGACATAATTACAATTTTAATCATAGATCAGAATCGAAAAAGAGAAGGTTTGGGTAGAAATAGTCTGCCACTGAACAGGATCCTGTATTCTGACACATGCATAGATGAACAAAATAACAGAACTGTTCAGGATTAGACAGTATGTCATACAGAGAGAGCATACCTGTACATTCTTCATCTAAATCTACCAGAACATTATTACATCTACAAGGTAAAATGAAACATAAAGCACAATATAATTTACAGCAGTGTCCCTTTCAGATGAAGAAAAACAAGAATGAACACAAGATTGAAAGTTTGTTTCACTTGATTTTCCAATAAGTAAACATTGGCAAACAAACGACTTGCTATGGCAGAAACTTATTGAGGATATCACATTATTGTTATGAAGGGACATGCAGAAGTCGAGTCTTGGTTTAGAAAGAAATGACACGCCTATCGTACAAAAACACTCATTTACCTATAACGATGCGCAAATACCTCTGCGCTGTTGCACAGAGTACAACTGTAGGTTACAAAGCGATACATCCGTCAGTCTTGCGTGGTTCAACTGGAAATTCAGCATGTATTGCCCCACTTGTGATAAAAGCAGTGTCTCCATACTGTCTACAAACTCTTCAAAGCTCTTGCCTCATCTTTGCAAATGTATATACATGTACACCCATCGTCTTCCTTCCTACAACAGAACTGCACAGCCATTTACTCTCTCATGCTTGTGACAATCCCATAAGTTTTTACCCCTATATTTGCAGAAAAAAAAAATAATGAGAGAGGAGAGAGAATGCACACACACACGCCACAGAGAGGAGATTAAACTGATGAGACTGAACATCCCACCTCCGAATGAAGCGAGCCACTTTCGTGTGCCTGAGATGAGTGACGGAACACGACATGATAAGTCTTATGCTCTCATGTCGGACTGACGAGCCGCCCTTTCAACAGAGAAAATGGTCCTTGACGTAATAACTGAACTTCATGCTTCGGCCTACAGGATGTCACATATATTGATGGGAATCTCATGTTTCAACGGCTCAACAGAAATTAGGTAACACCCCCCCCCCCCCAACCCGTGACCAAAAAAAGAAGAAAAAAAAAATGTTTTGACCAAAATATCAGCCTTGGGTAACTGCAATTTTTATACGGTGTAATTCCTCAGTTGTGAGATTTTAATTATAGCAACAATAACCACCCACCACATGTGTTAGCTGTCTGCTATTTGGAAATGCTCTCTTCAGTAGGAAACAAACGGCTCATAAATTACGCAATATCTTCACTAAACTACCACACAATCTGAGGCCTCCCAACCCTTCCTTTAAATTAATACTCTCATATACCTGTGCAACATTTTCTTTTCAAAACATGCTCGATAACAATGGGTTTATATAAAAGAATAATTAGTTAATTGCTACAAGTACACACGGTCAATCGAACCTGTGAGGTGCAATATAAATGATGGAGCTGTAACTGTTACAGAGAACAAATACATGGTTGTTCTCTACCTTATTAATGTGACTGTCTTCATAAAGGCACAATGCCAAACTAATTGATCTTTACACAAGGAGGAAGAAATTTAAAACAAAACAAAACAAAAACAAAAACGACCCTCCCTGTACTAACAGTTAAATACGTCTGGCAAAGATTACGACATACAAGAGAAGCTAGCTGAAAATGGTAATGTCTGAGATACGGGTACTTCGGGTCATTTCCTTGCTAGGTACTGCAATTTTAAGATGAGGCTAATAATCTGGATGTTTCCAAGTGATAGTGTGCTGTTGGTTGACATCTGCCCCTAACTATTCAGTAGCACTGAACCAGGTTTGTCAGACAAAGTTTGGACTTTCTGCGACACATAACCACTGCTCAACGTGTGCTTAATACATAACATAAATAATTCATGGCAGAGTGTGACATTTCCTTGAATAGTCAACACGTATGTGAATACTGACCAGAAGAAATCTTTTCCAGAATTTATGGAGCAGTTTCATGCCTACAATTCCACACTAGGAACTGCTATCAACTAAAGAACAATGTGCATTTCAATGGCTGATGTGATGTACAGATGGTTCTTCTTAAAATCCTGTAAAACATTTGCAGATGAGGGCTGCCACAGTGATTACAAAGATTAAAGCATTTCCCATCCATAACGCTTACATTTATATCATTCAAAATAGCAAAATTACCTGGAGTAGACACATGTTTGACATGGTCATCTCGTACAATATAACCCAGAAGAAAAGTTATATTGGTGTAAGAATCTGAAATCAAGGTTTGGAACTAGAACAAAGTTCCAATATGAATGAGGAGGAGATTTCTCCAATGTCACTGACACTTCAAACACATGTCTACAAATGTATTTCTTATTTTATTTTCTTGTATATTCACACATGAACATTCTCTGAGACTGCAAGCTACAATATTCTTGTATCAACATCCTGCACATTGTATCAGGTGTTTTCACTCCTGGAAATAATCCAATTCCTGGTACCATACCCCTACCCCCCCCCCCCCCCAAAAAAAAACCTTTTTAAAACTGCCCCTCCCAAGGAGCATAAGTATAGCAGATGCTGCTGTAGCCCCCCCCCCCCCCCCCCCCCCCCCCCCAGCACACTATCACTGCTTTTGGTCTAAAATAAGGAGGCCAACTGAAATAGTGTGACAAAATAAAATCTGCTTAGTAGTACATGGTTACTAGCCGCTTGATGTCTCTCCAACGATGCTGACAGGCCTGTCCTAACTCATTGCATAAGTTCTGGTCCATTGTCTTGCTGTAGGGGAGAACAAAAAAGAAAAAGAAAAAGAAAAAAGAAAGGACAGACAGATAAATATAAAGTCATAGCTGGAAATGACATACATGGCAACTGTACAGTGAACTCTGACCCTGACCATTGACTTTTCACCATCATTATATCATGGAAAATGTTGCTTTTTCAACTCTACCCTTCCTAACAAATAGCATCATTCCTATTATTTGAAGTTACGGCTGGAAATCAGTTTTGGGACAACGTTCAATGACCTCTGAATGATGTACATGTAAGACCACAAGGACTGTTCCCCAAAATGTAATCGGCACATCTGCACCTAAGACAGGAAACCTCGACCACGCATCAAGAATGTCCAGAAAACACTTGGATTTCTTAAGCATGACAGCATGATCTGGGATGAATGGATGGATATGGCAAAGACATAATGCCTCTGGCAACCACAGAAGAGGAGGCATAAACACACGATTGATGTACATACAAGTGTCCGTGGGATGTATGTCAAAAATTCATGAAAACTGACTCAGTTACACATTTCAGTTTGGTTTGATGTAATCTAACTCTTGACTAAGTCTTTAAATCAGAACACAGTCCGTTACTGAGATACGACGCCCCCTCCCAGTGGGAATTGTTATAATTTTGTACGTGGCGATATGTTTGCCCCTTCTCAACACATGTCCATGATGAACTTGGCAAAACAATGTACACTCTTGTATCTACATACAATACGTTGTTTTGCCACATGTTTATGCAGTAATAGGCTGCGTGCCGCGCACGGACCACAGAACCGCGAGCAGAATGACATTGTCTTATATATATGAGCACCACTGCTTGAGACTTACATTGTTTTGCAATAGCAATAGCTTGATACGGTAAAAAAAACAATGTATGTTTTGATTTATGCAAATTATTCTTAAAAATAAGGGGTCTAGTGAAGTCAATTTGCATTCAATATATTGATATTGTTGGTCCTTTCAGGGTAAGATAGGAAGTATCACACAAAAACAGAAAAAGAGAAGTATGCTTTCAAAACTTTAAACTCAATTTACTGGAAATGAGGTTGCATGTAGATACATTGTTTTGCCATCTCATGGCCGTGTATTGGTTTGAAGAACATTCTTTTTATGCCATTGGAAGATTGTCCCACAGCAAGAGATCGAAGTCATGTATTCTGGTGGAAAGGAAAGGTAATGTGTCACATCCACTCTGCACTACAAAGTTACTGAAATACCCCCACCAATTCATGAAACAATTTATTCAGTTTTCTTTACCCAGGGTAGCCCCATCAGTGGTTTAAACACTGTTATCCTAGGGGGCCCTGCAACAGAATGACAAAATATAACAGTTCAACAAACACAAAATAACAAATCAAGAACATTCCTTTTTACATCATAACATCAACACAATATCAATACTCTATATAAATGAAGAAATGCAAAGTTAATGTGGTGGGATTGGAAACCCAAGAGCTGAACTTGTGACACCAAATACTTGCCTGTCTCTAAAGCTTGTGCCTCGTTCTCTTTCCATTTCTCGGCGACATCATTTGCTAGGGGGTCATCAGGGTTGGGTGCACTCAAGAGGGCTTGAATGGATAGCAGCACTGTTCTGATCTGTAGGGCAGGACTCCATTTGTCTACAAAATAAATGACACACACAAAAGAGAAAGCAGACTCTCCATTACAGTCAAATCCACTTTAATATATTGTAGCAAGTGGAAATCTTGAGTTTTATCAAGTACACCTGCACATGTACACCTCTCATGTTACATAAAATTGTAACTTTGTCAGTGGGAGAGTGACATTTACGTCCTTTATGCATAGTGATGTTTTTCATCGCAAAAAACTGTGTAGTGGATTATCCAAATCAGAATAAACCCAGCATTACAACATCACAATATCATTCAACATAATAAATTCACGATTCAGTAGTTAATAAAACTGAGGCTTATGAAATCAGATTGCCCACGCAGTTTGCAAGAAGTCTGTACTCTAAACTGAACAAAGTATAAGGTGATATTGTCTTCAGTTCAAGTTGCAATCTTAACATACTTTGCACTCCTTGGTACAGTTATGTGATGGTGATATCTGACGACAAAAATCAGATTAGATCAACAATAAATCACAGAGTCAGATTCAAGGTAATGAGCCTCATCGGCATAACACCCCGAGATCAGCAGAGGCTGCACAATGGGGCAAACTATCAATCAACAATATCATGATAGGTGACTGGCATTGGTGGCAGATTACCATTCAGAAGATGACAACCTCACCTTTAAGTATATCGAGGCAAATTCGTCCGAGCTTGTCAATGTTTGGGTGATAGATCCTTGTCATGAACCGTACTTTTGGCGCTGCCATTGGATACTCTTCTGGAAGGAAGAGCTCTAATCTGAAGTTTCCACCTTCGAATGGAGACTGGTGAAAAGCATACAAACAAAAAGAAAATATATAAATTTACAACATGAGTATATGTCAACAGAAATGTTTCCGAAAGAGCCTGAAGTACAAAAGGACAAGTATACAATATGAACTCTTGAAAATGTAAGCATGTCTTCATTTTCCTTATCATCCCATTCAGTCGGAATCTTTATCCTTTTAGACGTTAAGATTTGGCTTAAAGATAATTAGGTAGATCAAAAAGTTAGTTACAGATTATTAGTGATAAAATATAAATGTACAAATGTACAAATCACTAGGTGTACACTAAAGCTCTTCAGTTATATCGTGTACATGTATGCTGTGCACAGCACGCAAAGTGATATGAACTTAGCAGTAGGAGTGAAATGGGGGTGAAACTCTGATTGACTGTTTGACACTTAATAGTACATGTATATGCATGTGTTCCAAATCATTTTCTTTAATTCCACCACTATTTTCACCAATTGATGAAAGCCACTAACAACAAATTGTGCCTAGTATGCACTGGTTATCATGATACAGTACAATGCCATCTAGCAGATTACATCACAAATATAATGTTATACACAGTGACATAAAATGCAAATCATCACACAAGCTGTGATGTCATGAATCTGCTGCCAATGGACTTCTGAATGAGTGGAGTTTACAACCTTCCTCCTTTCATACTAGTCTAATATTTTATAAGCTACAATGTACACACTGTAAATAAAGGTCAACAACCAATGCATGGTCATAAGTATGACTGTATGAACTTAACAAGTACTGGACCATTTCTGATGCCCATAGGGGTACATACAAAATTAATTATACTTTGGATGATGTACTATACTTCCAAAGTCCTAATATTGCTATCACAAAATCTGGGAACAAAACCATCATAAAGAATTCCGTGCACAGAATCCTAAGTTCAGCTTAGCAAAACAACCCCAACGTAATGAATACTGTAAAAACCAGAAACATGACCGTTGATGACCTTTTTCATGGCATGAAACTTCTGCAAACTGCCGACCATGATGGTGTACACTATAACATCGGGTTGGCACTCTGTGCGCTGTGCAGATAAGAACTGACACATGCATTTCACTTTCACAAATCACGGCTCCTTGCAAAATGCACCAAAGTTTCATGGGCGCAAAAATTTCTGGTTTTACATTACATCTATAGGTGAAAAATAGAAAAAAAAAAGATGAAGGAAAAAAAATTAAGGACTACAAGCATAAATAACTTTCACATAAAGCCTCTGATCAGCTTCTCAAAAGACACTTTCATAATTGATACCAGAACAGACCCAGGGCCATGTATGCTGTAAATGCATGAACTGGGCTGGTAGCACTTACATCTTTTGGGCCGACAATGTTGACCATGAAGTATCTTGAATTGTTTTCATCTGGAACTGCTTTTATTCCTGCCACAGGCTCTGACATGAGACGCTGGGTCTCCTGCAAAGGAGAGCATCACGAGAGAAAGAAAGGAAAAAACAATGAGTGTTAAGTCTGAATTAAAGTTGATTTTAAGAACATGATCAATACACAACAAGAGCACTCTGGACTGGTTACAAACAAGACATCCTTGCTTGAGGTGAATAGATGGGCTACCTGGCAATGCTATGTGTACCTGGTATAAATGCTGCTGTAATGATTAATGCCACATGGGCAGCCTAGAACAGTGCTTATGACTGTAGATGACTTGAATTCATTGTGGAAGTAAATATTGTAGTTGTTTTTAATCATGCTACTACAGCATCACTAATGTCCCTATAGCTAATGATCATTATCTTTGATGTTTGAATAATCACATTTTAATTGCCGTTGTCACCATATATATTTGATTATCAATGTTATCATGGCACTTATATGTATTCAAGGTCTAGAGATGACAAATGAAATGGCAAAATGCTGAGAGCTACGTGTTTGCACAAGCTACACCCTGAACAGCACTGCTACATTCAACATACATGTAACATACAAATGTAGCTGCTCTAATCGATGACTCCAAGCAGGGAGGTGGGGGACTTCCCACCTCCCTGCTCCAAGCCATGTGAGGAACATGTTTGTGTTCCTCCGTAAATTCATGTGCTTGCAGTTTGCCAGCAGTCAGAGAAATTATCTTTTTATGCTACATATATGCAATACGTCTGTGTACAGTCACATGCCCTGTTGATAAGGCACACTCTATCACCAAAATGAATACCGGTACACTGTACAATATGTTTATAATAATCCATGCGATGAAGATGGCAAAGTACACTTGTACATGTGAAATAAACAAGTATCAAAGAGATACACAAAAAACAAAGAGTGCCTGTTTCCGTACAAATATCACAAAAACATGAAAGAGTCTTCCACAAAATCAAAACATTTTTTCCAAACAATACTTGTGCAGGAAACTCAGAATTATACCTTTTTGATTTGTTGTGTCCATCTCTGATAACAAACAATTTTTAAAAGGACTGCTTTTTCAACTACCATTACCACCCAGTCAATGATTATTTGAAGCTGAATGGGTCAATCTAACTGTGAAGTTTTACTCATTTATTTATTTTTTATTTATTCTGTCTTCTTTATACAGGGTAGTCTCTTCAGTACATAAAACTGCTTTACAAGAGAGCCCTGTATTACATAAAAACATTGAAATACAATTTACAATTCGAAACAAATTTGATACAGTATAATGTTACAATCTATAACAATATATTACATGAAGTACAATACAAAATACGACAAGTTAAAACGGCAATCAAAGTATAAAACTGAGTATGATATAAGTTGAATAAAATGTATAACAATGTAAGATTAAAATACGTCTTACATCTTACATTCAGGATAACAATATACATTTATTATAACCAGTAAAACATCACCCATGATTTAAAAAACAAACAAACAAATACAATCTACATGTATCCATTATCCCCTATCCCCTATCCCCACCCCGCACCCCACCCCCCTTTCCGGATAATACAGTGTAGTAGCTGCGGCAAGATGTTTTTGGGGAGAAAAAAAAAAGAAAGAAAAAAAAAAAAAGGTGAATACGGTCGGCAAGAATTTGTTCAGCTAAAATGATAACAAAAATCAAGCTCTCGTATTTACATAATTTCTTTAAATATGAAAACTACACATAGATTCGTACATAAATAAATAATCACTGTTTGGTTTGGGTAAAACCTCAGATGGGTAAGATATATAGAAATTAAAAATCAAAAATCAAAACTTAAACGTTTACACTGTTTCTTAAAATTTTCAAACGACACAGAAGTTTGGACTTGAATAGGTAACATATTAAAATACAATGTGCCTTGATACGAAAATGTTGACCTCATATATTCTGTACGTGGTTTCGGAACAAAAAGAGGATTGTTTGCAGCATATCTTGTATA
Organism: Diadema antillarum; assembly: GCF_040938485.1. Taxonomy (NCBI): domain Eukaryota; kingdom Metazoa; phylum Echinodermata; class Echinoidea; order Diadematoida; family Diadematidae; genus Diadema; species Diadema antillarum. Next base: position 369,180 of record NW_027270998.1, on the reverse strand, counting down.
ATAATATATCGGTCTGTTGGAAATTAGTTTCTTTAAATACATGGGTGTACCGTTATTGATAATTTTAAACATCATTATACAATGATTGAATTTAATCCGTTGTTGCACTGATTGCCAATTAAGCAACCTTAATAAATTATCAGTTGATGTATATCTATCAGCATTTAATATCATTCTAGCATATCTGTTTTGAGCGCGTTGTAATCTTATTATATTATATTTTGTCGTATTCCCCCAGATAATGCTACAGTAATCCAAACGAGGGACAAACATAGTATGATATAAATCAATCAAATTCTTCTGATTCAAATATGTTTTAATTCTACGTATATTTACTGTTACCCATGAAAGTTTACTCACAAGGTTATCAACATGTTTTGTCCATTTCATATGAGAATCAAAAATAACCCTGAGGTATTTCATTTTATCTACAACTTCCAGTCTGAAATTATTACATATGATATCAATGTTACAATTTCTTACTTTTTTAATAGAACCAAATATCATAACCTTTGTTTTGTCAACATTAATATACATTTCATTTCTATCCATCCAATCAACTATCATATCAAACTGAGATTGTAATATAATCTGTAATTCTTCCTTGGTTCTTGCTCTGCAAAAAATTACAGTATCATCAGCATATGATTTGGACATGCAAAAATTTGGCATGTCTTATATTCAAAAGTTTCCTAAAACAAGAAACAGAGAGACTTTAAAGTCTATTGTGTCAAAGTCATGGACTAACAACATACATCACCGAGTATGGTAAAAATTCAAATTGTCTTACATTCTCCAGGTATCGTCATGTGAAGCGGTAACTCACGTTACGGTAACTCACGTTACAGTTTGTCCACATGATCACAAGACGATTTTTTGTCTTAATAATCCAAAGAAAACTTACCAAGACAACTTTTTTTCACAAACAAACTCCATGAATAAAGAATCTAAATTGATTTGAACATTGATCTGACAGTAATTAATCCCATTTTATCCATGAGATTACCAAAAGGCAGGAAACTTTACATTTAGAATACCAACTTGAAGATAAATTTCATTTTTAATTGAGTCGTTTTCCAAGCTTTCATTTGTACTGAGACAAAAATTGTATTCAACAAAATGATATGAAACAGAGTCTATTTCATTAAATTACACTCTTTTCCAGTTAACAAATGCATCAGAAATTGAGGATTTAATCGAGAATTTGATTTGATTGTTTTTTTATTTTACGAGATTTAAATGGATTTCCGGCTATCTAGATAAAAACAAGTCATCCATAAACTATTCCATTTAATACACTGAGTCACAAGACTAGAGACCTGTACATGTAGTCTGTGGAGAGTTTAAAGGTTCAGAAATGAATATTTCAATAAATCTTATAACTTTTAAAAATGCAATTTATATTCTGATTATTTGATAATTGTTTGTATGTTTGATTTGTTTACAAATTCTTATACTCAACTGGTACAGAAATTAGACTTGAATTACAGAAACTGCAGATAAATTTTAGTTATCTGCTACCAGTATTGATCAGTTAAATAAAACATGTTCATAAATGTTTAAGCCTTAAAAAACAATGGCTTTGGTCTATGAAATGTCAAGTAGCCATTATTCAAATTGTACATGTATACATGTATGTAAAAAGTATACTAGTGTTTTCTAGAGTAATCAAGCAGACTGAAGCAGTAAATTCCAATGAAAAACATGAATAGTAAATACTTTGTGATCAGGAGGCTAACTATTAATATCACAAAATGTTGATAGTTTGCTTTAAGGTACGTGACTGTCCAGCTCTTAAAGAAAATGTCTGATAATGAGGTTCACATTCAACAAGTTTTTGGTAATAGATCAGCATGTAAAGTAAATTATAGTAAACATGGAAAAGTTCCATTGTCGGATTTTGCAACAATATAGCTAAAACCTCAGAGTAGAATAGTATAAAACCATCTATATAATGTGTCAAATTCACAATGTTCAGTTCTCAAAAATCTCAGAAAAAACAGCAGGAAGCGAGCTCCAATCTTAAAATTCTGTTCACATGTAAATGTTTCAGCCTCATAAACAATGGCTTTGGTCTATACAGGTAGGTATAAACTATAAAATGTCAAATAGTAATCACTTGAATTACAAAAACAAGAACTTTTCAAGAGTAATCATGCCGTGATTATCCCAATCAGAAGGCTATTAATAGTTATCACAAAATTTTGATAATGTGCTGGAACAAGGTCCATGCAGCTTTAGAGGAAATGTCTTATAACAACTTTCGTAACAGATCAGTATACATGCACTGTAATATTAAATAGTGAATATGGAACCTGTTGAAGCACATGTGATGAACATGTGTAATTAATACATTGTACATGTACATGTAGACCAGTTGGTTTGGTGATAGAGAGAGACCAAGAGAATAACGATCTACTGAAATAGAATCTTAATACAAAAGTTTAGTAATCATGTACTCATTAGTTACTTACAATCACAACCTTCATATCATTTCTTGGTATTAAAGAAAAATCATGTCGGTAACTCACGTTACATTGTGGTAACTCACGTTACACGGTAACTCACGTTACAATTTTAAGACCTCTGTTATGAGAATTCGAAGCAAAGACTATAAGTCTCATCATATTTCTTGGATGTGTGCTGCATAGTTATTTGATAATCCAAAATACCATGTCTCAGTTGGGCATAGTAAAATTGCTAGTTTAAAAAGTTCATGTTTCGGTAACTCACGTTACAGCAGCTTCTCGAGCTATGTAAGAGCACGCTGATGTCCGAAGTACATATCTTATATCGAGGTCTCCACTTTATTTACTGCTAGATTAATATATTTTCGATTTGTAAAACCAAACAAAGTTTGATTTGAGCCTCAAATATAAAAAATAATCTCAAAGAGCAACAAAAATGCATTTTTAGGGATTTTTAGGTAAAAAAATGCTTTCTGGTTTCAAAAGGTATAAAAATGCACAAAAGGGAACTTTTCTTAAAGGTAAAGTTGGTTTCACACACTTCAAACTATGGCTAACAAAGTAAGATTATCAGCTGTCCTGAAATATGCGGGTAAAATTTTGGTGGTCATGTCGCACAACTCACGGAAATGCCCATATAATGAGAGTTTAGTCAATGGCATATACTTCATTTCACAGATATCATTAACATACATACTGAAAATCAATGGCCCAAGGGTGGAACCTTGGGCGATTCCTGTTTTCACCAAAAGAGAGTCACTCAAAATACCTTCGACTGAAACACATTGAGATCTGTCTGTAATATATGACTCGAACCATCTATACTCTGTACCCTTTATACCATATAACCACATTTTCTTTAACAGTTTATCATGAGGTATGACATCAAAAGCTTTCTGAAGATCTAAAAATACACCACCTGTTATAAATCCAGAATTCATATTTTGTAAAATATGTTCAGTTATATCAAGAATACAAGAATTTGTCGAATGTAATGGTCGAAACCCGGATTGATTATTGGCAAGTAAAGAATGTTCGTTCAAATATCCATACAACTGTTTATAAATTCCTTTTTCTAAAATCTTACTTACTATTGACAATACAGATATAGGTCTATAATTCAAAGGGTATGTTTTATCACCGCTTTTATATATTGGAATTATTTTGGCAGATTTAAAATCTTTTGGTATACTTCCCGTTTTAAGGGAACAATTAAATATATAAGTCAATGGTTTTACAACACTTTCCGCAGCTACTTTAAGTAATAATGGGTGCACTCCATCAAGACCATATGTTTTACATACATCAATACTCTTCAATTCTTTTATTACAAATTCTTCTGTGATATCCGTAAAAGATAATATGCTGTCAGTTACAGGTACATCTTGGAGACAGCTGTCCTCATCATATTGATTTCGGTTTCGTGTGGTTGACCTATTTATTCTATCCAATACAGTATTGAATATCTGATTAAAAACATTACCGATTTCATATTTGCTTTCTACAACTTTTCCTTCATATTCTAACTTATATTCTGTTTCACATTTAGTTTTCGACAAAAGATCATTAATGACCTTCCATTTCTGTTTTAAATCCTTATTCATAACACTCTGAAATTTATTACAATAATATTCTCGTTTCAACTTCTTATTCATATTATTTATCTTATTGCGGATGCGTTTATATTCTATCCAAAAATGCTGCATAGATCGTGTATCAGAAATAGACTTACAATAATCAAATTTTGATTTGTAATAATCTCTATCTCTTGAAAGTATCAGATATTCATTCGTTATCCATGGTGCGGGACTACGCTTCTTTCTTATGCTGACGTAGGGGGCGTGTTTATCGCACAGTTCAACAAACTTTGCTTTGAACTCCAGCCACATAGCATCGATATTATCATCTTTGCCTGATAAAACACACTCCCAGTTTACAGAAGATAAATCACATATGAACTTTTCAGAGTCAAAATTGCGAAAAGATCTCATGTTCGAAATTTTAGGATGAAATTTAACATGTTTTTCAGAAAGGATTGCATATATCAAGGAGTGGTCACTTATACCCACTGATTGAACACCAGCTGTCATTAAAGGGGACCTCCGGATGATTTTCACACTTTTACATTTCAACAACTATAAATTAGTCAAACTGAGTACAGAGTTTCAGAATTCATAGTGATTGGGATAAGGAATGAGAATGTTTTCAAAATTTATAACAAATTGCAATGAACAAGGATAATGACATGACAGCCTCACCATAAGAATGCATGAGTTGGGGCTCAAGGAAGCAGAACAAAAGAAGAAGGCATGCATAGATTTTTCACAGGTGAACTTGTAGAGCAAGTGGTATTGTAATGGAATTACACTGCTACATTTCTGAAATATATGAAGCTCTGATGTCATCAACACTGTTCAGTGTAATTTGTTTAAGATTTTCAATTTATCGGTTTCTCTGCTCAAGGACCACAATAAATTCCACGAATCTATACATGGAGCTGTTGATTTATGTACTACATGATGTGAAATTATGAAAATCATCCGGAATGCCCCTTTAAAAGCTGCTTTCACTGTGTGTATATAGGTTCAGTAAAATGTAAAATGAAACAAAGGAAATAATCATGATATCCTCAGAGATTGTTCAGTCCATGCATACAGCTGTATTATATTACCAGGAACTACAAGTGTAGTGCCAGTCATGTACATAGCCAATGCTTGCTTTATCCATGATACTGATAGCAAGATAACAATGCGAGGGTGATCAGTATTACCGTACATTGTATACAGCACATGTAGCCCACATTTTGTCCCTGTGGGAGCGCTCAGCATCTCCCATTATATGCATGATATGTTCTTTACATTTCAAATGAATGAAATTTTGCAGGGGCTTTTGATGGCATGCAGCTGTCAGCTTGAAGTTAGTGCATGTAACAAAGAAAGAAAGTATACTTGTTGTTACTGTGGTCAGCAGATTTTGAGAAAAAAACTGAGGAATACATATATAGCATGACCAGGTGAGCCGTAGCATGAAGTGAAAAAGCTTAATTACATTACAAGTACAATACACTGTACTAGCGGAACCATTGTACTTTACATTATACAGGACACAGACTCTACAGGGGACATGATGCACAATATTTGGCCATACCCCTAAAAACATGTCAAACATGTCAACACAGATTATCATTGGTGTTATAACATGTAGCCTTCAAGTATTCAAAAGAAGAAAAGAATGAACCAACACTCACTACAGTACAGACACTCCCATTACAACAAAGTCCTCAGGTCCAGCATGCTTATTTGGTGTGGTTTTTTTTCATAAAAATTGATTTTCGTTATAACCAAACAGTATAGCATATCAAGTTACAGAAAACAATTTGGGGACTTGAATATTCATTTTGTTGTAAGAATTTCCTTGTAACCGTGTTCCTTATGATGGGAGTGCACTCTATCACAAAATGCCTATAACCCAAGGTTCACTGTAAGTATCATAACCACTTGGCTCAACACGAATTCAGTACTATCGATCAACTGACATGCATGTGCTCGCCATCACAGAGTGATGCACCAAGTCAATCACTTTTCCTGCCATCAGACTTTTAACAAAACTCTGGAATGAAGCAATGAGAGTACCAGTACAGCTTGTACCTGCACTTCCTTCGGCAAATCGTTCAGTGATTTAAAAAAACACCAAACACCAAAAAACAAAACTGTTGTACCTACATGTACCCAACAGCTGAGAATATAATTGCCCTCTTGCTCACTCTCTGTTTGCTGACAGGTCTGCTAACATTAGTGATCATACAGTGTATCTAGAACCTACATACCAGCCGTACAGCCAGTGATTGTCAAGAAATGATTCTGAGGAAGAGGAAGGAACTACTGAAATTTGAATCAGATGATCTTATCTTCCATCCTGTTTATCCCTATCGGTTTCATCTTCATAGGTAGATGGGACATAACAAATCAATGTATGGTGTACATCCCCTGACTAATTACATCTTGGATAGTATTGTACTGGATAATGCAGTAAATACACAGCTGACATTGCAAGGTGCCACAAGTCCATTTGCCTACTTTTTTTTCTTCAGTCCCAAATCTGTAACTCTAGGGGTTGTTTTGTGTGAGAGAAACAGAATCACCAACAATGTACTCAGCACCTAGAAGTCATGCTTGAGCATCTCCGATGTTAGAGAATGTCAAAATAAAAAAAAAGGAAACCGTCAGTACACTTCCCTGTTGATATGAATCCATAATGAAGAACCTTCTTCTATATACACTCACCTATAGATTCGAGAGTTGTAATGTTGGCAAAAGCTAAGTATGCAAAGGAGGAATCACATATGCTAAGGTATTATGACCTGATTTAGAATGATGCTAACCAATAAGAGAACTGAAAGGCAATGACATCAAAACCTCATCTCCTTTGTATGATTGTGAGGGTCATGACCGATGGCATTACTTTATGAAAACGTGAAACCAAGAATTCCCTTGGTTGTTTTTTGTTTTTGTTATAAGTTAAACAAAACTTTCACTGATACACCTTTACCAACGTTAATTTGTAGTAGAGAAATTTTTGCCCTTCAATGCTTAGGTTTGGTTTTCCATGACAAAAACAGTAAACTGTATGTCAGGTTTTGAGATTTAATCAAACATCTGTGTTCAGGGGAATAGGATTGATTGATTGATTGTTTGATTATTCATTTATTCATTCATTCTACGGAACTATGTGGCTAATTAATACTGTTCTTTATATTAGCAGATATCATTAAATACAGGCCTGGTACATGTACCAGTAATTTAGGAATCTGCTAAAGTGGTCCTAATTCACAAATTCACAAGAGAGGTCCAAAATGTGATTCAAATGGATTATTGACCCTTGAGTCTTACCAGTGCTGTATGCAAAATAATGGGAATGCTTGTACGGGATTCTTTAATGACTCATCTTGAAAACAATGATCTTCTAACCCCTCGTCAACATAGGTCAAGAAAAGAGAGATCCTGTCCTACCCAAATGCTCGAAGAAACAAATGACTGGAGTGCATTTATCGACATATCCTTCTCTAGCCTGGATAAAAGAGGCTTATGGTACAATTACATAAATCTATCATCCGTCCATCCCTGGAACAGTGCGGTAGTGTTTGGCTCCTCTAAATATTCGAAGACATGGTCAAACTGGAGAAGGAAGAGCAACAAAGCTGTTACCTCATCTGAGAGACCCGAGTTACACAGAATGACTAAGGAAGTTGCGCCTCTAAAAAAAAAAAAGATCTTTTAGGAGACACAGAGCAGGCATGATTGAGACATTCAAGATCTTAAATGGCCTAGATGATTTGCATAGCCCAGATTTCTTTCAGTAACATACCTATTCCAGGATGAGAGGACACATTACTTAAGCTCAGAAAACTTCACACAAACCCAAAACTACAACAAAGGAATTTCTCTTATCATGTAGCCAACAGCCTAACACTGGAAGTCATCAATGGCAACAGCATTAATTCCTTCAAATCAAATTTAGAGAAGGCATGGAAACATAAATTCAACCGTCAGTTGTAAATTCCAGTTTCACAGAGGACAATATGAAGACATGCGCAGAGAACTTGAGGAAATCAGTTGTGAAGCCGATCTGCAAAACATAAGTGTAGAGGAGGTGTGGACGTTTTTGCAGATACTACATGTAACTTGAGTGAGAAAATGGACAGGCACACCCCAAACACAATACCAAAGCGAAAGAAAAAAACAAAACAAAGATGGAAGACTCAACAGGTACTCAAGAAAAAATGCCAAAAACAGAGCCTCAAAAACTGAGCAAAGACCAAAACATCCAGTTGACGACATGAGAGCAAAAAGGTTGGCTGAAGAACTGCGAACCCTCATAAACAAAGATGAAAGCAATATGAGAGAGACCTACATTGAAGTTCATGACATAAAAACAAACCCCAAAGCATTCTGGAACCACTTTAAATGATCGACAACAAAACTATGCAGGAGGGAATAATACCCAGTGATTGGAAAGACCGCTATGTAAGTCGTGACAGTACACAGAAAAAGAAGGAAGATGGATGTCAGAAATTACCGACCTACAAACTGTATCAGCCTACAGTAACATCAACATGCCAAGTTCTAGAGTCCATAATAACAGACAAGACAGTGAACCACCTGTTAAAGGAAAACAACTTGCTGAGTGATGAGCAGAATGGATTTGTCCTAGGATGCTCTTGCATTACTGAGCTTCTGACTGTTATGGAGACATGGACTACAATACTGCAAGAAAGCTTTCCTGTTGATGTTGTATACAATACCTGTCTGGACTTCATGAAAGCATTTGATACTATAGCATCCCACACCAGCACCTTCTCTCCAAGATGGAAGCTCATGGAACATCTGGTCCAACAAAGGTATGGCTAACCGATTTCTTAAAGAAAAGGCGGCAGAGGGTTATAGTTAACTCATATTTGTCTGAATAGACCAGAGTTAGGAGTGGAGTTCCGCAAGGGAGTGTCCTTGGACCAACTTTGCATGTCCCGATTATCAATGACTTGCCAGATAGGTTGCATGCAACAGTCAAGGGGCAATTCCGCAGTTAGAGGGACATGACCATAAAATTTCAATTTGGTTTTTTCCTTGATTTTTGTGTTTGACTTCAGAAAGAACACATTGATAAGTGAGGAAAAACTATTTTTCAGGGTATCTTGATAGTTTTAGGTATTGAATTCACCAATTTTGAACAAGTAATCTTTCAGATTGAATTTCATCAGCAAAATCTCCATAATGGCAAAGAAGATAGCTAGTCAAGTTAAATGCTATTTTCTAGCCACAAATATTGAATTCATAGAGGCAATGCTGTGCTTTCATGTATAGATTAAGTAAAATCAACTTACATGTCTTCGAAATGCAAACATGTGTGCATTTCGCAACCATCGGACAGTCATGTAACGTTACTAACCAAAAAGTGAAATTATTTACCTCCAGAGAGTATAAATTGTCTATGAATGATAATATTTCAATTTTTCCTGCTGTGTCCAATGACTAACTGAAATATAAAAATAAGTATTACTAATCATTATAGAAGTTAGAAATAACAGCAGTCAAAATGTGTAACGTTACTAACCACGTAACGTTACTAACCACAGCCTGTGTGTATTGTAACGTTACTAACCATGAAATAAGTGAATAAGACTCCAATGGACAGGTCCTGGTCTGGCAAAATTTTGCCTGATGATAGAGCCAGATGTCAACTACAAGATTACGTGGTCATACAGTAAAAAGATAATGGCTTTTTTTTTTTAGTAAATTAATTATGCAAATTTACACATGAAATCATATTTTCACCTATAACACCATAAAATAGACTGAAGGATTGCTAAATTTTTGTGTAAGAGTTCCTCAAGACACATCAAACAATTTTCTTGCAAAAAAAAATAGCAAAATCAAAATCAGTTTCTTTTGTTTTTTATTGTTTTGTTAATTTCTCATGTATTTTAATGTTTTTTAACCTTTTGTTTTCTATTGGTTTTTTTTTGCCAAAATTTGTTCCAGGCACTTTTTCAAGCTTATCTACATTACAATTGATTAATTTCACTGGTCAAAGGTTGAAACAATCTAATTAATATCAAATTAATGAAAAAACACAATTTGCATTGGATTTGCACACGATATCATGAATTTGAGCTGTTTTCAGGTCGACATGCATTTATGCAAAACATTACATAACTGCAGAACGGTGTACCCGGACGTCGCAAATTTGGTCTCAAAATATGCGGGAGACTTCAATGAAAACAGTCATGAGACGATGCGGCAAAATCTTTGCGCATTGCGGAATCGTGGCGGGAAATGTTAGGGGGGGGGGGTCTACAGTATTCGCATCACTACAGAAGGCTCACAAGGTGCACATTGAGCGATTTTTTAATGTTTTTTTAACCACTTTCCATGTGAAGGGGCAATTGATGGAAATGTGGGCCAGCAGAGCATTTTGTGTGGAAAGTAGTGTTGAAAACAATTGAGGCCATCACTTCAAATTTTCTGTCCCAATTTGAAATTATTATACAATGGTTTGTCACGGTTAATTACGCTTCAGGTACAGCGAACAGACTTTTGTTTTCAGAACAATGCAGAGATTAGACATTCAAACTGGTCTAAAAGAAAAAAACACATGTCCCTAGACTTGAATAAACATGAATTCAACTAATACACTGTATTATTTGAGTTAATGTCATATGACTTAAACTACTTTCACAATAATATAAAACATTGCATTATGCCGGATTCCTATAGTGCAATGACTACGCACACCACAATTGGCCATACACTGTACATACTGGTAACATTAGTTTTGCTCTTTGATTTCTTTCCCCTTTATTAAAGGTACTCTTGATAAGGAACACATTAACTGTTTTGCTCAATAAAACAGGCTGCTTTTGTGAATTACTGTGAGTCATGATGGACAGTGATTGGCAAAGTTATGAAACTGTGGATATCACTTGACCTAGTCTTTAAAAGTGGTACTTTCTTTAGTTTGTAATTTATGCAAACTTTTTTCTAGTCTTCTTTAACATAATGTACAAGTACAATGGTACTATACTGCATGAGTTTGATGATTGAAATAAGAGTGTCATGTCTTATCTGATGTTTCTTAGCTTTAACTTTGCATTCTCATGGGGAAACATGTAATGATTTGAGTTAACACATAATTCTGTAATCACTGGACAAACCGTAACGTTACTAACCGTAACATTACTAACCATGATTTTTGTACTTAATTTTCAAACAAAGTTATAATGAGAAAGGATATTTGGGGTAGATATTGCCCTTAAAGCTAGAAATGAAAAATAAGTGTTGATATATTTCAAGCTATACCAGTTTTAGCAAACTTTTTGTTCAAAGATGCTCATCAATTTTTTATGTCCTTTTTTTGTAACGTTACTAACCGGCATTAAAAGCAGATCTTTCTTCTAAAATAATTCATGAAATGATTTCATTCTTTGCTCTGTTCTAGGTCTACACTAGAATGATCTCTGGTGACATTAATGAGACTTCACATCCACAGATAGAGAAATGAGTCTAATCTAAATCATGAGAATGTCCCTAAAATGTAACGTTACTAACCGTGGAATTGCCCCAAGATATATGCTGATGACACTAAACTGTATGGGAAAATTGCCACAAAGGATGACCAGATAACTCTCTAACAGGACCTTGATGCTCTGATGGACTGGAGTGAAAAATGGCAGATGCACTTTAACACGCAAAAATGCTCAGTCCTTCATATTGGCCAACATAACCCCAAATAAAGTCAACCCCTTGGGAATGACATCCTACATCAATTGTAGTTTTCATCACACAGGAAAAGGATCTTGTCATCTTAGTAGATGGGGAGCTAAAATTCCATAGTCATGGTTCTCATGCTGTAAAAAAGGCCAGTGGAGTGCTGTCATGCATCAGGAATAGCTTTGTTTGCAGAGACAGGTCCACAAACACAAAGCTGTACAAAGGACTGGTCAGGCCCATATTAGATTACAGAGACTCCATGGTACATACCCTCGTTTCATAGTGGATAAAAAAAAAAATAAAAGCCATAGAAAGAGTCCAGAAGAGATCTACTAAAATGATCTCTGACATCACGACATTACCACACACAGAAAGACAGCAGACGCTCAACCTTCCTTTTGAGCTTCCCTTGAATACAGAAGAAGAGGAGTATCCAGGTTTATAAGATCATCCATGGCCTGGACAGAATACTAAGTATAATAGGTGTCCAACACATTTGCTGCATTGCGCGTACAGGACGAACATTCCACATATGAGACTATGCGCAGTGGTTTTGCTTTCTTCTTGGGGATGTGAAGATGTCTAAATATTACTGAAAAACCGGTTAATAAACAAGATGAAAAGCAAAAGTTAAAAACGATGATACCGAAGATTATAAATGGCACATATACAATGTAGGAAAAGCATTACATGCATTTCACACGTAATGTCAATGGAGGGTGGGGCAGGTGGTTTCAAAACTTCGGCGCAACTGACTGCGTCAAAATGACCACCCCATGCATTTGAAGCAGTTATCTTGTAGTTGGAGCGTACAAATGTACAACAGCAAATCACATTTTTAATGCACGCTTGTGAATTCAGAGTATTTTCTTGACATGTGAGTAAAATTTCGGGCAAATGGTGCGATATCTGAATTTTCTATCAATTGATAAAAAAAACATTTGGCCAGGTGTCGATGTGTTGGTTTGTTGGACACCAAAGCATACATGTAATTTATGCCTTCTTTGATGCTACATCCAAGTACATGATACATTGTATACAGTCAAACCTGTCTATAGCGGCCACCCAAGGGAAACGAAAAAAGGGGCCGTTATAGACAGGTGGCCGCTATAGACAGGTTATCCAACTTTGAGTGCATTGCCTACAAGTGTACATGTACACATTTATCAACGTTGTATACATCTATTAGTACCGGGTACATGTTCATGTATATATGTGTATTTATGCAAAAATGTGCTTCATGCATTGAACAATGCCGGTGTTCTTGAAATAATTATTGTTGCACAGTAGCATGTGTACAGTCGTGAAGAAAGCTTGATTCTAAAAGAGCGATGAAAGCAGTGCGAGTGATGGCGATCACTGAAAGTTGCCCATGAATGACTGGTACGGCTACTAAAAGCAGAAAAACACGCTGAATTATCATCTCTTTGGCCGCTATAGACAGGTTAAAAGCTACCGCGGGAAACAAAATTTGTGGCCGCTGGCCGCGTTAGACAGGTGGCCGCTATACACAGGGTCTTTAACAGGGCTTTTCTCTCGGGGGGATTTTTCAGTGACCGCTATAGACAGGTGGCCGTTATATACAGGTGGCCGCTAAGACAGGTTTGACTGTACTTGGGTGACCCGCACCTCGTCATAGTTAATGTTTGCCCATAATTGAATCACATTTCGCCACTGAAATTCTTTGAAATCCAACTCACATGCAGGAAAAATGCTGAAAATTCCAATGGAATCACAAGTTCACTGATCGATATTGAAAATTTGCAGCTATCGTCGTCAAAGGCGAACGATGCGAAAAAGTTGCGCGCTAAGGAAGGGGCCCGCAACTCGTCACCCGCTCTCCCATAGACTTAGCACGTAAAAGACGTGTGCGGGTGACTGTGATGTTCCCATAGACATACACGTAAAAGATGCGTGCGGGTGACATAACACGTATTCCTATAGCCCTATTAAAATTTCAGATTTTCGCGAAAAACTGTTCGGTTTTCATCACAATTTGCTTGGTTTTGGTAGCCCTGCCAAGTTTCAAGCGTACAGAACACAGTGCCGGGCATACATTTTTGTTCAGTGCGCTCAAAACGATTTTAAGCGGGGTGACGGTATTCGGGCCCCTGACGAGGTGCGGGCACCTGGCTATACTTCCAACACAAGGAGGCATAGTCTGAAGCTCACCAAAATCAGATGCAAGACCAACTTCACCACGCAGAGACAACAAATAAATGGATGAATGGAATCCTCTGCCATACCAGGCCCAGAAAATGTGAATTGTGATCAATGCCCATAGTGAACACTAAATTTCAAGATAAGACTGGACTGAGCATGGGCACAAGACAGCAGAAAGATCCATCTGTCCGGAGGAGTCTAATCTTATTTCTTTGACGTTATCGCTCTCCTCCGGATCCATGTGTCTCCGTGGAACATATCCCTGACGACTAACGTTAGTCGTTACACTTTAAGACCGATCTTTCGGTCAAGACCCAAGCTTATACAAGGGCAAACCAACGTTTGAGCTCCACACACACGTAGTCGTAGACAAAAATGCTGTGAGCACAGACAAGAGCCAGACAAACAGACAGAAAATATCACAAGAAATGAAGGGGATAGAATTTTTAGGTTAGAAATGACAAGTCTAAACCACAAGACTAACATTAGAGCAGGAACTTGAGAGTGAAAGCTTGACTGCCGCCGTGACCATTATTAATTAAACAAAATCAAACTGACAACAACACTCAATAACAGCATTCATCCACAATTATAATATTCTTGGTGGTTGCCGGAGTAAAAATAAAATTAGACGCCATGACTGAGCATCGACTCGAGCATGTACCCTGTAACAAAACAAACGAGCTTAACAAAAACTGACAGAGAAATAAAATGTCATTTATCGAGGGTTTTCTACGTGAAAAAGTACGCGCGGAGCCGGGAGGCAGTCATGATAATCCGCTGCACTGTATAATGCACGCAACAAGCCCAATGAATGTGATACTGTGCTGTATGCTGTGAAAAATGAAAAAGGTGAGACCAAACCAGTCCGCGATTGTTGTGTGTGCTATCTATGCGCCCAATGGGCGAGTACTGACTGCAGTTCTATGGCATGCGATCAGACAGGGTACAAAACGAACGCCAAAATTACCTTCATAATTCTTTTAGGTAGTCCCGCCGACATTTGTACTATATGCAGATCTTTCTCCTATCTCCAGATGTTCACCAAGGTTTTCTTTTCACGACAGACTTCAATCATTTGCAATTTAGTTGGTATAATACAAGGCGGAATGCTCAGCGTGCATCACTCACTTGTAAAACGTTCCTTACGATCATCACGACGACATCTACCAGAAATTTCACGCTATTTTTCGAGAGATCAACGGACGCGCAAGGTCAGAGAAAGCGCGCACTTAGGTCAAAGTTACCTGCATGTAGCGATCGCACATGTTTTTACGGGATACGTATTACGCATAGCACGTACTGTACGTGTGTTTAGTATTCCAAGACCTGCTTCCGCACTCGACGTCGCCAAGTAAAACCATCGATTGAGTTGGAAAGAGAACTACACTGTATTTGGGAAGGACGACTCATCAGTAACCCAAAGATCCTGTAGGTCCATGGTTTTAAAAGGATGGATTTCAAAGTATATTTGAAGAAAATTGGAATTGAAATGCCTGAGATATCCAAAGCAAAGCGATCCTACTAAAATCTAGGATTGCTTTGTTTTACTTTGTGTTTTGGATATCTCAACCATTTCGAAACCGATTTTCATCCTCTTAATTATTGTATGCTCTTAACATTTCATAAAGTGGTTTTATAAGTAGGCCTATATCTCGCAAAACGTAAAGAGCTGAATCCTCACCTCAACCAATACTAAACCATCAGGGATTGTCATGCACCTACCTGTTATTGAACACTTTGTATAAAATGATAGCGGAAGTAACGCTGAAAAGAGGCATGCATTCTTCGCAGTTTCTCTTTGTTTTCATTCATTGATTTACTCATTTCTTTATGGGCCTCTCCTTTCATATCATGTTTACAGTGTATATATATATATATATATATATATATATATATATATATTTCAATTTTCATTTAAGCTCATTTTAGTTTATATCAAGGATAAGAGATGGAGTTCCAATTCGTCTATAATAGGCCTATATTCAAACCGCTGTCGGTTTTCTACGGATGTACAGAAGAATTCCACAGGTGGATCTGTGCCTTTGATGATCGGAGTGACCGTCTTTCTGAGCAAATTGAATTTCCTTTTTTTTTAATGCAATTTTGACACGCAATATCGATTCACATATTATGTATAGGTACCTATATGATATGAAATGGAATGAAATGGACACATTTATAATGATGAATGTATAACACAAAAATCAATCCCATTCCAAAATAATGAGCGAAAGTATAGATATCTGAGCTATCTCTTCATTTTCACTCATTTTGGAGTGACCTCAGGGATCACTCGAAGATTTTGGAGTGATCCCTGACGTCACTCCAAAATGAGTGAAAATGAGCATTTTCACTCAAAATTCACTCCAATTTCACTCGAAATTCACTCTTTTTTGTATTCACTTTTTTTAGAGTGAAAATTTTCACTCGATTTTTTTTTAGAGAGAACAATTGCGTTTTACCGTATATTTCGCGGGTGCTGTGTGAATCCGAATCTGGATGGATTCTAAGATATTCAAGATGGCCGTCAAAAACTTAGATATATTTCTTTTCAGATGATGAGTTTTTTGATGGTTTTAACATAAAATTTTGACGGTGCTGAATCTAAATTCGGATATGGTATCTTTTGTATCCCTGAGGGTTTGTAAGATACCCAAAATGGATGCCAAAAATGAAGCTTTGATATTAGGTATATTTCTCTATTACTGTGCAAAATTCAGAATAACATTGATAAACTTACCCTATTTTGAAGGTGTTGAATCCGTATCTGGTTAACTCTCATATAACACTTTTTTGGGGCAGGATGCCCGCCTAATGACTGACACTCCAATAAGAATTTCCTTATGGTGAATTAATCAAGACAAAAATTACGGTTGTACCCTGTTTCGAGGATACTAAATCCGAATCTGGTTGATGCAACCTTTGAATACTTGAGTTTTTTGAGATATTCAAAATTTTTGATATCTATATTGGCGGCCATTTTCAATCTCTCAAAAACCCAGGGGCCCGTTGCAAAAAAAGTTACAATTAGGGTAATTTTGCCATCCAGTGGTAACTTCCATGGAATTCTTGATTTTGATTGGCTGTTGAGCATTGTTACCATAGTAGCTACCACTGGATGGCAAAGTTACCATAATTGTAACTTTTATGCAACGGGCCCCCAGGATTCAAGACTTGCGTCAACCAGATTCGGATTCAACACTCTCGAAATAGGATGTAAGCCATCAATTTATTTCCAATTCATTCACATTTCATAAGGAAATACCTATTTCAAAATTCAAATTTTGGCTGCCATTTTTGATATCTCAAAAACCTCACGGATGAAAGAGCTGCTTCTTCCAATTCGGATTCAGCACCGCCAAAAATAGGTTAATACCATTTTTTTTTTTCACTGTTGCAAAGGAAATATCGGGATGGGAATTCCAATTTTTGGCGGTCGTATTGAATATCTTAGAATCCTCAAGAAAGCAAAAGTTGCATCATCCAGATTCGGATTCCGCACCCTCGAAATACGGTATAAAACGTCATTTTCCAGTAGGCCCAATGTCCAATTTTACAATATTTGTAAGGAAATGATTAGGAATGTCAGATTTTTGCGGCCGTTTTGGTGGCCATTTTGAGTATCTTCAAACTCTCAAGGATGCAATTATAGAGTTGCATCATCCAGATTCGGATTCAGCACATAGGATATAAAAACATTAAAAAAATAATCGGATGGACGGTAAAACAAGACAGCCTTTGGCACCCAGACTACTCGTTTCATCAGAGGTGTGTTACTGTGTGTGTGTGTGGGGGGGGGGGGGGGAGGGGGGGGGGTAGCAGCTCTGATAAAGATAGGTCCTACTCTTTTTCTTCAATTCTACACATATTATATACGTTCCTACAAGCATTTTCTCAATTAATCTGCCCCTGAGTGCTGGTTCTGGAACTCAAATAAGGCACAAACCTCTTTATTTACATGGATTGAATGTAGAATGTTGGTGAAATTTTGTTGGTACTTGCTTAGAAATACTGCAAGACAGTTCATTACGCTCTTAAGAAATTATGTTTTAGTGTTATTATGTATCTGGATGACTGAATCCATGAGAATAGGTTGATATGATTATCATGCGCTATATGTATCATGATATAATCATTATATCACATAATGTATAAATCATAATTATCAACATTATTGCATAGGCGTTGATATGATCATAATATGAATCACTTTTTTTCGATACTAAAGGCCTCTTGCTGTCAGACATTTTGCAAAAATCTTGTGTGTGTGTAGGTGTGTGTGTGTTTTATTTATTCATTTATTTTTTTTCACCCTAATAGGTAAGCAATCGCGGAGAAGTCACACTGATGTGTTATTTCATGAAAACAAAATCTTAAAGGTAAAGGATTTGTAATTCTACATCTATAGGGCAATTCATGTACAAAGCTTACCAATTATTCTCTCCCATCTGTGTTTGAGTCCATGTTGCCATTAACTAGGACTATAATGTTTGCTAAATCTATATTTTCTTTTACTGGCCCCAAATTTTGGAATTCCCTCGATAATAGTATGAGACAAGTTCTAAGTTTAAACACCGTCACATTCAAATTGAAGAAGTTGTTCATAAATTCCTATATGAAGTAATGAGTTACTTTTAGTTAGCCTTAACTTTAAGTTCTCTTTCTTATTCGTCATACTCATTTTTTCTTTTATATATTTCTTTTCTAATGTTAGCTTGGTGATCTCTCGCATCTTGTGCCTCGAGTGTGCTGGTGATAGGACCTTCATCTCTTCTCCCTTCTCGCCTTTTTCCTGTCCTCATATATCTCTTTCTGTTTTTCCTTTCAAGATGATTTAATCTTTTTCCTCCAATGCGTTTGTTTTTTCTCATCAGGAGAGCTTCCTTGTGTTTGTTTGTCCGTCTGTTTGTTTGTTTGTATAGGTCCGTATGTGTTGTGCACTTTTTATGCCTCCGCCAACGAAGTGGCCGGAGGCATTATGTTTTCGGGTCGTCCGTCCGTCCGTACGTCCGTAAATGTCCGTCCCGTTTTGTTTTTGTCGATATCTCAAGAACCGTGAGGTGGTTTTGCATTAAACTTGGTATGAGGGTATATCCTGGGGGGGGGGGGGGGGGGTGATACTTTGTTTGGATTTTAGGGTCACGGGGTCAAAGGTCACAGGTTATTTTGTGAAAAAAAGGTTGAAATTTCATGTTTTTCTCCATATCTCGCAATATTGTTCAATGTATCTTCATGGAATTTAGTATATATGCATGTACCGATGGGCAGTGATTATCTAGGGAAGTTGGGGGTCATGGGTGAAAGGTCAGGGGGTCAATGGTCAAGGTCAACTCCTCAAAATATCACTACTTTCCTTATATTTATGCAGTGCCTGAAGGATTTTTTTGTAACTTGATGTAATGCATGTATAACCCAATATATATTCTGTGGGAAGTTTCTTGCCAAAAGGTCAAAGGTCAAAAG
Source organism: Diadema antillarum (assembly GCF_040938485.1). NCBI lineage: Eukaryota > Metazoa > Echinodermata > Echinoidea > Diadematoida > Diadematidae > Diadema > Diadema antillarum. Next base: position 349,817 of record NW_027270998.1, on the reverse strand, counting down.
GTCAAAGGTCAAGTGAAAGTGCTAAATTGCACTTCTTCCTCCATATCTCAAAAGTAACTCAAGGTATTATCATGAAACTTACATATTTATGCATGTTCTACCTAACAGTGATTCTCTTTGGAACTGTGAGGTCAAAGGTCAAAGGCCAGGTTTAGATAATACTATTTTACCATTTGATATTGAAATTATACTTTTTCTCAATACCTTGAAAATTACTCAATGCATAAACTTATAAAAGGGTCAAAAGTCAAGTAAAAATCATCAGTTCCCCCAAATACCTGCACTTTGATGTTTTAATCATTCCTCCAATTGAACCTAGTTCTAGGAAAGTGAACATTCAGCACATTAAGTGTGGCAAACCTGTCATTTTAATATTTTGCCAATTGTGTGAAACTGTCATCACACATTGTCAAGACATTGTACTATAGACCTATTAGGAGAACCATGCATTATGGCGGAGGCATACACCAGTCGCCGTAGCGACATTTCTAGTTTATCATGCATATCTAACAACGTGCTTCCTTGATAATTATTATTTAGTTATTTTGTCAATGAGGAGACTGCAAATTACAAGCTTAGTTTTTTTTTTTTCTCAGCATGTCTCCTCCATTTCCTGCAACTTTGATTTTAATTCAATTTCATCTGCTTTTGTGACGCGTAGCAGGACTATTGTTAATTTCACGTATGTTTTTTTTTTGTTACTACATTGTATAGATATTATGTTATTTTAAGTTGCGTATGAAAATGTTTTGCACTGTTGGAAATGATATAAGATGAAATGAAATGAATGAAATAAAATGAAGCACTAGTTGCTTGCATAAACATACTGCTAAGCACTTACCTTTTTTTTTACTGTGTACATCGTATGTATTATTCCTAATGAATTGAAATGTGCTGAATTGAAATGAATTGCTTTTATTTTAACAGACATCATCACTGACGAGAATTAGAGCTGCGCGGTAGGACCCACCAGAAATTTTTACAGTCTCTTTGGGTAACGTAATTACAGTTCTGCGTGCTCTGGACTGTGTTTTGAGTGTAGGTGCAGTGGCGTAACTACGGGGGGGGGGGGGGCACGCCCCCCCCCCCCCAAAAAAAAAAGAAAGAAAATCCGCTGGTAAAAAAAAAAAAAAAAAAAAACCTTACCAAAATATATGGTAATATAAAGGTTAGTAAACTGCTTTTGAAATCGACACGAAAGTGTGATAAAGAAATAAGATATTTTTCTAAGATTTCTGATAATCATAATTAAAGAGACATATAATGTTAAACATTGTTCAAAAAGCCCGGAGCCGACAAAAGATTGTGATTCAGCGTGATTCCTGGTTGGCATTCTGAATATAAGCAGGATTTAAGCAGTGTAGTACTCAGAACATCCAAACGGCAAAAAGAGTCGCTGCAATGTTGCGCAATGTGATGCAGAATGTACACCTTTGTACCTTACGCTTCGTTATACAAAATTATCAAAGCTAGATCATTGATTTTGTAGTGTTGCTTTACATACTAGTCTATATCAAAATGCCTTGCATTGCCAATAATATTTAAGGACTTGACCTGGTCTATTTCCTAACTCTTCCATGTATAAAACACACACACATGCACAAACACAGGGGATGCTCTAAAGTGCAGATTTTGGACATCCTTCCCCCGCTTGATCACTTCGACGCCCCCTCGCTGGTCATACCTCCCCCAATCATAAACCGACACCCTTGACTACCAGTGGTGGATCGGGGGGGGGGGGGGCGCCGGGCGCCCCTCTCCCCTTAATTTCCAAAGCGAAAAAATATAGCTACAAACGGCAGTTTTTGGACTGTAAAATGTAGAAATTTTCAAGCTCGCTCGCTCCGCTCGCTCGCATTAAATCGTTATGCCATTCTCCTGATGTTACTGCCAGTAATTGTCAGCAGTTGCGCCCAGTGCGCCCCTCCCCCCTTAATTTCCAAAGCGAAAAGATATAGCTACAAACAGCAGTTTAGGACTGTAAATGTCAAAATTTTAAAGCTCGCTTGCTTAACTCGCTCGCATTTAATCTTTATGCCATTCTCCTGATTTTGCTACCAGTAATTGCCAGCAATTGCACCCGGTGCGCCCCCCTTAATTTCCAAAGCGAAAAAAATATAGCTACAAACGGCAGTTTGGGGACTGTAAAATGTCAAAATTTTCAAGCTCGCTCGCTTCGCTCGCTCGCATTTAATCGTTATGCCATTTTCCTGATGTTACTGCCAGTAATTTCCAGCAGTTTCGCCCGTTGCACCCCCCCTTAATTTCTACAGCGAAAAAATATAGCTACAAACGGCAGTTTTGGGACTGTAAAATGTCAAAATTTTGAAGCTCGCTCGTATCTAATTGTTATGCAATTATCCTGATGTTGCTGCCAGTAATTTGTCGTTACATACCGTCATTTCCTAATCCATGTAAGGAAAACTTACAATGTTGCTCAATGACTGCGCTGTGGAACATGTATCACATTCCATTGTAACAACATTAAGTTTGCAGACTGACAGCGCGCGCACACACTCATACACACGCACGCACGCACAAGCATACACACCCTCAAAATTACTTTTCCACAAGGTGCCCCCCCCCCCCCCATGTTTTGATTCACGGTACGCCACTGTATAGGTGTGTGTGTAAGCAAAGAGATTTTAATTTGGTGTGTATTATACGTGTGACAATGACAATGACAATGACAATGACAATGACAATGACAATGACAATTAATTTTATTTCTTGAAACGGCCCCTCCCGGGGCTTGGAAGAAATACAATGAGTATAAAACACACAATAAAAAGATTGAAACTTTGGCATTCACAACACATAAATAATATAATATCGGCAAGATTTAACAACAAATAGAGCACACTGTGTCAACTGACACACTTAACAGTTTTGGCACTCCTAAAAAAACTACAACCAGTTACTTAAAAAAAACAATAAAAGAAAAAATGATTCTAGTCAAACTTCGACATAATTATCTTAAAATCTGGACAAATTCTTCAACTTTTTAATACTCCTACTACTAAATAATTGATGGAATTTAATAACGTTAGGACGGCATGAGAGATACATCTTAATAATCATTATAATGCCTACGAGTTTTACTGAAGAAAGGACAAACGAAAAAAAAATATGAAATTCATCCCCTTGAACCTGCAAATTACATAAAGTACATAATTCGGGCGCTTGATCAGGTAAATATCGACAATTAGCAATAGGCAGCTTGTGGTTCCCCACAACGAAATTTACAGTTATTCTATATCCACTACATCCAACTTTAATAAATAATTTTCCAAGCCAATCTCCTGTTTAAAAATTCTATAATGAAAACATGGTTTCTATCAACTTCAGCAATCCAATTTTGCTTATCCATATCGTCCAACCTAAGATTCAAAGATGATTTCACCCATTTTAGATCCAATAGTTATCCTCTAACCAAAAATATGACATACGATGCCACACCCCTGATAATGCAGCTCTATGTACCGGTACCACACTTCTCTAAAACACCTCTGTAGGATCTAATTTTCTTGATCCACTCTGATTCAAACTCGCCACAAATGTAGCTTAGCTGGCTGGCTGGCATGACTGGAAATAATGTGTGCGCGCCCGCATCCGCCCGCGCGCGCCCACCGCAGATACATATGATGCACACATACATACGATTATTGTGTAGCACGTAGTACACGCGTTGAGAAGTTCTAGTCAATTACACCGAAAATGCCGTCTGAAAATCTCGAGGAAGAGGGTCTTACGAAGAACCCAGATTTAAATCTCGCCCAACTTAAGTTCCTTTTGACGCAAGAAAGTCATAAAAATGACAAAAAGGCCAGAGATGAGCTAATGTCGGGGATCACAAGTGGAAGTAAGTCACAAATAAAAAAATGAAATGCTTTGTCACGACTGTTTAATCAGTCCCAGCGCTTAGATTCTGTGCTGGGTTTAGTTTCGATACCTAGGGAACTGTTGAGCTGTGTGCTGGGCTGTGCAATTTTCAAAGCTTCCTAAATAGATAGTAAATTAAGACAAGGAGGCAAAAGGAGATAAAGAATAGCTCTAAATGTGTAATAGGTGTTGTAGAAATCAAACTAGTCAAGAGGTTATGTGGATTTTACACCTCAGCAAAGCTGCATCTGCATGTCTGCATATCAGTCCGGGAAACCCGCTCATGAGGACCTCTCCCCCGTTAGACTAATAAGAGGACTGCCCCCGCCTCATGAGGACCCCGGGATTCCTCATACTTGATACCTTTGATACCTTGATGTAGTAATCCCTTGAAGCAGCTTGTACATGAAGCTATACTGGGATGAACTCGAACTGTGTGTCATGAGGGGGTGTCATTCAGTGTATGTACAGATGTCTCACTATCATACAATAAAATGTGAGTATAGGTGCTCAGTGCGAGTAAAAACAGCGTCGATCCTCTTACACAGTGGCTGATCCAGCAGGAGGCTGCATTGCCCTGAGGATGGGCAAAGCAGCTCCTTGGAATGATGTTGGGTTGGCGGTGCTTACTATGGGTCCCGGCAGGCGATTCCATAGTCTTATGGCTCTTGGGTAGAATGAATACTTGTGGGAGTCAATGGTGGATCTAGGGATTGTGTATTTGAGTTGGTGATCTTGTCTTCCAATGTAGTTAGCTGGGGTGATATCGGGTGGGAGGGGCATGGCAACCAGGTGATGTTGGATTTTGTGAAAAAGTGTGCATTGTGCAAGAAGGCGGCGAGAGTGAAGGCTATCCCATCCGAGTGCTGTTACTAGGGCTGTGGAAGATGATGTTGGGCTGTAATCACATAGGACAAAACGGGCTGCAGACTTTTGTACTTGCTCGAGTGAGTTGATATTAATAAAAGTGAAAGGATTCCACACTGCAGAGGCGTATTCTAGTTGTGGACGGACCAGTGCAGTGTAGGCTCTGGCCTTTACTTCTTTAGTACATGGAGACAGGGTTCTGCGGATGAGTCCCAGGGTTTGGCTTGCCTTGTGCCTGATGGTCTGGCAGTGCTTGTTCCACCGAAGGTCAGCCGTAACCGTCACACCTAGGTACTTGTACTCGTTGACTCTGGGAATTACTTGATTGGAAAGGAGGTACTGATAAATACTGGGAGTGCGTTTGCGGGTTATTGAGAGGATGCCGCATTTCTTCACGTTGAAGTTCATGAGCCAGTTTTGGGACCAGGCCGATAGTAGTTGAAGGTCTTGCTGTAGTAAGTGAAAGTCATCGTCAGTCACAATCTCACGGTAGACAACACAGTCGTCCGCAAACAACCGGATGGAGGATTGGATATCATCTTGTATGTCATTTATGTACAAAAGGAAGAGAGTCGGGCCAATCACAGATCCCTGGGGGACTCCTGATGGTACAGCTCTCCATGAGGATTGTGTACCATCAATTACCACGGCTTGCTTCCTTTCACTGAGAAAGGACATGACCCAGTTGAGAGAGTCTCCTGAGATTCCATAGTACTGGAGTTTCGTACGCAGGCGTTGGTGTGGCACACGATCGAATGCCTTCTGGAAGTCCAAGAAGACTACATCAATCTGGCTGCGTTTTTGTAAGGTAGAGGACCAATCATGTACTGCTGACGAGAGTTGGGTGGTTGTAGAAAGCCCTTGGCGAAAGCCATGTTGAGCATCAGTGAGGATGTCATTTCTTGCTAGATGCTTCGATACATGACTGAGTACAATGTGCTCCATGACTTTACAGCATATACAGGTGAGTGAAATGGGGCGGTAGTTGGAAGGATCGCTCCGGTCACCTGATTTGTAGACTGGGGTAACTAATGCCTCTTTCCACTGGGGTGGGACTAAGCCACAGTTGTAGCTCTGCTGGAAGACAAAGGAGAGAGCAGGGGCAATCTCATGGGCAATGATCTTTAGGAGCTGGGGAGGAATCTGGTCTGGACCACTTGCCTTGGAAGGGTCAAGTTGGAGTAGTTGCTTTGCTACTCCTGTCCTGTGGATATGTAGGTGTCCTATTGATGGGTATGGTGATGGACCTTTCTGTGGAACTTGGTGCAGATTTTCATGAGTGAACGTAGATTGGAAAAAATCATTCAAACTCTCAGCCTTGTCTTTAGCTGTAGCACAAAGCTTAGTTGCTGTGCGTATTGATGAAATGCCTGTAAACTCTGAGCGGCAGCATCTGATGTATGACCAGAACGATTTTGGGTTTGTTGAGAGGCTACCTCCGATGATGTTGTTGACATAGTCCAGGTGTGCTTTATGCACAAGTTTGGCAACTTGGTTCCTGAATTCTCTGTAGGTTTTCCAAGCAGTGGGATTTGACAAGTGTCGGGCTTTCTTGAAGAGCCGATCTCTTTTCCTCATTTGACGTTTAATGTAGACGGAGATCCAGGGTAAGTGCTTTTTGCCCTTGGTCAGCTTGGAAGGGACAAGGTCAGACATGCACCTGTTCAGGAAGTCAGCAATCATGGACCAATTTGATTCCACAGATCTAGATTCCGGATCAGATAGAAGAAAATCCTCAGAGAAAGCTTCAGCAGCTTCTTTAAGTTGTAATGGATCAGCCTTGTTAAACTGGTACACCTTGCGTGAAGGTTTGGGTTTAAATCTAGGATTTGCAGTGATATTGAAGGTCAGGATATGATGGTCAGAAATCCCTGGATGAACTTGTACATCATCAACAAGTGCGGGGTTTGAAGTAGCGATTAGGTCCAGGATGTTCCCTGAAGATGGGCGGGTGATATCTCTGACGAACTGGGACAGAGAATTCAGGAGAAATAAATCCAATAGTTTCTGATGGTAGGTTGCAGTGGCAGGATTGGTTGGAGCCTGGGTTTCCCAGTTTATGTCCGGGTGGTTGAAATCACCAGCAAGAACAATATTGGGATGACCTCGTTGGTTTCTCATCAGAGACATCAGAGAGGCTTCAAGTCCAGCTATGCCTGCTTGACGAGCGCCTGGTGGGCAGTAATAACTGCCAATGAATAGGGGCTTAGCATTAAGCATCTCCAGTTTGCACCACCGGATCTCACAGTCAGCATCAAGGTGAGGACATTCAGTGATGATTATTGAACTCCTAGCTGCGACAAACACGCCACCACCGTGCTGATTGCGATCCTTGCGTAGGACCAAGAAATTTTCAGGGAAGATGGAATAAGAAGAGATGTCAGCATCCAATTTGGATTCGCATCCAAGGATGATGTCGGGCGAGTATTGTGATATTGCTGCTTGGAAGTTTGCTCGTTTTGTGCTCCCTTTGAGGCCATTACAGTTGATTACCATCACCCGGAAGGCTTTTCTTTGATTTTTCGGCGTACGGTGCGATCTTGGAGGTGAAAAGCTTGGCTGGGCAGGAGGTAGATGGCTAGCTGGGCTAGCTGTCGGTGTAGACGTGAGAGGGAAGGCTGCTTGGCTATCCTCGTCATCATCTCGTAGAGGAGAAAAGCTGTTGGAATGGGAAAAGTCAAGTACATGCAGCGATGAGCTGGATCCAACGTTGGTAGAACCACACTGAAAACAGTTCCATGCAAAACTCCTTGACTTATTGAGCAGTTGTTGGTAAGAACGAGATGAAACACCAGCGCAGGATATGTGGCACCAATAAGTACAGGCATCACACTTGATAGCAGGATCATCATCGTGAACTTCCTTGTCACAGATTGCACAGGGAAAATTTGGAACTGGATTATCAAGAGGTCCGGGGTTTGTTTCCACTTGTCCACCAAGGAGGAGTAGCATTGCAAGGTGGCTTGGGGATACCGAGTGGAAGGTCAACAAACGTGCCCTTGAAGAAATAGTGCTCAGTTTGTTGCCCATTGACACGAGGATAGAAGCTTTACATCCAGCACTATTGTGACTGCGGGCTGTGAGAAGGTCACATTTCAGTATGTGAAAAACACAGGCAGTAGCGAGAAAAACAAGTAGAATGTGGTGTGGTTTCTTGCTGACCTCCATGATGTAGATCAATGTAGGACTAACAGAAATAGTTCAGCTTAAACTCGGAGAGTACAGGTGTAGGCAGGTAGTCAATAATACCCATACGTTACATGTAAAAGCAATTCTTTTGTAGATGAGGTGATGAGTCAAAACAATGCACAGCTGCACAGTACTGTATGTAGCTGATTGGTCGGATGACTCTGATGTCAGTTGGAAAAAACTGCAGTAAACAGGTAATTTTCACTAAAAAGTGCAGTTGCACTTGATATAATAATACAAGCACAGAAGCTGAAATTGAGATGACCAGCACAGTACCAGATCAGATGTACGGTACAGTAGTATGTCAATACATCACACTATGCACAATCCTATTGCATGTGTAGACATATCATATCATATCATTATCACTCAGTCTCAGGTCAATGTAATGAGATAGAACATCAGCAACAGGTAAAATGAGCCATCAGCATGCTTTAAAATAACTGATCAATAATACATTACGCCATCAGTTGCTAGTTTGCATGATGATTCTGGCATCAGCTGGAAGAATATGTATCATTCAATGAAGAAAGGCAGTCAGGATTCCCAAACAATGTGCAGCTTGGAGGAGTTAGGTTTCAGGCCAACACAGGATGACATAGGTGGGACCACTGTGAAGGGAGGCTGGAATCCGTGCTTGAGAGGCTAAGAGACTCCTCTAAAATACATGTTTTAGAGAAGGTAAGGTGTAAAAATAATTCCACCCCTAGATAAAGAAGATGCTAAAATTTACGATTGCGTTTGGATAGAGATCATATTTCTGCTGGAGATATGTAGATTGGATGGATTTTTGTCCCCGCCGAACGAGTTCGAGCAGGGGACTATGAAACGGGCTCCGTACGTGTGTGTGTCCGTCCGTGTGTCCGTCCGTGTGTCCGTCCGTGTGTCCGTGTGTGCGTCCGTGTGTGATCAAAATCTTCAATTTGCTACTTCTCTGTCATTTATGAGCCAATTTTGATTCTGTTTGCTTTATATGATAGCACTACAAGGGAGCTTTGAAACTTCTACACAGAATTTCAGTCGTGACCTTTGACCTTGACCTTTGACCTATATTGTACATTTTGCTACAAAATGCTACTCCTTCGCCATTTCTAACCCGATTTCGATTCCGTTTGCTTTATATGATGGCACTAGGTGAGGGCTTCAAAACTTCTACACAGAATTTTGACCTTTGACTTCTTTGACCTTTGACCTTGATTTTTGACCTATATTGTACATTTTGCTACAAAATGCTACTCCTTCGCCATTTCTAACCCGATTTCGATTCCGTTTGCTTTATGTGATGGCACTAGGTGAGGGCTTCAAAACTTCTACACAGAATTTTGACCTTTGCCTTCTTTGACCTTTGACCTTGATTTTTGACCTATATTGTACATTTTGCTACAAAATGCTACTCCTTCGCCATTTCTAACCCGATTTCGATTCCGTTTGCTTTATGTGATGGCACTAGGTGAGGGCTTCAAAACTTCTACACAGAATTTTGACCTTTGCCTTCTTTGACCTTTGACCTTGATTTTTGACCTATATTGTACATTTTGCTACAAAATGCTACTCCTTCGCCATTTCTAACCCGATTTCGATTCCGTTTGCTTTATGTGATGGCACTAGGTGAGGGCTTCAAAACTTCTACACAGAATTTTGACCTTTGCCTTCTTTGACCTTTGACCTTGATTTTTGACCTGTATTGTACATTGGCTACAAAATGCTACTCCTTCGCCATTTCTAACCCGATTTCGATTCCGTTTGCTTTATGTGATGGCACTAGGTGAGGGCTTCAAAACTTTACACAGAATTTTGACCTTTGCCTTCTTTGACCTTTGACCTTGATTTTTGACCTGTATTGTACAGTGGCTATAAAATGCTACTCCTTCGCCATTTCTAACCCGATTTCGATTCCGTTTGCTTTATGTGATGGCACTAGGTGAGGGCTTCAAAACTTTTACACAGAATTTTGACCTTTGACATCTTTGACCTTTGACCTTGATTTTTTACCTATATTGCACATTTTGCTACAAAATGCTACTTCCGGCGGGGACATATATTACGCACCGCGTAATTTCTACTTTTCCTTGTATCCCCTGAAAAACACACATGTCACCTCCCTCAGACAGCACAGTTCGACGGCCTGACGGCCTGACCCCGGGGGGAAGTCCTCACGAGGACCCCTATTCACTTCTTTTTCATCTCACATCTGACGTATAGAGTAACTACGGCAGTAAGCGGCCGTGCAGCCGTTCGCGGCAGGTACAACATACACGGTAATATACCACTAAACACAGCATTGCACTGTTACATGCACACTACACATATACTAACACACTAGCAATCAACAAAAACCAACCGATAAAATGGGCACGATCTCTGACGAAAGTGAAATTTTCTCACTTAAATGACAACATATCGCATCCAAAATAAAATTTTCGGTACTTCTTAACATAACAATTAAGGCCAAGTAAAAAAAGATAGTAGTTTCTCGTCCGGGTTTTTTGAGCAAGGCGATGAGGGAGGTCCTTACTATTTGATATCTTACTATTTTTTCGAGGATTGTCAAAATGAAAGTACATGGTGTAATATGTGTTCTCGTCCGGTAATTCTGAGAAAGGTAACGAGAGAGGGCTTTACTATTTTCTATATCCAATTTATGAAATGAAATATCACTCTGGTATAGCTGTGTTATGAGAGACCAGGTTCCAAGTGTATGTCTTGCCTGCACTCTGTGCATTTTCAAACAAATAGATTATGTACCATACTTGAAATGAAACTTCATGCATGCAGAAATACATTTGCTTTTCCTTTCCACTACAGATGTCAAGGGAAAATGACCATCTTAATACTGGTATTTAGTGTTGTAATGGCATTTCTGATACCAGTGTACTTGCAATTCTGATGTATTGTGCTATTAAATGAAACAGGTATAAAACATGTTTTTCAACAAAGAATGTACGACTGAAATAAATTCCATGATATTAAAAACACTGCTTTATTCATCATTCGTGTTTGTGACTTTTTGTGTCCACACAGCTGGTATGTACAGGCTATCTGCATTTCTTCACAGTACACTGTAGCACATTCAACTGGAATCTGGAAACTGCAGATGGATGTCAAAATGATACTGATATGGCATTATAGCATTAAACATTTAAAGATGTTTCTTCATGTTCTAAAAAGACATTTGATAATCACTCATCATTTGGATGATGAATGATTGTATACCACACTACAGATGATACGACTCACGCCGTGTCCGTGAATTTACATCGTAAAGAAAAGTATCCCGCAGAAATACGAGATAAACCAGAATCCGTGGAAAATTATTTATTTTGTAGATACACCCATTTGATAATTGTACATTTGCTGGAAAAGTGCATTCATTTTCTCTTCAAAATAGAACAATACATCGCCGTCAGATGCAACGTTACAGAGCATGTACGTGCTAATCACATTCGAATGTTTTCATGCGTGCGTGCAGACAGCTGACAGATCAGGGGGTGTTTCATAAAGCTGTTCGTAAAGTTACGAATGACTTACGAGCGACTGGTGATCAGTTGTGATATACTTATCAGAATTTCCATAATTCAGCACAAGAACTGATCACCAGTCGCTCGTAAGTTGTTCGTAACTTTACGAACAGCTTTATGAAACACCCCCCTGGACAGCTACGCGACAGACACGTACACGCACACTTTGCCAATACATTGCGGCACGGCCACTGCACCGGCACCGCGGTACCTTCCGACACTGCACACACATGCACATAGTCACAATGACATGAAAACGTATAGGGCCTACAAACTCTATGGTCTATATTGCTACTCTGCAATTCAGCCTCTTGGCTGCCATGGCAGTACTTTTAATTAACCAAATCAAATAGAAATAAATTAAAAGAACATATAAGTGCATGTAATCTTATACCTTTTGGCCTTATCAATATTCCGGGTAATGAGATCATTATCGTTCCAGAAGATGCCAACCCTGATGAGATGAAATATGATGTCCAGTCTGTGTCCAAGGGCCACTGTCTTCTCAAATGCCTTCCTAAAAGTGGTCAAACAGGACTCCTACAACATACAAACAACAAACAAATATATTATTCCTGATCCGTCTAAATATTTTCGGTGCTTTTTTCTGCGGCTCGCACATCTCCGCGTGCGAATCAGCCTCGTGAAGCTGAAGTCTGACCTCTTTTCACACAAATTCGTAACGAGAAAAATGAAATCAGTACTAACCTGATCTTGTGGATAGTGGACATGTGTGTGTGACAAAAAATCACCATGCAAAGTTGCGACAATTTATACGTCAGATGTGAGATGAAAAAGAAGTGAATAGGGGTCCTCGTGAGGACTTCCCCCCGGGGTTAGTATGAGGAACCCCGGGGTCCTCATGAGGCGGGGGCAGTCCTCTTACAGGGGAGCGGTCCTCATGAGCGGGTTTCCCGGACTGATATACACATGTCATGTAATGTCCAGGTCTGAAATGAAGCGATAATAAGATACATTTGTAAAACTGTACACTATCCTGGCCGGCCTGCATGAAAGCGGTAGGTCTGCCACTCTTTGTCCCTGTAAATAACAAGATTTATTGCAAAATTGCCCTCGTTTAATGTAAAACTGTAGGCGTAGCATTAGCTGTAGAGAATATATGAATGATTTTTATTTTACAGATAAGTTTACAGTAAAATTAAATGAAATTTAAGTCGCAACTCACAAGGTCTGTCTATTAACTCTAGTCTAACTAAGTTTATACACAGAGCCAAGAGATTCAACCTTGGTGCAAGGTTTTTACATATCAATTTAGTTTCTATTGGGAGTATTAACAGCCCTATAGGCACCTACCATATATCAAAAGGGTTTTGTTTTGATGAATTTTTATGTGCCATTAATTTACTTTAATGTAAATAAGTAAATTTAATGTTAATCTTTAATATTGGTAGGGCTTGGGCCTGAGGGGATTTGGAGTGTTGTACATGTTTCAAAACTATGTACAAAAGCTGTAGAACTATTTTATATTTTTCTCTAATATCTGCATTTGCAATGTGCAATTATTTATGAAAACACCATAGATCAAATGGCTGCTAGTGCATGAACCAAGAATGGTCTTGTGTAGCATATTAAAAGCATACAGTGGACATACAAAACTGTACAGTGTACATCCAGTATGTACGTAGCCAGCTGTCTAAACACTAAACTTTCTACTGGCTTACAAATCAGCAGTGATCTGTGATTTTAACATTGCATACTACAGGACTGATTTTTTTCTACTGGTCCGACCTGTCTGTCGGACCAGTAGGCACCCAGTTTTTTATGCCTCCGCCATGAAGTGGTGCTGGAGGCATTATTATTATTTTTTTTAATATTTTACTGGTCCATTTGTGAAAAAGTTACTGGTCCAACATTGATTTTAACTGGTCTGGGACAGTCAGACCAGTGCCAGTGTGCAGCCTTGCATACTATTACCTGGTCATGAGGAAATAGGCTAAACTGATATACTTGTATTCCTGTGAATAACAGGAATGTGGAATCTACTCTATTTGTAGTTCCAGTCCACCTAAAACACAAAATAAAATGAGAATACAAATGATCTTTAGAGGAAATGCCAGGACTATTTTCAGCTTTCAAAATTTGCAAATCATGTGCAGTGTACTAAATTACATTAAGAGGATGTGGCTTCTCACTCTGAGAGTGGAACTACATGCACGTACATACTTGTATTTATAGTTTGCAAGGAGTACTATTATAATGTTTCAATTTGGTGTGTCTACAAAGCATGAAAAAAAATTTAATGACTGAACAATAACAATAATAACTGACTCATGACTGACTGTGGGTCATGTAATTTGTATTCATTGTTTTGAAAATAGCAGCCTGTATGCATGTACAAGAAGATTGACGTGATGACATGTTCATGTGTTATTCCTCAGAAATGGCACCATTTTATGAAGAAATCTGCAAGGAGCTAAACTGGAAGGTTGACACCAAAGTTCTGCAGGCGATGAAAGATGACAATGCAGCAGAGCTGAAAAAGTTGGATGAAACTCTGAAAGATGCTGAACAAAATCTTGGAGAGACTGAAGTGCGTGATGCCTTGTTGGCCAAGGCAGAGTTCTTCTGTCGAATTGGAGACAAGGTAATGAGGCATGAAGTCTAATCGTGTTGGTGTATATTGTCCATACTAGTCTAACTTTGTTGTAAAATCAGTTCCTGTTGTATTATATTGTCACAGTTATTGTCCTCATCTTGATGATGATTTATCAAGTGATCTCAAACAACAGAGTGCACGGCAACATTCATTAGTGTTGTGACTGAGTTTATTCAAGCGTAATGAGAAATGGCGAATTGCTCCATTACTATGATTTGTAAATTGAACATGCTGTGAGATGTATTCAGAAATGTGAGAGTGGAAAGGAGGGATTTTATCTGATTGAGAACATTATCAGTAACACTGAAAAGTGAAGAAAAATTTTAAGAGAAAAAGTGCAACTGAGTCTTTTCAAGCAGAATGAAGAATGTCTTACATGATTATGTACCTCTGTCTTCAAATCCATTTAAACAGGCCAAACTGTTCAGTCTCCAAGTTTACTGCCACACCATGTTAAAGTAGACTTCACTGATAGAACAGAATGTTAAAACTCAATAGTTTCATGAAATCACACATTTAAGGAAGTTACAGAGCTCCTAAAAATTTGCATGTCCTCACAAATGATGATATATGTTGATCACAGCTACACGAAACTGTGGACATTTGCTGAGTGTAGCTCACATCTCTCTCATCGACTTATACACAAAATCATAAAGGGAGTCATGTTTTGGGATGATAATTTAGCAACTGAGGTATTAGCTCTTTCTCCCCTGATAGTTTTTGTTGCTATATGTAGGAATTGATTATATGGTACTCTTAATTTTATCTTGAAAAGAAAAATCTGTGGAGAGTTTTTGTTGCTATATGTAGGAATTGATTATATGGTACTCTTAATTTTATCTTGAAAAGAAAAATCTGTGGAGATATTTTGATTTTATGATATTTTTATTTTTTATTAGGAAATTGGGAGACTAGAGAGGTGCTGGCATCAAATCTTCTCAATATGCAGATGTGGTTTGGGCAGATATCATTGCAGCATGAAAACACTTGAAACTTTATGATTCCATAATTTTGTGGATTGGGTTTGATGTTTGATTTCCCCAATACCATTAAGTAAAGCATTCTTGAATATGTGTGAACTATTGCACCCTGATGTGATACCTGAAAGTGACACTTTTGAGCCTGTTAGTGAAATATTATTTGTTTGTTGTTTGTATGTTGTAGGAGTCCTGTTTGACCACTTTTAGGAAGGCATTTGAGAAGACAGTGGCCCTTGGACACAGACTGGACATCATATTTCATCTCATCAGGGTTGGCATCTTCTGGAACGATAATGATCTCATTACCCGGAATATTGATAAGGCCAAAAGGTATAAGATTACATGCATTTATATGTTCTTTTAATTCATTTCTATTTGATTTGGTTAATTAAAAGTACTGCCATGGCAGCCAAGAGGCTGAATTGCAGAGTAGCAATGTAGATCAACAAGTAAGAAACATGTAGAGTGAAATATGAAAAGACAAATGACAAATGAGTCATTTATTGATTAAGAGACAAAGAGAAAACAAAAAATTCTCGTATATGTACAGAAAACAAAGATATCAAGTTAAAATCATTAAAAAAGTAATTGGTATTTCTATCATTAATAAACTTAGGTACTGGCAAATGAAAAAAAAAGTATATATACATCATGATATGTATGCAAAAACTCTAAACAGCTAAGTTCAGTCGACTCAATGTAAAGGTACATACCAAAATGGAGACAAAACTTGGGTTGATGCAGGTCACAAAGGGTACTTACGTGATTTTTTTTTTCTCTTCAGTTGTAATGACACCAATCCATGTTGAAGAAATTTGATGAATGTTCAGTAATACATATATATTATAATCTTTTAATGCATTTATGGCCACTGTTTTTTGATGATTACAACCCGACCAATTTCAATTTGTTACTTTTTCGGTGATTTCTGGCAGCATGATTGATGAAGGCGGAGACTGGGATAGGAGAAACCGTCTCAAGGTGTACCAAGGTGTCTACAACATGTCCATCAGGGAATTCAAGGCTGCTGCCAACTTCTTCCTCGACACTGTCTCCACCTTCACCTCCTATGAGCTGATGGACTACAAACAGTTTGTGACCTACACTGTCATCGTGTCCATGATTGCACTGAACAGGACAGAACTGAGAACCAAAGTAAGTGTGTGGCGAGCAGTGGCTCTGGTAAACTGCCGAATACATTGCAAAAACCATGTTTGTTGCATGAATGAATTGTATATGGCAAAAGACACTGTGTGACATGTTTGAGTACCAAGCTTTAGACAAATAGAAAAGTGTTTAGGGATTAAAATTTTGACAAAGTAGTGACATAAACCTGTGTGAGACAGCCACTCTTATCGTATTTGAATAACTATGTTTAAACGTCATTTATGATGGCCTTGAGCAAGTGTGTAAAATGTAGTCTTACTTTTATCATCCAAATAATAAAGAATGGACAGGCATGGCATAGGTGTAATCCACCAGTTTAAAGAGTAGCTTATGAAGGTCCTTAGAATACGATAGTAGTGATATTGTGCATCTATAGGGGTTTTCAGTTCTTACATTCTGAAGAAATTTGTATTTTGTGCCATGAAAGAATCAAGGTGTACCATATGTTTGATTGCTGTGAAGTTTTTTTCTTTTCTTTTATCCATCAAAGCATTAGTAATATTCACCTTTGGTATTTATGAAGAATGAACTGACTTTATTTGTGAGTTTTTCCAGTTCACGTGTCCCTGTCCTTTGATCATTTTAATTTAGGTTGTCAAAGGTTCAGAAATTCTAGAGGTGCTTCACAGCCTTCCAGAACTGCGCACATTCCTGTTTTCGCTCTATGAATGCCGCTATGCAGAATTCTTTCAATCCCTTGGTAAGTGTGTGCAGAATCAAAGACTTTGCTTTTTGAACATACCATGCAGTTATCAGGAGTAGAAAATAAATTTTGACAAATTAACGACAGAAATGTAATGTATAACCAAACCCATGTAAGCCAAACCTGCTAGCATGCAGACCAAATTTGCTGGAGTGCCATGTCCACATGGTATTCAAGCTAATATGTGTGCACATTTGGTGTCAGATCTTAAGCTTTGGTACCATGATATGTACTTTGAATTTGCAAGGAATGGCCCTTTTTTTTTTGTGATATGGTTTAGAATAAGCCTGACATTCAAACTACCTGTAAAAATTACATTCTTGACTATTAATGAAATCCACTCTCTGCAGTACAAGGTGTTTGTATTTCTCACATGTGATGCCAGCATGTACCATGGACTGTCACACTTTGATTTAAAGTGATTTCTGCTAGATTTCAAAGCTGAAATCATAATGAACAAGGGACACAGGAGCTTTCGGCTCTGTCATAAAGGAGGCATGTAGGAAAAAAAAATTAACATGGTACTGTAAAAGCAAACATTTTTGTGCAAGTAACTTTTTGCACACCACTGGGTAAAATGTATTCCACTTTTTTTTTTTATTTCGCATATTCAAAGGTTTTATATAGAACATGCAAAAAATGTGTGTGCTTTTATTTTTGTATTAGTTTCATGTTGTGGGAAATGCGCAAAGGATGCACGTGGAGATCTAGAGTAGTACGGTTATGCACATAATAATGTACAATTCGCTGATTGAATATATTTTGTCTCATTCTGGGCCACCTAAAAATCCATTTGGCCGCCTGAAACTCCTGCTCAGGTGGCCCAACTGACCACCTAAAAAAAAAATTCTACTCTTTACAGTATAGACCGATTCGAGTTCATTGAGGGCAGTAGACAAGTTGCGGTTACAGGGCGCAGCCATTAGCTCTAGCTGCGGTGTCCCCGCCCCGGGCAAACATGTTTATTGCACACTTGTAGCAGGAGTAAGCGCACTTGTTACAAATGTTCGCGCATTAAGCAAGCATTCGCGCACTCAGTACGAGATGCCTATTGGCTAAAACAACCATGCATCAGTTTTTCCTTCCATGCGCGTGCATCATTTGCTCATGTAGGGAGGGGAGTGGGAGAGTGGGGGGGGGGTAGGTGTTAACACCGCAGTAATGGCGCTGCCCATGCCGATAATACACAAATCGCCTCATAGAATCGGTCTATAGCTACATCATCTGATGACTGGAGACCTACATTTAGTCTCCTGTTTATATATTGCATGTTCCTTTGATTTAGGCCTTGGAAGTGAGTTTGGATGTAATGTCAAGCAGTTCAACAAGTTGGAGTTTGTCCTAGCTCTCATGGTGTGGCTGTACAGTTATATTCTTCATAGTACAGGTATATTCTTTATAGATGCACATAATGAAAATCTGATGTCTGACCTGTATTTTGCGTGTATACCCAGGTACAGGTAGTGTATTCACACAACACCATGTGTGATTTAGACTAACTGCAGATTTGGTGATGGCTGGTCACTTAGCAGCGCTTTCATGTTCTACTGAAAGCATTAATGAGAAACCCGTGTGTAAGAGATGTCACACTCTAGCCACACACATCTTTTTTTAAACTCTGCAGCTAAGGTTGAACAGGAGCTGAAGATAGATCGGTCGATGGCACCCCACTTCAGATACTACGTACGCGAGATGAGGATTCTAGCCTACACCCAGCTACTGGAATCCTACCGCAGCCTCACCCTGCAGTACATGGCGGATGCATTTGGCGTCAGTGTGGACTTCATTGACCAGTATGTATATCACTGTCTAGTATTATGTTTTCTTCCTGTACTGCAGCTGCAGGAATCACTGCTACTACTTCTTCTACTTCTGCATTGATGAGTACTACTGCTTCCTTTTACTACTTCTGTCGCCACTGCTACTACTTGGACTATACTGTTTTATTGCAACTACTGCCACTCATACCACTACAGCTGTACCACATTCAATAATTCTTCTGCTTCTTTTCTTAACATGTGTTCTGTCACTACTACTCGTGTGGTGACAACAATAACAACAGCTACTGCTGCTCCTGCTGCTTCTTCTACTTCTACTTTACTACTACCATTACCGTTTCCTCTTATTTTGAACAGTCAGGTATTATTCATGTTTATACTGCGGTTGGTACCATGTATCCATTATTTTGCTGTTTTAATTAGTGTTTAGATTGTTATCTATTCTTCATTGTCATGAGACCAATGTTACTCTTTCCGTCAAATGGATTAACAGACTTGTTTGGCTAAAACTGACCTATAGCACAATCATTTTTGCCACAAATGTTGACAGTATAAGAGCACAAATATTGGTGATATTGAAAAGTGTCAAGTGATTCCTATTAAAACAAATTCATTGGGACTGGCAGTTTTCTTTCATTGTATCGAAATTTTGTCATAGCCAAACAAATAGTTTATATAGAAAAATAATAGTTGTGCCAAATTTCCTTATAAGTGGGTACGTTGTGATGGGAGTGCTTTAGACAATGGGCCGTATGCATAAAAACTAGCATTTGCTTGCAAGCGATTGCTTCAAGCATTAGCACAAGCATGTCAAGCTCAAGCAATTGCTGAAATCCATATACATGTAGATGCATGACCTTCTACTTGTACAAACCTTTTGCGTGCCCTGCACATGATAAATAAAAGGGACGTCACACCTGTGCAAACACAAGAAAAACCACAGGTTTGGTAGGATGTATTCAAAATGGAGAGTGTTTGCGGCAACATTGATTTCCTGACATAGCAGAGTTTAAAAATGGCATTCATAAATGCACATACACAGACACATATACACACACACTAATGCGCACACACACACACACACACACATACATATACTGCCTGATTTACATCACTTCACTTATACAAGGCTGCACACTGGCACTGGTCCGACAGTCCCTGACCAGTAAAAGTCACTGTTGGACCAGTATTTTTTTCAGGAATGGACCAGTAAAAAATAGACAAAATGGGTTCCTACTGGTCCGAGATTCAGGTCAGACCAGTCGAAAATGCAGCCCTGACTTATAGTAGCCTGGATCTGCCAGGCACGTTGAGAGAGGTCTCCTTGCTCTCCACAGATGCCAGACATCCTACCCATTTTTCATCACATTTTGTGGGCTAACCACAGGGCATTCCCCTTGTTGAAACAAAAACCAATACATCTTTAGGATAAATTTGTTGTTAATTTATACCACTCATGCGCAACTTTGGTCTTTCTTTTCTGAATGAACAGAAGGCTTAAAAGTGAATGTCCCAGTTAAGCAAAAGCTCAAGCTTGTTTAACAGAGCTTTGAAAAATATAAGCCATTAATAGTAAAAACAAGCAAAAGGTCCATTTTATGCAGATGTTTTTAGGTGAATGCATGGTCTGTATGTAAAGCAATTACTTGGCAGCAAGCAATTGCTTACTTTTGCTCACAAGCAATTGCTTGTTTTTATTCATATGGTTTCAAGCAAAAAGCTAGCACAAGCAATTGTTTCTTTTATACAGCCCATTGACTTTTGTGGTAATTAGGGCAAGTGTCATTGTTTATGTTTTTGCTAGTATGAGCTAAAAAGATGAAGTGACTGCCATACAATGTTTGGATATAACTATTGTTTTCACCAACAGAGAATTATCAAGATTCATTGCAGCAGGCAGGCTGCACTGTAAAATAGACAAAGTTGGTGGCATCGTGGAGACCAATCGGCCTGACAGCAAAAACTACCAGTATCAGGTAACTCAGCATAGGCTCTTTGTTGTTGTTGTTGTTGTTGTTGTTGTTGTTGTTGTTTTTTGTTCTGTGTTCATTTGTGATTTTTTTTTTTCTGCTTCTGGAAAAAGCAGGGATGCTCATATTATGGATCGAAAAATTAATATGGCACAGTTTACTGAGACTTTGTAACGAGTGATTTTTATGTGACATGGAGGAGACGAGAAAACGATGAAAGTAGGAAGATAGCATGCCAATCTTATATTTTCAGCATATCCGAATCGTCGCTGGGGCGACAAGACCTCATACATGTATTTACAAAATGTCATATGTTCAGGAGAGCAAAAAACATGGCAGCCAAAGCACTATATCAAATGGGAGAGCCTTTCCTTTGACATGCCATGGCAGCTTCATTTGTGGGGTAAGACAGCTAAGATTCGGACAGGACATCATTTTAACTGATTATCTGACCATTAATCAGAAAAAGTCATTTTCACCAAAATGTAAGATACGAGGTCTTGCCGCCCAGTGACGAAATAAGTCTGACCAAATTGTATGTTAAGTACCGTTTTGTATTTAAAGGGTTGGTATAGTTTTGGTGGAGATGAGGTTTGGGCTTTTAACTTTTTGCGAGATGCCAAGAAAGCACTTATGAAATAGTATACAGCATACCATTTAAAGGCGCTTAGTCCCCGGTAGCGTAGAGGGTGCTGTTGATGATACTGCCGATCACCGTTAGCATCGATATGTAGATTACCAAAGTTGAGCTGTCATCAAGAGTAAAGTGCGTAGGTGTTGCTATTATAAAGTAATGTTGCCTTCATTGTCTTCTCTGCGCATTGCGCAGTCTGTAGTAATGCCAGGGTGCTTGCATATGTGCTTCTTATTATGAAATCCCAAGAGAAGTTTGCTAAAGCTGTCATCCCATTCCCCTCAGCTGAATAATGAGCCGAACTGTGATCAGAGCACTGACTACAGTGGATCGGACTTCTTCGGACTTCGGGAAGTGGGCCACAGCGTAAGCTTTAAAGAGGAGTCGATAGCGTAGGTCTCTATAGGAAACTTGCGCCGTGCACCCACGTATGCATTTGACTTAACCACTGGGACCATGTGCCTTTAAGAGGAATTCAAAGTTTATTTGATAAAAGTCGGTTTTTGAAATGGCAGAGACATCTAAGAACAAAGTAAAACAATGCGATCAAAATAGAAGATGGGTCCCACCTTTAATTAGGATTGCTCGATTTTGGGTATTTCAGCCATTTCAAAAGCAATTTTCATCAAATAAAAGTCGAATTCCTCTTGGAATTACACAATCTTTCATATTTCATAAGAGTTTTCTCATTATTTCACCCCAAAATGTAAGAAACCTGAAGTTACTGTAGGTGTCAACCAAAACTATACGTTCCCTTTAAGCTTTGAACTGGTCACTATGTCTTCAGAATGTGTATTTAGCAAATAATTATGTCCACTGTATCTCTTTCCCATCTATATTTTACTTTATAACCCCCCTTGTGTCTTTTTACTCCTGTTCTTCTACAGGCAACCATCAAGCAAGGTGATATCCTTCTCAACAGAGTGCAGAAACTTAGTAGAGTCATCAACATATAGAAGAAGTCCCTGTGTTACAATTTGTAGGTACCCCAAGTTGTGTAATCTGATGACATCCTGCTCCATTCTGTCATACCTGTCTTGAACAATGCAGTTTTCGTTTTTTTGTCAACTGACATTTTTTGTACATAGACACTTTATAACTCTGGTAAGCATTCATTTTTGCAGGTGTTAATGTCTAGAGCTCAAAGGATTGTTCAGTGTGCATGTCAAAAGGGGACACAAGAAACCCCAAACCCCAAACCCCAGAAGCACAGGATGATACGATCATACGGTCTGCTGGTTTGATACTATCCAATGTCTGGCGAGCAGCATATCTCTTATGCCTTTTCCCCTTACCATAATCACTCATTCTCTTCTCCCCATCTCCTTAGTGAAAACAATATTAAAGCATTTAAAGTAACCAGGAAGTTTAGGATGTTTTGCTAAAGTTCTGATGGCAGTTGCACAATTTTTGGTTGGTAACAAAAGGTTATCAGTTGTGAAACACTTCAGACCTTAAGTTGTTATGTCAGCAGAAGGAAATAAGACTCCTCTGAATATCACCTTATTATGTTCTCATAATGGCACAGGCATTTGTAAGTTTATTTATCTTATGACATGTGAAGTATAATGATAGTGGAAAGGCTAAGGGATGAAACAGTCTGACATAATTATGAGATAGAAAGAGCAAACAAGCATTTTATGGTTACTGGTTGAATACCAGCTAGTTCTTTTCTTTTTCAATCAGTGATAGGTTCTTGAGCTTGAAGTTTGTCCCCATTTAAGTTGTATGGTAGGATTTTCACCGTAATGCCATTACAACAAATGACATACCAAATGTACTCTGTAAGTTAGAGTGAAAACTGATGTTTAAAGTTGGTTTTTCCCCCCTGTTCAGTACCTGAATAACAGCATTTGTCTGTTCTTGATATACTGTATGTGTTCTGCAACATGTGATGGCTTGCTAGAATTGTTCAAGCTGTTATACAGTGTATTATACAATTGTACTATTGAAAAAGGGCATATAACCGACTGATAAGTACAACAAAGTTTTAAACAATATCTTGCTTTTAAAGAAATAACCTATTGGGCCAAAGTGTAAATATCTTCCTTACATTTTTTTTTCTCGTATGAAAATTTAGTTCCTTTCAGCTCAGTTTCATTGTATTATTCATTGCCTCCCAATGGCTGATTTGTAAATGATTTACAATGTCAAAAAGGAAAAATGGAACTTAGTAATTATAAAGAACAACAACAGCATGCGACATCACATCTAATGAAATTAGGATACAGTGGATTACGTGCAAGATCTCTTTGAGTGCTAAATGATTACAGCCTTGAATAAGCCTTTTAGCTACAATACACTTACTATCTCAGGCCCTCCACAAGTATGTAATGATATATATGTACAATGATAAGATTGATTAAGGTTAGTAAGATTTCTGGTCTTTCTTAATATCTTAAGGAGGCATGAAATAATTCTTTTAAAGCAAAATTACTTAAGAATTTGTAGATATAGACATTCTTTCATGATTCCAAAATCAAAATAAAATCCATGAAAAACAGTGAGAAGTAACTCCTGTGAAGTGCAAACAGGTTTTACTCCATACCTTCCAGGGTTAATGAGTATGACTTCTTACCACACCAACCCTCTGATGAGTGCTTTCCTTTCCAATCCAATACAATCCCTGTGATCGTTAAGTCCAACTCATAGCAAAAAGGGTATTTTTTGTTGTCAGGGTTTTTTTTTTAACTTCACAATTTTGCACAAGCATACAGAATCCACGTGACGCCTGCCCTTGTGTATGGCATGAGTCTTGAATAGAGACTATAACTCCTTTTCTGCTTACCACATGGCCATACATTGACCCCATCCATGTTAGTCATGTGAATGTCGCATGGTTGTCATTGTGACTCAGATGTTGTGTAGTTCAGAAGATGTGCCAGAGGTAGGAACACTCGCAGTGAAATGTATTGTCCTCTAAAGTCAAACCAGGGGAGGCCGTTTGTCGAGAGGCCAGAATGGTTATCAGAATGACAGACTCTGTAATGTATGTGAAATAAATAAACAAAAACAAAAAACAAAAAACAAAAAACAAAAGAGAAGCACACAGCTCTGTGGATGCAGAATTGTATTGATTGAATGAAGGTGTATGTTTGCATGGATGAATATTTACGTGTATGATTTGTATGTGAGTGTGTAGGTGTCTCTTTCTGTCTGTCTGTAAGTGTGTGCATGTGTGGGTGTCTGTCTGTATGTGTGTGCATGTGTGGGATAGTGCATGGAGAGCGTTGAATACATGTGGTAGAACTACACTTGTAAATAATTACACTCAGCTACAGGTAAACATTTCACTTGCGCGTTCATGTATCTTTGAGGCAGATGCTAAAAATAATGTCAATCGAGAAATTCCGAGGAGGGGAAAAGGGAAGGAAAGAGGAAAAGCAGGAAGATGGAAAAAAAAAATCGGGAGAAGGACTAGCTTTACTGTCGCTGCAAGCAGCCTCGCTTGAATCTCTAGGCAAAGAGTAGTGCATTCATTTTACAGCAGTGTGTTTGTCAGTACATGAGCACATGTCGCCGATTTATGCTGCTGAAGGCTACGACGCGGATAGCGCCATCTGGTGGTGTGATATTTACAATCCCACATTTTGATGAATGCGATTCTCGTCATTCTGGACACAAGTCATGAGGAATTTACATTCTGACGGGCCAATACATGCACTATCATAAAAGGACTACAGCGTGTTGATTTCCAAACAACAATGTTGATATAAACATTCCCCATTCCCTGTTATAAACATGTAGTGTTTAGTCCGCATATCATTAATGCAATTATACATATTAAACACCTTTAGATCTGCGACGCGAGAGCTGAGATGACGCAGACTGCGGGTGGATAATGGAAACGGTTGTCTTCCGCATGTGCAGAACATCATTTGTACCTATTAGTGTCTTCTTAACGTTCGCGTCGCAGCTCTAAAACTCGCTGATAACTATAGAAGCCGTCGAGGCTTTTTGGACAAGATTGTGCACTCCATCAATCACAATCCCGTAGCTTCAGTTGTTACGCCCCTAGGCAATTTTATGCTCATAGTCCCTTAATAATTGGGCTTGGTGAGCAGCCGACGGATCCGTGGTTGCTCCCTGACAAACATTCGATAAAAAACATATCCATTCAAATTCAAATTCAAATTCTATGGTCACTAGTGTCTGTAGTGTGCTTGTGTTGATGTTAAAGTACACATATGTGTTCACATGTTCGTGCTTGTGTATATGTATCTATGATTGCCGTTTTTGGATGAAAGTGAATGAGGGCTGATTGGATATGCTAGAACGACAACAACAACTGCACCAGAAAGGACAAGTCTTCTATTGTCTTTCCAGTTAATCTTTCATCTTCCACTAGTCGATCCCCTCCCCCTTCTTAGATGTTCGTGAAGACATTTGCCGGCTCAAACTTTCAAGAGTACGTCAACGGAGCAGCTAAAGACTAGAGTACAAACGGCTGCTGGCTAGAAAATGTATCTTATCATTGCGCCATGGACAAAGTTTTAAGTAAGAAAGATTTTCACATGAACATATCGTAGTTTTCCTACGCAGATGGTGATGTTTCTGGCAGGCGATAAAATGTATATACTTTACTGTGACTAAGAAGAAGTTTGAAAGAAAAAGAAAGACCTAAAGGAAATGAAATAATTCAATACATGTACAAGGTAGTAATTATCATTAACCATGGTACTTATTATCATTATTATGTGAAAATCGGCACGTACATAATAATAAGTATTATATAAAATCAAGGAGGCTCACGAGACGGAGTTCCAGCTGGCTGTAATCTTTTACAAAGAGCTGTAAATTTTCCATGGATGCACAAAAGAATTCCACAGGCGCATTTGTCCCTTTGATGTGGTTCGATGCAGCCGTCTTTATGAATAATTTGAAGATTCATTTTTAACGATAACATAATATGTGGTATATTTTACTCCTCTGTGTGTCGAATGTTTAATGAAACTGCACCTAAATACTAAAGCATATAAAACAATAGTCAATCCCGTCCAAAAGTGAAAAATCCAAGCTCTGTTGTCAAAGTGTTTGAAATTGTGCCTTCCTGAAATCCGACTTAATCACTTTTTCCGATTATTTCCGCAAATGAAAACTGATTATGGTATAATGTTCAAGTTGTAAAAACATGTCACATTCGAGTAATTTTGATTTCTGTTTCAACAATGTTTGCGCAATTTCTATATATTCGCGCATTCCAATGTCTTTACTATCATCTACCGCTTATGAGTAGGGGTGACGAAAAAAGAAAAAAGAAAAAAAGAAAAACTTACCACCATAAAGACATATCTTCGTCAGAGAGTGACTGGTCATGATACAATGAGCCGTGAATCCATTTTCTTCCTGCTATGGGGCAGATCCAGTTTATCACATACGTGTTTCCAGGGTACTTCAAATATTTCGGGTGGCGACATCGAACATGATACCAAAAGGAATAAGACTGTTGTGACTCCATCTCCTGAACCTCCTTGGTATCATAAAGGGCTTGATATACCACGAATACGGGGACTAAGTTCATTAAGTCTCACAAATTTAATGCTGAATTTAGGCATAAACATGACTGATATTCCATGACACCCATATTCATGAAATTATCTTATTTCACATAGGGGTATTATACCTAGTTCTATTTTTGGATTAAAAAAAATTAGCCTTGAAAGTGACCGTGACAAAAAGTAGTTGGGCCTTAATTTGACCTTATCATAGACTGAATTTGACCATGTTGACCATGAAGACTAGCCAGCGAGCTACCATCCCTATGGTCACGGCAGCTAGCCTAAACAAATGCGTACAATTCTCTAGCATTTTTGAGTCACGTGTTATTATCCGCTGCTCTGGAAGAGAAAAACACACATAGGAACAATGTACACAATGGGAAAAAGTGATCAGGCCACCGGGCAAACGTTAATGTAGAGCCTTGTACATCTATATAGATATCATACAAAATAATAACACCTAATTTTCTCAAGAACCAAAAGTGCGAGGTGTCATGACGATTGTAGTCGCAAATATTTCTCCAGAGGTCCAGACCGCCTATTTTCGATAAAGTCTTTAAAGTAAATTTAGGATAAAATTTTGGCAAATTATCAAGTGTCTTTACCCAACTGTAAGTTACGATTCTCTTCTCGCTTTGTGTGTTCATCTTTACACGAATGTGCGGTACACCGATTGTACTCCCTCTCATGATAATCCAAGAGTAAGACGGTTCTCCTCGCATAATACTCACCCAATCGCGCATATGTGGGGACCAAAGAGATTTTACACCATCGTCCAAGTTCTTTGGTGGGGACCTACATGTACTTCCTGCTATGTATACACTATGATCATCTCTTAGCTATCCCTCCGTCCTTCCCAATGTCTCTCTCTCTGTCTCTCTCTCTCTCTATTTCTCTCACTATCTCTCTCTCTCTATCTATCTATCAATAAATCTATCTATCTATCTATCACTGAATATATATATATATATATATATATATATATATATATATATATATATATATATATATATATTCAGTGATAGATAGATAGATAGATTTATTGATAGATAGATAGATAGTATTAACAATCGATTAACAATTTCTCCAGTCTCTATCCAAAATAGTGCATGAACTATAATTATATGTTCTTTTAAAGTAGAAACTAAATTGGAATAACTGAGTATTTCCAATAATTCTAGTTTGTTGATAAAGATCAGACAAGACAGTCGGATGTCGCCTCTTTTTTTTTTTTTTTTTAAAGAGGTATATACCTGAACGATAAAGTACTTGGCGAAAGATTATAACGAGTGATGAAAAATAAAGGTAGGATACAACTATTTCAGCGAAATTGGAAAAACGAAATTTATTATCAAAAGATTTTGTATGCATAAATGCATTTATATTAAGGTCTCTTTTCAATATACCCGAGGATACAAAAATACAACAACAACAACAACATATATATAACAATAACATATATATATTTATTCATTCATGAGTGTGTATTTATGTTGAGCTCGATTAAAACATAGGCCCAGCTGGTTTCTCTTCCTAAAAGTCAAGCTTGTGTTCAAAATAAGAAAAGATTTATTTCGTATCACATCTAAATCTTTACGCACAACTTCATACAACTTCCATGAATATGACATTATGTTCTTATTTTGATTCTAATATGATCAGATTGTCTATTCTTTTTTTTTTCTTTTTTTTTATAGTTCGAACTATATGCCAGGCTGGCAGTGTAAGGATTTCCAGCAAATTCTTGAAGTTGTTGTGCTTTTCTTCTTCGGAGAGTGAAAGCAGGGACAATCACTCCCACTCGAGCGTACGTTGTTGAGAAGGGACATTAATTGAGCAACACAACTCCCTTCACCGTTTTCATTATGGGCATTGTGGATGAAGCTTGTCAACATATTTCCTCCTTTCATTCTGACACTCGGCCGGCAGAGAAATTTCTCTCTACTGAGGATAGAGGAAAGTATAAGAGCGTGGGTGGTGGTGGGGTAGGGAGGGGGGGGGGGGGTTGAGGAACTGACACATTTGTCACAAAATTGCAACAATAAAATCAACGTAAACTCATTTGACTGAACGTATTTACTTTGTAACGTGATCTTCCATTTCTCGTCGACAACATTTTGTAATCTTGTTACTTCCTCGTCAGCATTACTTTCTAAATTTGATGTCAAATGACCAAAAACAGGGAATAAGAGAAAAAATGCGTATATAAATCGACGACCCTCTCACTCGGCTACGACACAACATCAATTATAGAGCAGCACTTGTGCGCTTTGGGGGAAAATTCTCTTGAATCATTGGGATGAGGTTACATGAATTCAATATATCAGTTGATTGCAAGTCGAGAATATAAGACGATTGGGCGACAGGAAAAAGCTCATTGAAAGTTTTGGGTATTTTCATGGTGGGGAGGAACACTTTTAGCGTAATTAAATCGCCATTAGCCCCCTGGTACACCCCCATTTGGCGTCTAAACTTACACCCGCGAAAGAACGATCGTCTTCAATTTAGGGAATGAGGGAGAGAAGCTATTTTACATACGCCGGGATGTAATGTCGGTAATTCGGCGCGAAGTCGGATAAGATCTCCACTTGTTTTGTCGTCGTGACTTAGAGGCGTTTCGGGTACGTGCCCGTGGGACGGCGGCCGGGTAGCGTCCCCGATTGCCCCTTGATACGGCAAGGGGTTTGCTTCACGGGCGAGTCAATGCATGGCGGCAGCACCCAGGGACTCCCGCGGGCAACTGGTCCGCCGTTCAGCCGCTCCAGCGCCGAACAAAAGGCGCGGCTGGGTTTCCCCGAAGGCTATCAAAATGAGCCATGGTAATGAAGAAGGAAGCGACCAAGCCTGGCTCTTCTCTTCTCACGCAACAGCTCGAGCAATTTGCGGGCCAATTTGTTGTACTCACATGGGTTAGTCTCCAAAGCCATTTGGATGCAAGTTTTCTCTCTCCAGCTCTTTTCCTTTTCTCGCTATCCTCTAATATCGCATCTTTCAATCTCTAACGACTCCCGAACACTAAATGAAATTGCTATCACCACGATTAGAGCTTTGCGAATCTTTTCACCGGTGCTGTACTCAAATAACTGTTAGCGACACCTTTTCCCCGCGCAACGCGAGACACCCTGAGGCTAAAATAATACTACATCCTATTTCACCACCAAGTCCGTCAACTTGTAGGAATGTCAAGCTTAATGTCAGAAGGAAAAGGAGCAGGTGAAAGCGAGGAAGAGCCGAGGACTTTTGGGAAGAAAAGGAGCCAGGGAAAATGGAGATCTAATTAGAAAGGACGGAACTTACCAACACCCGCGTGTATACAAAACCTGACACGTTGTCTCGTCGCAATCAGTTTACCGCGTCAAAAACGGAAGATGGAAATGAAATAGAGGAGAGGGAGAGAGGGAGGGAGCGTTAAAGAGAAAGAGGGGGGGGGGATGAAGGGAGGGCAAGAGAGAAGAAGGCGACTCAAGATGAACTTACAGACCCATGCAAAGTCAACAATTTTTGGTCTTAGCGCCAGAACGAGCGAGTTGCGGACATGAGTTCCTGTGGTTTTGCATATCGTTTACACGGGATGCACTGATCGGCTGAAGTTTTCCTCCTGAGCGCCAAAGTTTGGGTTTCCTCATCTTCCCGTTTGCATTGTCCCTGACCAGTCTCGAAAGCATCTCGTCATATCATCACTCTTATGTGTTTAATCTGGGCGAGAAAAGAAGGAGGGGCCAGCCAAACTTTGATTACATGCTCATCCTTTGGAGCAGTGTTAACTGATTGGTGGTTGTACACGAGTTTCCTTGCGGACACAAGGTGGTTTGTTTTTTGGAAGAGATATGTTATAGCCGCAAAATTACAAACTGGAATGAAATGGCGAGTAATCAATGCAGGTTGAGCCCTAAACATGCAACAACCAGAGCCATCTTCGAAATGTCTGCCATAACTTCCTCCACCTTCACGCAACAACAACATCAGCACCACCAGCAGCAGCAGCAACAACAACAACATCAACATAAACAACAACCACAACAATAACGACAACAACGGAACAAAACGAAACTAAGTAGAAAAGGTCTTTTATAATCCCTTGCAATATGGTTAATGCATCTTCGAATCGACAAGGTAAAGTGTTCTCTAAAAGTAATCATTGATTTGTTTGGGGTTTTGATAAAACAGTAAAATCGAGGTATTGAGGATTTACTTACGGCTATAAGATGCAGAATGACTTTGAGATGGCCCAGGTGAATGGGGCAAATAATACCTTGACAAAGACAGTGAGGATAGCACACATAATCCAAGGAATTGTGATAAAAAACACAATATCTAAAGGACTACGATAGCAAGAGGTGCTATTGGGGTAATATGCCTTTACATGTGCTGTAAGAGAATGATGTTGTTCAAAGAGGGCGTGAAATACATCATCTCATCGAACCTGGCGACAATCGGCACAGAAAACGTCATAGCAGTGTATCACTGTCCAAAGTCCGAGGAATGAAACATTTTCAGAAATTAGTGATGCTTATACGCTTTCCCATCACCTGACATCGTTGCCGCGAAGCACGAATAGCAGTAGTCATTATTTTAAATGTTTCCTCGATTAGAACATTTTGCAAAGCCTTAAATTCTGTGCATTGCCCAGATTTGCCTCGCTTCCGACATCATGCTCCTCTTAAAATGGAGCAGCATGTCGCTACATCAGATACATTCAAAACTTTTAAGATTTTTCGTGGTTTCAAAACCATAACGCTTCACTTTCAGTGACAATCTTAAAACTCTTGAGGAACAAACAATCAGAAAGAAAGAACAGATGTATAGGGATTGGTGTCTTACTCTTATGTAAGTGCAATAAATAAATATCACTTGCGCTCAAGTGAGAAATGAAAGGATAACAACTTCCTAGCGACGACAAGATGGGGGAGAAAGGGGGTAGAGCCAAAGTCGGATTAATCATGAG
Source organism: Diadema antillarum (assembly GCF_040938485.1). Classification (NCBI taxonomy): domain Eukaryota; kingdom Metazoa; phylum Echinodermata; class Echinoidea; order Diadematoida; family Diadematidae; genus Diadema; species Diadema antillarum. Next base: position 318,069 of record NW_027270998.1, on the reverse strand, counting down.
GTGGAAACTAGCGTCTTCAGAAGAAATTTAGCAGGAATCAGATGAGGCATGGTGTTAAGGGTTTCATCAAAAATGTATCTCTAGCCAGATCTTGATTTTCCTCCGCCCTATATGGGAGCAAAGATTCCGTCTCGAGCGCCCCTCACAGGGCCAACCGATATTCCCAGATTTATCATTTTCATTTTTTTTTTGGATTTATTTTTTCCAAGGGGAGGGGAAGGCGATTAACTTTCCGGTGTTTGTACAAGTGAAACGTGGTTGAATGGAAGTGGATATTGACTCCGAAATTTGACTGATTAGTTCTGATTCTCATTACGACGCTAACCGTGTTGTCTGGAGGGCTTTGTCATGTTAAAACTCTACTTCAGACCAGATCACCAGAAGGATAATGGATTATTAAGCTCTAACGAAAGGTTACATTTTGTGTATTTTTTTTTAAAGAATTGGAGTACTTTCTTTTCTTTTTTAACAGGTGTCATTCTACGGATGAATGTCCTCAAGCCAAACTTTTCTGATACGATACATTTTTTTTTAAAAAACAGTTTGTGTTATTGGCGAGCGTAAATTAGTTGCCTATATTCACTCACGACGATTATTACTATTGACATGGAATCTAAATCACACATAGAAAAAAATACACACACACAAACACACACACACACACACACACACACACACACGCACACACACACAAACACACAGACACACACAATCACTGTAGTTCGAATGAGGAAAAATTAAAAGTCTTTTTGAAACTCTTTTGAGAGTGTTTGACCTATTTTTCGAATTGGCGGTTTCCTTGAAATCAGGCCAAACTCTGCCAGGGCATTTGTAATCAGTGTTATTTCTTTGTCTTGCTCAGTTCAGTGTGTATAATCTTGGTGCGGTTTTTTGATTGCTGGGATTTGATGTGACGCGTGAACCAAGTATTATCCCAGGCTATACACGGGGAGACAAGTCAAGCTTTGGCTGTCGTGCGAATTGGAAATGTCGTGGGGCCACACCAGGGGAATATTTCGTGCCCCCAACGCGGAAATAAAGACTTATTTTCATTTTTCCTCCCTTTCCTCATATGTGATTTCGTTACAAAATTATTATCTTGTTCTTTTTTCTGTGCCGCTTTCAGCAAAAAATTCATTTCAATCTTAGTGTGCCGACTTTGTCAGCCTTGGGAGTCAAAGCCGTGGGTTGGGCATGACAATTCCATGCTTGTCGATCAAGAATGGATATGCGGAATGAAACATTTTGTGACTTTAGGAGATCAATGAGATTGGCTGTAGAGTCAAAAGTTGAACAAATCAAGTGTGTTGTCGACAATATCAGATGATATTTCTTTGTCGCGAAAGCTGTATTTTCTTTTCCGGAGGGGAAGGGTGGGGGGGGGGGGTGAGGAAAAAGGAGAAAAGTCATGTCTTCAGTGATTAGTTTCACGCTCATTGGCATTTGATGGATGCTTTGAGGGCTCTCTTATACGTTTTCTCTGTCACGTGGCTAATCATGCTGAAACAATAATTATTTTACGATCTGACCTTATTTCACGTCTTTCCAGAGCACTGCCCCTTTTAGCAAAGTAAGATTATACATTGCAAGCGGAAGAAAAAAAAATCTAAAAAGTCGGTAATTCAGAGACGCAGCTGAAAACTTTCAATGTTATCTTTTTTTTTTCTCTAAGGAAGAGGAAGTGTTACATATGTTTAGTTTTTATTAGGCAAAGTTTACTCCTCTAGTCAAATTGGAATTCATTGTCAACTCATAGCATCGGAGTGATCTTTTTTTTTTTTTTTGCTTCATGTTTCGTATTCAAATCGAAACATGAGTAATATAACTTATTCAAGAAATTGTACGAATATAAAGAAAAAGAAGAAAATGTGTTAAAGCGTAGAGAACGAGTAGATAAAGACATACGCAGTTTTGGGTTTCATCTAAGTGTTTCCATTTTCTTATATTCTTTTACATGTACTTATATATTCAGACTCTTATCGGAGGAGGTTAGAACTGGTGGCGAGAGTGCTGTCGACGTATACAGAGCTATGGAAAAAGACCTGTTCATTTCAGATAGAATGCCGAAGTCGTTATTACAAGCTCTCAACTTTGACTTATTAAACTGACTACTAATCACCAAAATAGTGCAAAACAAAGCAAAGATGAGAGCCTGAGAAATATCATTATTACCGTAGAAAATTGAGTGATTAAAGAACAGATTGAACTATCAAGTACCAAAACATGGTCAGGTGTTCAGATTCATGGAATTCTTCCGTCGAGATGTTTTCATTGCAACTGATTGACAAATTGCCCTACATCGACGTAAATAAGCACTGTATTGATTAGTGTTTTAGAAGTATATAGCCATTATATAAAAAAAAAACATCATAGTGGAGATGACGTATATTCGGAGATCAGGAGGTCATCGGTCTAAATCCTGCTCGAGTACGTGTGCGCCCATGATTTTTTATCATGGCTATACTACTAAAACACTGATCAATTCAGTGCTTATTTACGTCGACTGGTCGATGTAGGGCAATTTGTCAATCAGTTGCAATGATCAGGTGTGATCTTGATTATTCACTTTCAATCTTCATTCTTTCTCTTAATTGCGCAAACAACAAACAGACAGAAAGACAAACAAACAAACAAACAAACAAACAAACAAACAAACAAACAAACAAACAAACAAACAAAGTGATCTAACTCAATAGCACAACAGAGTGATGTCACATTGCTGTCTTTTTTGGTTGTTTCAAAAGAAATTTGATGTGAGCAGCCAGTTGGTGGATCGGAAAGTGAAGCAATGGGTCAGTTGCTCACATTCTATATCCGCTCAAGTAAGAATTCGACAGAAATCTCGCCCATAGAAAAGACGACCGGTCGCTCAAGCCCCACGGATCGCGGGTACAGGGAGAGGGTGCACGAACGGGGCTTTTGGGGTTGAAACGGCGGCGTGTGTACGACACGCCGTAGCGCTGGCCAGCAGCTGGTAGCGCCGGCTCGAGTTACGTCGCCAAATCAAATTCCCATCCTCGCGCTCAAATTAATCGCTTGAAAATTGCTATTTGATTGGATGCACGCCATTATCTGCATGTCATATTTTCATCGCATCTCTGTTCGAGACATGTCTAACATGTTCCAGAAAAAGCATGTTCCAACGGCAAGGAAAATGACTAAATTTCACTAATGAAATTTGAAATGTAACAATGCAATCTAGTTAAGATTTGGCGTTACCGAAGGGTGCACATCTACTCAGCATTTTGAAACGCTTGAAACATTTCTCTGCTTACTGCCGACGTCTGCCGCCGAGAAAGAAGAAGAAAAAAAAGTCTCCAAAACATAAGCCAACCACCAAACAAACATACAAACAAGAAGTCTAATTTAATACAAAATTATAAATATTAGGTAAGAAAATTTTCTGTAAAGACGGATTCACAATGAATCCAGCAATCAATCTTATCACGGACAAGCGAACTATATCGCCCATTAATTTAGTTTTAAATATGGTTAGAAATGAAAATAGCCCCGTGTTGTTTTTTTCGTCTCAATGTGTTTTACATCTTTGCTTAGGACAGAGCAGGCAGTGAATGATAAAACCAAGTAGGAAGAATCTACAGTAAAAAAGTATTTATATGTTGCATATTCTGGTGATTACAGAAGAAGAAGAAGAAAAAAAAAACAAAACAAATTGCATTAATTTTGACGCCTTAAAGAAGAAATCAACTCCAAATTTTTTCTGAGAATTTCATGAGAATATGAAAAAAAAAAATCCCTGGTGATCAGTGCAAAAATGATCAGAATTGGATAAGAAAAAAGGAAGCTATGATATTCTTAAATTTCATGTTTTTCCCAGAAAACACTAACTTGACCAGTCGATATTCAAATCAGCTAGTTGATGATATCATGCTCTCACAATTTTTTATTCATTACACATACAGAAGTGACAACAATTTCAACTTCAGCAGTAGAAATATAAGTCCTGCCTTACAACCTACAAAATGAAATTGAACAAATGTTAACTCTGCTATATTTTGTTATGGGAAAATGCTTCTACTTGTATGGGCTAAAAATATCAAATTTTTTCCTGAATTTCATATTGAACATACATGAATAATTGCGAGGGCATGACATCATCAACTATTCATAAGGACTGGTCAAGAAATGTTTTCCAAAGAAATGCGAAATTTCAAAATGTCATATCTTTTCTTTTTTCTCTTCCGATTTTTGCCGTGTTTGGAACGTTCTGTAGGGATTTTTTTTTTCTTGTTCTTTTAGAGTGTATTTATGTTTTTTTGTTTTTTTGTTTTTTTTTTTTTTGGGGGGGGGGGAATGGATTTCCTCTTTAACTGGCCGCTGCTCTCGGTTAATTCTTCTGATGGTGGATGTTAAAGGGGTGGTATTGTATTGGTTGAGATGAGCAAGGAATCACCTTTTCACTTTTTGCGAGATACTTAGAAATCACTTCATGAAATGTGAAAGAGCATACATTTCTAAAAGGAATTCAAAATCAGTTTTGAAATGGCTAAGATAATCAAAAACAAAGTAAAACATAGATATCCAAATAAAAGGTAAGTTCCTACCTTTTATTGGGATCACTTTGTTTTGAATATTTCAATGTAAATGTAAATGTCAAAGTAAATGAATTCCTCTTAGAATCATATGCTCTTTCGTATTTCAAAACAGAATTCTCATTATCTCACCAAAAAAGTTGGAAACCTGCAGCCCCATCTCCACCAACACTATTCCATCCCTTTAAGTGCTAAATTAGAGTATGAAAAGAAAACATTGAAGAGTAAAGTGATCGACATGGTTGAGGATGCTAACACCTGCTACTTCCACCACCACTTTCGCCTATACTATACTTATTGCCACTTCTGTAATAACTTATGTATGGCCTCTACTATCACTACTTCTACTTCTACTACTACTTCTACCTGACTACTATACTACTATACTGCTACTACTACTACTACTACTACTACTACTACTACTACTACTATTACTACTACTACTATTACTACTACTACGCCACTGGGTTTAGTAGGCCTACTTTTACTTCTACAACAACAACAACAACAATAACAATGACAACGACCAAAAACTACTACTATGGGATATACTACTACTACGACTTCTACTTCTACAACATCAACAGCAGCAGGAGCAGCAACAACAACTACTACTATTATTATCATTACTATGCTATACTGCCGCTGCTCCTCCTCCTACTACTACTACTACTACTACTACTACTACTACTACTACCAGCTGACTACTACTACTACTTATTCTTCTATACAACAACTAATGCTACTACTTCTCCCACTTCTACAACAACAATTGCTATTATACTGTTTGTCTTACTCCTACTTTTACTTGTACGACAACTGCTACTACCACTTTCACTTCTACAACACCACTACCACCACCACCAACAACTACTTCTACTACTACTACTGCTACTACTACTACTACTACTACTTCTTCTTCTTCTATAAAATATTTTTATACTATATGCTGCTTATTACATTTTTCCTACCACAATGATATTCATATAAACACTCATCTGGTGATAACAATAACATCCAAATGCAATTAGGATAGAATACTGAGTACCTTACGCAAGAACACTCCCGCTGCTGCCAAAGATCTAATTTCTAATCCAGTAAAATCTAATAAAGACCTCTTACTGATCTACAGAATCCTAATAATTGTGTTCAAGGGAGGGAATTGATATGTTTTTGTAAAGAAAGTTGTGTTTTTGTTTAGACGCGCGCTCGCACACACACACACACACACACACATACACACACACATATACAGGATACCTGTATATAACTGGGTGTGTGTGTGTGTGTTTGCGTGCGTATATAATACAGGTGTGTTTGTTAACAAATTTGGCAAACAACATCGATTGAAATGGACGTGATAGCTAAGAGAAAGTGAAAACGATTATCAAGATTTTACCCAGTGATTATCTTTATCATTTTATTCATTCGTGTCCATCCCCTTTTCTTTTTCTCCTTTCTCTGCGATTCTTATTTCACCACGCGCAACGTAGCTTGGAAGAGAAGAACAAGAAAGCCATTGGGGTGCATATCGCTCTTGAAATGGGCGGGAAGAGAGACCGGTGTTTTACCGCCAGAAGCCAAACCACTTTGGCTAATATTGCGCATCCACCGAGGACACAGAACTAAAAATAAAAAGAAAAAAAATAGAGAAAAAGACGAGCTCACCCTGATGCAAAACAACATATTCACCGTGGACATAATACACTGACATTACACCCCCTTTTCTGCCACATAAACATGCAATTTTTTTTTTTGGTCATTTCGGAATGGACGAAAACATAAAATCATGTTGCCATTTGCAGTTGTTTTGCATGTTTTCCTACAGGATCAACGTCACTAGTTTTTCACCGAATGTCCAAAGCCTCGTCATCATCGGATTCCTTTCCATAATGTACTGATAGTATCATTACCCTTAACAATGATTTTCTTTTATCACACAGTTGGTTCACCTCAACGAACTAATGTCAACTAGCCCTATATCTGATATTATCTCTAACACTCATAACATAATTATTTTCCATCACATGGTTTTAGTCTAGTTTCATAACTTTTTTATCCCTCACACAAGGGATGAAACGCTTTCCTTTCAAAGATAACTCATCAAAACCTGAGAAGATTTCACAGATAATAAAAGCAGATCAGCCTTAAACATTTCACAGAATATAAAAGAAGATCAGCCTTCAAGATTTCACAGAGATGAAAAAATGACCAAATGAAAAACGGGCTTTTCTTTTTCCACTGCAAGCCAGGATTACGTGCCTGATCGACACTGTATTATCCCTCACACTTACATGAATGAACTCTATCACCTTCCTAGGATCAAACCACAGTATTAAGAAACCGGAAGGACTTTCGAAAGGAGCGTTTATCTAATCCCGTAAACCAGTTTTATGGCTTAGTGCTTTGTCTTTTATGCACTGATTCTTACTATTCGTTGATAGCTTTTTACAAAGAAGAATAAAAAAAAAAACCACTATTTGACCCATTTGTTGCCAATCGGGCCAACACAATGTTATTGTTTTACTTACAGGATGTTCAAAGGGAAAGATTGCTAAATATATCACTTATTTTTATTTTGAATGCCAATCCACACTCAAATCACACAAAGGTTTAAAGCTTTTCTTTTGAGATCAGTTTCTGTAGATTTAGATCAGACAAACCAATTCTCCTTCGGTAAGGCTGAAATGTTTTTTTTTTTTTTTGCTTCTATGGCATCTCTGCCTAAGATTTACAGTTTGTATCTTCTTTTTCGCCATGACCCATGATAATGGTCAAGCAATTCATCTAGGTCATGATGCTAAACGGGTTGACTGCATTCTTTCCTGAATCGTTACTCTATCATCGAAAACTTCAAAAAAGAATAGAAAAGATAGATAATCAAACAACAAACAGTTTTGCAGAATGCATTCGAAAGAATATGAAAGGATAATGACAAGCATACATGAGCTCAGGACACTCTGCACACCACTTTGTACTATCAACTCTCAAATCCCAGTTATGAACGGCCGCTGCATTGCGTCTCATGACACCCTTCGTGTATCTATAGCAGTGCCCTTTTCTGCCAATAAATAAGGAGAAGAATCAACCGGATAAACCTTTGATGGATAATGTTACGAAAGCGAGAATGCGACTGGGCGAATAACAATGATGTTAATGATGAATGGTTTATGCATGGGAGGAAAATTAAATCGATTAAGCCGTAAGCTCTCCCATCCCCCACCCCCTTCCCAATATCATGATCATTCGGCTTTGGGTTGTGGTTCTGCAGAATAATACATGGTGTAAGGTTGATCGAACAGGTGATATTAGAGCACGCGCCAATGGACACCAAGGAAACATGATTAGAGCAAAAAGAGGAGTAAAATGTTTACTTGTTTCACCCATCGATACACATGCCACTTTCTAACAATGAACGCCATTTGAAGACTCAATCGCTCTCATCCTCTTGACGCAGCAGTGACGCAATAATGTGTGAGAAGGAAGCTGAAGTCGGCTGTATAAGATGAAGATGCGTCACCGCATTGAGAAATCCTTCCTTTTCCCTTGATGTTGATGTTGAGAATCAGTACAGTGTTTGAGATGGCGATTTTGATGTAATTACGAACTGAATGTTTCAGATCTGATGTAAACTATGAAAAAAGCAATCTTTACCAAAGTATTTTCCTCGGACTTTAAAGAGTGTTTTTTTTTCTGATACACAAAGTGTTCAGCGCCTGTCGGCTTCCATCACTCTGGCGCAGTCTTGATAATCTCACCATTCACGTTTTAATACACCTTACCATACTTACTGCAAGGAAACATAATGCAATAATAATCATAAACTAAGTCACATATTACAGAGGAGTCTCTTCGTTTCTAAAAACGGAACAAAAACAAATCAATAAAAGTTGAAACAAAGAAGAATGCCTAGAAATTAAAAGAAAATTTTAAAATCCTTAAAACAACGACATCGACCACGACAACAACAACAACAACAATAATAACAACATCAACAACAACAACAACAACGACGACAACAACAACACCAACAACAACGCAACAACACAAACAACACAAACAACCTAACACAAACAACACAAACAACCTAACAAAGCAACCAGACCACTAAGCGGTGTTTCAACTTGTTAGGGCGCAATGTCGCCAAACTTTGCTGAGCATCGGTTATCACTTAAAACCTTCTCACATCTCGACGATGGGGGCTCATCATTCGCATCTTCATGGCTAGGGAGTCACCAAGGGACTCAATTAAGTGCGTCCTTGTCTCTACAGGCCGCTGTTACTGCCTCTAATCGCTTCTGCCAGCCGGCGGACGGTGTCGATGATTGCCACGCTTAATTTAGCCCCACGAGGATGCAAACAGCGGACGATTTCGTCATATAGAAAAAAAAATGACGTTCTGTCCCTCGTTCCTGTATGTTTTGTAAATATTTTTAAGGGATGAATACGTCCATGGCAGAGAGAAAGAAAAGGGGCGCAATTATACCTTTTGAGAGATGCACCTATCAACGCGTGGGCCTAATGTCACGCATTGTCAAATTGTTTCAAGTGGACTCAATTAAAGCACAACCACCGGGATTATCGGCACACTTAACTCGCGGGAACCTGCGAACTCGCCGACACTGCGGGAAGCTCGTTACGACGCATTTCGTCAAATTGTCTTAAAGATTGTTCTCAGAACTCCCTTCATAAAAGACCTCCACAATCTTAATTCGGCAATTAATGAGGTGTTATCGCCTTCATCCGATCGTCAAGTATCGGAACTGTATTCCCAGTCTTTTACATATACTCCTTTAATTTTTTCAACCTTCCCTGCATATTCCCGTTCAATTATAAAGGACCATCTGCCGATCAATCCCCCTTAATCCCAGTCGTATTAGAGTGTGTGAGTAAGTCATCCAGCACATGGAACATTGAGCAGTTTTAACGCATTGCTGAAAATCTGCTTGTTGAAGCTCAGCACGTGGTAGCCTTGTTTGACTGAAAGAAAACACTTTCTTCTTCCTGTTAAAAAATACAAGCACACTTTTCTGTGCAGTAACTCTGTTCAAATAAACAAATCTATCAAATACATAAAATCGCTGATCGGCTTACTGAAGTCTATGTAACATTCATATGTAAAACTTTAGTTTCGATGTTCTCATATCATATCAAACAATGCCTTTAAATATCTTTATCTCTCATCTTTAGTGTACGATATTAGTAATAAGTTAGAAAAAATTAGCTTTTCTCGATAAGATCAGAAGACATCGAATCTTTACTTTGATTAAGAGCATTTTCAGGATTTTGTTCATATAATCACATTGATGTCGTTGTCATGTGCTCATAGAATCTTTGTAAGAATACAGCGTAATTTTGAATTTAAAAACTGATATAGTATTGAATATCTATGTAAGATTGCGTGAAATCGTGTATGTTTTCTGTATACTTTTGCTGTTTACTATCATAACTACCCTTTTTGATACTCCACCTTAGTAACTTTACGCTATTTTCCTAAAAAGGCAAAAAAACACAATCGCACAAAAACTTTAATGCGTGTACTTTTGCGGTGTAGTTAAACAATTAGATCGAGAGAAAACACACACACTCACACACATGCAAAGCAAAGAGAAAAGCGGGAAAAAGTGAGAGAGGAGCGAATGGCGAAATATTTAACCAGTATACTTATGATAGGCATATCTACTGTAAAATAGCACAATCCACGTTGTATGTACATTAATATTTTATTTCTTATTTTCACCTCATGCACTGTTTGTTGATACCGTGATAAACTGGAGATAGATGAACGTATTTTTTGTGTTTTAACCAGAAATCGAGATTTGTTGTTTGTTATGAAGCTAGATTTTATCTTTGATTTAAGATTTTTGTTTTCATTTTTATTCATCACTCCTTCTATATCTATCAATTATGTTTCTATTCTTTCTCTCTTTCTCACTTCTCTCTCTTCTCTATTCCTCTCACTCTTCCATTCTCTATTTATTTACTCTCCCTTCATCGTTCTCATTTTGTTTGATTTTTATTTGTTACACAACTAATGCAGAGTAGGAAGTATCAGTTAATGACACTTTCTTTTTAATTTTTTGGTCCATATCATAATGGGAATAAATATTTTTTTTGCTGTTGTTATACTTCAAAATGAAGTTAGAAACCAGACTCATTTTTCATTTTTATGTAAATCTTTATATTTTCACATACCAATTGATTTTTTTATAGTTTTTACATACTGTTCAGTTCATATTTACCAAGTGCTGTATATTTTAGTACCTCAGAGTTTTCAGTGTGTAATTCAGTGTAATTTTGAATCATTGTAAAGTATAAATAGCAATTCAGCCTGCTGGTCGCTATGTTTTACTGTATATTATGTTATATGCATGTTATGTTATATGTATATGTATTATATATATATATATATATATATATATATATATATATATATCAATTAAACACTTCTATTCCATTAAAAGATTAGTCCTTGGCAATATGATCACGTATCAAGCAAGTACTAATGCACAGCTCTTGTCTCTACGAAGCTCCACATTTTTTTTTCGGTACAACGTTTTGCCCTTGTCCTTACCTCGGTTTTTTATGTCTATTTACTACGATACTGCACATAATGGAATGTCATAATACTCATTTGTATTTAGGGCACACTCGTCACAATTTTTGTACTTCTAGAAATGTGCCCCCAGAATTTTCAAATTGATTGCCTGTTTTGTACTTGTATATATCAGTGGCGGATCTACAGGGGGGGGGTTTAGGGGGTTTAAACCCCCCTCTTGGGCTGCCAAGTAAAAAAAAAAATAAGAACATACAAACAAACAACAACTAATTAGTCAATTATTTGAAGACCAAAATCAACAATAAAGGCACTTTTCTTGCGTAAAAGCTGTCAATTTTAAAACTGAATATGCAAAATTTTCGCCCCTAACGGGGCGAAAATTATAATACACTATCAATATACATTATCATATCTTTATACACTAATATTTACTTTATGAGTAAATTTAGTGTATAGATGGTAGCCTCGCGTCCTCGAGTGTGCCCCGTGGAACATACCTTTAGTAAAGCCTACTTTTTTTCTTTTCTTCTATGCTTTCTTGTAATACAAGAATAATTTTTATTGCTCAAACAATGCGATTACGTTTTAGCTTTTAATGAATACATTTCAGACGAATGGCAAAGTGAGAGTGGCTCGCTCGCTCTGTCCATACTTATAATAGAATGAATAGTTTGCATAATTTATGATCATAATCCTTCGCGGGGATTTTTTTTAACTGTGTTTAGTTCCCTAGGAATTTGATTTAAATGCCCTAGAAACGCGACTTTTATACTCTGTTTTTACAAAAAGTCCCTATGCGTGGGACATGGGAAGAGGTATATCCCCCTCCCACACCCTCCCCCGCTCTGTCGCTTCGCTCTCGCCGCGGATCTCACACCGTCTCATGAAATAATGTTATACCCCCGTATAATCATAGTCATTTGCAAATGATTCTATCCACTTTTTAATTTCCTAGAAATTTGCTTTTAAATGCTCTATAAACGCGACTTTTGTACTCCCCCTCCCCCCGCTCGGTCGCTTCGCTCCCTCGCCGAGGATCTCAAACCATCACGTCAATGTGCCCATCCCCGTCGAAATTTTGCCCCCCCCCCAAACCAGACATGTTCCACCGCGCTTGGGGCGCGGGTGGGGCTGCACCAACCCCCCCCCCAAAAAAAAGAATATATATATATATATATATATATATAATATATACATTTATGTTTGGCAAAAAAAGAGAGAGAGAGAAAATAGAGCATGCGAAGTAATTAATATGCTTAAAATTGCAAGCTGGCAATCCTAAAAATTGAAAATCTCCCTACTGTGGGAGGGGGGATACCCCCCTCCCACACCCTCCCCCCCCCCACTCGTTTTGCTCTCACTCACTTTGCAATACCCAGCTCAACCCTTAAACCCCCTCCTTGGAAAAAAGCTAGATCCGCCCCTGTATATTCATATTTGCTGGAAATGAATGTCATTGAAACTGAAACCAGAAATCTGAAAAAGAAAACACAAAGACAAGAACATGAACATGGTGATGTTAACACTAATTTGTAGGCCTACTATCAACACACATGCACCTACCTGTTTCTTTCTGAAGTTAGATCGACGTACTGTCTTAATATATGAGATACCTTTTTCACTTTCTTCTTGACATCTTAAACCGGATAGTTGATGTGTATTGAGTCTGAGATACCGTAGAATAGACATCATAACATCTTATTAGGTTACTATTTACTACCTCACTGCTACTACTGCTATTACAGCTATTTCTAGTAAAGTTATCTTAATATTTTTAACGGGGGTGGGGGGGGGGGGCAAGGAAATTAATGTAGAACGAGAAATAGACAAAGCCGAACACGTAAGCAAAAATGTGGTCCTAATCACCAAGGCATAGTATGAATGATCTGATTTTCACGCGCTCTAATCTTAAATTTGATTTTAGTTGAATATTATTATCAAACCAATTCAAATGACTCTGTAAGAAGAGAAAATATTCCTTCAAAATATCTGCATCCAATAAAGTAATTCTTCAGTCTTCCAGTGACGTAAACGTTTAATGTGTGTACTGTGAGGTTCATGTTACTATAGTGTGGTAAGGCTTGCATGTTGGAAATAACTAGTGGCATGAGTAGCGGTTTACAAGTGAAATTAACCGGTGCTCCAGACAGTTGTGTTGTTCTGAAAAGAAATCTACCACTTTTGAAGAGGGGGAATGAACTAACAATTACTAGAATCAGCCGTTGAATGTCCTTTCCCTTTCATACCTGAGCAGAGAATCGGACATAGAATGGACGAGTGGGATCGGGGGCTTGAGGGGGCAGGACGGAGCGGCAGGGGGTGCCTAACGAGGTGTTTAACCCTCAATTGCATAACTAGAATCCTTTTCATGTCCGTTTCACACATTCGTCGACGATTCACAAATGAGTGACATTAAGATGTCAGCTTATTAGATTTGTCATTCTCGAGGGCTAGAATATGGTATGGTGTGTGTGTGTGGGGTGGGGGGGGTGGGTGACAGAGGAAATAACGGCACAAATAAAAGGATGGTTGGAGAGGGTCGAGAGACTTTTGAGGAAAGAAAAAAATTAACTAAACAGCTAGAGACAAAAGAAACTGCGAGAATGAGGACGAAGAGCAAAGAAAAGAGTATTCAGAAAAAAAAGAGAAAAAACCAAAGATACCAGAGAAAAGAAGAGAAACAGTAAAATTTATGTGTTGAAAATTAGTTTTGAAATGACTGAGATATTCACAACACAATAAAATAAAGCAATCCTAATAAAAGGGTGGCTCTACCTTTTATTGGGATCGCTTTGTTTTGGCTATCTCAGCCATTTCAAAACTAACTTTGTCAAACAAATCTTCATTTCTTCTTAGAATTACATGGTCTTAAATATTTTATAAAAGGCTTTCCATTATCTCATAAAAATCATCATTAAAACACGTTGGAAACGTGAAGCCCCATTTTAAGTGAAACCGTACCATCCCTTAAAGCGGTAGGTGTGGGGTAAATTGCTTTCAGCTTATCAAGTTTTTCATATCACTGGTAATGGATTGTTTGTCTAGTGAAGGCTTCTAGTGTGTGTGTATGTTTGTGTGTGTGTGCGTGTGTGTGTGTGTGTGTGTGTTTGTCATTCTTAATTCAATATAAAATGTGTATATATATATATATATATATATATACATATACATTCATAAACTACTTTGTTTGGCTCACAAGAATTGAAAACCCCAGTCATCTTAACATAGAGATCCTTGTTTTTGTGCCATTTCGTTTCTTCCTTGTAGACTGTTTGAGTGACATCCCGAATTATGCGTAAGACATCACGGGAACTTCATTCCCATTGTATGTCTTGACAATCAAATTAAAGAATTCTTCAGCGATCTTAATCCGTTAGGTCTGTATTGTGTGCGTCTTTAATTCTACTTCACTATATTCTGTCGTTTCCCCCTCTTTTTCTATTTCATTTATCCGGGCCAGACGCAACATCATCGTTTTCGCTGAATAGACTTCTAATAACCAAGCTGCACCTAATGTGTGAACAGTGTTGGGTTTATTAGCTAGTGCATTGAGTATCTAGCCGATCAAAATTGGGCTATAAGCAATATTGACAGACGAGCTCTCGTACCCCTGAAGCGTCAATCGTTTTTACCAGACCACTGCCATTGTTAACCTTACCTCTCAACCACACAGTCCCACAGGCAGTGAACTGTGCGGGATTGTCTCACTATTGTTTTCCTTCGGATCATTTAATGCCGCTAAGTCGAGCCGTAACAAAACCTAATTGCTCCCTTGTTATCACCGGATTCACCCCTGCCATTTCAGCTCTTCTGAGGTACTGACAAGAGAGTTCGCTTTCTAGGTGTTATGGCATTGTTCACCTGTGGAGCTCTCCTGACGAGTGAGTTGAATTCCGCCTTTCAAATGACGAGCATGAAAGAGAAAAGAGAGCTCTCATTCAAACTGGACATTCCTGTCGGCGATTCATGCGCCCACTTAAAAGGGGTCGACGTACCTTTGCTGCTAAACTGTTCTTGGGCATCTTTCGCCCCCCGTCTTTGTTCGATCGAAGACAGATCTTTTCACCTGTGAATCAGAACATCATTTAGCATGAGCAATTGTCAAATGTGGCGCACCTGGCTCTCACAACTGACCGCCCGACTGACCCACGTAATTGTTGCCATTGTCACACATTTTGTCAGTTTACGTTCTACTTTTTTCCGAGACATGTTTTGAATATGCATAATCATCGATTTGATAGAATGCTCTGACAAAAAAAAAAAATATCCCACATCCACAACTGATAGGCATAAGCTGGAATAAGTCCACAACAGACGGTGATGCATTCATTATTAAACAGAATAAATGTGCAATAACAAAATTATTCAGTAAAAGTAAAGAGCCAATTCTTGAGCAATACTTTTTCAATTAAAACAAATAAAATATGTATATATGTATATTACATATATGTATATATAATGCTTCGATTTCACCAAAATCACAACCAAAATTTGGAATTCGGAATTTTGAAACTCTTTAAGACGACAAATCTACTTGGCAATGGCGATCTCGTGATCGTAGGCATTATTCTACCTCTAGCTAAAGCAAATATTTTATCTCTGATGTTGCTAAAAAGACCGAAAGTTGAAAGAACAACATGTGTCATGTACATCGAAGTATGATGAATATTTGATAATTAGGGAGTTCTGATTAAATTAAGTATTTGAAATTACAGTTGCAAAGTTGCAATGATTAAACTGTATTTCTGAAAGCGAATTTGGAGAGAATTTTCAAATTTATGATTTGATTCATTTAGGTTATTAGGCATTCACTTGAGAGCAAAGAGAGAAATTCACATTTTCCCGTCATATTAAAAACACTCGTTTTTTAGGTTAAAATGAGAACTGTCATCATTGCAAGGTCATGTTGACGAATTTTCCATTTCTGAATATCTACCAATGAGTATAAATCAATATTGAGCGTATGCCTGTTTACGTCAAGTCAAAACCTAACTTCCCAAATGAAGAAGAGGAAGAGGAAAAAGAAGAGGAAGAAGAAGAAGAAGAAGAAGAAGAGAAGAAGAAGAAACAAAATTCGTCAAAGTTTGGTGAAAAAAACCCAAATTTGATGACAGTCAAATTGTTTGATGTGGGGTCACGGAGCAATCCCAAATTGCAAACAACGCAGAGCAAAGTGCTAGGCCATAAAAAATAAACAAACAAACAATGTCTTGTTAAAATGTATTAGTATGGCGATTGCTCGTCGTAACGTCAGCTTTTGGACATTTCGACGAATAACGTAATATTTTGGGCTGCCTCTCTCTATCCCTCTCTTTCTTACGTCTATTGTGCCACAAGAGATTAAAGTGCTGTGATGATAGTACAATTAATTTTGACCTTACTTTGTTAAGAGTTTTGTAGTTATCTCGTTGTAACGAAGTCAATGAGACCGCCAATTTTCTTTCGTTATATAGAAATTTTCTGATGGCTAAAAAAAAGAAATTACTTCGTTGTGCAAGAATTTCATTATTACCGTGTTCGTTATAATGGGAGTGCACAGTAACAATGTATGTAAGTTACATGAAAGAAAGGGAGAGAGAGAGAGAGAGAGAGAGAGAGGAGATGGCAGTAAAATAAAAGGCGCGCTCTAAATCTGGTAACATCGTTCTATTTCATATGATTACAGTTACATATAAGTGTTATTGCTGAAATTGATTTTTAGATGGGTATGCTGGTGATTTCTATGAGGATGTTTCACATTTGGTATTTTAGTAACCATTAAAGGGAGCTGGGTAGGCCATTTAGGTTGGATGTATCTCAAATAACAACAACAAAAAAGTAATTCGTGAAACTTGGTTTCAGTCCTTGTATTGCCTCTGCAAATTTTAGACGAAAGAGCTTGCGCTATATATCTTTCTGCATTTCCTCTCTTTTCAATGGACAGCGATGATTGGTTGAATGTGGGGCGCATTGATTTGCATACCATCTACGAGACATGCTCTCTCTTTCGCCTCGACGCGTGTACGCCCGCCCAGCTGCCGATCCGCCACGGACACAGCATCCGTCCCGCTCAATCTTCCTTGCATCAACCTCCAATCTACCTTCCCGGATATCCTCTGGAATGGGAAGTCCGTGGCGATTTCTTGCCGGAAAGGCTTTTATATAAAAGGAGCAGCTGAAATGGCCAATAGCCACTTGATGCGAGAATCCTCGTCGATCATCAATCGCAAAGATAACTTGTACATCATCTTCACGAAAGTAGAGGAGCAACAAGAACAATTTATTATCATTTGGTGGCAAATTTGCTGTTTTGAAACTGAGCGCAAATGCATGGCAGATGAGTGATTTTTCTTTCGTCCATCCCAGCCAAATCAGGAGCAAAGATCCGGAGAGTGACGGGGAGGCAGGCACTCTGCAACAGCTACTGATCTGATGCGCTCTTTGAGACGTGCGTGAGATAGCAACTACTTTAGACACAACAGGTAATATTCACTCTTTTAATCATACTCATGCGTAATTACTTGCTTGACTTCATCAGTTGTAATATTCTCCTATTCCACACAGAGTAGTAAGTCTAATAATTCTATTCTAATTACCTGTTTGCTCAGTTCATCACGAGGCCTCCCATCTCGTTGCATGTTTTAACGTTTTTTGTTTTTCTTTTTCTTTGGAATTTGAAGTGCAATCTCTACTTATTATCACTATACGTGTTCGTGTTACTACTGTGTTGTTACTTCTGTATGTTTACATAAACGATATTTTCCATTTTTTTTCTGTATATACTTGAGATCGCCTGGTTGTAATGTCAGATCTGAAAATTTCAAAGTAGCTGGTCGTATCATTTAGTGATACTTTGTATCACTTCATAATACGATCAACTTGTTTAAGACCTATAAAACATCGAATGTCCAATTTCATGAAACACGACAACTCGTCTGTCTCTTCCGGACATGATTTTTCTTTTTGATCAGTACTGTTGTTGGTCAACAAGAATAGATTTACAACTCGAGACATTTGTCTTTTAAAATAATATTTATTCATTCAGCCATTTTCCCATTCTTTCATCCATTTTTGTTTTCATTTCTAAACGCTAAACATGCATATTTCATTTTCCTTTTGCGGAATAGATGTTTCAGTGAGATATAATTTGATTTACCTTCATGAGAGCAGCTGTCTTGCAAATTAAGTATTCGATGGATTGATAAAAAAAGATTATAGGAAACCGTGAATTTCATTCTGATAGGAATTCCGTCAAACAAACAAACAAACAAACAAACAAGATTCCTGGCAACGTGAGACAGGCAGTTACCCTCTTGAATGCACAATTTTACACATTTATGTTCAGCATCTCAAAAACAAAACAACAACACATCTTTATTAACATGAGAAACATGGACATTCTGGTTAATGCATAAGATTTTAAAATGAAAGTAGTATTTGTAGCAATATTCTCCCTTCTATGTCATTGTTATGTGGCTTCTTCACTTTACTATGTGCTCACTGTACTGCGGTACATCAACTTGATTATGCAATATGTTTATCAAAAACGAAAGGATGGGCAAAATGATTTTTCATTTTTTATTTCATATTTTGATGAAACATCGAAGAATTAAACCGAAAAAGAAAATGGTAATTTGTAATGTTGTCACAAGGAATAATTTTAGATGAATGGAAATATTTACCAGATGCTATGAAACTCCATGCTTTGATATCAATTGATTCCCGTTCTTTGATGTTTATTAATAGCAAAAAAGGCAACGTAACTTATATGTCAAGAATCATGACTCCCTGACGAATAAACAGTTTGTCACTGCAGAACAAAAGTTAGAAATATGTCTATAACATTGATATCACTAATTGCAGGAAACCAGAGAACAAGGGTTGACTTTTAGATCTCGGTCTTTCACGTGCTGACAAACCCGAAAGAGAGGACGAGGACACCACATTTCAGAAATAAAAGGGTGTTCTCTAAACATGCACTATTCCTGTCCACAAACAGCAGACAAACAACTTTCTGTTTAGGCCTACCTGCTTACCTTTGAAAGAAAGCAATGTTTGTTGCCATCTTCAATTTGTATAAACTCGCTGTTTGTACCTGTCATTCGCTCTGAGAAAAAAAGCCTGTTCACTGGAGGTCGCTCTATGGGAGTCACTAACCTGTAGGCATTTTTGGAATCAGACGGAACAAATTTTAGCCCTTAATCTAGGAACAAAAACGCACGCACTACCATACCATCAGAGTACCTGTCTTATCTTATGTCAATCAAACTCGTGACAGGACGAGCCCCAATCAAGGCAAGAATAGAAGACAAGTATAGTGAGATGATAATTTGTCGCAACAGACATTCATTGAATCCCGCAAATTGCCGGAAATGCGCTCTCTCCTTCTTTCTTTCATTTTACTCTGCCCCTCAAAAACCTCAAAGGACGGTAAGAAGCTGGTTTGGTTAGCGATGACCCGCTATGCTTTTGTCCGTCGCGGAATCCACCGCTCACTCACGCTAACCCCTTTCTTTGCGTTGAACTTGCACCGCAGGAGCGGAGGATCGGGATGTATGAGGAGGCGGCGTGAATCTACACTGTATCACGGCTGATTCGGCAGCCACGGACGCCCGACGTGCTCCCGTAGGATAGCGCCAGTCACCGACGCCAGGCATCCTCGCTAAGCTCCCTGAAAAAATCCATCTCGGGGTCCTGAAAAGACGATCATTTTGGAAATGTGGAGAAGACATTAATGAGTGACGAATCTAATAACAGGTGTATTTACAACAAAATATAACATCACTGACAGGTAGAGAAGGCCAAACACCTCACGTTTTATCATTAAAGTTTAGAATTTACTAGTTGACACTAACAGGCAAGAAGCGGCGAGTGGCAAACCTTATTCTCAACATCTGTCTTCATATCTGTTCTGTATAGGCCGTGAACGATATAAAATAATAAAATGTCTGGTGGCACCATTATGCAAAATCGTACGACAGCTGTTGGCTCATCGCACTTGAAGTTTTCAATTGACAGCATACTGGGAGTTCAAAAGATCAGAAATGCAAAGACAATAGCTGTCAAAGAAAACGATCAAAAAATCCCTAGGAGATGTGAGAAAAATCGCAACCAGCCATGTAGCCAAAAGCAGCCAACGACAGCCCCAACTATCGGCGATGGTGGGTCGGCATCCCCCAACGGTGCCCTTGGTCAGTATGTTTGCGGTCCGTTCTTCCCCAGCAACTCGTCGAACTTTTATGAGCTGCAAGCTGGATACTACGCCCTGGAGTCTCTTCACAGAGTGGTGTACGCCCGAGAGCCATATTTCGGCATCGGCAGGAACCTCTGCTCTGGATGGCCCAATGTATTTCAGTTCGCGGACAGGCAGTATGGGATAGATGAGAAGGACAGTGCTCTCTTGAAATATTTCAAGGTACACAAAGCCAAGCAGGCAGATAAAGTTTTCACATTTGAAAAGACAGACAAAGAGAAACATGCCTCATTGTCATCATTCCCATTAGTGTCCTGTTCGACCTCGTCATCATCATCGCCACTGTCAAAATACCATCCCTTCCCGATGGACGTATGGTCTCCTCCTCTGAAGCTGAAAGCTAGGAAAGCACCTGCAATGTCGGAACTCCTGATTCCGTCCGCCTTTAAACCGGCACATCGGGGTGACGATGCAGTTAAGTTTGCAGTTGGTAACACTGCTCGCGGGAACAAGTCAACCCGGGGAGATGCCTCGTCAAATCGTCTTCGAACTAAGGTAAAGCAGCCGTTTGATTCTGCTCTCTCGAGTCCAACCTTGCCTCGCGAAGCGCGGAACGCGTCGGCGACGCTCACTCGCAGCACTCCGCCTCAAATTCCTCGTCGTCAGGAGGTAGCGAAGCCGAAGACTTTCGTGTGCCCAGAATGCGGGAAAGTGTTCAATGCACATTACAACCTAACCAGGCATATGCCAGTTCACACGGGAGCTCGTCCCTTCGTCTGTAAAGTATGTGGTAAAGGTTTCCGTCAGGCGAGCACTCTCTGCCGGCATAAGATCATACACACGGACGAAAAGCCCCATCGCTGCCATGAGTGCGGTAAGTGTTTCAACCGTAGCTCTACCCTGAACACACATCTCCGCATCCACGCCAATTTCAAACCGTTTGTCTGTGAGTTTTGCGGAAAGGGATTCCACCAGAAAGGTAACTACAAGAATCATCGCTTGACGCACAGCTCCGAGAAAGCATTCAAGTGCCATATCTGCCACAAGGCTTTCCATCAGGTTTACAATCTCACCTTTCATATGCACACACATCGCGAGCAGAAACCTTTCACTTGTAACATATGTGGGAAGGGTTTTTGTAGAAACTTTGATTTGAAGAAGCACACAAGAAAACTGCATGAAAATGCGTCATCCGAGCAGTCTAAAAGAGGAAATCAAAAGCTCACGAAGAAAGCAACACAGGTAATATTATCTCCCACACAGATATAGATCCCAAGTTGAATCAAAGCAAATGTTGTTTTCACAAACTCACCTGAGAGATGACAAGCAGGCATTGTTGTAAATTTTCTCCAACATGTTATGGAAATGTTGCCAAAGGTACAGGGGAAAATGCGATTTTGATGTTAGAATTAAACTTTCCCATTGTTTGTAGAATCAGCTTGGTATCTCCCAAGCCATGTCAAGAATCAAATTTCATATTCACAACTAAACTATGTATTGATTAATCAACTCTTCAAATATACATGCCATACAAGAAACAGGTATAGTTTTATCAGTATATGAGATATCAAAAAAAAAAGTAAAACAAGCTGGTTCTAGTACAAAGTGGGACTCACCTTTAATTAGGATCTCTTGGCATCTGGATATCTCAGCCCAAAACCAATTTTCAAAAAAAAACCCTAAAACAACAACAACAACAACTTTAAGTTCCTCTTGGAATTGTATGCTCTTTAATATGTCATATAAGAAGTTTCTAATTACCTCGTGCAAAGTTAAAACCTGAAAGCCCATGTAGGCTAAAACTACATCATTCCTTTAAACTTTATCTGTTAGAATCTGCTTTCATCATAAGAATTGAGCACCTGATGTGGGATGTTAATCTGAAGATGCTGATTAAAAATCGTACTTGATTTCGTTCATTAGTCTAAAGCTTTGCACTCTGGGAAAAACGGTGTATTTGAGTGTCTCAAACGAGTACCCCCCTTTTTTTTTTTAAGATTTGTAGCAAGACGTTGTTTCACTTATCTTATATACTGATGAAAATATGCATGCTTCTTCTATAAGGCAAGACATTCAATCGATCCAAATTATAAATGATTTTCTCCCTCCCTACTTTCCATCTTGACACAAACATATCTCCTTGTGATGAGATAACACATATTCTTCTGTCGGTTTCGATTTTAAAGGTAAAATAGATGTACCTCTCAGAAAAATGAAACTGTGGTACTGTCTGCAGCTCACAAGAGTGCATTTGATCGTGGTGTTTGTATGATTGGTTTACTGGTATGTCACCTGATACGTTTGATGTGCTCCATGTAATGTGATAGTTCTGCACTGGTTACCACAGTGAGAAAAAAAAACCACACCAAACAACACGCCAGCCTGAAGATGCTAAATTTCTCCTCACGTTTTGTTAATGAACTTATTTTCAATATGATTGTTTATTCATTGATTAATTTATCAATTATTCATTCATTTATCTACTTTACGTCTTTATTATTATTATCTTTATTATTATTCATTTATTTATCATTAATTGTTTTATTCATTTATTGCCTGATGTATCACGTGTTTACATCGTTTTTGTTTAAGGGTATATCTTTCCGTCATGAAACAAGGCTAACGATTTTCTGTGAGAGTTAATTTTTAGATAAGATAAATTTCACGTTGCGAGGTAAAGCTCTATTTAAGTCAAAGAGGTAATATTGGAGGAAGGAATTCTCCACCGCTATCTATAAAATCATTTCAGCGATGGCGGATTATATTGTAAATGGCGTGACAGTAACGTAGTCAAGGAGTCCGTTGAAATGGCAAACAGTAACATGGGCCAAATTCAGTTCACAGCACAAGTAAGCGTTCCTGGACTTACATAAAGTTATCTTGAGTCAAAAGGGCCAGAATTATCGATTTTAACGGAACAGAATCTTCGTCAGCTGGTCAGAGGCAAAATGACAAACATGTAAGGTAAGGCAAGGTTACCTTTCCAAAAGCAAGAACTAGACGTAGCGGGAAATATGTTCTTCGTCAGACTGAAGTGAAGTTTTAAGCGAAAAATATAAAAAGGTGTGCATGTATATAGATGATTATAGGTATAATTTTCTATTATGACTCCTCCAATTTGTATATGCTTGAGCACATGGTCTCTTTCGGTCTTTAAGTGTGAAACTTGAAAATTTCACAATTTTCTTACCCAAATCCTAATTTGGATGAAACCTCTGTTTATTTGATAAACAAAGTCAACTTCATTGAACGTGATGTGGAATTGTACTTTATAATGTAAAAGGAATATTTTCTGAACGCTCTTGAATTATTACATCCAAAGAATGAACAATTTTCCACTACTTTTAACGACAAAGAATGTTATTACAAAGCTTCTCATGTATACAAATTTAGGGTTCTCATGTCAAGGCATTGATCACTAACTACAAATTCCAAATCAGCTCAAAAAAGAACAAAATCATGATAACAGTACATGTTGCCATTTCTATCCGCATTTCTTATTTCGAGTGTGTCATAGTCATTTGAAAGATGTATGTCAAATGCTGTATAAAGTGTTCGATCGAGGCGGGAGCTCGCACGTATTGTCTACCGGTGTGGTATCGCCAAACATTGCATTGTATATGCGGCAATGCGAGCCCTGGCGGGCTTCTCTCGCACGCTGGTCACCGTGAAATGGGAGGAGGCGCCACGGGAGTTTCCTCGCGACCCAAATCGCTCTCGAGGGCTATTGATTTTTTTTCTCCCCTCCGATTTCCCTATGGCAGCGAGAAACAAACCATGGTTTAGCTCATCACACATTAGAGAGAGCTCAGCCTGTTTGAAGTGGTCCTTCAGTTCGCTGTAGATGCTTGTCTGTTAACTCCGCGAGAACAAATAAATGGTCATATAGCAGGCGGGGCATTGATTGCATGTGGTCATTGTTTTGTTCGTCCTCGTGTCTATGTCTATATCTATATTGGGATCCCTGCATGTATATTTCAGATTGCTTAAGTATTATGATAATATGTAAAGTGGTATGTGTTGACAAAGTCAGTATATTGCTTAATTGCAAGAAATTGAATATTACTTGATATGAATTTTAATAGTGGTGAAAGTATACCACACTGTATTTGTGACACTTTTCTCTCTCATCAGAAATGAATTAAGATATCCCACATGATGTTGGCTTACAAAAAAAGACAATTTGTGTAAACAATATATACATATCTATTTGTATACACACATATATCATATATATATATATATATATATATATATTTGTGTAAACAATATATACATATCTATTTGTATACACACATATATCATTTATATATATATATATATATATATATATATATATATATATTTTTTTTTAAACAAGGAAGGAAAAACTGACCAGAAACAATTGTAATAATAGATAGCGAAAACTTTGAGCAAAGAAAATGGGTTTTCATCGGGATTCGAACCCGAGACCTCCGGATTAAGGGTTTGGGACGAACACCGATCTAGGGCTTTCAATAGCTCAGTCGGTAGAGCACCGGTCTAGTGATCCGGAGGTCTCGGGTTCGAATCCCGATGAAAACCCATTTTCTTTGCTCAAAGTTTTCGCTATAGGCCTATATATATATATATATATATATATATATATATTCGCTATGCGTATGTGTGTGTGTGTGTGTGTGTGTGTGTGTGCGTGTGTGTGTGCATGTGAACGGATGTGTATATGTTTTCTTCGAGCCTGTGCTGTGTGTGATCTTTGGTAATGGTCTTCAAAATACAATATATGCTTGTGATGATATTATGGCATGTATACGCTGAACAAACTGAAAAGGAAATAGTCCCTGTAGTCATTTGTCATGACAAGTCACGCACACACAGACAAACAAACACACACACATACACACACACATACACACATGCACACATACAGTACATTATTAATATATACACACATTCATATAAATATATACTCAGTACATAATGTATACGTGTTGCCTGTTATCCAGGGCTCTCTTCACGTTAGAGAGCACATTAACAGCCTGCATTTTGGATGCATTAACAGCACCAATCACAGAAGCAATACATTGTACAAAGAAATGCATAATACCACACTTCAAAGTGACTTGAAAATCAAGCTTACATCTCAATAAAATCTAAGTCTGTTGCTGAAGACAAGACAAGATTGAATACAGAACCGAGAATTGCTCATCATCATCATCATTATCATCATCATCATCATCATTATCATTATTATCATCATTATCATCATCATTACCATCATCAATGTGCATAGTGTATCAATAACAATAAAGTGTGCACTCTCACATACTTGTATCATGTTCACTATTTCTGACGTCGATGCTCTCAAATAATAGGAAGATATTGCTATCTCGTTAATGACGGGGGGGGGGGGAGGGGAACAGAAAGAATGCAAAATGAAAACACACTATAACTTTGAAAAGACAAATAATAAGAACGCACACTTTACTTAGTTCTGAAGAGTCAATCAAAGTTCTTACTTATCAGTGATATGACAAAATTGTTAAATGTACGATATCAGAACAAGTGAGTAATTTTACTTTGAAATGACTTGCAAATACCATGGAGAGGTGGAGTTTAGAAATATCTACAATATATGATGGCGGATAAGTTAAAGGGGAAATGCCTTTTAGTTTTAGAGAACTCGTGTAAGCACAAGTGTTGCACACTTTACCATTCAAGCTCGAAGGCTCAATACATGTAATATAGAATTCCTAGGTAATAATTCTTTTTGGTATACGATGAGAAGATATCTCAAATCCTCCAGCACTCTTAATATCTTTTCTCCCTTCTTTCGAATTCAGGCATCTCCTTCTCTGTCCAACTTATTCGTCTCGTTATAGCTCTCTATTTTATGTATTTAACGTAATGTATTCTTTCCACTGCACAAGCAAAATTATAGGTTGAAGTGATTTTTTTTAGGGTCGTTCCTCCTTGAGTTCCAATTAGAACATTTTCTAATTAGAACTTTGATTTTTCTTATGCATTATGTAACTCGAGAACGTCGTCAAAGCCAAGTACACTGCTTATTGATCACTGTCCTCTCCAATTTGTACCTCGAAATATATTAACACGTATGTCATTTCCTTTTCTGTCTATATTATGTTACGAGTATATTAACATAAGATCACGAAGTCTCTGATCTTGTCATTTCATTGTGTGGAACTCTGTGTGTATTTATGTAGGGCCTATATGTATACAAGTGAATGAATAAAGTCAAACTGAAACTGAAACCTGAAACAAGAACAACGATGACGACGACGACCACGACCACGTAATACTCGTCATAAGTTACATAACCACATTATTCGCAATTAGGAGTCATTACTGTCCTTGAGGTCAGCCTGTAATAGAAAAGCGCAAACTGTGCCTTGCGTATCTCTCACAGCACACACTGGACATTATCATGTAGGGCAGCAATGATGTGATCACAGTTTACCACGGGAAAGAAGAAGGCAGGGCCCTGCAATATGTGCTCTGCAAATTAACCTCTGCCTGAAGGGGTTTTGGATGCTCCACAGTACTGTCTGACCATTGGGTTGACCACAGGATGACGATTTGTATGTTTTTTTAATGCTGTAGAGTTAGTTCGTGAGCTATTTCAGAAGGGAAATATCCTTAGGACTTTTCGAAGTCTTACTCAAGGACCATTGGGTAGCACAGTTTGCTGCTATGTGAGGTATCTGACAGTGTCAGAGGTCATGACTGCCCATGTGTTTGTCGCATGCTCTGACCACTGCCTGCTTCATGACTTCCCCATTTGCTTAATGAGAATGACGACTTCGGCTTCATGAACGTGCGAAAAACAGATCACCTGTTTCTTTTGTCTGTTTACGTTTCTTGATTGTCTGCAGCGAGTAATATTTTCTTGTGAGACTAAAATGGAATCTTTGAAGATTTCCGTAGACCGTCTATAGATCTCGACAACCCACTCCCGACGTATCGCCAAGCATGTTCTTATCATTTTCTTGCCGTTCTTACCGTTTTCTCTCGAAAACGACAAAAATATGCTTACCAAAAATGGGTTGGTCCTTTTCAGGGCCACATACATAGGCAAGAAAGAGATTCATACGTGGTGCACCGTGAAGTCTTGTATTACTCAACGGAAGCCTTCAAAGATTTCATTGTAGTCTTATAAGGAAATATATTATTACTCATGAACACAGATTAGCCGTGCGTTCTGCGTAGTCTCTCAAAGCTACTTCCTATAAGTGAATGCTCATTTAAGGTACAGTTGACCTTTGGGAGCAGTGATTTAAAAAATGTTCAAGTTACCACATTTGATGCATATTTGTTGGTCAGTTGTATCACAAAACATCCTATCGTATAAAAAATTGCAATAAAGCCTAAAATATACGGCGATACATCACTGTTTTTCTCACTAAACCATAACTGTCCGGTAGACGGCTTAGTCTAGAAGCAATTTTATTATAACTATTGTTCACATTTTGCGTATTCAACAATACTTAACATTGGTTATCCTGATTAGTTTTCTTTTTTTAACAATGGTTGTAAAGCACTAAAGGTGGATTTTTTTTTCATCTGCAAACGGTAAATAATGTCTTTAAACGTCCTCATTTTGTCTCCCTCTCTTTCTTTTTCTTTCTCTCTCCCTCTCTCTCTCACACTTTGCTTCACTGTATAGGCCTAACCAACAAATACTGTGGTATGGAGTTATTGCTGTGTTGTGCCTTTGAAGTTCCTTTAGTTATTGTCTTTCCTTCCGACGTTTCTTCCCATTCTTTTTTTTTTAATATCTTTTTCTTACTATATCTTCGCTGATATTTTTTGTCCGTCATTCAATACTTTATTTGGTAAGTTTGCGTACTTTAAACAACTTGTCAAGGAAAAGAGTCTGTCCACTCTCTTAGTACAGATTTCCATTACTCTAATATTTTATTGTTGCCTTTTGTCGAGCTTTTTGTCGTTCTCTCATATGTTCTCTCTTCTCTCTTTTGCTTCGTTCCTTTCCTATCATATCTCTTATTTTCTTTGTTATTTTGTGTAATGTTGTCGGATTATTACACACTTGTTTTAGACAAATTTTGCTTCCCTAAGTGTGTCGGGAAATCTTGTGTGTGTGTGTGTGTGTGTGTGTGTGTGACATCAGGCTTGCTTAGAACACCTCGTCCCCTCGGGGGGTTTAGTCTTGTGTCGGAGATCAATACACGAAGATCTGTCGAACACTCATCGCCCAAATCTCCCTCTTAGGGAAGACCAACGCTGACGAAACCCATCTTTCAAGTGGCACTCTCGTCGACTAAAAGAGCTGCTCCTGACGCCTTTTTGCGTCCTCCTTGAGATGGACAGACTGCAATCCCATGCCATGAAGTGATACAACTCAATCTAAGCCTAATTGACCATTCCACTCTTTACGTTGAGGAAGGTTGGGACGAGTAGATTGATATTTCTACCGCAATTACTATCATTACATGTTCTGAAAGAAAGGCAGAGGCTGGGACGCAAGAAGGTCGCGGGCATTCACGAATACTTACGTGAATGTTTATTTTGAAATTTCCATTACAATTCAAGTGCCACTGCAAGTAATGGAGAAACAGACGCTCAGTGCAGCTGGCCGACGGCGATGGGCGTGTCCTGCAACCAACGTCAGATAATAATGACTTCTTACAAGACGAGATCAAGAATTATCTGCTTCTTTACAAATCATTACAAGTCTTCACTTTACGGACGTTACGATGCTCTTGAAAGGAGACACGATGTGAAATTTTAGACAATAAAATATTGTTTCGAAACATTCAAAGTACTGTCTTTCGCCCTCAGGTGACATTTT
This sequence comes from Diadema antillarum, assembly GCF_040938485.1. Lineage (NCBI taxonomy): Eukaryota > Metazoa > Echinodermata > Echinoidea > Diadematoida > Diadematidae > Diadema > Diadema antillarum. Next base: position 288,976 of record NW_027270998.1, on the reverse strand, counting down.
GAGAGCAAATAGACTCTCATAAGGATGATTATTTCTCTTAAGCACTGTCAAGTGTGCAACTAATCACGGCAGCAACGACTCCACAAGATTCTTTGCCATTACACATTTTTATGTTGGCGTCATAAAGACGTCATTTCCTTCTTATATACAACTTGATATCACCTTCTGCAAGTAGTTATTGTCCTACGCCCTTTTCAAATATGTTCTCCTTTATGATACTGACGTTACTGAGGCCATTAGGAAAGAAACAATTTGTTTTAATATAGATATTATGGTTACAGATCAGTTATTTAATTCATGCATTAGATAAAATCTTCAACACCCATATTCTCGAGCTCGTGGACAAATTTTTAGGTAACGGGTCAGATGGGGTAATGCCTCGCCCTAAGTTTTGTTTATTCAAAATTACAGCAAAGAAACAACACACGTAGCCAAAGATTGCATGGTTAGCGGTTTAGTATTTCTTGTGCATTCATGAGAAATTGATGTGATACAGGACAAATGTGATTAACGAAAAAAAAAACCCTGTTTAATCGATGCTATGTTTAATTAATAATTAAAAACTATCACCAATGTATCAAATATAATGCGATCACAGACATCACTTGACATCTATAGCAATCTGGAGAAAAACCAAGATGCCGCCGATGTCACGAGGAGAAGATCGAAGCAGAGAGTTGCCCGACCCGACCCGGATGTCGTCAAAGGCATTGATGTGGGCGCCTCCGCCGGTAGCCAGGGGGAAAAGTTGAGCCACACATCGTTGTCCGTAGAGGACTCGATTAGCTGAGTGTAGACAAATACGAATAGAATAAAAGAACAAAGAAACAACTGATCAATTGATAAACAAAAGAATACATATACATAATAGGAGAAGTCAACATGCGTACATGCATGCATACGTATACATACACACATAGCACCTACTAATAATCAGACACACATTGACATCACACAAACACACATGCATATACCTACATGATATATAATTGACCTCCCTAATTCAAAAGGCATATCAATTCAAGACGGTGAAGGCGATCGAATGACTATGAATTGTGCCTTCTTTTTTTTTTTTTAACTGAAATGAAGGTATTCTTTTGTGTTTCATTTTCTTTTTGATTTTCGATCCAAGCTTTAGGCATGTTTTAAGCAACTGAAGTCAACAAATGAAAACGACACATCTCGTGATATTTCTACAAAAAAAAATCCTCAATAAAATTTAGGGAAACTCCACCCCATGATTATGTTCATTTCTTCATAGAAGCACGGAGTCAAACAGGACGAATAATTGTGCAACATGCACACTACATGCGCTACTATAATAGTGACAGTGAATGCCTAAGTTCCAGCTTGTCTGAAATTGAGGCAATTTGCTAGAGCTTTAACAGCCGACCTCGTATTTGATTCATCCAATTTGTAGTCTTGATACGCCAAATATTATAGGCTAAACAATGCTAAAGCCAATAAAAGCTGTTTGAATTTGTACTTAGGCTTTCTCTTTTAACTAGGCATATCAAATTTTCTTCAACATACGAGAAAATATCGAAATAGTCGGAACCTTCATTGTGATGCTGAACAGGGCAACAAGCAAGAGTCATTTTATTTGTAATAATTGTTCTCATAAGTCCTTATTTTCATCAAGATGTTGCATCTTCCTTCTTTAAAAAATCTATTTAGGAATCCATTTATTTCGTGTAGTTAGTATTGATATCTATGTTTGACAATGTACCATAGTAAAGATCACAAATGCAATTTTGTGGGCAATGTAGGACATAAGAATTGCCATTGCCATCAGTGGCAAATGGCTATGGCAAATGGCAAAAAAAAAATGGCTATTGCATGCAACAAAGGAATTACTACTAACTGATTTTTGTTTTTGCTCAATGCTCAACTCTTCCACCTCTAGTGGTAGACCTATATGAACAATATCCTTTGTATTACTTCGATGAGTACCTCTAACAATAAATTGAATCACCATACATTTTAGATATTTCTACATACTACAAAGCGGTATTTATCATAACAGTTTACCATTCATAATCTGGACTGAAATAAGTTTTAGCTTACGTGAAAATCGATTGTAATGTTTTACACAATATTTGGTGTTCTTTTTTTTCAATTCAATTCAATTCAATTCAGTTCATTTATTTTCATATGCAACTTTCATGCAACGACATTGGTTCTTCGTTTAAACTCTTCGTGACTTTATACAATATCAAAGGAATTTCCTTCTCTATGATCTTTTGAAAAAAAAAACATGACATGAAATGAAATTGACCTCATGTGACTTCGAATCCATCTACCTTCTGCTGCCGATAGCCATTATGGGGAACGCTGAAGGAGTAGCCCTCGGGACAGACGTTCTCAGTGGTCGTATAGGGGCCCGTCAAGTCGCTCATCCGCCAGTCCTCGGGGTCCACGTCGTTCTGGCAGCTGTAACGTCGGATCGTGGCGCAGTCTGAGGCAGCGTACCACCGATGGTCGACCCCACTATTAGACATTCACATAAAAATGGGGATGAAGATAAATCATGGTACAGTGCCCTCATGCAGTATACACACAAGATTTATTTGTCCCTAATGGCGCGAGTATATCCTTATCAGTTCATTTTCTATAAGTGAACAAAATCTATATATCTGCTCAGTCTGCAACAACGAGTCAGTCTATGAGAGCAGCATAATTCTGTTTTTACTAGAAGCAGGGGACCATGGTATGATATAATACATCACATTTTTATTTGAATAGGGTTGTCACTGCTGTAGGAAACGTGCTGTAGGAAAAGCACAAGGAAAGTTTTGAACATTTCACATATCCTGAACCATTTTGTTATGCAAGAACATGATCAAAAAATCTTATTCTGCGATGAAGTAAGATTATAGGAATACTTCAAACAGTACGTGCGTACAGACAGTGTTCATTTGACATGATTCAGAAACTTTCTAACTGTTCTTAACGTTACATTACCTCAACATTATGCAGGAATCATATGCCAGTTCTCCTTCCGGTTGACCTTCGGCCCATGTAAAGACCCCTGTCTTGAGGAGTTCCGGGTTAATCATATCCATGGTGGGATACTGGATTCGACACTGGACGTACTCGCTGAGGTTCTTTATTGATCCCACGGTCTCCTCTCCCTTGTAGTATCTGATCGAATAAAATGCACGCCAATTCTAATGATTTACTGAATTTTCTAGGTCTTTTATCTTTCAATAAGTAATAGTTGGTATCATGTAAGCTACTGATTATCGTATTTATGACTATATATACAGAAAGTACTTGAACTGGGCCATACTAGTATACACACATACACACACGCACACACAAATCTCTGACAGCAGTCATGGCAGTCTATGTTTCTACTTCCATGAATTTGTGGAAATCAGTCGCTACCCTGACATTTTTCCCTTGTGGATGATTCAAATGTATTCTATAATATCCAAACTTCCTTGTACAAATACCACATCAAAAAGAAAAAAATACTTCTGCCCATTAGAGAAAACATGTAACCAATATTGATTAACTAGAAATGTCAGGCATTTTTTAATGTATACTTTGATAACTTTACCGCCCACTGACATTGATATTAATCTTTAGATCATACCCAACCGGAAAGTATTTCAATATTGACCGTCACAGTTTATACGTCCATTTTGTCGAAATTCTATTCGTAATTGGAAAATTAACTTATGTCATCTTCTCTATCACTATCAGCATTCCACTGTTATGAAATTGGAACTTCACAAAAAAGAAGAAGAAGAATATGGTACGAAATAATTGTAATCTCAAAGGAAGATACTTGGTATTGGGTGAGATGCCTCAACACCTTCCAGTAGTGGTACAGAATGATCCCTCATACTTGTTTCAGTAAGAACAAGTAAATTACAATCACAAGCGCATCGAAATTTATCATCATTTTTGCCACCCCTTCCCCCCCAAAAAAGAACACACACACACACACACGCACACACACTCACACACATGAAACTTATCTCAACTATATTTTGCCCAACACTGTCTATGAATAATTACACGTTATGTACCGAATAGATAGTTGCAAAAGTAATAATGTGAACTCACTGAGCAACATAATATTCGTTGGAAGTTTTGAATCATATTGATATCTTACTATTAGTGCTCATAGTAGGCCCGGTGTCTAAACATAACGTTCATGTTAAACTGCCAGGAGTTTGATCACTATGCCTCGTTATTCAGATTTTTGCTTCTTCCTGTTACTTTCGTTTTTCGAATATTATTGTTTCAAATGCACTATTGCAATAAAGTTATTTTGCATCATGACCCAATCGTAAAATATATTTCAAGACAGGGCTTCAATCTATTTTGTTTTTTCATTCATATTGTAACATGACACTTTCCTTCTTTTTTTTATATCTGCTCTATTTTTTCCGAATTATTGTCACATTATCGTTGTAAGCAAGGACGCTACGCTTTCCTCAACTTCCCACTATGGTTACAAGATTTATTAAGAAAGTATTACTCCTCATGTCAGCATTTTCTAAGAATTGCTTTGAAACTGGCAAAATTACATTCTTAAGAGCAAACACTGGATTTGATATATCCCTCTACACTGTAAGTCTAAAAGTGAACAACAAAATCAATAAGTTCTAGGCTTACCCACTCGTTACTAGAGGAAATTGCAGACTGTCGCTGTAGACGCGCACAATGTTGGAGTTATTTCGTCCGCTGCACTCGGGATAGGATGTAAACTGGCAGGAATATTATTGGATTACATCAATTATATTTGTTCTTGCGAATCAAGAGATATTCACCTTCCTTTTATTTAATTATCGTCAAATACAGATTTCTCTGTGTCGGAATTAATGAAATACGATTGGCAATACTCGAAAAAGTCGGACCGTGAAGTAAACAGGTGACAGTAGGGGGCGCCAATGCGAAAGTATCTGAAAGCTCGCTTGCACAGACTACGGTATGAATTTAAATTGAAAGTTCTCCATCTAAAGTAGCTGGAAGAACATTGTGCGTGTTGCTCTTTGGGATCTCAAAGAGATCTTAATCAAACCATTCTCCAAATTCAATGGGATGATGAAGTAAACATATTAGCATTAAATATCATTGTAATAGCCATAAGCCCTGCAGATGTTAACATATCAAGTATGAGTGCAGTACATTACTTTAATTGTATTACACAGTACAATGACCCCTCAGAATATTTTCGAGACTTTGAACCCTCAAAAATATGCATTACTGGCTTGTTGTTGTTGTTGTTGTTGTTGTTGCTGCTGTTTTGTTCCCAGCTCACGAGCAATTAAATCTCGAAACCACATAATTATTACATGTACATTCATGGATACAGACAAAACACGAAAATCGTTTGGCGCCATCTTGTGATAGGATTTGGTGTAGCTTTCTAAAGCACGGCTGACAAAACGGTGGGGGCCTACCAGATTTGTCCTTAGGTCGGCGTCGAAGTACAGCGGGTGAATGTACACGTCCCCGTGGGTGAAGAACCCGTCTGTGCCCCCAGCTGCGAGTATTACGTTTTTCCCATCCTATATTAGGAGAATTGCCAAAAAAAATGAAATTATAAATTATTAGTTTATGAATATCATAAATTAATATAAATTATATATGTAGCTTAATCCTCTGATAATAAACAAATGCAACATTTGTAATGGAACGACATCTCATTTGGAATTTTACAACAGATCCTTCTAATTTTGACCGTTATAGAAAGAAAAGTCCTTCACTCTGTTTTTATATTAGATTTAAAAAAAGGTATTAATTTCCCACATACTAAAGAATGAGTACTAATATTTGTTGCATTTCACTTTAACAAAATATCGACGTTTCATCCGTCCAGTACCTCTCTCATCTGCTTAATGGTGGGCCAGTGTCCGCCGTACGTCCCCGAGAGGTCTGCAGGAGTAAGGACCCGGCTCCCAAACGCTGCCTGAATGATCGAATTCATCTCATCGTCGTGCTGCTGATCTTGCTTTTCCTGATGGATGTTTTACGTGAGGAAAGGAAACAGAGACCAGATTTCAGCCGATGTTTGAATTGACACTAAGACATCTCCATGACTGCAAAGTATTCGTCTGTGTGTTTATTTACCATGTTTGGTATATTTATATTAGCTCATCCTGCGTTGGGCATTCAGGTCAATCGTTTTCCATTTGGCCAAATTATGTAATCCATTTTTGATGAGAAATTGCAGTGCTACATATTAATATCATGACATCAAAAATAACACAGAACAAAACATTACAAAGCAGAGAAAAAATCAAAACAGCATGAACAATAAACATGCTGTGATAAAGTATAATATTTTCTAATAGGAAAGTTAGCATTGAATTGCACGATAAAAGTATTACTGTATCAATCAAAACTGCTTTGTTTAGGATCAAATAAATATGCACGTCATATATAGTAAATTGAAAATACCATTCAGCATGTTCAATGACACGAACTGCATAAAGATACAAAAATATTACGTTCCAACTATAATCTATAGTTTCAGGTGTGAGAGAGTGTATTCGAACTTGATCGTTAAGAAGCAATACAGTACGAAGAGTGAATAGAACAAAGCTCACGTTGAGATAGATACGAATGATTTCGTTCTGGTTCTCCGGTTGGTTTAGCCATGTCCCTATGTCATTGATGACGTCAGAGTATAACATGTGGTCCGCCTCGCAGTCCCCCAGGTATTCGTGTGTACCGAGATGGCAGAGACGAAACTGAAAGTAACAACAAACCAGTAACACGGATATGTGTTTAACAATTATGCGATCCCATTTAATGCATATTTTTTATTTAAGGGATGGTATACAGTTTCGTTTGAGATGGGGTTTCAGGTTTCCGACGTTTTTGATGAGAATTCTTTTTTTAAGATAATGAGAAACCTCTTATGAAATATGAATGAGCATTTAATGCTAAGACGAATTCAAAATTTATTTGATGAAAATGGATTTTGAAATGACAATGAATGACGGATATCCAAAACAAAGCGATCCTAAGAAAAATGTGGGAACCACGTAAATTTAATTAGGATTGCTTTGTTTTACCTTGCTTTTCTATTTTTCTATCTCAGCCATTTCAAAACCGATTCTCATTAAATAAACTTTGAATTCCTCTTAGAATATGCTCTTTAACATTTCATAAAGTGGTTTCTAAGTATCTCGAAGAAAAAGTTAAAAGTTGAATCGTCACCTCAACCAATAGTTTACCATCCCTTTAATTTCCTTTGGAGCTTGCATTAGTGCTCACCGCATTGTAACACCACCACACATCCATTTCGATTCCTCGGATCCCCATGTTGAGCTGGTCGAGTATCGTAAATTCATGGTTTCCGATGCTCGTGCAGTTCTCGGGGTACGGGGGCGGCCACACGCAGGTATCGTTCGCTGCAAACATGAAAGGCAAGAAAAAAAAAATGTGATTCGCAAGGCTGCCAGTATAGAGAGAATAATTTGAGGGACTTTGAGAACCTATGCCACGCTAAACACATAACCTTATAATGAAAGTCAGTGCATAAAATGATTTACAAATTTGAACTGCAAATTATTTTGTAGGTGCATGAAGATAAACAATGCCCTTCTTATAATAAAAAGAGATGATGACTGCGATAATGATGTCACAAAATACGTAAAACACCGAACAGGAATGTTATCTAAACAACATTATGTACAAAGAATTTAGCTTTATAAAGACTTGTTAACGTGTAGCTATAACAAAAGTGACATTTTTTTTCAAATCTCTGAAAGTTTCTGTGTGTGTGTGTGTTTTATATTGAAGTCACAAATATGTTGCACTTTTGAATTGCTGCTATTTTACGCCAGTCCAATTTATATCGGCAAAAGAATGTAACAACCACTTACCTCCGTATCTAAGTCCATATGCTCTGGCTTGAAAACTGTTGTGAGACTACACAAATTAGATGAGAGTAACAGAGACAAATATTATATCAGAACAGTGTTATACATTTCAATGTTTTCCGATTATGTTACAGGATATGACATTTGTGGACAAGTAAACCTAATAAACAAATCATAAAACTGATCTTAAACACTGGTACAATGGACATTAGTTTGAGATGTGGTGTTTATGTGGCAAAATGTTAGAATAATTAATCGAAACTAAAATCACAGACATACAGTTGCCGCACACTCGTGTTTGCAACGTGGAAAGAAAGAAAGAAAGAGACACACAGACAAATAAACAGACGGACATCCTTATTACTTCATGGTCTGTATCAAAACGACACATTTAACAAAATCAATTATAATTGTGTGATGATAAGATCCAGGCTAGGTGAATATCCTCATATTGTATAATTCTTATACAATCATATTGATAATTTGTAGTATTTGTAGTATATAAATAATCACTCTAATTTCATACTCCTCCTTGACTTACGTCAAGCACGATGAATTGGTCAAAGGTGAAGTCAATCTGTATATGAAGAAAGAGAGGGAGAGAGAGAGAGATCGGGTGAATGAGGGAAGACACGTTGACACTCGGTTTGCTTTTGAACACTGGTATCTCTCTGTATGTATACATCGGTAGGACTATCTTCGAGTGGAGTCGAATACGTCATGTTTACACAAGACGATACGTTATGTTTTTTTGTGGCCGATTGCATATCTTCCTTTCAGTTCAATTTTCCTGGCACACCTGGCCCCATAGTGTCTGTGCCACAAATGTGATATGTTGTATAGTTTATACGTTTGCATCCTAAAATCCTAGTAAGTATTGTTCATAGTATCAACATCATTATATCAATGAGTAAAATGTACAATAGTATGTAGAAGAATTTAAAATGAATATGTCTTATTGGTATAACAAATTGGTGCTGTTGTTGTTTTGTTCCAGTGTTCCACGTTTTACAAGCGTGGCTTTTTTAGTGGAACACTGTTTTCCATCATTGTGATTATTTACTATTTTTGTTGCCATGACAAAGTGCATTGTTTCTTTTTTACGACATCATTCGTGTATAATTTATATTGTATTGAAAAAAAAATCCTTTATCGGACGAGTGTAAGAGAAATGAAAAAAAAAATTGTATCACTTTGGATTATGTCAACTTTTTCTTTTCTTTTCTTTGTGATGATGGAAATGAATAAACTATTGAACTATTGAACTAAAGAACTCGTGGCATCTCCGTTGTATGTTCGTGCATCATTGAAATGGAAATAATCATAGTTGCAGAAATTGAAAAATTCAAACAATGAAAAATTCAAACAATTTTCAGTCAAAGATGTTACTGCTAACTATTATACGACAAACATTATGGTTCAGTGTGAGTAATACAAACGTTAACTCAATCTTTCCTATACGTATTCCCTACACTTCGATGTATGGTTTAACGCGGAAACGACAAGGGGTTCATTAATCCAAACATGTGTGAATTGATTCCACAGGCTCTTATCCTAAATTGAAATAAGGTTCAAAGGTGCGCCCAAAACAAACTTTTGGAATTACGAACTGTACAACGAACCTTTCATTGTTGGATTAAAGAACCTTAGAAATGACTAACTGTAGCCCAAAATAAACGTCAATTAAAAAAAAAATCAGAACACGTCGTAACGAAAATCATGCTGTATCCTTGACCAATGAACGCGTAAATGGCTTGGGTGGGATCCAACAGTTTTAATCCGTCCAATACGAGATACTGAAAGCATTGCCCAGCCCCCACCAGCTTTCCACAGGCAAAGGGTTAAGATAAGAATGCAGTATAGGCTACCTGTAGCTCCCGCTGTGTCTTCAGGGCGAATGTTAACCAGTCATCTACCGGTACGGATCCCTGCACGCACTGGCCCCATTCCGTGCACTGGCAAGATAACGAGAGAAATACTCCTATACAGAGCTTGATATAATTTGCTACACTTATGCCCATTTCTGCTGAGTTCATGTCCTTCCAAACTGCATTATTTTCCATCGTAAAATTTAGTACGATAAACACGATTATTGCCAACATGATAAATGATGAAAACAAATAATTATGAACACGACAATGATTTATACAAAAAACAAGTGAAAAAGGTGAAATGAAAGAATGAAATAAAGCATTGTTACAAAAATATCGTTTCTTCCATAAGGCAGAATAAGAATAGTATTTACTCAGTACCCCTGTGGAAACTTTTGTGATGTAGCAATTCTTTCGATGCTCACATTCAAAAAATTCACAGTTATATTTTCTAGCAACATTGCCATTCAGGTCAGTCAAAATTAAGGACAAAATTTTGTTTTGAACTTGATTATAAGAAACGATACTGTAGAGTCATTTGGAATTTTTAAGCTTGACTTAAAAAGCTTGACTTAAAAACAAAGACAAGGCACCACGAGCACCGAAAGGTGGACATGTGTGCGTTGTACAAAAAGCCACTATTATCGTTAATTATTACAAAGCCGAATCACATTCGGTTTGATGAACGAGGGGACCCAATAACACAAAGCTTAAGGTAAAACTACACTTCACAATCAAGCATTATAGAGTCTTTAAGAATGCTGAAAACAAAACAAAACAAAAATCAAATCAGGCAGGAGTGACAATAACATCAAACATAATTCAGAAAGTAATTGAATTTCAAATTGATATTAATCACAATCACATAAATTAAATGCAATGATGTGACAGCCTCACTAGCAGCCAACTGATATAAGCAAATATTTGTTTTGGATAAAATGAGCAAATTAAGACATGTTATTTATCATTAGATTATAATTTTGATCATCACCGGTGATTTGCAAGAGCACCTTTAGTTCCTGTAGTTTGGAGGAGACTGTGCTATTATAGTGCGATATATTTGTCTCGTAGAAATGTTTGGACTAGTTTTAGAAAGACAAATGCATTGTTTCGATTTTAAGTTGAATTAAAAAAAAGGAAAAAAAAACCAAAATCAAATAAACCCAACCTAAAAGTGTGGTTAGGAAGTTTTGTAGAGAAGAGGGAATTGTTCATTCATATTATCATTATTATTATCATTATCGTGATCATAACTAGGAATTCCATTATGATTTCAAAGCCACTGGAAGAGGTTCACAATGGTATTCTGATTTTCCAATTCATTCAATATAATTCATCATTTCTATAGCCTGCCGTAATGACAACATGTGAGGCATTGCGCTTTTTCTTTAACCGCCTTATTGTTGTGTGACCTTTTGTAATCATTCCTTTTCATTTCTGATTGGGTTATTTTATTCTTTTTACCCAAACCAACATGAACATACACAGAGTGGCATCTAACTCCGTCGTGCGTTGGACATGCGAACTGGTGAACTAAATGTTTCGCAATGTTCTTACCTCATCACATTCCACTTCAACACTCAGTTTAGACGTGCACTCATTGTCAGCATACACGGACATGGATACCTTGGAGCACAAAGAAAAACCGATGACCAGTGTATCACAAACTAGAATTTTAATTGTGAGGCTTATGTTTATCAAATCAGTCTTCACAAAATAAAATATGTTGTGTATGAAATGTTTTGACAGGTTTTATTGAGACTTCAACACTCTGTTTGATTGTACTCTTTGGGAGATAAAGTGGACATGCATGCATGGAAATGTGTTTTTTAGATGTACGATTGATTTGTTCTTCTGCAGGTACCAGTGGATCTTTTAGAGCCCTAAGCCTGCTCAGACAGCGAAATGTCGGTTATGAAATGGCTCCCTTCTTTAACGAAGACCTCTTGATTTTGATTGTCGGCAGCATTCTGTTTGTGCGTTATATACGAACAGTCGCTATCAATCTCAGGAAGAACTAACAACTCATCGTGTAATCATTCCTCAAAAGATTTAAAAGAGATTGAAGGAACAGACAAAACAATTTTGGTGAAATCACTAGTCTAATATATTGACTTACCAGGAGGAAAACTAGCGAAACGACGAGAAGTATTGACAAGATTGTGTTGTGGGCTGCCATTTTCGACTACTTCCTCAGCAGACTTGAGCCTCTTGTAACAATTAACATTTTGTTCAACCTGTTACTATTTAACTAATTCCCTTGCGCAAGCAATGTTTGGACTAGACTTTGTTTACATGTGACTGCTACATGATGATAGTATTGTGTAACACAAAAAAGAGGGCATTGAGAAGTTCACATAGGATAATCTACCAAACTTTGCACTCCATTGGAATAGTCAGAATATTTATGTCAAATATAGAGTTCTGTGTCCTTATTTAAAGTACATTATTTAAAGGTAAAATTGTAAAAAAGAAAATGCATAAAATGCTTCTGCATTTGGAAATGAGTTTTACTACGCGAATTAATGTTTACACCAGTACAAGCAGTTTTTTGTATCAAATATCAATGCGCGTTTTGGTAAACAATATATATACATACACACACACACACACACACACACACACATATATATATATATATATATATGGGCCTATAGGTTACAGATCCTTCAGTCAGGTAGTTCGACATTTTGTAATAATAGGTCACATAATAACTTTTCATTTCGATCGGAATATTAATCGGATTTTCACAAAAAAATGAATCCTTTGTGATATCCACACATATTTCCTTTCTCCATTGTGTGAGTGTTTGTATGTGCGAGTGTGTGTGCGTGTACGTATTTGTGTGTATGTGTGTGATATGGGGCACAAACAGCATCTATGTGAGCTGATAATGAATATAATAATGTTTTTTCCCTTATTCCACTGCTCACATCACACAATGAATAAAAGTTCAATCATTAATGTGATTACATTCTAATGGCAGTATTTTTTTTAGGCATAACAACATCGTCCATTAGCGCAAAATAAACAATTTATATTTTCTCACGTAATCTCGGGAAAATTGAATATTTTTCCCTTGGAGCTGGAACTACGCGATGCAAGCAGCTATACGCCTTTTGGTAGGTTACTCCATAAAAATCGGTTATCAAATTCTGAACAATTTCTTTCCGTTTACATCTACTTCATCGAAACGTGCCTTCCAAAAGGATCCATTTACATACGCGGGTGCCTCCTTTACAATTTCAACGGTACCATGAACTTCCGGCGAAGAAAAAACAAATACCCGTATCATTTGAAACACGTGATCTTCTTGAATTACCATTATAATTATTTACATGCGCCAGGCTTACACGTGCCTAGGTAATATGTGTTATGTTTTGCATATCAGAAATTACAAGAAAAATTATGGAACCAGCCTAAAAATATATAATATTCCATTATCAACATTTCGTCTTTGAAAACAGCAGCAGCAGCAACAACAACAATAGGAAAACGGGGGGGGGGGGAGGGGAGGGGGGGATGGGGTTAGACCCTGCCATCACCCCTACCCATCTATCTTGCGAGCGTTACCTTCGCATCGCCCATGTGAAGACCCACAACATTCAAGCTGTGTAACTATATAGCGCAATATCGTATTGACTCGGCGTTCTTATCTCTGCTCAATATTTGCCGACAATCCAACGATTTGTAAATAAGCCGAGTCCGTACTTTGTGACCTAATAAACCTTTCATCAATCCGATATTAGGCGTAGATTTCCTCAAAACACCAAACGCTGAAAAAAAAAAAGCCGAACCTTGCAAACAGGCTGTTTGAGGGAAGTCAGTTAAATTTAGAGAGTATGATGATTATAATTTTCTCTCACTCGAAAACATATTAATCATTTTGCGGTGTCATTCACTATTAGTATTTCATTTGTCGCTCCTGCTTCATCATCTTCAAAATTCCATATAGCTTAACCTTTGTGAGTTTTTGTGTTTTGAACAGATGGTAAAATGTCCAGGGACCGCAGAACTGCGTTTATGGTGGTGGGATGGAAAATCGTCTGTCATATGTCCTATGTTTTTTTTTTTTTTTTTGGGGGGGGGGGGGGGGGGGTGGGGGTGGGTGGGTAGGGGAGGGGTAGCTTAGTGTGTGTGCATATGTGTGTGTGTGTGTGTGTGTGGAGGGGGGGGGGTAAGCATACAGCCCCTGTCCCCTTTATAGACAAATGACTTTTGCCCAGCATTATCTGTTCAGTCAGCGACAAACTTCTTTGTTAAATTTAATTTATTTTAATCTATAGTTAAAAAACAAACAATAATTTACTTTTTCAAATTCATGAAATTCTTCCGTCGAGTTGTTTTCATTGCAACTGATTGACAAATTGCCCTACATCGACATATTTTAACACTGAATTGATCAGTGTTTTAGTAGTAGCCATGATAACAAATCACGGGCGTACATATTCGAGCAGAATTCGAACCTACGACCTCCTGATCACCGGACAGGCGTCATCTCCACTAGACCACCGAGCTCTCGCTCGACAGCAAGTGTTGGTTCTAAACCTTATAACATGCAGCGGATACTGCTGTATTATTCAAATTCATGAAATTCTTCCGTCGATAATTTCCTTTTATCAAGCTATGCAGGAGTGATCATTCAAACGACAGTGCCTCACTACAATTGTATTAATTACTTTCTGTCTTTCAAAAACAAATGTAATTGTAAAAAATTAATTATGGGAAAACATACTTAAATTGGAAGCTTATGGCATGACAATAATAATTCTGTAGTACATGTATTGTGAAAAAAAAATATTTTCACAGATACAAAACAACCTCTGCGACAGTTGGCTTATGAATTGATGATATTCCTTATCACACAGTGGAACTTCAACATACTGACGTAATCACTTTATTCTCCCTTTTCCTTTATTTGTGAACAAAAACCATCAAACTCCTACGTGATCAGAAATCATTCACAAACTTTAACAAATTTACAAGTACTCAAAGCCATGTATGTCCGAATGGTATATGAAGGTTAGACATGACATTGTACGTGACATTTATATACCTATACGTTCAATTTCAAAATGTAAAATATACATGAGTAACCAGTTATGTTTATAAACAGATAATCTGGAGAATACGTTCGAAACAACCTACTTGCTATGCAAAGATAACATGATTGTGCTTCATATGACACACATACACACACATACGTACCCTACATGCACACACACATACACGCACCCACACAATGGAGAAAGGAAATATGTGTGGATATCACAACAGATTCTTTCTCCACGGTGAATATCTGATTAATTCTGATCGGAATGAAAAGTTATTATGTGACCTGTTATTACAAAAAATCGATCTACTTGACTGAAGGATCATTAACTTTTAGACTCATGTATATGTATATGTATATGTATGTATATATATATATATATATATATATATATATATATATAAATAGTCTCGAAATATGAGGCGATGAAGAGGTTGAGACAAGACACACCGTTCAAGTTGACGTCATTTGGGAATCTTGATGTGATTTATCGGAACGTTAATTACAATATTCTATGTATTGTGCATCCTATGTTTATAGCTCGATATCATAATATATAATTTAATTTTGTTAAGAATTGAATTTCAATGAAAAAACTGAAATGGAGTTGAATTTGACGGCTATTAGAATGCAAAACTATGTCGGAAAGGAAGTCTTAAATTGGCATCATAACAGATCAGTTCAAATCGGCCAATCTGTAAATTCACCCTTAAAATGTGAACTAAATAGAATAATAATTATGCAACTTCACATGCTTTCTCGATCTGGATTTTGCCCTCTGTATCGATTCACACACACACACACACACACACACACACACACACACACTCGGATAGGACATAAAATGGAGGTCCCGTGTGTGAGAGAGTCACAGCTCATGAACGTAAAAGATCCCGCTTCATTCATTCATCGCAAAGAGCAGGGTGTCTAACCCGCTGAAGTGGTCGTACCCCACATCCAACTGGACCCCATGGAAGACCAGCTTAGTGTAGCTGAATATGGGCTATTCAGCCATCTTCATTCTTCACAGATGGAAAATGAACAACAACAACAACAACAACACACACACACACACACACACATGACTCTTCAGTGTTGTACTTTCCGTAAACCAGGAAAGGAGAGACTATATGTTATGACTATATGTCTAGAATAAAATGAAACAGAGCAAAGAGTCACGTTTTGTAAAGTACATACTTGGATTTTACTTTCTACTCAGCTACATCCCTTGACATCATAATTATGTAGAACCACGTTGCATCAATAACAGCGTGGTCTCTCTCAATTAACATTTACATTCTACTACTGTATTATAAGAATGATATATTCTTGCAACCGTTTGAAATATTAGAATGTTCAAATCTAAAACACAGTGGTTAAAGATAGTCATTCATTAAGACCAAACGACTTGGAATAGAAAAAACAATAACAAGACACGGTCTGCCTGTGTTCTGCATGTGAAAGATCATCGGTGCCGTTTTGTCTAATCAAGCACTTTCTACATCATCATCACAAGCGACACAAGGTATATAAGAACTCCTACTTAAAACTGCAGCCACCAAGCATATAAGAATTTGAGCAATGATTAACTACACGGTTACGATATAAGATGAATCTACCGGAACAGTCCATTTCTGGGACATCAACAAGAAGATTGATACACACTACACTAAGCACCAAGCACAAAATTACTATACAAACTCGACCTTTTTTTTTTCAAAAGTTTGATTTTTTTTTGTGTGTGTGAAATCCAACGTTTCATTTCAGTAATATACATAACGACTACGTCAATATTTTGCAACTCTCACGAGATCAGCGAACTCTGAATATACATTATACTGTGATGCAATGTACTATAACATTATTGTCGAGAAAACAATATTCATTTCCATGAACATACCAATAATACGTGGTAGCTCTGACTGTCTGCATAACCCATGTAGATATAGGCCAACGCAGAAAAATGCAAAGATAGAAAGGTATTTACCGTACTTTCTGCAGCTGGAGAGGAAGAACATGGTGTCACATCCTGCAGTTGTTGGTGCATACTATAGTTACACTTCTGTAATTTACAACAAACTCAATAACACCAATTGACGACTACCTCGAATCCTAGGTGAATTCAAATTTACAGCTCATTGATATAATTATCATATATCTTATCCATCCAGTAATATACGATAAAGAAATTACGAAGACCAAATGAAAGCATGGTCTAGTCACATCATGATTATACATATATATAGTTGCAAGACATTAGACTTAACGGAGAAAAAAAAAAATCGAAAATCGCAAGAAAACAAATGTTGAGCACCTATACCAGTATTGTGCATGCAAACAATTGGCACCTGGCTTTTTTTCTATTTCCAAAGCAAGTAAACCAACTGTTTACGTAGATTTCTAATTTCTTATGTTATTTCAATTATCCGATAATACATAATTACACGGGCCCACATTTCACTCATTGTTTTACAAAAAGGAATGACGTAGACGATGAATTTTAAGAAGAGTACGCAATATCAAATATGATAGCCGCATCATCAAAGTAAATAATACTTAATGTACGAAATTAATTCAAGCTTTTAGTGAGAGAATTTGTTTTTTACTATGATCTTCTACATGGCACATGATAATCAAATGGGGAAAGGCATGGGGATGAAAAAACAACCCAAACAAACACAAAAACCAAAAAACAAACACAGGGGTACAACAATGTATCGTCAACGCCTCGTAAAAAAGTTAAGGAAGCGAAGAACGCTCAAGTCATAATGTCGCCAGTACATACTGATAGTTGCTAATAGCATAACAGAAATGTTACAACCGCGTGAAGCCTGATTAGCAGATGATACAAATTATCAGTTTGATGACAACAAACACACAATCATGCAGATTTTGGGAGGTATCAAAGAAATGAACTCTCTCCTAAATATTTGCTTTAATCACTGTCCTCGCTCGATTTTATCCAGTAAAATCGCATACAGTAATATTACGCATTGCTTCATACTGTCATATAGTGACGATAACAAACCTATCATTGCGGTGGTCATAAATGACTATAATACGTGGCACTTGCGGAAAGGCGAGACAGATAGTTCAAACATACAAAAGAGTAGGAGAGAGAAAAACTGAAAACGCTTTGTGCAGAGTGAACATGGTGAAAGGGAAGGAGAGAGACACAGTCTGTTATAAGCATTACTTACACTACACCTAATATCAAACACATTATACAACCAAATGATATCTGTTGGAATTCGGACTTAGTGATAATTGAGTGATAATAACACGAATTCCATATCAACATATCCTTCAAAATCATGTTACTCTACAATATCAGACAACAAGCAACACACGATTGATTCTTTCATTATCATTCACACCAAATATAGTAGTAATGTATATAACATGAATGTGAACTGTTCACCCAGTAGTTTCTTTTTACATCGTATATATATGCAACTACTAAATTGCTGTAAGGCAAATAACACTTACACTGCACTTCCTGTCAAGCACATGATACATGTTATAGAACCAAGTGAAGTGTGTAACGATGAAATTCGAATTTACAATTGAATGTTAATTGTATGATATCCATCATGGGAAAATACCATTAAAAATATATTTCGCTGCCGACAAAAGAGAAAGACAATGGATTTATCAATTACGCTTTGTACAACGTGCAAGGGTATAGGACAGCTACATTCCAAATCATTACATAATACTAAAATGCACATATATTTCACTTACATTTACATCGACCAAACTGTACAACCGCATAGAGTTTGTTGTTACAGAGGAATGACAATTTACTACTGCCAAACTTAGGAGACTTGTGAGACGTTTTTCTTGACAAAACTTTGATCCGTACGAAAGAAACGCATGAAAAACTTTATTTACGCTATTCATTTACAAGGCATTTTGCGTTTCTTCAAGTTCAAGTTCAAGTTCAACTTTATTTTCATTTCCATTAAATAAACAGGAGAAATTATATTCAATGCATAAACAAAACAAATTTGTAGTAATTTCGATAAACGTACATCAACAAGATACATGTGATGATGAGTAACGACATATAATTGCATTTATAAGGTATATACATATGCATATTACACGAATGGTAATGGAAATGGAGGGTCCCACTAAAAAGCCAAGCTTGTACGATATGGGACCCTCAGAAATACATAAAAAGCCAATAATGGCTTTATGAAACTACAAAAAAAATATATGAAACAAAATCAAAGAAACCAATGTCAACTGACAAGAAATGAAATAACAGGAAAGAACGAAAAAAAAAAACCAAAATGGGGAAAAAATGAAACTGCAACACACGCCATCGTGGACACAAGCAAACATATTTCCAGGACGTATAGGAGTAGTAATACGCACCCTTGAATGATATTGTGAATATAAGGATTGGGTACATATACCAGAAAAACTACAAAAGCGCGGACATATTAAAAGCAAAGAATAGACACAATGATGCATTGTTCGATGACTGTCATATTTGAGGAGAACTTATATTCGACAGATTATTTTACTCTCATGATAGAAAATAATTGATGTGTAATGATTAATGCATAATAATAAGTGATAACTTAATTGAGTTAATGAAACAAAGCTAGTTCGGTAATATGTTATAAGATTTCAATAAAAATAATTTCAATTTATTCTTGAAAGAATTCAAAGTTCGTACTGTTACAATATCATTAGGAAGTGAGTTCCAAAACTTTGGCCCATCATAAATAAAGGTGTTCTGAGCCAGAAGAGTTCTGAAAAAGGGCAAATGAAACTCATTCGAACGCCTTGTTGGGTAATTGTGGACGGACTGATTTCTTGGAAACATTGTTTCAAATATATTTGGAAGGTTTTTTTTTATCATAATTAAACATAAATTGTCCTAGGTTATACAGATACAAATCCTTGATTTTCAATATTTTGTTTTCAAAAAATAACGGGTCAGTATGAGACAGAAATGCAGTATGACATATAATACGGAGTGACTTCTTTTGTAATAAAAGTAATTTATCTAAGAATGTTTGATATGTGTTTCCCCAAGCAAGAATACCATAATTTAAGTATGGCAATATGAGAGATGAATATAATGTAATAAGGGACGACAAAGGAAGACAAAATTTAACCTTGTTGATTATACCAATATTTCGTGAAATAATTTTACATATACTATCAATATGGAATTTCCATGAAAGCTTATTATCAACTGTTATTCCCAGGAATTTAATATGGGAAACAATTTCCAGTGGAGTTCCATCAAAAACAATGTCAACAGGTGGTTTCTCTATACAGTTGCTAAAAAACATATATTTTGTTTTTTGAAGATTGAGAGATAATTTATTTGCCTTTATCCATTCGGCGACATTTTCTAATTCAGAGTTTATTGTATTTACAAGAGTAAGAGGATTATTGTGCGAAAAAAATAAATTTGAGTCATCCGCAAAGAGAATAAAGGAAAGAACATCTGATGACCTACAAAAATCATTTATATAAACAAGAAACAAAAGCGGACCTAATAAACTTCCCTGTGGGACCCCACATTTGATATTCAACATTTGTGAATTATACCCATTCAAAGAGACATATTGCTTCCTGTTCATGAGGTAGCTCCTGAACCACTCCAAGGCCTTCCCACGCACTCCATAATGATGTAATTTATCAAGTAAAATATCATGATTAATGGTGTCGAAGGCCTTGGAAAAGTCCAGGAACAAACCTATTGGATGCGAAGATCTGTCAATAGCGTGTGCCACTTTTTCTACAAAAGTTAATAATGCATGTGTTGTGCTGTGTTTTTCTCTAAATCCGAACTGAGAATTTGAAAGTATATGATTGAATTTAAAAAAAGTAATAGTTCTTTTATGAACGATTTTTTCAAGAATTTTGGACAATGTACATAGCAAAGAAATCGGTCGGTAATTATTAACATCTAATTTGTCGCCTTTTTTAAACAAAGGAATAACTTTTGCTATTTTCATGCTCTCAGGGACAATGCCATTGGAAAGAGATAAATTGAATATGTGAGCTAAAGGATCCGCAATTGAAGATATTACCCCCTTCAAAAGAAAATTACTGATGTCATCATGTCCAGCACTTTTTTTAGAACTAAAATCTGAAACAATATTGATTATCTCCTGCTTATATGTTGGACTAAGAAACATTGAACTAGAATTTGGTGGACCTAAAAATTCTGTAAAATGTTTCGTTGAATGGGGTATATTGCTTGCAAGGTTTTCCCCGATTAAAGAAAAATGATTATTCAAAATATTACAAATCTGATGAGAATCTTCAATGATTTCATCTTCAAACCTAATTTTAGTAATATTACATTTGTCATTTGATATATTCATTGCTTGCTTTAAAACCTTCCATGTGTTTTGCATATCATGCCTATACAAATATAACTGCTTGGTATAATATTTTCTCTTTTCTATACGTATAATTTTCGTCAACGTATTTTTATAACTAGTATATTTAAGTTTCAATTGCTCAGTAGGTTTCATTTTAAATTTATAATATAAACTAGAGATTGTAATTTGTCATCACTGACAAATTAAGGTGATCCGATTTTTTTTTTTTATCAATGATTCGAGTCCTGATTGCAATAGGCATGACCATACAAGTTCCATCTGTGTTTAGAGACATTGGCCGTGTGATATTTGCATTCTCATTTAGCAAAGGGAGTCATATCTGCCATGTTTGGTACCAAATTCTGCATACACTATAACAAAGAAACAGCAACAAGTACATATGACTTTTGACCCACCTTTGCACTCCCAAGATTGCATCTGATGAAATAGTGGTTATTTTGTGAAATGATTCTCGCGACATCGTCTATACGTGTGAAAAATATGGGAAAGATATAAGGACAGGTATTCACCGAGATACAAGATGAAACATTTATGACCTTTGACCCTAATTTACATATCCAAGATGTCCGATCTAGTAGTTGTTATCTCATTAAATAATGTACGTGACATGAACTAAACATGTGGGGTGATAGGGCGTGTTTTTCTTGAGTTATTGCAAAGGAAGTTGCAGAAAGAAAGAAATATCTCAATACATAGAAGATAAGCTTTAATTTCGACCAAGTTTTTTTATCGTGATGCCGACAACGTATGAAAAAACGAAGGGCACAGTTATGGTAGCGTAAAGTCTCAGCTACAACATATTAAAATCTGGGAGAAATTCACCGAAGGGTAAGTGAGCTAGTGCTCGATAAAGACAATCATGTCAATTTTCACATTAAAAAAATTCCCTCCCATAGAGATAACACGTCATAACGAAGATACAAAAAGAAGTACATATGACCTTTGACCTCAATTTGCACAGACAAGATGGCATCTGAGTAAAAAGTAGTTATTTTGTGAAATGATCCTTGTAACATGGTCTTTGCGTGTGCAAAATATGGGAAAGATAGTACAGGTATTCACTAAGATACAGGATGAAACACTTATGACCTTTGACCCTAATTTACATACCCAAGATGGTGTCTGATCAAGTAGTTGTTTTTTTATGAAATAATTTACGTGACATGAACTTAACATGTGCAAAATATGGAAGTGATAGAGGCCGTTTTTCTTGAGTTATTGCAAAGAAAGTTGCAGAAAGAAAGAAATATCTCAATACATCGAAGATAAGCTTGAATTTCAACCAAAATCTTTGACGTGATCCCGACAGCGTATGAAAAAATGAAGGGCACATTCACGGTAGCGTAAAGTCTCAGCTACAACATATTAAAATCTGGGAGAAATTTACCGAAGGGTAAGTGAGCTAGTGCTCGATAAAGATAGTCATGTCAATTTTCATTTCCAGAAAAACTGCACTCCCGTAGAGATAACACGTAAACTGGTCAAATTTGACAAGATTACTTTCAATCCATTTTTACGAGGTGATACCGTTATCCAATCAAAACTTTGTAATTTTTTGTTTGTAAGAACATTAAATAAGCTACAATATACTGAAATCTGGGTGAAAATTGACAAAGGACTAGTGAGATATGCTCGAATAAACTTGAAATTTGATGACGTCATTTTGAAAATTCACTTTTTTTACTTTATTAAGAAATTTGATATCTTTTGATCATTTTGTCAGCATTACCACCCCATGAAATGACATGTACAACTCATCAGCTTTCAAAATATGTAAAGAAAATGGGGGGTCACCGTCCATCCTGACGAGTAAAATCGGATTTAAAATTGGCGGTTTTTTGGCATAGTTGCACTGTATATCGCCATTGACGCGCGCGCGGAATTTAAACTTTGATTGGCCCGTATGACGTCATATTGAGTCGGATCGACTTGAAACTTGGTAGAAATATTCCTTGACATTTCAGACATTCGATCCGTGCGATAAAACGGGAAATTTCTATTGCATATGAGCTGTGCGTGCGTATATGCGCGCGCGCGTACGCGTCCGTCGATTTTTTTTTTTGAAATGCTGTAAATGATCTAAAACGTGTGCAAAACAATTTTGAGGTTGATTAGAGCATGTTTAAATTTCAACGCGCGCGTACGCGCTAGTTTACTATGAACGTGACCAAATTTTATGAAATATATCAATAGACCTTGACTTGAACTATTTGATATCTTAATTTCATTCAAAAATTCCGTTCCATTAATGAGATATTGATGTAAACGTGATTTCAGATAATGACGTCATAATGACGTCACGGTCAACTGATCACATTGATACACTAGATCTGTCGTCCTTAGGACATGATACATACATGGTATAAGTTTGAAAGTGATAGGTGGGGGACTTTTTGAGTTAACCGCTGCACAAGATTTGAGGAGAAAGAAATGAAGAAGAAGAAAGAATCCGTACAGATACAATAGGTGATCCGAGAGGATACTCGGATCACCTAATTATTCTTTCTGTTTATTGAACGTAAAAGTGATTTAGAGATCCACGGGAGCCTAGGTATTTTTTTATAATCAGATTGTTTTTGTCTACGTTTTGGAATATGGATATCCAAGAGTCGAAGAAACTTCTGCATAAAATATTCAAAAGACAAATTTACATCATTTGTATCAAAGATACAAGACCAGTCTGTCATGTCTAAACTAGCACCTAGACTGGCTATGTTTTCATGAGTGATTCTTCGTCTCCATAAACAACCATATTTATTATCAATACTATCATTTAAAGAGAAACTAGTAGAGATGGGGAAATGGTCTGTTATGTCTGAAAGTAGTATAAGGGAATCGGGAGGAGGAAGAATATTACAAAAAAATATTATCAATAAGGGTGGCAGATTCATTAACTATTCGTGTGGGCTTAGATATCAAAGGCAAAAAAGAAGCAGATAAAAATATTTCCAAAAAATCTTGTGACATATTATTTTGTTTTATAAGTCTATATTAAAATCTCCCATTATGAAGCATTTTTTGTGAATAAAAATTGGGTTCTTCACCAAATCCGAAAAATAATCTAAAAATGATTTAGTGTTTGTATTAGGAGGTCTATATACTACACCTATGATAATATTCTTACTGCCAGGAACAGATATTTCAATAAAAAGAGATTCAATCGAATCAGTCATGCTGTTAAGCTCATCACGAACTACATAATCATACATTTGTGAAACGTATAACGCAACGCCCCCACCCACCCTATGTTGCCTGTTGTTAACGACAAAATCATATCCGTCGAGAGCGTATGGAAGACTTGAATCCTGGGAAAGCCAGGTTTCGGTCAAACCTATCACTGAGAATTTTTGCCTGATGGGTTTATTCAAAAACAACTGCAATTCTTCAAAATGTTTATTAATACTTCTAATGTTGAAATGTATAAGAGAAAAGGTGGTATCATCATACTCCTTAACAACATTATTAAACTGGTTGAGAGTGAGATATTCAGAAGATGGACTTTGTAACTGGTTTTCTACGTCAAAATCATATTCAAATTCTTGCGACAATGAATTAAAACTATCTGAAACATGATTATCAAAGAAAGTATCATTTTGAGTGACATTTGCTTCACATTCTGCCAAAGAAGGCCCGGTCGTATCAAAAAAGTCATCATCGTTAATTGAATTGAATGCTGTGTCTATTGTATTGTGGATCAAAGGGTGAACGTGATGTTCGTTGCTTGTGTCCACGAAGGCA
Source organism: Diadema antillarum (assembly GCF_040938485.1). Classification (NCBI taxonomy): domain Eukaryota; kingdom Metazoa; phylum Echinodermata; class Echinoidea; order Diadematoida; family Diadematidae; genus Diadema; species Diadema antillarum. The sequence continues at coordinate 264,084 of NW_027270998.1, read as the reverse complement.
CCTGTAGAGGGCAGTACTGATGAGTTTGACATCTTAAATGTCTGTGATGTGCGAAACTAAAGAGAGAGAGAAAAAAAAATGCTGTGTCTACTGGGAACCAGAGTCAACGTATACTAGAGTCAACGTATACAAAACGAACTATGCAAGTATGTCAGGACATTTTCGGCAAGTGACATGAAAGGTGGCTCCAGATGGCCTGTGGGTACCAAGGAAATTACACAATGATAATAATTATAAAAAGAATAGAAGTGAGGAATTGACATAAGTTCCGGGAAAAAAGAGTTGCTTGGCAACCTCACACAGTGGTTTAAATGCGTTGGTAACACTCTCTTGTGTGATTTAGATAATCGTAAGCATCTTGGAAAGAGAACAAATTATTCACTGTGGTTACAAAACTTCGGCATTCTGCATTCCGAATGCCCACGTATGGACATAAGGCTAAAATAACATTTCTAAAACTACCAGTTGTTAACATTCATGTTGGAGGACGATGACTGGGGAGAATATCGTTGTGTACGCTGATTAGAGAGAGTACGAGTGCATCTGAATGAGGACTGTTACATAAGTGGCGTAATTACGGCTGACATGCTACATGTGTGAACGGAATGCAAGCCTATAATTCTAACATCTGTGTAGGAAGGTAAGTGGAGTTCAAACCGAAGCAGTGTAGGCCTACAATGTATAAGTAGATATTAAAGGGGCGTATTTGATGCTCACACTTCACCAGAAGTATTGTCCTCTCGAGCATACCACACACCTGCAAAGCTATACTCTCCCTTCCTCATCCCCACAGCACTCCACCCTTCAATGACACTCAACAAACCTTACCGCGATTAATGCTGGTGTGTGAAAATTGAAAGTATATATAGTTTTGAAAATAAGCAAACCTATGTATTGAATAAAAACGTCAGAATTTCGTTTCTCAATGTGTAAGAATCGGCTCTTTTCTTGAGTGCCAGTGAAGGTGGCCGTGTGAGGGTGAAAAGGATTGCAAAAATTCAAGGTGAATTAAAGTATAGTTTACACAAATACTTTAGCAATTTCATGGGTATTAAGAATACAAGAGTAATTGAAGGCACACTATAAAAGGGACCAAAGTTAGGTTCCAAAGCCCCATGAGGGTACAGTACCAGGCAAATACCAGAATTAAGTATAATAAACGGGAGTATGAAGATATTAAGAAAGATTACTTCTGCTCCTTACAATTCAATAATGTGAACAGCTACCTGGATTCAAATTTCACATGTTACAAATAGATTATGAGGGAAGTAGGTAAATACTCATTAATTGTTGCTGAGGTTTACATAATCACATAATTTTATATATAATGAAATATTTCGTCTATTACATGCATTTCGGAACTGATTTTCAAGTTGATGTTACTGGTACAAAAGTGCGAACAGATCACATCCCCCACCCCCACCCCCAAAAAAGCACTCATAGCTGTATACACATAAAGCCGCCATTACATTGGTGGCTTTCTATTCCTTTCACCATGGTGCCCAGCTTAAGAATAAAATACAATTCTGTAATAACATTGTGTACCGGAGAATGACATTGTGAACTGGAGAATAACATTGTGTACACTGATAAGTGTACGGGCGCATTTGAATGAGGACTGTCACATAAGTGGCGTAATACAGCTGACATGCCACATATTGTGTGTACAAAATGCCAACCTCTAATTCTAGCAACTGCGTAGGAAGGTGAGTGGAGTTCAAATCAAGAAAAAGAGTACGATGTATGTGGAAGAAAGAGATAAAGGCGTACTCGATGCTCACACTCAACCAAAACTATTGTCCTTCCGTACAGTACCACACATCTGCAAAGGGATTATAGAACTTCGAAATGAATTAAAATTTAGTGTACACAAATACTTTCACAGATTTATGGGTATCCAGAGTACAAAAATATATGAAGGCACATGAAAGAGATGCTGTGGACTAAAACCCTCGCGGTTTCAGTAAATAATACAGACTTCGTGTGAGTTTTTCTTAGAGGTGTTCTGTTGTTCAGAACGAAAGCAAATGCCAACGTCAAAACTTATCTTATCTCAAAAATACATTTCAGTGTCATCAGCATCCCAGGATAAGAATAAAATACAATTCTGCAATAACATTGTGTACGGGAGAATGACAGTGTGAACGGGAGAATAACATTGTATACGATGTTAGTGTATGAGCGCCTTTTTAGTGAGGACTGTTACATAAGTAATTCCGGCGTAATTACGGCTGACATGCTACATGTGTGTACAGAATGCCAACCTCTAGTTCAAGCAACTGTGCAGGAAGGTGAGTGGAGTTCAACCCCCCCCCCCCCTTAAAAAAAAGAAAGAAAACAATGTACAATGAAGAAAGTAGAGATAAGGCGTACTTGCTGGTCACACTCCCCAGAACTATTGTCCTCTCTTGCATACAACACACCTGACAAGCTATACTCTCCCTTCCTCATCCTCACAGCTGGTGTGCGAAGTTTGAGAATATTTACTTTAGAAAATAAACAATCTTATGTATCGAATAGAAAGGTCAGAAATGCGTTTCTCAATGTATAAGAATCAGATCTTATTTGGGGTGCTAGGGATGGAGGCCGTGTGAGGGTGAAAAGGAATTGCGGGACTTCGAGGTGTAAAGAAGGTAAAGGTGTAAAGATTGGTGTACACAAATACTTTGACAAATTTATCGGTACTAAGAGTACAAAAATAAGTAAAACCCAATATAAAAGAGCTATCAATTAGGTTTCATGGTTGCCCCATGAGGATAGTATCGGGCAAGTACCTGGATTAAATGTGATAAACTGGAATATACAGATGTGACAGAAAAATAACTTCTGTCCTTTACAATTCACGTTAGATGTGAGCAGTCTTCAAATTTCACACATTGCAAATGCATTCTAAGTTTCATACACACAGATTATGGGGGAAGTAAGTGAATACTCGTAAATTGTTACTGAAGTTTATATAATCTCATCTCGGGACTGTTTTGTAAACAGATCATTCACCTACCCCCCCCCCCCCAAGAAAAAAAAAGGAAAGAAAAAAGGAGAGAGGACAATCATAGCTGTAATGCGCATACAGCCGCCATTATATAGGAGGCTTTCACGTTCAATTTACCATGATGGTCTGTAGACTACAATTTAGATTCAATATTGTATGGTCGCTTTCGTGCTAGCTCAGCGAATTAAAACTCTTACGTTTTAGGTAGTAAATACAGACTTCATGTCTGTAAATACATACTTCACTTCGGTAGTAAATACAGACTTCATGTGACGGCTTATATGAGATGCTTTCTGTTGCTCAGACCAAAAACCAACAACAATACAAAAAAAAAACTTATTTCATCTTGCAAACACACTTTTATTATCAACATCCCATCCCCCCCCCAAAAAAAGGAAATATACTTCTGCATCTTTTGTCAATATGATATTTCTTTAAGACAAATATCGGAGGAAATGTGAAGAACATACATTTTGTTGAGAATTCGAACGCTAACAATGGATAAAGAGGAAAAACAATATGACCTTGACTGACTATGCTGAAAGCTGGGATTTATACGTTACATGGCAGGTAGATTACTCCGTGTATCTTGCCCAGCTCTCCATTTCTGACTTTTTTCCGAGTTTGGAGCTGGATTTGTGTGCCGGATATCTTGATTCTCGTAGAAAGGTTGTTGTTTCGTCGAAGATTAAAGGCTATTGATGCTAGTCTGCCCCTTTCGCGTTTCATCTTAGGTGGCAAATCTGTGCGGATCGACACTCTGCTATACGCGGTCGGGTCGATGGCTTGGTCGCTTCCTGGAGGGGCCGGTTGCTGGCGCGGTTGACGGGGTCGGTGCTCGAACGCGTTGAGGAGCCGGTCTCTGTCGATCATCCGAGCGAAACGTACAATGATGGCAGGCGGCTGGAGGTCCGAGGTGCTCCCGGCAGTGCCTCGCTTCGGTTGTTGCAGTCGATGGACGGCCACGAGCGGAATCCGTTTAGCATCCTGCTGGGAGATGTTCAGAAGATGGCAGAAGACGTCACTCACTGTTTCATGGATATCTTCGTTTGGTTTGCACGACACTCCGTAGATGAGTAAATTCTGCTTTCTGTCGTGTATCTCACTTAGGGTGAGTTTTTCGTCAAGCTCAGCAATTTTGCTGTCGATGTAGTTTCGCATGCTTGGAATGGCGTCATTTTCAACATCATGCAGTCGATTTGATGCATCTGTCAATCCAGTCTCCAATTCACAGACGGTTTGTTTCGTTCTTGCAAGTTCAGCCTTCATCACTGTAATTTCGTTGACAACAGAATCGAGTTTCGAGTTTACTTGCGTGGTGAAGTTCATGAACATGCTTCTCATTTCTTTCATGAACGAAGACAGCTCAGGGGGGACTTAGAGGGCAGCGACCGGCTGGCCACTGGCCTCTATCAGCGAAACATCGCTGGCACTGGACGTAGTGGAGACGTCGGCGAGATTACAGGCGCCTGTAGGTGCCTGTGTCAATGTGGCGCCATTTGTAGAAGCTTGCTTAGCCACACCTTGAGTTGCTTCCTTCCTCGAAATGGACGTATTTGACCCCTTTTTGGTGGCTGTGTGAGGTCGAAAATTTCCTTTTTTCTTTTTTCCTCACATCCATATTGCGGGTATTTCTGAAGAAATTTAGCGTAATTCCACCAAAATCTTGAGTATATTCGAGAGCTTCCTGAAATGCGTTGCCGCTACTCTGGCATCACGTGACAAAGCGATCACGAGAAAATGATGAAGCGGTTTATCTAACACTTCTGAAGGTGTTGCTGCGTTTCATTTCATCAAGTTTTTTTGTTTGTTTCTTTTCTGAGATAAACTGCTAACATTAAGACAGCAAGTGAACTAACTGTTAGAGTATTTCTATTTTCAGATTTCATTTCAATTAACCGATTACATATAACATATTTCAATCATTGTTTTACACAAAGGAAGAATATAGACGATGCATTTTAATATGAAGAGTACGAAACGAGAAAATAATTGTGATGGCCAAGATCATCAAAGTAAATAATACTTCATGTCCGATAGTGATTCTTGAGCCTTTGGTGAAAGAATCTGTTGTTAACTATGATATTCTGCATGGCCATGATAGCCACAATGTGGGGAACGGCCTGGATATAAAAATCAAAGAAAAATTAATATAACAAAATATCGACAACGCCTCGTATAAAAAGTGAAGGAAGCGAAGAACGCTCAAGTAATATTGTCGCCAATACATACAAGTACTTGATGATAGTATAACAGAAATGTTAACCGCTTGAAGTCTGATTAGCAGATAATAGGGCCCTACAGATTATCAGTTTGATGACAACAAACACACAGTTATGCAAGTTGTGGGAGGTGACAAAGAACTGAAGTCTCTCCTAAATATTTGCTTTAATCACTGTCCTCGCTCGAATTTTATCCAGGATATATCGCATACAATGATAATACGCATTGCTACATTTAGTGACTATAACAAACCTATCATGGCGTAGGTCATAAAATGACCATACTGTTATACGTGGTACATGCGGAAAGGCAAGACAGATAATTCAAACATATAAAAGAGTATAGGAGAGTTAAAACGCATTTCCAGAGTCAACATGATTGTGAATATGGTGAGAGGGAAGGAGAGACACAGACACACCTATAATATCAAACACATTATACAGCCAAAATAAAGTTTGTTGGAATTCGGACTTGAGTGATAACTCAGTGATAATAACACGAGTTACATATCAATATATCCTTCAAAATATTACTCTACAATTAAACAAGACACGACTGATTCTTTCATTGTCATTCACACCAAATATATACGTAATATATATATAACATGAAAGTGAAATATTTATTCATCCAGTAGTTTCTATTTACATGTACATTGTATATGCAACTGCTAAATTGCTATAAGACACATAACACTTACACTGCACATCCAAGCACAGTACACAACAAAGTGAAGTGTGTAACGATGAAATTCGAATTAACAATTAAGTGATGATTATTGTATGATATCCATCACATGAAAATATCAATAAAATAATATTTCGCTGGCGACAAAAGAGAAAGACAAGGGATTTATTATACGCTTTGTACAACGTGCAAAGGTAGGACAGGTACATTCAATGTCATAACATAATACTTCAATACTATACTTCACTTTATACATCTACAGCGAACAAACTGTACAACCTCATAAAGTTTGTTGTTATAAAGGAGCGACAATTTTCTACTGCCAAACCTGATACTCTTCTTGACACAGTTTTGATATGTACGAAAGAAAAACATGAGAAACTTTGTTTACGCTATTCATTTACCAGATATTTTGTGTTTCTTCGAGAAAATGATTAAGCGGTTTCTCTACCACTTCTAAAGTTATTGCTGCGTTTCATTTAATCAAGTTTTTTTTTTCCTTTTCTGAGATACACTGCTAACATTAAGGTAGAGAAATCGTAGAAATGTGGAATTTTTAATGTTTATGCCTTACTCTATGGCGGTAAAGGATAGGCATGTATAAACAGAGGGGTGAAAAAAAAAAGAGATACAAAATGAACTCCGATATCGACAAAGTGAAAAGGAGCAAGGAAGAGTCACGTGTTATCAGTGCCAACCTTCAATTTTCTTTCAACCTCGGTATGTACATTATCGAACAACATTTTATACAATCAGCGAAAACTGTTGGACGTCAAATGTTTAACTTTATAAACACAAGACACGGAAAGACGGAAGACAGAAATTCATTTATGTTAAATTGTGACGACCACAAAGCTTCTTTAAGGAACAAAGCACAAATGGTCGGAACACATTATGTTGGTAAAACACGGCTTTCATTATTTGTCTTATCTCTTCTTTTCAACGTGTTTGTTACACGTTACATTAAAGCCACAGACATGTCAGACATGTAAGTTTCAAGCACATAAGGTCATGTGAATTTGTGGCATTTTCAAGCAGGTAAACCTTGAAGACTATAAATAAATTAATTAGCCTTACACAAAATGAAAATTAAGGAGGAAAGAAAAGTTCTTGTTGTGGGTAGGACTGACCTCGCACGCTTAGTCCGGTGTACAAAATAACACATGAATATATGGCTAATCGCAATCTCTTCAAACTCATTTGAAAGGTGACTGATGATAACAACATTCTACATTTATATGACTGTAAGAAACAACAATAAACACGGATGTGTTCTTAAACAGTGACTGTTATACAGTTCAAAGTTTGATAACAACACTGTATGCATAAACCATAAAAATAAAACACGTATACAGGTTTTATTCACTAATCATCCTGGGCAAGCTTGGCATTTTGGAAGAGGGATGTGAACAAAAACATCATCCTATAATACACACAAACGCCAACTCATACTTGAAAATGTTGCGATGCTTGACTATTTCACTAATCCAAATTTAAAGAAAAATACACAAAATGATCGCTTTACAGGTTATAGATTGTGATTGTGATATACCAGTAAAACACTTCATTGTGATAACCTGGCTATACCATTTTGAGTACGAATGAATGATTACAATATCAAAGTTATAACGGTTTGTTCGAACGCATGCTTTCATCATCAATACGTAATAACCACATGATCAAACGATGCTGGTAATTACATTGCAGAACCAACTAGGTCCCGCAGCCGTACTACTCAGGCATCCATACAGTATAGAGCGCAATCTATCGCATTCCAAGGAGGCAAGAGAGGCAACCTATATCGTTAAAGCTGTTCAACTTCAAAATGGCGCCCACTCTCTACCCATCAGGGAACCTTTGCAAAGGCGTAGGGGAAGTCTCTCCAAAGAGGACTACAATAATACGCAAAATGTATGATTAAGTACGTGTTTCATATGGAACCCGTCTGTCATTATTAAGGTTGTGCAAAGTATTTTACCATACTTATATTGGCGAGATACTTGAAAGGTTTCCAAAACGCTGGAAAATTTTCAACATCGTGGTTTGATATATACCATAAAAAAGTTATATACCATATTAAAGAAATGAATGTTAATGCATAGTTGCAGTCTTGTTTACATTGGCTAAACCTCTAAAGAACATTGTTCAAAGTTATGAATATCAAAGCCACACACACATGTAGGGCCTAGACACATGCGTAGAGCTGCCGTAGGAGGTGTACGGTATACTTCTCGCAACCTTATCAGGCAACCTCACTCAGAATATTGGAAATTTCACTCCAACGTTGCTTATTTTTTTTTCCCCAATACAACTTTGATATGAGTTACTATCCGTTTGTGTGTGTGTGTGTGTGTGTGTGTGTGTGTGTGTGTGTGTGTGTGTGTGTGTTTGTGCGCGCGCGCGCGTCATTCAATTGTCATCAGTGTCCCTGCATATCCATCAGACGTCTTTTTATGTTCACATCCAATTAGTTGATGTTCTCTAAAACTCGTTGTAACATCGTCCATCAGATGGTGTCTTTATTTCACTGCCTTTTCTCATTTTAGTCCGCTTTTACTGTTCCTTCTCCCGCTTTTCCCCCGATTGAGTGTTAGTTTAATGTCCCATGAACCAGAATTATTTGATAACCGTCTGACGATTCTTCCATCGCATTGTTACTCTCTTCCAATGTCTCATCCCATCGCCTCTTTCTTCTTCACTACACCCTTTCCTTCACGGTTGTCTTTCCCCACCTTTGTCCCTGCTTCATCAAACTCCTAAACCAACTTTGTCACTCTATACACCATCACTCTATGTTATGCACTGATGGCTCGACTTCATTCTCTGGCCTGTCCTGCTCCTCTTCCCGATGTGTGACAGTTTGTCTTTCCTGGTCCTCTCGAGATGCCATTTCCTGTAAAACAGGTTCATCCCTCCCCATCTCAGGTTCATGCAGAGCTGGTGAACATGCTTGTCCAGAACCGTGGTCTGTTTCACGTCTTCTCTTACATTCCGGGCTGCCAGAATCACTGTGGCTCTGCGTTATAAATTTAGAATGAGGCTAGAGAATACAATGATGAATATACAACAAAAGCACTTCAACAGATCCTTAAGTTTGGAGGTAGAGATTCAAGGTTCTGGAGGCCAACACCTCTATATGAAGATGGCCTGTTAATGTCACCCTTTATATACAGCAATCTCCTTGTTTGTAATCTTAATAGATGTTCCATAACCGAGCATCCGGTGTATACATGTTTGGTATCAAGTTTGCGCAAAACTTACGAGGAAAAAAAAACTACAGTCACGATTGGATGTCTCATTCAATGATGAATATACAATGAAAGCACTTCAACAGATCCTTAAGTTTGCAGGTGGAGATTCAAGGTTCTAGATGCCAACACCTCTAAATGAAGATGGCCTGTTAATGACACCCTTGACATCAATCTCCTTGTTTGTAATCTTAATAGATGTTCCATAACCGAGCATCCGGTGTATACATGTTTGGTATCAAGTTTGCGCAAAACTTACGAGGAAAAAAAAACTACAGTCACGATTGGATGTCTCATTCAATGATGAATATACAATGAAAGCACTTCAACAGATCCTTAAGTTTGCAGGTGGAGATTCAAGGTTCTAGAGGCCAACACCTCTAAATGAAGATGGCCTGTTAATGACACCCTTTATATACATCAATCTCCTTGTTTGTAATCTTAATAGATGTTCCATAACCGAGCATCCGGTGTATACATGTTTGGTATCAAGTTTGCGCAAAACTTACGAGGAAAAAAACTACAGTCACGATTGGATGTCTCAACTGAGTTAGCTCCATTACCTTTCTGGCTCTGAAGATTTTTTTTTTTTTTTTTAAGATTCTTTAATTTTGGGGGTTTCAACAAATTCAAAAGCTTCCACAGCAGAGATGCTACATGCCAAGTTTAGTGAACATCCGTCTGGAGTTTTCAGGAGGACGGTGAAAGTGTATATAAAAAAAAATACACACGACGGACGCCATACAATAAATGGTCGCAATAGCTAACTACTAAATTGAGTTTTTAGCTCAGGTGAGCTAATAATGTTATGAGCTAAGATGATAATGAAAGGAGATGATCATGATAATAACAATAATGTGCACGGGATAAAATGAGGCTGAAATAACAGTAACTGGAAATAGAAAAGCTTTGCCCGTGGTATTAAACGTTATATAAACACAATTATGTATCAGCCTCTTTAATATTATGTCTTTCTTACTAACCTTTCAATTATTGTTTAACACAGGCTCACCATATATAGTTACGAATTAGTGTGACACAATCTACTTCCTCTATGTGTTACGAAAAAGACAGAGACACGAAACGGAAAAATAAAATGTTTACCCGTGTCGCGCTTTGTTGACTGTCAGTGAGAAACTCGTTTCTCGGCTTTCCATTGATAGTGATGCTCTTCAGCTGTAACATACAAACATGAAAATAGACGATTTAGAACCTAATTTACCCCGGTATATATACATGAATGTTTATGTTTCATTCATTTGTACTTGAATGTTTATATGTGCATGAAATTTCTTTGTGAAAATAACAAAGATCTTGCATTTTAGAATGAATTTTCTCATGTTTTTCTGTCACCAAATCGATTCGTTTTTCTCGAAAATAGATTAAATGGATTGATATACGTGTTGTGGCTAATAAAAACACTTCGATGCATTTTCATGTGATAGACTGAACCGATTGAGGAACAGAGTGTCAGGGAGACATTACTATACATAGGAAGTTGTTTGGTTAATGCTAAGAACAATGCGAGTCACTAGAGTGGAAGTATTATTCAAAATTTTCTTATTAACAATGCCAGAGGATATCTGAAGACCCTTTGCCCTCACATAGAGTGAACTTGTTCAATGTACTGACAGTGATATCGGTTTGTAGGCCTACCATTCTGAACATCTACAGTAAATATCTACATACTCATAGTAATACGTATATCAATTTGCCTTACATTTACACTGCAACTTGTGGCTAGTGATGCGAATGACCCTGGCAGGCTTTCAGGCCATGTGAGATTGGTACGTACAAGATGGCAGATGCGACTCAGGAATTGATATAAGTTTGCTTCTGCCGGCTCTGAAAATGAACTGCTGCCAAAGTCCAGAACACATTCACGGATCTGGAGAAGGAAAGCACATATCAAAATATATTATATGTCATTACTCTGTTCCCATATTACAATGTGAAATTATTCATGGTGGTAACTATACACATATAAAAGTTTCACCTAACTGCCTGAGGAAGTATAGTGCATCTTGTTAGATGGATCAAGGTTAAATGCCCCCCCCCCCCCTTCGAGGTTAAACCCTCCAAAGTTATGAGTATATTCTTGCGGGTTTTCTATCCCCGCTCCCTTTCTTCTTTTTCGTAGAGCCAAAAAGTGTGTGTATCCCACGCCTTCTGTCTATGACTGGCATGATATGACCTGTTAGTCATGATGTATGGAGAAAATGATAGTCTACGTGTAGTAACAGGGGAAAAAAACAATAGTAAGGGATTATTTTGCTATCTTGTACACGTTTTGGTATGATTCTATAATGCTGATACAATCCTCCTTGTTTCATTTCATTGGGCACCGAATTAAGGAAGATGTCCGGGGTAAAAAGGTCAATATTTTCTTTGACACTCATGAAAAGTGATAAACCAATTACTACCCAAAGAAGTATTCCATTTTGCAGGGAGAAAGAAAACCACCATCATAATATTACTGCATGTGATAGCTCTAACTTGTGTCGTGAAATTTCTATTCTTCAAATATGGTACTCAGTTACTTTACAACTGACCATTACCCAAGTAATTTCAATGAAACCTTCACCCATCAGAAGAGTGCACCTATCCTCTTCTCTGGGTAGCATTTATGTAAACTAGTCAGTGTTACAAGCAGCGTATGCAGAATAATGATGGCAATATTAATGATACCAGTGATATTAAAGAAAACTAACAAAACAACATTTAATGTTATGACAACAGTTCCAACAGAATAATGGTACAGTACATGTACTTAATGCTTATCAGTATTGACCTGAACAACAACGGTGTGTTGATTAGAATAACATGCATAATCACATTCTGAAAACATCTTCTTCTCTGTACATTCTGAGGGCTAATATTGGGAAAGACTATCGTCATACACAAGGAAATGCTCACAAAATGAGGTCAATGTGCACGTGGATACCTCAGACGAAGGTCTTAGATTTGGTAAATTCGTTTTTTGCTTGTTTATTCTTTACGGAAATTTGTCTATTTCCAGAAAATCAGTAGTCATATCAAAGAATCCAGAACAGCCGGAACTCACAGGTATAATTTGCACCGACAAATATGAATTTTGCGTACAAAGTCACAAATACAGTAACCTACCCGATAATGCCCCTCTGCCATGTCTGTGAAGTCGACTTTCAGGCTGAAGCGCGAAAGACGTGGCATTGTACAGACCCATCGAGCTAGGCCTTCTGTCGTACAGAATTCGAATTCGTAGAGATCTTCCTCTCTCCTTATCTTATAAGTCAACGTCAGGTCTCGAATCTATTTTTTAAACAAATACAACAAAAACCACAGAGTGAAAAAGGAATGGAATAGTTGACAAATAAAAACAAAAACAAAAACAGCATAAATAATTCAATGTAGGTACATATTGGAATGATCAATGCAAACTTAATGCAAAAGTCAGAATTCAAAGAATTTAGGCCCTATACCTACATATAAACTCAAGTAAAAGTTTCATTGAATGAGATTTGATAAAATATTTTACAGTAAGGCGTTATTCAGTACAGGGAACAGATTGGTACAATTCATCAGGCTAGGATTTTCTGATTAATGGTTCCTAGCACCAGAGTGTGAGGTTCAAGACGGAAAAGTTGCCATTGTCTCTGTTTTCAGGATGCTGAGCTTTGAACTCATGGACCTTCTGATACAGAAAGAAAATGACAGGCTGTTGGCTCTAAAGCAAGGGGAAATGTGTATGGCTATTTAAGTGAGTCAAAGGACCCATTACGATAGTCTCTCATTGGTCATCCGTCATCGAGCTCTTGATAATCGTAAATTGAGGGTAAAGTTTTGTACAGTTTTGTCTTTTGTCTTGATCGTGGTTATATTTCAATCAAATTCTGCCGTTAGTTCTTTATTCGTGCGACGTACATGAAAAGGAAAAAAACGTATAAAAGTGAAATTTGTCCTTTAAATTTTTGTTGTGTCAGAGTTCAATCAAAACCCTCTCTTTCATCTTAGATATAGACAACATGTTATGAAAAGCAATATGTACGAACGTATAGATTTCGTCAGCCAAGAGGCACAGGGGCAGTGCCGAATAGGAGTAAACTAGGTAACTTCATGTTACTCATAAAATCAGTATCATACTTGGAGTGGCACATTGTTTATCAACATAGTAATATTAGAAGAGATAAAATGCTGAAACAAATCAATTCGCTTTATCTCATGGGGTCATCGAGTTAAGGAGACGATTGCTTTTCAACTGGCAATTAGGCCTGTCACTTGAATACCAGTAAAATTTGCATAAAGAGTGCACTCGTCTTTATATTCTCTGAGAAGCATTGGAGATAACTTACTGTGAAATGCATGCAGCGGACAGAATGATGATAACTGAATATTACTCCGACTGAGGCGATCATTACAATAGCGTTACTAATAATGATAACAATAACAACAATAACGACCATACCAATGTTTGCTGATACTACTATATGAGTAACATAAATATAATAGCCACGCTTTGATTACTATTTTCCTTCATGATAGGGGCCAATGTCGGGAAGACCAGCTATATAAATACAGACGAGAAAAACGCTCACAGACTGAGGTCACCATGCAAGGAATTATTTGCCAGGACATAAGTCTTACCTGACAAGTGGTCTTTCAGGTTATGTTTATGGCAAAAAATGGTCTACCTCTAGGCAATCAGGGGGTGTTTCACAAAGCAGTACCTAGGCTAAGAAACGACTTTAAGAAAGACTCGTGATCAGTTCTTGTGCAGAATTATTGAAATTTTGATATTAAACTATAGCACATCAAAACGTGTTTCAGTCGTTCTCATCCTAAGAATGAAGACAAAATGGTTAGGGTCACAGGTATTTTCAATGTCAAAATAACATGTGAATTGTGCGTAGTTACTGGTGACATACCTGACAAGATTGAGCCATCTCGGTGGCTGCTGAGAGGAATTCACGGGTCAAGAAGCCGTCATTCACACTGAAGCGTGAAAGACGCGGTATACTATAGATCCATGTGGCCATATCTCTTCTCGTACAGAATTGGTATGGATTATAAAGATATAAGTCCCCTATACTCAACGTCAGATCTTCAATCTGTTTTTAAAACAAAACAAACAGAGAAGACAACGGGTATTAAAAAGAATAAAATCATTGTAAAAAGGTACATTGATGATTCAACATAGAATCGTCAGACAAATTTAATATAAGTACGGAAGCTTTGAACAGGGCTAAAAACATGAACGCACATTTACTAGGGCATGCATGAAACAACTACTGCTCAGATTGAGATATTTCTCAAGATAAAAATCGATCATGTATTTTTTTCTCACTCCAAGCTACAAGTCCAGTAAAAATAATGACAAAAGTTTGGTGCATTTATTCACGCGAGGATCTTCATGTAAATGATCAATGACAATAGAGCACGCAATTTTAGACTTGAATGTTAACACTGTGTGTTTTCGAGACTATAAACAGTGGACGCATGAACCCTCTAGTATTACTATATACAGCAAATAACAGTTTGCTTGACATAAAGTGCAAAAGAAAGGTGCTCCTGTTTTAAACACAGAGAAAAGAGTGTCATCACACAGACACTATACTTGAGCGTGAGTCAACTGAACGACCAAGATTTTAATTCGCTCGTCGTCCGTCACCCCCGTATACAATTAATGTTTTTGTTTTTATTAACTTGTGAACACTTCTATCTTCTGTTTTCGTTGTGGTCAAATTTCAATCAAATTCCTGTCTTACATCTTTAATGGGAAAGCATATGAAAGAAAATGATACAAAAGTAAAGAATTAGTCAGCTATGAGGCACAGGGGCAGTGCCAAATAGGTGCAAACTGTACAATTTGTAACGCATTAAACATGTTAAATGAACATCACGTTTGGATTGGCACATGTTTATCGAAATAATGACATACATTAAGATGATACTGAAACAAATCAATTCACTTTATTTCATGGGGAAATCGAATTAAGCAGAGCTGATTTTCAACCAACTATTAGTATAGTGTCACTTGAATACTAATTAAACTTGCACCCAGAGTGCATTCGTCCTATATCTCTGGAAAGCACGGGCTGGAGTTACATTATTGTCAAATGCATGCAGCAGACAGGATAATGATGAAAATGGAATATTACTCCTACGATTAATAATGTTGATAGTAATGATAATTACAATAGCAATATAGCAATAATGATACCAATAATAACAACAATAACCATACGAAAGATTATGCTTGAACTGATACTATCCTAAGAACAATAATTGCATGTTTGATGAAAAGAACAATAATCACCACTCATTTTGATAACTATTTTCCTCAAAATAACGCTCACAGATTGAGGCTTTGTGCAAAGCATTATTTGCCAGGACAAAGGACGTGACAAGTTGTCATTCAGGTTGTTTTTTAAAGTAACAAAAATGGTCTATTTCCAGATTGCCAGAAGTCATATCAATGAAGATGTAATGGTCTAAACTCACAGGTATTTTCACTG
This sequence comes from Diadema antillarum, assembly GCF_040938485.1. Taxonomy (NCBI): domain Eukaryota; kingdom Metazoa; phylum Echinodermata; class Echinoidea; order Diadematoida; family Diadematidae; genus Diadema; species Diadema antillarum. The sequence goes on along the minus strand of NW_027270998.1, from coordinate 248,440 downwards.
TCTTAATCTGTATTGTGCATAGTAACAGGTGGCATACCTGACAAGATTCCGCCATCTCGGTGGCTGCTGAGACGAATTCACGGGTCAAGAACCAGCCACTCACACTGAAGCGCGAAAGACGCGGTATACTATAGACCCATCTGGCCATGTCTCTTTTCGTAGATAATTCGTATGGATGACACATATCAAATTGCCTCACACTCAATGTCAGATCTTCAAGCTGTTTTAAAACGAAACAAACAGAGAAGACAACGAGTATTACAAAAAAAAAAATCATTGTAAAAAGGCACATTGATGATTCAACAGAGAAACGTCAGACAAATTTAATGTAAATACGGAAGCTTTGAACAGGGCTAAAAACATGAACGCACATTTACTAGGGCATGAAATAACTACTGCGCAGATTGAGATATTTCTCAAGATGAAAATCGACAATGTATTTTTCTTTCACTCCAAGCTACTATAGTGCAGTAAAAATAAAGGCAAAAGTTTGGTGCATTTATTCACGCGAGGATCTTCATGTAAATGATCAGGGGCAATAGAGCACGCAGTTTTAGACTTGAATGTTAACATTGTTTGTTTTCGAGACCACAAACAGTTGACGCATGAAACTTCTGGTATTATACAGCAAATAACAGGCTACTGGATATAAAGTGCATATCAAAGGTACTCCTGTTTTAAACACAGAGAAAAGAGTGTCCTGTCATCACACAGACTCTATACTTGAGCGAGTGAGTCAACTGAACGACTACGTTTTTAATTCGCTCGTCGTCCGTCATCTCAGTATACAATTAGTGTTGTTGTTTTTATTGATTTGTGAACACTTCCATCTTCTGTTTTCGTTGTGGTCAAATTTCAATCAAATATCTGTCTTACATCCTTGATGGGAAAGCATATAAAAAATAACAAAAAAGTAGAGAACTAGTTAGCTATGAGGGACAGGGGCAGTGCCAACTATGTGCAAACTGTACAATTTGTAACGCATTAAACATGTTAAATGAACATCACGTTTGGATTGACACATGTTTATCGAAATAATGACATACATTAAGATGATACTGAAACAAATCAATTCACTTTATTTCATGGGGACATCGAATTAAGCAGAGCTGATTTTCAACCAAATATTAGTATAGTGTCACTTGAATACTAATTAAACTTGCACCCAGAGTGCATTCGTCCTATATTTCTGGAAAGCACTGGCTGGAGTTACATTATTGTCAAATGCATGCAGCAGACACGATAATGATGAAAATGGAATATCACTCCTACGATTAATAATGTTGATAGTAATGATAATTACAATAGCAATAAAGCAATAATGATACCAATAATAACAACAATAACCACACGAAAGATTATGCTTGAACTGATACTATCCTAAGAACAATAATTGCATGTTTGATGAAAAGAACAATAATCACCACTCATTTTGATAACTATTTTCCTCAAAATAACACTCACAGATTGAGGCTTTGTGCAAAGAATTATTTGCCAGGACAAAGGACGTGACAAGTGGTCTTTCAGGTTATTTTTTAAAGTAAAAAAAATGGTCTATTTCCAGACTGCCAGAAGTCATATCAATGAAGAAAGAATGGTCTAAACTCACAGGCATTTTCACTGTCTTAATCTGCATTGTGCATAGTTACAGCTGACATACCTGACAAGATTGCGCCATCTCGGTGGCTGCTGAGAGGAATTCACGGGTTAAGAAGCTGCCAGTCACACTGAAGCGCGAAAGACGCGGTATACTATAGACCCATCTGGCCATGTCTCTTCCCGTAGAGAATCGGTACGGAAAATACTCCACAAATTTCCCCACACTCAATGTCAGTTCTGCAATCTGTTTTGAAACAAAACATACAGAGAAGACAAAGGGTACTATACGAAAAAAATGTAAAATCATTGTAAAAAAGGCATATTGATGATTCAACATAAGAACGTCAAACAAATGTAATGTAATAACGGAAGCTTTGAACATGGCTAAGTACATGAACGTACATTTACTAAGACATGAAATAACTACTGCTCAGATTGAGATACTTCTCAAGATAAAAATCAACAATGCATTTCTCTCTCACTCATAGTGTAGTAAACTAAAGGCAAAAGTTTTGGGCATTGATTCACGTGTGGATCTTCATGTAAATGATCAAGGGCAACAAAACACACAGTTTTAGACAAGAACGTTAACATTTTTTGTTTTGTTTTCGAGACTATACTAGTAAACAGTCACGACAGTTGACGCATGAAACTTCTGGTATTATACAGCAAATAATAGGCTACTGGATATAAAGTGCATATCAAAGGTGCTCCTGTTTAAAACACAGACAAAAGAGAGTCATTATACACAGACCTCCTTGAACGAGTGAGTCAACTGAACGCCTATGATTTTAATTCGCTCGTCGTCCGTCATCCCTGTATACAATTAATGTTGTTGTTTTTATTAATTTGTGAACACCTCATCTCATATTTTCGTTGTGGTCAAATTTCGATCAAATTCCAGTCTTACATCTTTAAAGCAAAAGTACAATACAAAAAAGAAATAATACAAAAGAATTAGACAGCTTTGAGGCTCGGGGCAGTGTCAAATCAGGTGCAAACTGTTAATTTCTAAGGCATTAAACATGTTAAATGAACATCACATTTGGATTGGCACATGTTTATCGAAATGATGACATACACTACGATGGTACAGAAACAAATCAATTCACTTTATTTCATGGGAACATCGAATTATGCAGAGGGGCTATTCGACCAATTATTAGTATAGTGTCACTTGAATACTAATTCAACTTGCACCCAGATAGTCAGGGAGCTAGCGACCACTCAATTTACCCCATCAAGCCCAAAAGGTTTGACCCCTCAGAGTTGTTGGGGCCACCCTCCTCATTCACAAAATGCGCGTCAGCCTGATCCCTGAGGGTGGGTTCGGCCCCCCAGGGACCCCCCTAAAAGGGCCCTTGGCGGGTGTAATTTACCCCATGGAGCCCATGGACCAAACTTGGTGTAAAAGAATGTCCTATGGGTGTACATCATAAAAATATAAAAACTGACAAAATATCTGGTTGGGAAAGGGGTTGCCAGACCGCTAGTTTGCAGGCACAAACCCTTGTTGATGGTGAATGAGTCTGCGCCAAGACTACACTTTCCCATAGGTCCTGTACTGTAGCGTCTCCCAACAGTCCGAGGGACAGTGCCAGTTTAGTGCATGTAGTAGTCTTGGCGCAGACCCCTATACTCCTAACAAGGGTTTGGCCTATATCCTGGGACCCAGGGTAGTTTGCAGGCACAAATTGACCAGGCACAATAGAACACACACACACACACACACACACACACACACACACACACACACACACACACACACACACACACACTCACATATATACACACACACACACACATACACACACACACACACACACACACGCACACACACACGCACATACGTTCACATATTTCTTCATGTACCTACATACCTTTACACAAAACACATCTCACAGGTTTCTACAGCCATGATACCTTGCACATGTATAATAAATGTCAGACCTATAGGAAATTCACTATTTTTGAATGTTTTACATGGATGCTATTAATGTACATTCAAGCAGGAACACTTAAGAGAATTTAGAATTTGTGTGAAGTTGTATTATGTTATACTGGCCCTACCATCTATTATGTATTCACCTCATGAGACACCATAGCTTTTCAGAAAATGCTGAAATGAACCCTGTGTTGTGAGTAGAGACTTCAGTTTCAGACCAACCACAGAAGCACTAAAGACCAGTTATATAGCACATTGAAGTAAACCATATTATCAACAGTGTTCAATATAACTTTTATAAAGTTCGTGTCAACAAAAGAAAGTCAGATACAGCTTGGAGTACTTCTTTTTTCTCATGATTTTATGTTTAAAATGCAAAAACCAACTCTCAATCCTTACATGATTTTTTTTTTGAAAACCTCAAAAAAATTTTTTTTGGAGGTTTTGGCTAATGGATATCACAAAAAATGGCAAGGATTACAACATTTATGCCAGTATTTCCTTTATTTGATTTTAATAAATTCCAAATCAGATGTATTCCTGAACTTCCTTGAAACATTGAATAACAAGGTTTACTATAGAACACTTATTTCAGCACTTTTGTCGACTTTTTGTTCCTGGAGATACTTTATAATGGAGATACATTATAACTTTATGATAATTCTGGAGATACATTATAACTTTATAATAATTCCCAGCCCCAACACAAATGAAACTCAATTGTATCACATACTGCAAACTGCACTGCCATTGACCCTGGCCAGTATTACACACCAAGTTGAAACACTGAATCATCACTTGAATGAAATGCTAAGCTCTATTACAATATAGCATGCAGGTTGAGAGTGTTAACTTGATGTGTTCTCTTTATATCAGCACTTTTGTCAACTCCTCATTTCTATAATCATCTTTAGTTTTCCATCCCCACACAAACAAAACTCAATCTATGGTGTCACATACTGCAACGATAGCATATGATTGTCATTAACCCTTGACATTACACACAAAATTGAAACATCAAATTACCAACTGAATGAAATGCTAGCTTGATTTCTTTAAACTATAGCATGCATGTTGAGAGCATCCACATGATTGTTCTTGTGTTCTCTTATTATATCAACATTTTTATCAACTCATTTGTGAGATACTTTGCCTACACCCCCCCCCCCAAAAAAAAAAAAAAAATCAACTTTCAGGGAGTCACGAATAGTTATGCAGTTATAATGCAGTTCATGCGTATAATTTAGTTGTCATTGACCCTGGCAATTACAAATCAAGTCATGCATCATATTATATAGGGTAGACAACAAAGGGCTTGTTTCAGCATTTCCAAAAACTATTTGTGACATACATACTATGGAAACATAATGAAGGATAAGCAGGCTGCGTGGCCAGTAAAACATAACAACTACATCTCGCTTGAGATCTTGCTTTCGAGTTCTTGCTTGAAGGTTCATTGATAGTATCCATGTAAAACATTCAAAAAGTATGAACATCTTTAATTAGGTCTGACCTGTATTATGTGCAGGTGCTGTGGCTGTAGAATTAGATTACCAATTCAAGTGACATGTTTTGTGTACTTGTACAATGTATACTTGGAGTCATGTGCGGAACATAAATGTGTGCGCGTGAGTTGTGTGTGTGTGTGTGTGTGTCATTCACCACCAACAAGGGTTTGTGCCTGCAAACTAGCGGTCTGGCAACCCCTTTCCCAACCAGATATTTTGTCAGTTTTTATATTTTTATGATGTACACCCATAGGACATTCTTTTACACCAAGTTTGGTCCATGGGCTCCATGGGGTAAATTACACCCGCCAAGGGCCCTTTTAGGGGGGTCCCTGGGGGCCGAACCCACCCTCAGGGATCAGGCTGACGCGCATTTTGTGAATGAGGAGGGTGGCCCCAACAACTCTGAGGGGTCAAACCTTTTGGGCTTGATGGGGTAAATTGAGTGGTCGCTAGCTCCCTGACTAAGAGTGCATTCGTCCTATATCTCTGGAAAGCACTGGCTGGAGTTACATTATTGTCAAATGCATGCAGCAGACAGGATAATGATGAAAATGGAATATCACTCCTACGATTAATAATGTTGATAGTAATGATAATTACAATAGCAATATAGCAATAATGATACCAATAATAACAACAATAACCACACGAAAGATTATGCTTGAACTGATACTATCCTAAGAACAATAATTGCATGTTTGATGAAAAGAACAATAATCACCACTCATTTTGATAACTATTTTCCTCAAAATAACGCTCACAGATTGAGGCTTTGTGCAAAGAATTATTTGCCAGGACAAAGGACGTGACAAGTGGTCATTCAGGTTGTTTTTTAAAGTTAAAAAAAAATGGTCTATTTCCAGACTGCCAGAAGTCATATCAATGAAGAAAGAATGGTCTAAACTCAGAGGTATTTTCATTGTCTTAATCTGCATTGTGCATAGTAACAGGTGGCATACCTGACAAGATTGCGCCATCTCGGTGGCTGCTGAGAGGAATTCACGGGTTAAGAAGCTGCCACTCACACTGAAGCGCGAAAGACGCGGTATACTATAGACCCATCTGGCCATGTCTCTTCCCGTAGAGAATTCGTATGGATGATACCCCACACTCAATGTCAGATCTTCAAGCTGTTTTAAAACGAAACAAACAGAGAAGACAATGAGTATTACATTGTAAAAAGGCACACTGATGATTAAACAGAGAAACGTCAGACAAATTTAATGTAAATACGGAAGCTTTGAAGGGTGCTGTTCGTTATTCCGAAGGTTCGATATTCCGAAGGTTCGTTATTCCGAAGGTTCGTTAATCCGAAACACACAAATTCCCTATACCTACAGGTTCGTTAATCCGAAAATGAAAAAGGGTTCGTTAATCCGAACATTTGTGGCGTTATTCTGAAGGTTCGTTATTCCGAAGATTTGTTCATCCGAAAATGAAATTCGGAAAAACGAACCTTCGGAATAACGAATCTTCGGACTGAAGAGCCTTCGGAATAACGAACCTTCGGAATAACGAGCTGTAACCGCTTTGAACAGGGCTAAAAACATGAAAGCACACTTACTAGGACATGAAATAACTACTGCTCAGATTGAGAAATTTCTCAAGATAAAAATCGACGATGCATTTCTCTCTCACTCCAAGCTACTAGTGCAGTAAAAAATAAAGGCAAAAGTTTGGTGCATTTATTCACGCGAGGATCTTCATGTAAATGATCAAGGGCAATAGAGCACGAATTTGTAGACTTGAATGTTAACATTGTTTGTTTTCGAGACTATAAACAGTGGACGCATGAACCTTCTGGTCTCATATACAACAAATAACAGGTTGCTGGATATAAAGTGCATATCAAAGGTGCTCCTGTTTTAAACACAGACAAAAGAGTGTCATCACACAGGCACTAATACTTGAACGAGTGAGTCAACTGAACGACTACGATTTTAACTCCCTCGTTATCCGTCATCCCCGTACAATGATAATGTTTTTATTGACTTTTGTACACTTCCATCTCTTGTTTTCGTTGTGGTCAAATTTCAATAAAATTCCTGTTTTACATTTTAAATGGAAAGCACAAACTGACAAAAGTAGAATTCAAACGGAAGCATGAAAACTGACCAGAAATTAATGCAATTTTCCACCAATAAAAAATAGAATTCTTCAGCTATGAGACACAGGCTGGCGCAGTGCCAAATAGGTGGAAACTATACAATTTGTACCGCACTAAATGAACATCATGTTTGGATTGGCATATTGTTTATCAAAATAGTGACATACATTACGATGATCATGATACTGAAATAAATCAAATCCTTTTATTTCATGGCGACATCGAATTAAGCCGAGTATACGCACTGAATTGCTTTTCAAGGACTATTAGCCCTACTACCAGAATACCAGCAAGACCTGCAACCAGAGTGCACTCGTCCTATATCTCTGGGAAGCACTGGAGTTAAGTTACTGTAATATGCATGCAGCAGAAAGGATAAAGATGACGATAGAATAATACTCCTACAATCAATAACGTTGATAGTACTATAGCAATATAGTAATAATGATAGTAATGGTGACAACAATAACGATACGAATGATGATGCTTTCACTAACATTATCATAAGAATAATAATTGTGCGTTCAATGAAAAGAACAATAATTACATTTGGTTAATTATTTTCCTCAATATACGTTCAGGGACTAATGTCGGGAAAGACCAGCTGTGTAAATACAGACGAGAAAATTATTGTAAAAAAGGGCACATGGATGATTCGATACAGATATTAGCCTAACATAAAGACACAAGCCTGGCGCATGTCTTATGTAAGTATATTCATTAAAGTAGTTTAAAAAGACAATGATTTCTCAGATTGAGATATTCTAAATCTAAATTGTATCTTTCTCTTGATACTCAAAGTTTTAGAGCAGAAAAGTATTGGCAGCTGGTTCGAACAATTCGTCTGGCGAGGATCTTCAGAAAAATGCAGTCTCAATAAGAATATTGACATCGTCTCTGTTTTGTAGATGTTGCTGGATAGTGCTGGATGTGAAGTGCAGAGAAAGGCGCTTCTCTTTTAAACAGACAAAAGAGTGTCATGACCAAATCGCCTGATCGAGTGTTTCAACTGAACGTTTACAATCATCTTTCGCGCGTGCATCGTTATAAGAGTTTTTTTTTTTTTTTTTTTTTTTACTTTTGAATAGTTTCATCTTCTGTTTTTGTTCAAATTAATTGTTTATACGGACAGTATATCTGAAAAGCAAAATGAACAAAAGTAGAATTTGTCTGCTTTGAAGCACAGGGGTCGCGCAAGTAGGAGCAAACTGTACAATTTATTGTTACGCAACTGAGTTTCATCTGGAGTGGCTTGTTTATCAAAATGATCATGCATTAAGATGATACTGAAAACAAATCAATTCATTCAATATCATGACAGGTCATCGAATTAAAAGTAGAGTCCGCGTTGAACTTCTTTTCAACCGACTATTAAGCAATGTCACTTGAATAAAATCTGCACCTTAATTGCAGACATCTTTTTCTCTGGGTAGCATTTAAGTCATGTTACTGACAATTTCAGCGCACAGAACAAAATAATAAAGGCTATCACTCCTATACGAGTAATAATGATAGAACATCATAACTATTACACATTTTACTACTACTGCTATACACTGCTACTAATGATAGTACGCTGTATAACGATAATAAAAGGATAATATTAAAAATTGCAGCAACAACAATGATAACGATGATGATGATGATGATGACGATGGTGCTAAAAATAATATCATTACTATCATATAACTTGTAGTGATACTGTCAACAGAATAATACTATCAAAGTTGATGAATCAAATTATATTTTGATACTTTTTTCTCTCAAACGTTCAAGGGCTAAAGTGTGGAGGTACAAGTGCTACAAACAAGGAATTGCTTTTTGACTGAGGTCAATGTATACAAGGTATATCCCATTGGTCTTAGTTTTCTTGAACACTGTTAAGGAAAAATTGTCTCTTTCCAAACGATGAGGTACGTTTATTGACATTAATACTAATATTTCTACTGTAAAATATGCATTGTGCGTAGTATACAGCTGACATACCTGACAAGATTGCACCATATCGGTGGCTGTTGAGAGGAATCTTGTGGTCAAGAGGTTGGAAGACACTGTGAAGCGTGAAAGACATGGCATACTACAGATCCATCGTGCCAGGTCCCCAGTCATGTTTTGATGTTGCAAATCGTCATTAATTCGAATATCAAGACATGTCACACCCTGAATCTGCTAACAAAGACATGAATAACAAAATAAAACATCAACCAATAACGATCTCTTATGTCAGGTTGTCCTGTAAAGATGACAACCTAGACCGATGTAATAACAGAATGTTTATTACTCGGGCACATCTAAAGTTTGATTATTTCTCAGATTAAGATAAGGTACAAATAAGCTTCATTTTTAAAAAAATAATCAAATCCCAAGATACTGAACGATAACGCGAAAGCAACTGTTGTGTTCAATTCATCAGTGGGGACCTTCAAATTACCGGTAGTGATTTTTACGCACCTGGGCCCCGTTCAATAAAACTTGTTTTCAATAACAAGTTACGGTAGTTGTTATCCTTGCATCTGACTGGCTGAAGCAAATTTGTCATAGACATGTACAGTTGTTACTGATAACAAGTTTTATAAAACGGGAGCCAGATCATGCAGTTTTAGTCAGGAATATATGTGTTGCTATTGACTCTGTTTTCGAGACGGTATAACCAAAGGACCCATTAAATTTATTTTAAGTATTTAATAAGTTTAATTCAAGTATTTAACCAGTTTGAGACCTACAACAGGCTGAAAGCTGTATTGCTTTGACATTCAGTGCCAAGACAATGTCATCTAATCTGCTGACTAATAGAATTAGCTTTTACGATCTCATTTTTGTGCTATATTTTATTCGTCATTCGTGCGTAAATTTCCATCGTAGGTCATTTTCTTTTGTCAAGTCTCTGCCTATCCTTAAAGGACAAGTTTATCTTCATAGACATGTGGGTTGAGTAAATGCAGCAATTTAGGAGAACATATCAGTTCGAGTGTGAGGAAAATCGGACAATCGATTCAAAAGTTATGCATTTTTTGAAGTTTCTGCTCAGTCACGGTTGGATGAAAAGATTACTATGGATTGTGATGTCACATGTGGATACCGGTATGAAGAAAGAATAAAGAAAATTCAACATATTTTCATTTTCTTGCATAACAAAAGAACACTCAACTCCTCTCTTTCAGAAGGCAGGGGGAATAATATTACCCTTAACAAAGTATTACGTCAGTAACATGTCGCAGAAGTGTGTACTTAATTTTTAAAAAAAAAGTTTTGTGAAATACTCTTTTTATTTTCCGTATATCGTCGTACGCACAATATGACATTATACACTGTAGTATAAGATAGTCTTCTCATCCAGCAGTGACTGCGCAGATACTTGCATCTGACTGGCTGAAGCAAATTTGATATAGACATGTACAGTTGTTACTGATAACAAGTTATATAAAACCGGAGCCAGATCATGCAGTTTTAGTCAGGTCTGTGTTGCCATTGACTCTGTTTTCGAGACGGTATAACCAAAGGACCATTACATTTATTCTAAGTATTTAATTAGTTTAATTTAAGTATTTAACCAGTTTGCGATCTACAGCAGCCTGAAAGCTGTATTGCTTTGACATTCAGTACAATACAATTCATAACTTTTGAACGGAATGTCCGATTTTCCTCAAACTTTCATTGATGTGTTCTACTAATATTGTTGCATTCTCTCAATTCTTATGTACTTGTCTTTTAACTTTCTGGAAAATTTTCGAACCACGTCGCTGCCACAAAGCGATCGCCTGTCTATAACGGTCACTTTTCCCGTCTCCCTTATTGATGGTCGCTGTAGACAGGTTTGACTTATATATAAATGGTCTGACAAGAAAAAAAAATGTTTAGCGAATCGCATGTAAGCACAAGGAAAACAATCATAAGCAAATGTTACTACGATTAAATGTCAGTGTTGCATAGTCGAAGCTGACATACCTTACAGCTTGAAGCTAAGGCTGCGGCTGTTGCAAAAAATTCCTCGCACATGATTTCACGATTCACCTTGAACTTGGACAGATGTGGCATAGTACAAACCCACAGAGCTAAAAGTACGAGAGCTGTTGGGCAGTGCTGACAACCAATGACAGGCATCGCCGATGAAAATTTATTCAGTTTAAGGTCTTTAATCTGTGAAACATCGAGAAAACATGGAAATGTTACTATTTCCATCAATTCAATTCAATTCAAATTTAATTTCACTTTTCGAAAAAAAAAACAACTAGACATTTCGTATTTCCCTAAACAAGTCAAGTATGAATTAAGAATACTGGGTGTTATCTGTTGCATATCGATCATTTCTATACACACAAGAAGTAAGCTGTACTCTGCATTCACATATCTGAATTGACCTTTCCTGTTAAGAATATTTTTTTGAAGAAATATCTAATGTAACCAAGGTCTGATTCAATATAGAATTGGCGAGAGGGCAGGAACAGCTTGGGTTAAAAAAACAACAACAAACAAACAAACATTATCGTCCAATTTCATTACCTATATCCTTTGAAGCTACGGATCAATGTATACACGTTGACAAGCATGACAAGGGACAAGTTGTTTGCTATGCTTACAATATAGAGTCAGTAGTAATTTCAAAGAAAATTTTGTTAGTTCATGTTTGTGACCATATAACTTTTCTGACTCAGTATGTAAAAAAGGAAAAACTGTGAAAATTTCGGCGGTAAAACATGCAGGATTCTCACAGTCATGGAAAATCCTGGAAAATCCTAGAAAAATGTGTGGTCATGGAAAGTCAGGGAAAAGTCAGGGAATTTGGAAAATTTGTGAAAAGTCATGGAATTGCATTTACCTCTTGGCTATGGCAGCACTCCAGTTTGTCGTGTCTCGCAACTCTCATACTCTGTGATCATACTCTGCGATTATAATTGGTGTTCATGATTTCCATTTTTCCCAGTTTTGTGACATCCAAAATTCTACATAACTCCCGGGACATATACTAATGATAATAGATGTACATGTCATGAGTAAGATAGTGGGTGGAACGGATGGCTGTGAGGGGAGGTGGAGGCCATCATAACGTGTCTGATTTTGGACACCGTGCCAGAAAGGAAGTCATGGAAAAGTCATGGAAAAGTCTTGGAATTCTGTTTTCAAATTTCTATGGGAACCCTGACATGCCGGAAAGAAACAAACTGTTCAGTAAATACTGAGATGGTTATAATGCAAAGATCAGTAACGAAATGCTTTAAAGCCATATGGCCTAGTATTACTCCTGTAAATGAAATCAAACCCTCATCAACAGTGTCTTCATTATTCTCCCTGGAAATATTTGACTATTCATAACTCACAAAATGTCTAACGCCAACTATATTTTCGTGTAAACAACGTGTACAATACGTGATTTACAACTGCATGTACGAGTTTAACTAAAGATAGGAAGATAGGGGTCCATTTCGAACATCGTAGGTAGAACACAGTATGCATGCACGAGGCAACTCCACACACATGGTTAAAGTGACGTTCCACACGCATACGTTTACCTTGATTAATTGAGATATAAAAGGGGATGGCTAGTAACTGATCATTGGGAATCAGAGGGAATGCTGGGGGATGATTGTTCCATTTCTTGTGGGATTACTTATATCTATTGTTGTGTGAAAATTATTTGCTTCAGAACGGTCTCATATTCAAGTAATGTGCAAATTCTTTTCACACAATGATAGATATATAATGTACTCTTAAATGAATCCCACAAGAATGGGAACAATCATCCCCCAGCATTCCCATTGATTCCCACTGATCAGTTGCTAGCCATCCCCTTTCAAGCCACAAACAAAAGCTATGGGACTTAAATTTGATTGCGTAAATTACACGAGGTATTTAATAATACCCCTCTCAAGTTTTCTCCTACTACAATCCATACTCGCACCTTCTTTATATTTTCTTATTATTAATGAAAATTGATGATAGAGAAAAACATGTGTCTGAAGTATTATTTTTGGGTACTGTTCGTTATTCCGAAGGTTTGTTATTCCGAAGGTTCGTTATTCCGAAGGTTCATTAATCCGAAGTGATAGGGTCCGTGACGAACCTTCGGAACAACGAGTTTTGTTTCATTTTCGGATTAACGAACCTTCGGAATAACGAATCTTATTTCATTTTTGGATTAATGAACCTTCGGAATAAGAAACCTCATCACAATATCATTTTCGGATTAACGAACCTTCGGAATAAGTAATCTTCGGAATAACGAACCTTCGGAATAACGAGCCGTAACCTTATTTTTATATTGTAAACAGCTAATAGGGAATATATATTTTGTTTATGGGAAGGTTTTACATCCAGATCTGATGAATTAGTGTTTCATCAAGTTCTTACAAGGGGGGAGGGGGGAGAGAGAACGCCAAAGGAGTATCTTGCTCTCATATCGCAATTTGTGACTGTAGTATTTTTCATGTAAGTTCATGTCTTTTGATCTTTTGACATATGACCGTGTCCAATTTACCAATATTCGAACTTAGTGCCATCATTTCTTAAATGTAACTACGATGTGAGTTTTCTGTTGTAGCTCAAAGCTGTGGAAAGTTATTGCTAGCACACAATATGGCGCTTATCAGGGAAAGTTAATTGAGCTTTTCACCGTTGACTTTGTCTAACTTCACCAATACTCAAACTTGACCGGCTTTTATAGGCTTTCTACATGTGGTGTGAATTTGGTGGTCATAGCTCAAATCTGTGGAAAGTTATGGAGAAAAGTGTGAGCACGGTGCCTATCTGGAAAAGTTCATTGACATCTTAACCTTTGACATTGTTGGACTTCATCCATACTCCAACTTGATTGGCATCTTAAGGTTATGTTCTGTGATGCGAGATGGGTGATCGTGGCTCAATTCTGTCCAAAGTTATTGAGAGAACACCATGATAATATCAGTACATCATGCTTACAAGGAAAAGTTCACAGACATGTGACATATTTAGTATGTTGATATTGTCGGACTTCACCTGTATATTCAAACTTGACCGGCGCGGCGTCTTAAGATTTTGTACATGTGGTGTGAGTTTGGTAATCATAGCCTACATCTGTGGAAAGTTATTGAGATTACACCAGAATAGTGTGAGCACAGTGCTCATCAGGACAAGTCTAATGATCTTGTTAGACTTCACCCATATTCAAACTTATACATATGTATATACATATATATATATATATATGCGGTGTTAATTTAACGGTCATAGCTCAAAGCTGTGGAAAGTTACTCTCTAAGAAAATCGAGTGAAAATATTCACTCTTGAAGGAGTGAATACAAAAAAAAATAGTGAATTTAGAGTTAAATAAGAGTGGATTTTGAATGTCTATTTTCACTCGTCTTGGAGTGACCTCGGGGATCACTCCAAAATCTTCCGAGTGATCCCTCAGGTCACTCCAAAACGAATGAAAATGGTCAGTTTCACTCGTATTCACTCCTTCAAGAGTGAATATCTTCATTCATTTTTTTTTTAGAGAGTAGAGAAAGTTCACCAAATCGTTGACATGGATGACGACGACGAAGACGTCGGAAAATAGCGCTATGGGGGACTACGACAGCTTTTAGGAGACCATTGTCTGAAATCAAAACTTTCTTTCACAAGAAAAGGTGATCAATGATGATTTTAGAGTCGATGCTAAAATTAGATAATCATTTTCTCCTTAAAATAGAAAAAATGTAATTTTAGTGTGGTCGGCTAAAAAGGGATTGTTACGCAAGTTTGAAAATGTGAAACTTTCCATTCAAGACGGCAAATTGCAAAGAGTTTCCCAGTGCAAATATCTTGGAGTTATCCTTGACAGTTTAACGTGGACACCCCAATGAGAAGAAGTGAAGAAAAAGACTCTGAGAACGTTTCACTCCGAAAACTAACGTGTCCGTCAGTATCTCGATAAGAGAAGCTCATTGATACTATACCAAACACTGATTCACCCACGACTGGACTATTGTAGTATGGTTTGGATGGATGGTCATACTTCCAAACTTGCAAAGCTTCAAACATTACAAAACAGGTGTCTCCGCTTAATCCTTGTTGGTTGCCGTTTCAATACAGAAGCTCTGTATAGTACCACCGATGTCAAACCATTGAAAAAACGACGGGAGATTCAGGCCTTGACAATCGTACTCCATAACCTCACTCCCCTGATTCGCTGTCTTCCAGGATTCAGTGTAGATCTGTCTTATAACAATCTCCGCAACGATAATACCACTGTTGTTCTTCCAAAACCACAAACCATTTTCTTATAACAAGTGTACTATACTCGGCTTCTATGCTCTATAATGACCTTTCCATACGTCTCAGGACAATCAATGATATCAAATTATTAATAACAAAAATAAAAAGAAGAGCTGTAAGATTGCAACGATTTATATTCAATTCATATCCAGGTGATAATTTTTTACATTCAAATATTTGCTCACAGGATAGATTTGTCACTTCATTTCGCCCCCTGTGTCTCCACCAGTTTGAAGCCTCTTAATTTGTTTGTATTGTGATATGATATAATGATTGTCCATTTTTCAAATCTTTGTGTATTTCTGTATAATTCTTTTCGTTAGTTCTCATCTAAGCTTCAAGCTCAAGTTCAAGTTGCTTTATTTCATTTCTAACAAACAAAATAATTGGAAGTACTATGAAACATTCGTATACACAGCTGTCAGAAAATCAGTACCACAATGCGATGAACAGAAATAACATTGTAAAAAAGATACAGGTAAATTATCAACAGTGCTACATAAAATAACTTATGTCACTGTGGTAAATGCATAAACAATATTGCTGGAAATGGATGGGACTGCCAAAAAGCAGAGCTTGTAGAATGCAGTCCCCTCATACAGAAAAAAACATATAGTGGCAAAAACAACAACAACAACAATTTTCCTAAGCGGCAGTAAAAAAAAAGACAGAGTAATACACACAAACATGCACACAAACCAACGCACATTGACAAACACAAGGCGGCTCTCTTGTAAGGAAAGATTGATGAGAGGATAGAAAGATAGTGAGGGAGGTAGTAAGTCCGAGGTGGAGGGGGGGGGGGGATAGGAGAGGAAAACGATGGGTCATAACCAGGGCACTGGAGGCACATAAGCTCGGGCTCACTGATAAACAAAGAGTAGTGAGATTACCGAGCAACAATAGTTTTGAAAATCAAAAGTAAAAAAAAAAAGAATTTATCATTATGCTGCATGCGAAGTTTTTAAATAATTCTTTAAAGAAAATGTATTAAAACTTAAAGCTTCTTTTATATTATTATCAAGAGAATTCAAGAATTTTGGTCCAGAAAAGGAGAATAAAGATTATGCAAAAACCGTCCTAGTCAAAGGCAAATGATACTCATGGGATTGACGGGTTGGATATGCATGAACAGTTTCATTCTTTAAAAACATAGAATCAAACACAAGGGGAGAGAATTGTTGGTGAGTTTATACATGAATTGTCCTAATTGCAAACGATAAAGATCATAAATTTTCAAAATATTATTTTCGTGAAATAAATTATTAGTATGACCTCTCCACGATTCGTGACAAATGATGCGAAGAGCTTTTTCTGTAATGATAATATTCTTTCTGTGTAAGTAGAAAAATTGTTTCCCCATGCGAGTATCCCATAGTTTAAGTAAGGTAGTATCAAAGTAGAATATAACATAAAAAAGTACATTTTGGGGAAGATAAAAGTTAACTTTGTTTATAATACCTATATTCCTTGAAATAACGCGACATACAGAATCAATATGCGATCCCCAGGTAAGTTTATTGTCCAGAATCAAACCTAAAAAAATTGATGGAAGAGACTTCTTCTATGACCGTGTCTTCCAGAAAAACAAAAATCGGTAAATTTTCCAGCGAATTACTGAACAGCATACATTTAGTTTTTTGCAAATTTATTGACAGTTTGTTCGCTCTTATCCAATGAAATAACTTCGTTAATTCACTGTTTAAAGTATCAATTAATCGATCAGAATCAGAGGATGTATGAAGAATTTGACATATCATTGACATAGAGAATAAAATTAATAAGAGGGGACCTAGTAAACTTCCTTGAGGAACGCCACAGTTAACATTTTGCATACTAGTAGTCGATGCGTGACCGTTGATAAATACAAATTGATTTCGATTAGTAAGGTAACTCTTGAACCACTCCAAGGCCTTTCCCCTGAGACCATAATGTGATAATTTGTGAAGCAGTATGTTGTGGTCTATGGTGTCAAAGGGCTTGGAGAGGTCCAGGAAGACTCCAATAGTATGATGAAATGTATCTATCGCTTTTGAAACCCTGTCAAGGACGGTAAGGATTGCATGAGATGTGCAATGCTTTTGCCGAAATCTGAATTGGTGATCAGAAATAATTTTATGAGTGTCTAAGAACTTCAAAAGCCTATAAGCCTGGTGTAAACAACCCTTTCTAATATTTTCGACACTGAGGTTAGCAGGGATATTGGTCTATAATTGGAGACATCTTCCCTTTCCCCTGTTTTATGGACAGGAATTACTTTCGAGACTTTCATAGCCTCAGGGACAATACCATTACTTATCGACAAATTAAATACATGTACAAGTGGATCAACGATATAATCAATAATACTCTTCAAAGGGACATTATCAATGCCGTCATAACCAGAGCTTTTTTTATTTTTAAAATTCTGAACTATATCTTATACAATGTAATTCATTTCTGTGCAAAGGCATGAAAAACAATGAGCTAGTAGAATTGGGGACTTCTAAATAATCTTGAAAATTCAGACGAGTATGTGGAATATTTTGGGCAAGATTACTCCCTATTTGTGAAAAATATTGATTAAAAATATCAACTATTGAGGAGACATCATCAACAAATAAATCACCGTATTTGATTGATGTAATACGGGATTTGTCCTTATTTTTATTGACAGCCATATTAATAACTTTCCAAGTATTTTGAATATCATGTTTAAGCAATCTTATCTGATTAGTAAAATATTTCCGTTTCTCATAACGTAATATTTGTGTGAGGACGTTTTTATATGAAGTGTATCTAGCATGAGATTGCTGGGTACGTTTAATTTTGTCAGCATAATACAAATTATTCTTTCGATTGATTGATCGCAGTAAAGACCTAGATATCCATGGAAGTCTAGGGGATCTTTCATAATTTCTAGATTTCTTTATCCATTAGCGAAATTAAAGTACTCATAAACGAATCATAAGCCTCATTTGTATTTTCGGTATGTATGTACAGAAGACCAATCCACATTACAGAGGTCATTGAGCAACCTCTCTATATTTCCAGGTGTAACTTTCCGGAAAGTTGACACCGGGTCATTCATGGTAATTTTTTTTTTTCTGAAGGGGTATGTGAGTGAAAATATGGTAATGGTCTGATAAATCTGAAAGAACAGTACCAGAGACCGGTAAGGGGTTTATATTACAAAATATATTATCAATAAGAGTTGCCGAGTGATTGGTTACTCGAGTTGGTTTGGTTATAAGGGGTAAAAAAGATGTGGACATCATAATATCAAGAAAAGATTGAGCAGTATTCATTGTTTGAAACTTAGATAAATCTATATTTTTGAAATCTCCCATAATATAACAGTCTTTATTATGAAATACTAGATTATGGAATAAAATTTGCAAATAATCCAAAAAATCTTGGGTGCTAGAATTAGGAGGTCTATACATCACAAATACTAGAAAAGCACTCCGAGAGCGCAGACCTCCGCCAAGCAGCTACTTTCCACTAATGAGCACTGAAAAGTGGACCTGTGCGCTATACAAGTAGCCACTATTATTATTATTATTATCTTGCTCTTCCATAGAGAGTAGTGATTTCCACCCACTGAAAAATCGCCCGATTTCCCAATATAGAAGTCTTTGTTACGTCATAAACCCTCAGATGCGCGGCACGCCTCTCCCCAGCAGAAACTACATTAGCCATGTCTACACCTATCCAAAAACTTGTAGTTATACTAACTAAGAGCGCAAAAATGCGTTCCCCTAACCACGACAAAACTTCGATGCCGTTCACACCTATACATGCAGTTAGCAAAACCTCGAGGTAAAGCTAACTACGATAGAAAATAAAGGGCGCCTAGTTCGCACATAGGGTTGCGCGCTATTGTGGAAAAAATTGAGCGTCGTGGTTAACAAAACTCCGTTGCGTTTATAAGATTTTGTGGGCCTAGAATCACTGTTTTGAATCACTGTTTTGAAACACTGTTTCAAATCACACTTCAAATCACAGCGTTTATAAGATTTTTTCTCCGAGCGTGTTGGGGCTCTCGCTCAGACTGTGCCATTGCGCAACTCACTCTGCGCAGTTTTTCCTCGGCAAATGGTCAAACAGGGTGCGCGCAAGGCATTGTGACGTCATTATAAACAGTGTTTGCGATCGCGGTTGCGTTTATAAGATTTTTGAAACACTGTTTCTACAGAAACACTGTTTGTAAACGCACTATTTTGTGCGTTTACAAACAGTGTTTCAAAACAGTGTTTCAAATCACGGTTAGCGTTTATAAGATTTTTTTCGAGCTAGAATCACTGTTTGGCCAGAAACAGTGTTTCAAAACACTGTTTCTGGCCAAGATTTTTCTGCTGGCCAGAAACAGTGTTTTGAAACACTGTTTATGGCCAAGCAGTGATTCTAGCTCGAAAAAAAATTCTTATAAACGCTCGCCGTGATTTGAAAGTGTTTTGAAACACTGTTTGTAAACGCACAAAATAGTGCGTCAGAATCAGTGTTTCAAAAATCTTATAAACGCAACCGCGATCGTAAACACTGTTTATGTGACGTCACAATGCCTTGCGCGCACCCTGTTTGACCTTTTGCCGAGGAAAAACTGCGCAGAGTGAGTTGCGCAATGGCACAGTCTGAGCGAGAGCCCTAACACGCTCGGAGAAAAAATCTTATAAACGCTCTCCTAACGAAACTGTGATTTGAAACAGTGTTTCAAAACAGTGATTCAAAACAGTGATTCTAGGCACGCAAAATCTTATAAACGCACCCGTAGTTTACAAAACCTCGAGGTTTAGAAAACCTTAAGGTAAAGGGACCTAGGTGTGAACCTCACTACTGTAGAGCACGCACTTTAGTTCGCGCATGCAAACCTCAAATACGCGCAGCCTGACATCTCAAGTTCATTGACCCTACCTGCCAAAATAATAATAATAATAATAATAATAATAATAATAATAATAATAATAATAATAATAGTGGCTACTTGTACAGCGCACAGGTCCACTTTTCAGTGCTCATGGCGCTTCAAAAATGAAAAGATATATATTTACATGCATATACATATTCAAACATTTCAACAAAGAAGAAAATGGTAAACAAAAAAACAAATATATACCAAATAAAGAATACAACATATACCAATTAAAAATACAATATTGATCCAATATTAATGACATACAGCAATTACAGTCTTCAATATGAAAGGAACAGATAAGTTCTAAGTTTGGATTTGAATGACTCTGTAGATGACAGTTCCCTTAACTGAAGAGGTAACTGATTCCACAATTTTTGTCCCATAACGGAAAAAGCACGATCACCATACCCATGTTTTACTCTGGGTGTTTGGAGTAAGAATGCATCTGATGATGAACGTAGCCTTCGTGTCGGATTGTATTTTTGAACAGAATTACTTATGTATATTGGGGAAAAAGAATGAACTGAATGATGTACAATAACAGAATCTTGAAAAGAATCTTTTTTTTTTCTACAGGTAACCAATGTTAGGAACGGAGAACTGGTGACATGGAATCAAACTTATTAGTAAAAGTTAACAATCGGGCAGCAGAATTTTGCAACCGTTGAAGTTTTGTGACATCTTTTTTTTGAAAGATTACACAACAATGAATTCGAAAAATCCAACCGAGAAGAAATCAAAGCATGAATAAGTATCTCAGCTGCAGATTTAGACAAATATTTCCTTATGAAACTTAAATTACGCAACTGATATCGAACATTCCGCTGAATATGAGTTACATGACTTCGAAATGACATTTCCTGATCAAATATGATACCTAAATTACGGGCTGTTTTCGACGGAGTAATGCAAGTGCTACCGATGTTGACATGACATGACTGATAATCAACTTTGTTTAACATATGCTTTGATCCCAATAACAGAAACTCAGATTAATCATCATTTAGTTTAAGGCCATTGGATGTAAGCCAGATTTTCAGCTCTTGCAAACATGCTTCGAGTTTTGCAATGGCGGATGACAATGAAGACACAGTGGGTTTAAAAGACAAATAAAGTTGTATATCATCCGCATAACAATGATAACTAATACAATGCTTGCGAAATACTTCACTAATTGGTTGCATATAGAAAAAAAAGCAGCGGGCCTCCAACAGAACCTTGAGGTACACCAAACTTTGTCATAGTTTTACAAGAGGTAGAATCACCAATTTTGACATAATGAGATCGATCACATAAGTAGGATATAAACCAATCAAGAACAGTTCCTTTGATGCCCAAATATCTCAATCGTTGAATCAGAATAGCATGATCGACTGTGTCAAAAGCTGAGCTCATATCAAGCATGATAAGAGCAGTGATGTTACCACTATCTAATTCTCTGAACACAATATCTGATAAGTTGACTAACAGTGTTTCTACACTATGACCAGGCTTGTGCGCAGATTGAAATGAATCAAGCAATTCATTATCTTGCAGATACATTGTCAGTTGTGAGAAAACAACCTTTTCAAGCAATTTACTTAAGGGGAAGGTAAACCCAAAGAGCAATGTGAATTGAGTGAAAGCAGCAACATTAGTAGAACACATCAGTGAAAGTTTGAGGAAAATCGGACAATCGATGCAAAAGTTATGAATTTTTAAAGTTTTGGAGTTGGAACCGCTGGATGGAGAGACTACTAGAGGTAATGACGTATGAGAGGACAACAATACAAAGAAAATATAAAGGAAATTCAACAAAAATCCATTTTTCTAGCATTATGAAAGAGCACTTGACTAACCGCTTTCAGAAAGCAGGGGAATTGCTACCCTTAACTATTATGTCAGTATCAAGTTGACGGAATTTGTAATTTTCATGAAAAATGGATTTTTGTAGAATTTTCTTTATATTTTCTTTGTATTGTTGTCCACTCATACGTAATAACTTCTAGAAGTCTCCTCATCCAGCGGTGCCAACACCAAAACTATAAAAATTCATACATTTGCATCGATTGTCAGATTTTCTTCAAACTTTCACTTCTACTAATGTTGCTGCTTTCACTCAATCCACATTGCTCTTAGGGTTTATCTTCCCTTTAAATAAGGTAAATTTGAAATTGGGCGGTCATTTTTTAGACACTCCTAATCTAAGCCTGCTTTTTTCAAAGTTGGATGAATAACTGCTTTTTTACACACCTGTGGAACTACACCTAATCCCAGGCTAGCATTTATGATTCTTGTGATAACGGGTGCTAAAACTCTGCCACACTTCTTAACCAAATCTGTTGGGATTGGATCAAGTTCACATAATTTGTTAGGTGAGTTCTTAATAAGCTTTTCTATCTCATTAACAGTGACAGACTGAAACTCACTCAATTCTGACTTGACTTCACATACAATGTCATTTGGCTGTTCACAACGAGTTGGGAAACTCCGTTGGATTGCCACAATTTTATCAATGAAATATTGATTAAAACAATTGGTTAACTCAACTTGATCACCATGAGTGAGGTGTTCTGGTAAAGGAGATCGCTGTTTTCGGTAAAGTAAAGCATTAACAACTTTGTACAACTTATTTGTATCTTTCCCACAATCCGTAACCTTTTATGAATGATAAATTGTAACTTAGCATCTTTAATCAAGGCATTTACACATCGCCTTTGTGCATGATACATCTGCTTGTGAATCTCTAGTTTCGTGGACCTTGACTTCCTTTCTGTCTACGAAGCAGTTTTGCTTGAGCTATTTCTGGGGTATACTATTCCGTATTGGGGTGTATTGTGACCTTGATTCGTTTCTCAGGTGCCAACTTATCAAGGGTGGCAGTGAGTAAGGTGTTATACAAATTGACTTCATCATCAACATTATTAACTTGAGATTCAGCTGATAAAAGAGACTTAACATGAGTATCAGCAACACACTCTTGTGGGTTTACAGATTTCAAATTCCGTGTCACAACAAATGTTTTTTTGATACAACGTTTAGGAAGGTTCAATTCACACATTATTGCTGAATGATCTGATATACCTTTCACAACACCGGTATTACAAAGTTGTACAGTGTTACATTTATGAGTTATAAGCAGATCTAATACATGGCCTCGATTATGAGTTGGCTCATTAATATGTTGAATCATATTAAAAGCTGACAATAATAATTCAGAGAACAACTTCGAATTCGAAGTTGATGAGTCCACAGGTATATTGAAATCACCTGCAATCAACAAGTCAGACGAGCAGAGAAGCTGTCTATCGAGAACATTAGAAAACTCATCCAAGAAAATCTGAAACTGTACTGAACTGGGTGGACGATATATATTGATGAAATGCAACGATTTCTGCATATAATTCAGAGTCATCTGAATCATTTAAAATGTTGTAACATTTGGGGAATCTACAATTCTGACATCTAATTGACTTTTAAACAACACAACTATTCCTCCTCCTCGTTTGCCAACTCTAGCAAAAATCCTTCATAAATTAAAAAAAAATTATCGGATCACTACCAAAAGTTAATAGTTTGTTACTTGAGTCATTCTCAACCTTTCCTGCAAGTTTCATCTCAATCCGTTGACTACGTTTTGAGTTATTTTGCACACGGACAAACTAACTAACGAACGAACGAACGAACACACAAACCAACGGTAACGAAAACATAACCTCCTCCCTTGGCGGAGGTAACAAGTATGTTTTTGGCATGGGCGACCTTGATTTCAACACATAGTGACTCAACGACTCTGTTCATGCATATTAAATCTTTGTTCATAACGTAATCAAGGTTTCGTTTGACGTATAAACCAACACCTAATAAACAACAAATAATCCAAAAAATCTTGGGTGTTAGAATTAGGAGGTCTATACATCATAAATACAAGTATGTTTTTGGCATGGGCGACCTTGATTTCAACACATAATGACTCAACGACTCCGTTCATGCACATTAAATCTTTGTGCATAACGTAATCAAGGTTTCGTTTGACGTATAAACCAACACCTCAACCATTCTATCGCGTCTACTATTTTCTATAAAACCATAGCCTGGAATAGAATATGCGGAAGCAGAATCATGAGTAATCCATGTTTCACTAAGACCTATTATACAAAAAGATATATCAGGAGTATTGTCCAGAAAACAACAAAAGTTATCAAGATTCTTATCAAAACTCCTTATGTTCAAATGCAATAATGAAAAACAATCTGTAAGTCCGGTTAAAAATTTGAACTGATTCATAGTATAACACTTGGAACTTAAATATTGTTCATGATTATCCTCATTAAATTCTACATCTGTTTAAAAAAAAAAATCGAAATCATAAACAGCAGGATACTCATCATTTTGGGGGTCATTAACTGTATATGATAATGGGTCTTGATGAAACATGTCAAAAAATTCGTCGTTACTTAGTGAATTCTCGTCATCTAAAATATAAAGGATGAATGGCAAGACCGAACTCGAGTTTAAGCGAGAACCATGCAGAGTGCGTTCGAGTGCACAAGGCGATGACCCAAAGAACAGAAGAAAAGGGATAGCGGAAGAATGCAAGCATCGCTGCGGAAAGAATGAAGTAGGAATAGTAGAAGGGGGAGAGGGAAGCAAGAGAAGACAAGATGCAAGGGTTACAAGAGAGCAGAGTACCGACAATAAACAAGGACAACGAATAAACAAGAAAAAAAAAAACGGCCTATTATACATAATTCTATAGCTCGTATTCATGAGTAGTGCACAACATGCAAGAAAGAGAGCCCTTCCCACCCCATCAAAGTTTGCCGAACCCAACTATATATTCAAGAAAAATCAAATTATTCGTCATCTCAGAGTCAGAATTAGAAATCTTGTAACAAAAGAGAAGGGACGAATTAAGCCAATCCTTGAGAGAAAAAAAAAAGAAGTCAAACATCCATTACATTATGATGTACCATGGAGCTACTATTAGTAGCTCCATGGGTGTACTTAACTGTGAAAATACATCATCTTAACATTTTTTCAAACAAATTATTCATATCACTTTGTTCATTGTATTATACTTTTCATGTTACACGTTTCTGATTATATTTCATTCATTGTAAATCTGTTTGTAAACACACACTTTGTATCAATGTTCACGGCCTTGCTGTAAACCAGATAACAGCTGAATGCAGGCAGGTGATGAAATAAATTCAACTGGTCGATCGATCAATCAATCAATCAATCAATCAATCAATCAATCAATCAATCAATCAATCAATCAATCAATCTATCAATCAATCGCACTAGAATCACAATGCGGAAGCCCATGTACCCAACAATATGCGAAAGAGCACAAAGACATTTGCCTCCGAAAACGTCAATCGCATGAAGCTCTAAACTGATGGACCTATTTGTGTTCATCATTTTCACGATTGATATTTGTGGATAGGACATTCATTCACAGTGATGGCTATCGACGACACACACTGTGCATTAATATAAGTCGAGGTCAGATCTGTATTCTGAAAGACATCTTTCGATAGTCTTTTTTTAACCTCGTTGCGAAGCCTGATGTGACGTACCTGACATGATGATGCTGAGGCGACGGCTGTTGAGAAGAATTCTTCGGGCAAGTATACGCTGTTCACACTGAAGAGCGAAAGACGTGGCATAGTGCATACCCATTGTGCCAAGTGTTTTCCCATTGAAGGTGGATTTTGACGATCTTCATATACCTTTACCTCAGACAACTTCAGATCTTGAATCTGCATTTAAATTCAGCAGGTGATTGTGTAAAATTTATGCAACTAGACTTGAAATTGCGATAAAAATGAAATGGAAGAAAACATAGAAATAGACGTTTGCAAATGAATGAAGTATTGATAATTGCATACGAAACGACAGTGACTTCCAGAATCTGTATTATAAAGAAACAAAAGTAGCATTTCAACATCAACAAATAAACAACACGCCTAATTATGGATAGCAAAAGAAGTCAAACATCCATTACATTATGATGTACCATGGAGCTACTATTAGTAGCTCCATGGGTGTACTAAACTCTGAAAATACATCATCTTAACATTTGTTTCAAACAAATTATTCATATCACTTTGTTCATTGTATTATACTTTTCATGTTACACGTTTCTGATTATATTTCATTCATTGTAAATCTGTTTGTAAACACACACTTTGTATCAATGTTCACGGCCTTGCTGTAAACCAGATAACAGCTGAATGCAGGCAGGTGATGAAATAAATTCAACTGGTCGATCGATCAATCGATCAATCAATCAATCAATCAATCAATCAATCTATCTATCTATCAATCAATCAATCAATCAATCTATCTATCTATCAATCTATCAATCAATCGCACTAGAATCACAATGCGGAAGCCCATGTACCCAACAATATGCGAAAGAGCACAAAGACATTTGCCTCCGAAAACGTCAATCGCATGAAGCTCTAAACTGATGGACCTATTTGTGTTCATCATTTTCACGATTGATATTTGTGGATAGGACATTCATTCACAGTGATGGCTATCGACGACACACACTGTGCATTAATATAAGGCGAGGTCAGATCTGTATTCTGAAAGACATCTTTCGATAGTCTTTTTTAAACCTCGTTGCGAAGCCTGATGTGACGTACCTGACATGATGATGCTGAGGCGACGGCTGTTGAGAAGAATTCTTCGGGCAAGTATACGTTGTTCACACTGAAGAGCGAAAGACGTGGCATAGTGCATAACCATTGTGCCAAGTATTTTCCCATTAAAGGTGGATTTTGACGATCGCCATATACCTTTACCTCAGACAACTTCAGATCTTGAATCTGCATTTAAATTCAGCAGGTGAGTGTGTAAAATTTATGCAACTAGACTTGAAATTGCGATAAAAATGAAATGGAAGAAAACATAGAAATTGACGTTTGCAAATGAATGAAGTATTGATAATTGCATACGAAACGACAGTGACTTCCAGAATCTGTATTATAAAGAAACAAAAGTAGCATTTCAACATGAACTAGAAATGTCGCTACAGCGACTGGTTATACCCCCGTCAAACAACATTTCATAAGCTTTGGTCAAAACAACATTTGATAAGCTTTGGTCAAAAAACTGAGGAAGTAGTTAAATCCGCAAGATCTTTCCTTGATCTTCTGCCATTAATATGCCGTTACCATGGCAACGTACTTTCGGGTACTGTCGAAAAATGCGTCTTGCACATCTACAATCAAAGGCACACGTCTGTACCAAGTTTCATGGAAATTGGGCAAAAACTGAGGAAGTAGTTTGCAACACAAAATTTTCCATCATTTTGGCTCATAATATGTGAGCTGTTACCATGGCAACATACTTTTTGTCACTGTCAAGAAATGTGTCATGCTGACCTATATCCTAAGACAAACATTCAATATGAATTCCATGAGAATTGGAAGAACACTGATGAAGCAGTTTTGCCATGAAGCATTTTGCCCTATATTTTACCAATAACATGCCGTTACCATGGCAACGCACTTTTTGCCACTGCGGAAATATGTGTCTTGCACATTAACATATTCAGATGAACATCTGTACCTAATTTCATAAAAATTGATCAAAAACTGTGGGAGGAGTTCGCGACGCAAGATTTGTACCCATTTTTGCCCATAATATGCCGTTACCATGGCAACGTACTTTTGGGTACTGTCAAAAAATACGTCTTGCACATCTACAACCCAAGGCACACATCTGTGCCAAGTTTTATGGGAATCGGTTGAAAACTGAGGAAGTAGTTCGCGACGCAAGATTTGTACCCATTTTTGCCCATAATATGCCGTTACCATGGCAACGTACTTTTGGGTACTGTCAAAAAATATGTCTTGCACATCTACAACCCAAGGCACACATCTGTGCCAAGTTTTATTGGAATCGGTTGAAAACTGAGGAAGTAGTTCGCGACGCAAGATTTGCAACGGACCGACCGCCCGACCGACCGACCGACCGCCCGACCGACCGCCCGTCCGCTGATTCCTATATACCCCCTTCAAACTTCGTTTGGCGGGGGTATAACAAATAAACAACACGCCTAATTATGGATAGCAAAAGAAGTCAAACATCCATTACATTATGATGTACCATGGAGCTACTATTAGTATCTCCATGGGTGTACTAAACTCTGAAAATACATCATCTTAACATTTTTTCAAACAAATTATTCATATCACTTTGTTCATTGTATTATACTTTTCATGTTACACGTTTCTGATTATATTTCATTCATTGTAAATCTATTTGTAAACACACACTTTGTATCAATGTTCACGGCCTTGCTGTAAACCAGATAACAGCTGAATGCAGGCAGGTGATGAAATAAATTCAACTGGTCGATCGATCAATCAATCAATCAATCAATCAATCAATCAATCAATCAATCAATCAATCAATCAATCTATCTATCTATCTATCTATCTATCAATCTATCAATCAATCGCACTAGAATCACAATGCGGAAGCCCATGTACCCAACAATATGCGAAAGAGCACAAAGACATTTGCCTCCGAAAACGTCAATCGCATGAAGCTCTAAACTGATGGACCTATTTGTGTTCATCATTTTTACGATTGATATTTGTGGATAGGACATTCATTCACAGTGATGGCTATCGACGACACACACTGTGCATTAATATAAGTCGAGGTCAGATCTGTATTCTGAAAGACATCTTTCGATAGTCTTTTTTTTAACCTCGTTGCGAAGCCTGATGTGACGTACCTGACATGATGATGCTGAGGCGACGGCTGTTGAAAAGAATTCTTCGGGCAAGTATACGTTGTTCACACTGAAGAGCGAAAGACGTGGCATAGTGCATACCCATTGAGCCAAGTTTTTTCCCACTGAAGGTGGATTTTGACGATCTCCATATACTTTTACCTCAGACAACTTCAGATCTTGAATCTGCATTTTAATTCAGCAGGTGAGTGTGTAAAATTTATGCAAGTGAACTTAAATTTGCGATAGTAATGAATTGGAAGGAAGAATAGAAATCGACGTTTGCAAATGAATAAAGTTGTGATAAATTGCATACGAAACGACAGTGACTTCCAGAATCTGTACTATAAAGAAACAAAAGTAGCATTTCAACATCAACAAACAAACAACACGCCTAATTATAGATAACAAAAGATTGTGCGAATGAAGAAGCCTGAAACACGGCTTGAAACATTTATAGGCACATGCAGGATCAAACAAATTTTCTCAGGTCCAAATATGGGAAAGCTGATATCTACTTGGGTGGAATACAGTAATCAATAGACAAAAAATTCATCTGCTTTCATTTATGTAAGATTATGAGTAGCATGGCCCCGAATACATGAAAGATATTTTTAGGAACAAGACATCACCATACTCTCTCCGTAATCAAAACGATTTACAGTTACTTCGGCCAAAAACTAATTATTGTAAGAGATATTTTTCATACAAAGGTGCATCAGCGTATGACTTACCCAATGATATGCGTCAAATTTCCTCTTTACCCGTTTTTAAGTTCAATTTAGTTGAAACCGAAATCCTTTTTATTTGATTTTTTTTTTGTACTTCAAACCTTTGAACAATGTGTGATAATATGGTATGTAGTTACAATGCAGTAATGTATGTACCGTTCTATTTGTGTTTGTGCATATTTTATTCTATCATCAGTCCCTGATTGTATGAAATCTTTGTGTACAGAGCCCCATGGAAGACCAGAAGTGACTGTCATTGTCACTACTGAAAATGGGCTACCCTCCGTATGTATTTTTTTCTTTACTGACCTTTATGTATGATATGTGTTGATTTTTTTTAGTACGGAAATAAAACAACATCAACAACTTGCTTTCTCCTCTAAACTCCAGGAAAATCTTACAGTGCAAAACAAGTAGAAGTCGATTATTTTGCGTGTGTGTGTGTGTGTGTGTGTGTGGACTCGTTGCCACAACAAGAAAGTTTTGCGTAAAAAGTGACAGCTCGTCACTTGTCGTACATACAAACACGTCTTTTTACAGGGAGCCATAAGATTAAATAATAAATAATAAAATGATGCGAACATTTAATATTCTTCACGATGAATATAGGGCTTTTTATTACACTTGTGTTTCTTAACCCCGGACTTTCTCTGACCCAGGACTATCGTTAGTCCCGTACCAATTTTTTCAGCTTTTTACACTGGCCAATTAGTCCCGTACTATCTCTTGTCCGGGGCTAAGGAGAAAACTGACCTTTTTACACTCGTATTTCTTAGCCCCGGACTTTCCAAACCACATGAATATTCATAATTACGCTGTGTACTGTACACGTACACGCACGCACCGGCAGCACTTGATTGCCTCGTTTCTGATTGGTCAGTGAGGGTCGGACTTCGTCTCCGTCGCTTAGCCCAGGATTATTTTTTCGTTCTGTTTACACTCACTTGCTTGGCACCGCAATTGCGGTGCTAGCACCGCAATTGCGGTGCTAACCCCTGCTATTTTGCAGGGCCAGATAGTACCGTACTATCGGTGGGGCTAGCCCACTTTGGCAAAAACGAGTGTAAACAGAAAGTGGGCTAAGGATAGTCCCGTACCAACGGTGGGGCTAAGGCCCCCCCCCCTTAGCCCCACCGATAGTCCGGGGCTAAGCAAAAATTTACAAGTGTAAAAAGCCCTTAAAAGTACCACATAGTTTGATGGACAAACCTGACATGATGACACTGACGTGGCGACTGATGAGAAGAATTCTTCGGGTAAGTATACTTCGCATACACTGAAGAGCGAAAGACGTGGCATAGTGCATACCCACTGGGCAAAGTTTCTTCCACTCGAAGGTGGATAGAGAAGATCTATATTATACAGACGGACTGAGGACATCTTCAGGCTTTGAATCTGTATGAAGATGAAACAAACATAAACATTTAAACAAACAAACAAACAAACAAAAGATATGATTTGTGTGGAAACCTATTGAATGAAGTGAAACGAAAATGAAAATGTGCGCTTTGTGGTCATAGCTCAAAGATGTGGAATGTTATTGAGAGCACACAATAAATGGCGCTTAAATCTGAGAAATGTCATTGACATTTTAACCTTTGCCCTTGACAGAATTCACAAACATTCAAACATGCCCGCAGCTTCAATGTGGTATCATCATCATTGTAAATATAGTGGTCATAGGCTGTAGCTCAAAGCTGTGGAGAGTTAGAGGGAGTACACCAAGTACACACACACACACACACACACACATACACACACACACACACACACACACACACACACACACACACACACACACACAAAACCCGCAGCCCCTGATGTAGATTGGAATAAATCGTTACTGTTTCCTTAATCACATCTCTCTCGAGGTATAAATCGAATACGTGCAAAATTATACAAGCAACAAATGTTTGTGCATAATCAATTTAATACAGCACAAATAGATTATTTCATGGCTGTAATACAGTTATTGTATTATCAGAATTATTCTAAAATTTCGTCAGATCCATTAGGTTGAGAAATTCCTCCTTCTATATTCCTGCATAATCATATTTGGATGCATTTCTTTATCACAGGAAAAGTGTTTCTGCTGATGCTGTGCTTCATGCATTGAAGGGTATAATTTTGCTGAATGCAAGCGATACAGACAATTGGGTATGCTTACATACAGAAGGCAATGTGCAAAAGAATAACTACGTTGTACGAAGAAAGAAGGTGGCCAGAAGACTCAATAATATCAACGATAAAATGATACGAACACTCAAGAATATTCTCGACAAATTTGATTTAATTCAGCACAAATGGATGATATCATGGCTGTAATTCCGCCATATTATCGGAATTATTCTAAAACTGTGTCAGATCCATTAGGTTGAGAAATTTCTACTTCTATATTTGTCAAAATAATATTTAGAGGCATTTCTTTATTACAACAGAAAGTGTTTCTGCTGATGCCTCACTTCATGCATTGAAAGGCTTTTGCTGAAAGCTAGCGATATACAAACCATGGGAAAATGCTAACATACAGAGGGCGATGTGCAAAAGAATAACTATAAAGAAAGAATACATGTCAATACAAAGCAAGAAATGTTTGCGTCAAAATTGAGAACACACAACTTGTTTCTCACATTCAGAGGTCTTTTCACAGGTGGCCATGCAGGAGACTCAATTGTCAACATAATGATACGAACACTCAAGCATGCATTCGACAAATCTAAATAACGTAAAGTTTGATGCATATAATAGGGAGCTTTAGATTTTAGACGCGCGGACGTTCAAAGGAAAAAAAAACATGTTCTGAGCTTGCGCAGTAGCGCGCGTAAAGTCAATCTATTTTTAGCTTGCGTCGCCTGAGTTGTTTACTACGCGTACTGGGCTATTTTCACGTCCGCACAGTTTGCGACGTAGAGAGCTTCTTCATGCACTGATCATAATTATGGGGGCGCGATTTCATTTTTTATACGTTGCGTCCCAGCGTAATCTAAAGCTACTTTTCCACACGACGCAGGGAGAGGAGAACGTCCAGCTCAAGCGTCGGCTCAAACGTCCGCGCGTCAAAATCTAAAGCTCCCTATTACCTGGCACGATGACGCTAAGTCAGCAGCTGTTGAGAAGAAATCTTCGTTCAAGTACACGACGCCCTCTATCTCAAAGTGCAAAAGGCGTGGCATGGTACATATCCATCGGGCAAAGTTTCCTCCAATCGTAGTTAGATTGTGACGATCTCGATACATGTCTAAAGACATGACCAGATTTTGAATCTGTATTGAAAAGAAAGAAAGAATGTACAATTCAACAACAAATAAACAAAATGTCCAGTAGATTAAAAAGAAATGATTAAAATAAAAAGTATAACTGGGTGAACGTATAAGAACAACATAATTTATATAAAGTGAGACGTGTAATACGGAAGTCATGTATCCTACTTATCCGTCATATTTAGTGATATCTAGTGTGTGTGTGTGTGTGTGTGTGTTTGTGTGTGCTGTGTGTGTCTGCGTTTCTGACCTGCCGCTGCCAGTTAACTTGTGGACCTTGCATTAAGAAAAAAAAAATAAAACGAATGACTAGGTATGGACATAAGCGAACTCAGTATATATTTGTCATGTTTTACTTAGCTACCATAGACCAACTGATAAATCACTTTAAATATGACCAAATCGTATTCGTTGATATTCCATAATTACGAAAAAGTTTAGCTGGAGACATCTTTGATGTATATTTCAATATATTTCAAACTGTTGCATAACCTTGCCCCATCAACTCTGTAACTGTAGCGGTCAATCCAGGCCAACTGATAATTGCACTCTACGAAACTGTAAACTCAAATTGTGATGCCAAAACCATATTATAATTCTATCCGAAATAATCCTTCTGAATTTGCATGCAAAAAAGAAAGCACACACGCTGGGAAAGTATGAACTGAGAAAAGAGGCTCTGAAGTATATGGTCTATTCAAGCGTTTAATCTTTCCCAAGCGGTTCTAGCTCTGCAATGAGAGGGACAAAACACAAGATGTAAACCACCTGAGCAACAACAATGAAGGGGTTATCAAATTAAGTTGAAATTGTGCCTGCTCAATTAACATATTCTGTCCCTAACTAGTGCCAACTTTCAAAGCAGTAACATTATCCTTTCAAAAGTTATTAGACTTGAATGTGAAGAGTATGTAAAGGATTTCAAGAAATGAAAAGGGACCTGTAAGACATAGCTGATCATTTTACTTCCCCCCCCCAAAAAAAAAGGGTTGTAGTAAAACTGTTTAAAACACACTTTCCCACTCATGTTACGATCCCAAATTAAGAATAATGTAAAAGAAGGATATCTCTTTCAGAAAATATGAAAAACTCAAGATTGACTTGCTTGACCCATTTCACCTTTTTTGAGTCCTCATGTAAAATCAAGGGGTGCAACATTTTGTTCGTTTGGTGATGTACTTAATGAAATGTTCCACTGTGTTGCCTAGTCAGGTAAAGTTTGGAGATCGTGTTGAAGGTTGGTGTGGCTGTCTCTCCTTCGAACCTATTGTACGATAACACAGAAATGCCCCCCCCCCCCATGACCTTTAGAACTATAGAATTATACAAATGAAAGTCTTTCCGCACGTGTACAAATGTAAAATTCGAAAAGATCATTGTAGAAGTAAAAGAGCGGATGTGGAGTAGATTTGTTTTGAATATCTTGAATACCACTTATAAAAATGCTAGCATGGCTGAGAGACGTGGGAGACGCATATTCCAAGATTCTTAGTGATACGCGTCCGGACTCGCCTATCTGTATGCTTTGTGCTGATCGATACAGGCATGATTATCGCAACAATTCATATCCTTTCACAAAATAATGGGAACTTGATGAAAGGGAAACGATGCAGTTTAGGGAGAAATCTTATCCCTTTTTGTCATACATTTTATCAAAGCTAATGTTGTCAACCTTATTGTGTAAGGGCTTCCTTTCTCGTATTACCATCATCTCTATATTCATTGTCAGCTATTAGGTCGGTAGGATTTCTTTCTGCAGTTTTTGCATGTTCCAGTTATACAAGGACACAATATTCATATCTGCGCTTGCAGGATTTATAGAGACCAAATGCCATTAACCAAGGAAATGCTAAAGATTGTTTCTTCTTTTCACTCAGAAGTTGTGTTTCACTAAGAACCCGCATTATTTTCCTAAATACTGAAATATTCAAAGCCGTTTCAAAATACTTTGGTGACCCAAAACCTTGAGAGCCTGTATCATACATCATCACATGGTATGGAACTATTATTAGGAGTTTACCTGGCACTTTCGTGCCTCTTCGGCGAGGATCTCGTAGAAGTCGTTATGCAATGTTGACTCCTTGATTGATACACAGCGCAGCACGGGGCTGGAACACATCCCCTCTGCCAATTGTCGAGACACAGTTCTTCCGCAGTCCACATAATTCATCTCTAACGTTTGCTATTTATGATTTGAAGTAGGGAACAGTGGTAGTGTCAACATGGAGACGGTTCATTAATATAAAAACAATTGCCTTGCAGGTGAAAATCGTAAATGAGACGTCATGCAGACGTGATGCATCTAAAACTCATACCATGCTGGATGGATGGTAGATAATGACGTCATTACAATCGTACCACGTGCATAACTGGACAATCACACCACGTGCATAACTGGAAGTACTACTTGAAGATTCAATGGGAGATAATAGGCATAGTCGGTGTAAACATCACATCGTGGTCAAACTTAAATTTGTCTCATAAGGACCTAGTAGCAGTTTAGCTGCTGTGACGTTTAAAGGGGCGATATAGAATTGGTTGAGGTGAGGATATCAGCTTTTGACTTTTTGCAAAATACCTAGAAACCACTTTATGAAATGTTAAAGAGCATACAATTCTAAGAGAAATTCAAAGTTTATTTGATGCAAATCGGATTTGAAATGGCAGAGAAATTCAAAAACAAAGTAAAACTAAGTGATGCTAATAAACGGTGGGTCCCATTTTTTATTAGGATTGCTTTCTTTCGGATACCTCAGCCATTTCTAACTCAATTTTCATCACATAAACTTTGAATTCTTCTTAGAATATTGTGCTCTTTTATGCAATGTATTTCACAAGAGGTTTTAAATTCCCCCCCCCCCCAAAAAAAGAATCAAAATCATCATCAGAAAAGTCCCATTTTAAAGGACAAGTTCACCTTCATAAACATAAGGATTGAGAGAATGTAGCAATATTAGTAGAACACATCATTGAAAGTTTGAGGAAAATCAGACGATCCGTTCAAAAGTTATGAATTTTTGAAGTTTTTGTGCAGTACCCGCTGGATGAGAAGACTACTGCAGTGTATGAATAACTTAGATGTCACATGCGTACAACAATATAAGGAAAATATAAAGAGAATTTCACAAAATTCCATCTTTTGAAAAAAGTACACATTCCCCTGACTCGTTACCGACAAATGTTATGGGTAATATTATTCCCCCTGCCTTTAGAAAGAGGCAAGTCAAGTGCTCTTTTATTATGCGAAAAAAGTGAAAATATGTTGAATTTTCTTTTACGTTTCCTTTATACTGTTGTACGCATATGACTCACAAGCTGTAGTAGTCTCCTCATCCAGCGGTTCCAACACAAAAATTAAAAAAATTCATAACTTTTGCATCGATTGTCCAATTTTCCTCAAACTTTCACTGATGTGTTCTACTAATATTGTTGCATTTTCTCAATCCCTATGTTTATGAAGGTGAACTTGTCCTTTAACCGATCCAAACTGTACAATCTCTTTAATCACCCGTTAATTGATTTGCCGACGTAACACAGCTTATTAAATTGATGCGCGTCTTTTTCGTTTTCTATTTTATCATATTATGCAGCAGTGAATGGGTCATTTCAAGTCCAGTGAATATGGTTTTATATTATCTTAAACAGGAACCTTTTATCGAGCTTTAGCACTGGCAGTCAAATGAATACAGTCGACACTGGTAATAATCATCTACCCCAATCTATAGATCAGTGGGACCCTCCGCAACAATAACTTAAAGAATAGTGAATTAATCTAAATACGATTTCAGGATATGATATTATAACTTATTATCCACATCTTACAGAAAACCCCATCGGCCGGATTTGCTTCAGTGGCCAAAGAGAAATGAAGATTTTTGTAAAGATCATTTCAGGTATCCCTTCCCTTCACGTTCTGTCCATTGTGTTCACATATCATCATCTAATGCAGTTCCAAGAGCATCCAAATGCTAAGCTTATAGAAATCAAACCCATGATATGCTTGACGACGATTTATATTTCTCTGTGACCACTTAACCAACTTTAATTTCAATTTATATGTCAATTTCAATTTCAATTTCAATTTATTTTCATATTTCTCGATGAAAAATTACATTAAATATAACAAAATTAAATGAAATACATGACATACATAGAATATTGCAAATATGTAAAACATAAAAGTGGTCGATCTATTAAGTTTGGAATCTGTGAATGAATGCTAAAGAAATATGAAGGAACCTACTTAAAAGCGAGCTTGTTGAGCGTACATGTAGGTCCCGGTTAAAAATGAGTTTA
Organism: Diadema antillarum; assembly: GCF_040938485.1. Classification (NCBI taxonomy): domain Eukaryota; kingdom Metazoa; phylum Echinodermata; class Echinoidea; order Diadematoida; family Diadematidae; genus Diadema; species Diadema antillarum. The sequence continues at coordinate 211,125 of NW_027270998.1, read as the reverse complement.
GGATTGAGAAGGGGAGCACGGGTACAACAATTACCGGAACATAAGAGAAAAACAAAATAAAAAAGTACACTTATACAGTCATACAGTGCGTATAAAAAAACGCAACAAGATTTGATTTCAAATTTGTGAAGATTGTGTTAACTTTACACCAAAGTGACTAGCATCATCTTAAAGCCACATATCTCCTCTTTCCAATGATATCTTATTTATTCTTACACGGTCATGGATGGCTGAGTAATCATTCTTTTTGTACAATGGGTCAAATTGGACTTGGGACAAAGTATAGGCACTGCAAGAATCAATGCACCTTATTAGAAATTAACTAACCAAATGGAATAATGAAATTGATTTAAATGAAATCAGTTATCGCTATTAATGAAATTGATGAAATTAATGATCACAACTTACCATTGTTTTCTTTCGGATACTAGTATTTCTTTTTAACATTACATTCCATGCCCCTCAACATGGCCACCATTCCTTTCCACACAGAGATTAGCTCTTTCCTCCATCTCACACACAGCCCTGCGAATCATTGGGGCTTGGTGGCGTAGACCTTCAAACTCATCAGTGATTCTTTGTCTCAAAGTTGCAATGTCAGGTGGAGGGGTAATGAACAGTTTGCTCTTGAGATAACCCCAAAGAAAAAAGTCACAAGATCCGGAGATCGTGATGGCCACTCCACATCATGATACAAGGCAATCACCCAATTTCCAAATACCTCAGCCAATCTGTTTCTTACTGCAACTAGTTGATGGGCTGGTGCGCCATCCTGTGCCCACCATAGACATCTGAACAAACTGCTTTGTTGCACAGAAAAATTTTCCATTAATTCAGGAATCACATTTTCATCTAAAATTTTTAAATATCCATTTCCGTTCATGTTGTTTTCAAAGAAGAAGGGCCCTAGGAGCGAACCGTTTCCACAAAGTCCAGCCCAGACATTCAGCTTTTCTCTATGAAAATCGACGTCATAGTTAAATGCAGAAACTGAAACTTGGTCCCAAGTCCAATTTGACTCATTGTCAAAAAAACAATGATAACTCAGCCATCCATGACCGTGTAAGAATAAATAAGATATCATTGGAAAGAGGAGACATGTGACTTTAAGATGTTGCTACTCACTTTGGTGTAAAGTTAACACAATCATCACAAATTTGAAATTAAATCTTGTTGCGTTTTTTTTTTTGATACGCACTGTATAGCAAATTCTTCTCTAGTGCAGGTTGGGGGTCGGAAAAGCCACATGCTGTATATAGGCGGATAAACCATTGTCGTTCTGGCAATACAAACCAACCTTAATGGGGGTTTCTGTAAAATATAGCTTAGATGTCATTATTTTAAACCCTGAAATAGCATTTAAAGGGGTAGTACAGTATTCGTGGAGATGAAAATTGGGCTTTTACTTATTTGCGAGATTCCAAGAAAACGGTTATAACATTGTATAGAGCATACCATTTTAAGAGGAATTCAAAGTTTGTTTGATGAAAATCGGGTTTGGAATAGCTGGAACATCTAAAAACAAAGTAAAACAAAACGATCGTAATGAAATGTGGGTCTCACATTTTATTAGGATCACTCTGTTTTGGATATCTCAGCCATTTCAAAATCAATTTTCATCAAACATGCTCTTTCATATTTTCACTAAGAAGGCTCACAAATTTCTCTCCCCCGTTAATGCCGAACCTGCCCGATTTTATCTCCTCCCCAAGATCCACAAACCTGGCAATCCCGGTCGTCCCATCCTCTATGGAAATGGTTCCCCAACAGAGAACATCTCCCTCTTTGTTGATCACCACATTAAACCTCTTGTCTCACTCGCACCCTCCTACATTCATGACACACCAGACTTTGTCAGGAAACTCGATGACATCAAGGATCAGATACCCGAGACAGCAATCATCGGTAGGCTACTTTCGACGTCTCCTCTCTCTACACCAATATTCCCCATGATGAAGGTATTCTAGCCTCCTGTGAGGCTTTGACATGCAGCGGCCATTTCACCCCCCCCCCCCATATCTGACATCAAATCCCTCATGTCACTTGTACTGAAGAAAAACAACTTCACATTCTTGTACAAGCACTACCTTCAGGTGTCTGGCACAGCTATGGGTACCCGGATGGCTCCTTCCTTCGCCTATCTCTTCATGACCAAGTTAGAGCAGCAGATGTTAGATTCAGCCCCATGTCGTCCATGGATTTGGTGGCGCTATACATCGATGACATTTTCTTCATCTGGACCAGGCAAGATGAAAGCCTCCATATTTTCATTGACCACATCAATTCTTTCCACAGAACCATCAAATTCACTTCCGATTTCTCCTAAGAAGAGACCAACTTCCTTGATGTCACCGTTAGGAAGGAGTCTAACCATGTCACCACCACCCACAGATACCCATCAGTACCTTCACTCAGCCACCTGCCATCCCCGCCGCTGCAAAACCAGTATCCCTTACAGTCAAGCCCTCAGACTTCGCCGTATCTGCTCTGAGGATTCTAAGTTTTCTTTCCAAGCCAGGAACCTGAAGAGACGTCTTGCAGCCAGGGGCTACGGTACGAGGAGAGTTCAACAAGACATCAACAAACTTCGTTCTCTCCCCAGATCTGAAGTTCTCAAACCGAAAACCAACAAGCAGGACATCACTGACAGAATACCCCTCGTGACCACTTCCCATCCTAATCTACCCTCTCTCCACAATATCCTTCGTGATAATCGCCATATCCTTCACACACCTCTGATCGTCTCTTACAGGCCGTTCCAGATACTCCCATCCTGGCATACCGACGCCCGCACAACTTCAAGGATCTCATCATCCGTGCTGAAGTACCCTCCCTCACTGACAATTCTTCTCCTTTACAGCATGGCACTTTCAAATGTTCAGCCAGTAGGTGCATCATTTGTAGTATACACATCAATGAGAGTGACTCTTTCAACAGCAACTCTACCGGCCTCTCTCACCACACAAAGGGAAACATCACTTCTACTACCACTAATGTCGTGTATCTCATCGCTTGCAATGTTTGTAGAATCCAGTTTGTCGGGGAAACCAAGACAACACTCAAAAGATGTTTCTATGGACACAGCTCTACTGTCAACACAGCCATGCTCGACACTCCAGCGGGCCACCATTTCAATCTACCCGATCATTCCATTACTGAGATGACTCTACAGGGCATTGAATCTTTAGGCACCCGTCCAGACACAGTCAGAACCAGCAGAGAGAAGCTCTGGATGAAACGACTTCACACCATCCAACCCCATGGCCTCAACATCCAGGAGGGAAATGACTAACCACCTTTATTTTTTTTTAATCATTATTACCATTATTATTCGCCTTTTCATTTTTCAATTTCATTTTGTTCTTTCTTTGTGCTTTTTTCCATTTGCAGACCCTTTTATTCCCAATTGATTCCTTCCTCTAGTCAGAGTCTCTTTTATACAGCCTTTTTCCACCCACACATACACGCACTTGGTTTTGTTTGTCTATACATACTTGTTATCTACATACAATGTATACAATTTTCTCTCCCCCAGTTTTTCATATGTGCTTTATTTTATTTCTTTTATCTATATCTTTTTCATTACTGTTATTTCATTGTCATTATTATTACTGTGTGTGTACATATACACTTTGATATGTTTGATTACTTCCTTTTCTTGCCTCCTCCTGGTACACCTTTCAGGGCTCACTGTTTGCTCAGCCCTCCCCCTCCCTTCCCTTTGCTGTTGCTTTTTTCACTCTTTCCCCTTTTTTATCCCTCTGGTTTTCCTTATCTTCTTTGATGTTGCCTCCCTATTCATCCTTTTCCTTCATTGGTTGCCCCCTTGATCCTCATGATCATCACTGACCCTCCTCTGCCTTTTGTCTGTCCACCCTCCTGCTCTAATCCCCCTCCTTTTACCTGTTGGGCTCCTTGCCTATGACCTCCCACCCTCTCCTTTGTTTTCTTTGTTCTGTGTACCCAGCCTGTCCTTGTCGGTTCTTGTTGTGTGAAGTCCTTATATTGCTTTCCCTGCTTGTTTGTCAATTTGCCTATGACGAAGATTCTGCTAGGATCGAAAGCTCAGGCCCCTTTTGACTCCATTTACTCCATTCTGCCATTGGCTTGCCTTTATTGGACAACTAAAGCAGTTTTCAGCAGTTTTTTTTTTTTTTTGCTACATTTCCTTTCATATTTCATATAAGAAGTTTCTCACTATCTCACCAAAAATGATGAAAACCTTAAGTTCAGTCTCAACCAAAACTATACGATCCCATTAAACAATTTAATCATATTGGAAGTTATCAACGCAATAATCCGGTTATATTTTTTCATATAATATACTGTATACTTTGCATAGTGTTGATTTTATACCACCAGGAAGTAGGAATCGAACATCGGAGGAAAATTGTGCTTAGTTCAAGTCAAATGAAAAAACAAACACAATGCTTTGAACTGAACAAGACAAAGTTAGCGATGTTAAAGAAAATTTAGAATGCCACACATTTCTTGACATGTTCAGAGTATAACGATCTTAAATTTTGCTCCAAAGCATTGATTTATGTTGCCAGGTATAGAATGTTTGCCTTTGGTGGTTATGCTGTGTGGGATTATAGAATCTGAACTAAATCAGAGTGAGTGAGGACGACGCGCATCCATGGACGTGAATGTGGGTCTCGCATGTACAAGGTAACCCTTACATCAAATACCGAACTTGTATCAATGATGAAGTTGATCATCCTCTTACAAGTGTACATAAGGGCTTTTGTTACCACCGCCAAGGATGTTTTGTTTTGACAGCTTTAGTTTGTTTGTCAGTTTGTTTGTATGTCCGTATTCTACAATATATATATATATATATATATATATATATATATATATATCACAGGTTCTTTGACATTGGTACAACAAATAAGAATATTGAGATCAATGTGTTTGGTCTACATATGACAAAATAAGGATTATACTGAACGCGAATGTTAATGGTCATGTTGTAACAACATTTGTGTCTCTAAAGGCCCTAAATGTAGCAAAAAAAGCTGCTGAAAACTGCTTATCCAATAAAGGCGAGCCAATGGAGTAAAATGGAGTCAAAAGGGGCCTGAGCTTTCGATCCTAGCAGAATCTTCGTCAGAGGCAAAATGACAAACAAGCCTTTTCTAAAGGCCCTGTCACTCCTTCCGGGCATGCTACGTACGCGGGCTTCTTGCCTGTGGGGATTTTCCAGTATACAGGACAATTTCTGAGGACGGACAAAGATTTGGGCGAGTCAGAGCATGTGTCTTGCTAGCTGGACGCGTTCTACTTAAATTCTACTTGCGGGTATACTTGTACTGTGTGACCTGTGTACCAGCCGCGTGGGTGCTGACAACTCGGGGAAGGAATTCCTCTGAAGGAATGACAAAAATCCCACAGAATGCCATTATCTTGGCTGCATACGGAGACTGCGAGGTACCTGCGTGGGAGTTGCCTGCGACATGCTGCCGCTATTAAAGGGCCTTCTACTAGCGTTCTGCGTGGACCTCTCCGGGCATCCCCGCGGCTCACCCGAAAAAAGTTTTGGTCATGCTCAAAACTTGGCTGCGGTTATATCGGACTTGCGTGAGCACCTCCAGGCAGCTACAGGCGAGATACGCGCTCGGAAATGTCAGGTACGGACCAACTGCGGAGAGCTCCCGATAGCAAATTTGTTTCCCCGCAAGTCAAGCCGCAAAACATCCCCACGTACGGTACGACAAGGCCTTGAGCATGCTCAAAACTTGTTCCGAACACCAGCAGAACATCAGTAGGAGACCCTTACCAGCAGCAGTGCACCTCTCAGGCAACTCCAACGCAGGTACTTCTCAGCACCTGTAAATCGCTCGTAACAGAAAGCGGATCGGTTTCAAAGCTCTCAGGCAGGTCACAGGGAATACACGCAAGTAGAAGCTAAGTAGCACGCGTCTTGTAGGTAAGAAACAAGTGCGAAACACGCAAACATTCTTGTCCGCCCGGGGAAATTCTCTCGAAACTTGATCACACACACACACACACACACACACACACACAAACCCACACATACACGCACAAAATAGAGTCGAGACGCATGCACACAAATTACAATACATTACTGACAACATAACCTTCGCATGGATATTTAAATCTTATAAAATCTGTTTCACTAACCACTTGGTCACTCTGAATCATAAATACCATTCCTGATATTGTGTGGTCTGACATTTCTTCATGTAGTACGTTTTCCGGCCATCGTCTTTCCACTCTTCTGGCGGCCTCCACAGCATGACATTCAAAAGCAACATCAACGCAGAAATACTGGTCATCATACTGTACCAAGCCATCGATGATATCAAGGCCAAGTTCTTCCCTAAAAGATGAGGAGAAGTAGAGTACATAACGGAATTCCTCATAATTATCGAGGAGTGTACATTTTATCCTTTCGTACCCTGAATGATTATCTGCAAATAATGTATTGAGATATACCCCCGCAATATATTCCTGGAACAATTTGTGGGGGAATGTAACCGTTGACTTAACGAAGGACGGAATGTTGACTTCGCGCCGACGCTTCCTACTGATGGTATTTGTCTCTATTGTTAAAACCCCGACTCGGCAGCATATGTCCATGGATTTTTTACAGGTATTGAATCGTTCCTCAGGAAATGATAGAGTCGTGTCCAATAGACCTTCAAGTGCTATCTCACCTATGTCTTGAATTGCCTTACCAGCTTCTCTTAAATTTTCACCTAGGTTCTGAGCCGGAAGATGTTTACTCTTTTTTGAGGCGTAGTGCTCCTTCAGAAAAGAGATCATGTTTTCGAAAATCTGAGAGAAAGTTTGTAATTTCAGCAGTTCTCTTCGTCTCTCTTCACTAATATCTTTCCACATGAGGCAAAGCATTGCGCAATAGATAGGAAACGGGGCCATATTAGATCGGATGACATCATTCTCTTCCATGAAACTGATGAGGTCTTCTGCCACACTGTCGTTCCCTCCTATTCGAAAGTATCTCCTGATGTAATTTTGTAAATTATTTTTGTTGAACCCTTCGATGCTAATGAAAGTGTAAGCTTTGGCAAGACTTTCTTCCGTCGTGAATTCACGTATTTTCCATGGTCTCGTGGTCACAATCACCTTGCATGGATTGTACTGCTCTAACCCTAGAATGCGAATGACCTCACTGCTGCTTTGTTTCTCCATTTTCCGGCTAAACTCGTCGAATCCATCCAAAACAAGGAGAACTTTATCTAGATTTCTTGCTATGTAGGAATCTATCTGGTTTGTCGTTGCTATAGATGAATTAGAGAGATATCTTTGCACAATGCCACCAATGGTTGTGCCGTCACTGACATCCCGAAGAGGAATTACAAGCACCATGTTCAGATCCTGGAGAATTTCATCGTTGCACCAGTCCCAGGCGATCTTACTGCACAGTGTTGTCTTTCCAACACCTCCCTCACCCCGAATAAGGATACGTTTTGAAAGTCTTCTATCGTCATCTCTTGTCAAAATATTCTCGTACGTTATTGGTGTTTTACGCTGGCCACTTCGGTCTATTAGACTCAAATTGGTGTAAATTTCATCCAAGTTTACACTTTCCATGAAGTTGAGTGGATCTACACTGACCCTGCGTCTTGACAACCGGTAATACACCTTTAGCTCTTTTTTTATTTGCTCTACCTGTTCATTTGTAAGCAAAGATGCGCTAGTCGATGATCCTGCATGGGAAGAGCAAAATCAAAAATTATTTATGATTATGCGTATGAGTATTTTTTTTCTAAATAACACAATTAAATATATATATATATATATATATATATATATATATATATGTGTGTGTGTGTGTGTGTGTGTGTGTGTGATGTATAATGCTATTTCGAGCCATAAGGGGAAGTGGGGTAGAAAAGGTATTCTGGGGAGAATCTTTATAAAAAGGATGAAAATTTGCAGAAAAATGCAAAAAATTACCCTTTTTGAAAAATTATGCATTAATTTGGGCTCAATGCAGAATTGAACTGACAAGAGCACAAAATGCATCTCATACCGTTAAATTCTGTATGCCAATGAAAAAAAAAAACTTTTTTTTTTAGAATAAGCAGATATACCTAAATTTCCCCTATGACACGTTTTCTATGCACATCCAGTATAAACACCCATTTTTTTTTTCATTGCTACCAATCTCCTCTAAAGTTGTGTTGATGGTACAGTCCTCAATCTCCACATCACACTGCGACATAATTATGTGCCATACCTGCCACTGTGTCATGACTGTGGAGTAGTCCTGACGCCCCAGTTCAATGATAAGGCTTTTAAAAACATTGTCAAAACCTTAAGGCGAATCAAATATGTACTAATAAGATGATAATAAAAAATAAAACAAAAACAAAAACCACAATACACAGTAATGAGGATCATCAAGATTGAATTTGAATATATATGGAAACTTTCTTTGCTAAGATGCGATAGACGTTTTATGTTAATGATTCACTAATCACGATTTCTAATTCTCCTCCGACGCACATAGAATCGTTCCGTTTTCTGTGGTTTGCACATCAGGAATTCCAGGTATCCTTGTGCAACAAACAAGATTGACAATTTATTACAACATTATCGGCAGTTGTGATCATTGTCTTTATACAAAAATCAGATAATTAGGAAGTATAGTTGTTATTGTATGTGAGCTATATACATTATTTTGTATACTATGAATTGTATACCATTATTCTACTGGCATACAATCAGAATCAGGTTCTTTGCAGTTCACATGATGGCAATAGCTGCGTGACAAATATATATATATATATATATATATATATATATATATATATATATATATTTTTTTTTTTTTGTCATAAAGATGTGGCACAGTTAGGACAAAAGTAAAGAATCCCCCTTCCGGAAAAAAGAAAGATTTAGCATAACCTGGCAGTTGGGAGTAACATGCGACTTTGTCAGCCAAGGAGCCCAGATTGCATTCTCGAAGTTTCTCTCCGAGAAGACTGATGATATCGGTACCAGGAGGCTGTTCATCTCTCCACGTACACAGTACATCTATAAGTGCGTCCTTGGTGTCCAACTGAAATCTTCGTTTGGCATTGTCTAGCTGGGAATATGCAATTCCAAGGGTGATTCCGAAGTCCGTGTAGGATGAGGGAGGTATGTTTCGACCTAACTCGAGGAACATCTTTTCGTATCTGTTTCTGTATAAAACAAGTTGTGGGCTTGTAAATGTTATGTGTTTGGTATGTTTTAACGTACAGCATAGGTTTATTCTACGAGAAATAGAGTTTGTCTCATATCTAAAGAGGAGAAATACTGGTTCGCTATGGCATTGTGTATGGGCTAAAACATTCCTTTTGCGACATAGAAAGGGCGTCCGCAACCAAGCAGTTATCAAGCAAGTATGATGACAAGAACCAGTATAGGATTAGAGGATGCAAAATATATCACAATGATTTTCATAACAATAAATACAAAATAGGAATTCTTGTTTTTGTTGCGCAATACCTGTCAGATGAATCGTCATTTGGACCTGGGTTAGATTCAATGTCGCCCGCCCTCATCAGGTGAATAAGTGGTATGTAGAGTCCACACAGCAGCGTACTCAGTGTGAATGTGAAGTAAACCTGATGCCGGATTATTCCCTGGGACAGTGCGCAAATTACACAGTAGAGGAATGAGGACTTTAAAGGGATCGTATAGTTTTGGTTGAGACCTATAATTTCAAGTTTCTAACATTTTTTTTTTGTGTGTGTGTGTGAGATAATGAGAAGCCTCTTATGAAATATGAAAGGGCATGTAATTCTATGAGGAATCCAACGTTTACTATTGATGGAAATTGGCTATGAAATGGCTGAGATATTCAAAAAGAAGCAATTCTAGTAGAGTGTGGGACCCACACTTTATGACGATCGCTTTTTTTACTTTTTTTTTTGATGTTTCAGTCATTCCTAACCCGATGTTCATCAAATAAACTTTGATTTCCTCTTAAAATGGTATGCTCTTTTATATATATCATAAGTGTTTTCTTGGTATATCTCGCAAAAAGTTAAAAGCCCAATTCCCATATCCACCAATACTGTACTACTAGTATCCCGTTAAAGAGGAGAAAGAGAGGGAAAGAAAGAGTTGATATCCGTAATAGGTAAAAAATTTTATATAGGCCTATCTACAATATGTAAATTCGCTTATGCCTTTCTATCATTGGTGGGATTGTAAAGAGAAGGGTATTTCATGTGATCCTATACAGCGATGAGAACCTAACGCTGTATACGAATAGGACCTATATACTGTACGTATATTTAGGCCTATACAATTTCACTTCCAGCTTGTCCTATATGTGTGTAACAACAAAATAATTTTCAACATAAATAAAATCGCTAGGTAGACCATAAGTGACTGTGTAGGGGCTTCATTTATTTAAAGTTTTAAACATATCGTCATGGCATTGTTTATGAGCAGCCCACTGCCATATTTCTCCTGACATTTTTACCCTTTACACTATATCCCTTGACAATTGCACCCATGAAATTGTTATTCCTGATATTTTTGCCCCACGACATTGGATTATCTTACCGTGATCTGTGAAAGATGCTGACCTAGATAATTCATCATCTCTCCTGCGGCACAGCGTGGATCCATCAAGAGGTTTCTCCACGTGCACCTCTGATGAACTGACACTGAGGGTTGAATCGTCGAATCACGACAGGAACAAACAAGATCTTTCGTGCATCCTTTTGAACAGGGAGAATCCCTAGTTGTAAACCTAGGCAAGAGACTCGACAGTATGGTTACACGGCATGATGAACCACGTGGAATAGGTAGCATCCTAATGGGGGTACAAGGGTATCGTATAAAGTCATCTGCTGCGCTTGGAGGAAGTCCTGTAAGATGTTGAAAATACGACTCCGAGATTCGTCTCCCGCTTACACTCAACCAGCACTTGATGTGGTTGGAGAAAGTGCCGAGGAGACCTGACTGAATTGTCATATTATGACAAGCTTGGTGTTGTGGAAGCGGTTTCGCCAGAAGAGGAAAGTTTTCCCTACAATCAGGATTCGTGTCATGGCATGTGAGCTTTGAATCATATGAGTTAGGTTTCCCATAATCCTCAACCTCTGGAGAGTCACTTTTGTCACTTGATTGTCGTGAGCCGCCGGTGCAATGAGGGCAGTGAAGTTTTCCATGTTTAAGACCGAGCTGCAAGTTCCGAGAACGGTGGACGAATCGCCCAATCCTTACTCGCCACAGACTCAGGCAGATAGTCATGGTTGTAGAATTTCTCCTAGAAACAGATAAATATGATTCATAGCGACTTAAGTACGCACATTGGAGGAATATTGAATGGAATATTACATGTACTAGTACATCGGTACAGAGTTGTGGGGAAGAAATGAAAACTGAATGCAACAGAGGCACTCCAATCAAACAATAACCAGACTGTAAAACGTTTCTTCCATAATGGCTATACTACAAGGGAAGGCGACAAATAATGTGCATGATTATATTTTTCAATATGTTTACGGGAAAGTGTCTGTCTTGGTGTGTGGGAAAGATGAGGTCACTGTATCACAGAATTTGGTTACTTTTCCGAAGGTTTGTTATTTCGAGTCCAAAAATCAGTTAGGCCTAATCTGAAAATTCGTTAATCCGTTAATCCCGAAAATCCGAAAACCTGAAAATCGGGGTTTTTTTTCTCAGAAGATTCGTGAATCCGAAAAAGAAGCCCTTCTGCATCATTTATTGTATCGCTTACATTTTTATGCTCATACCCATTGAATTGGATTGAATTGAATTGAATTGTAAATCCGATAGAGCGGACATTATTCTGGTAGCAACTTATAAACGCTTGCATGTGTGTACATTTACAATTATATCAATGCAGAACCCCCCCCCAAAAAAAAAAAAAAAAATCAAATCAAATAAGTTTTATAATTCCAAAGGTTTGATGGCACACATCTTCAAGGCGATCAAATTTCGTTGTACACCGATTTACTTATATGCCGACAAACTGATGTTCTTGTATAACCTCAGGCAAACCTAAATATTCCCCCTTATTATAACATCTTTGTTAACATAATATCAATAGGTAAATTAGCATGCATGGCCTTCGAACACAATATACGAGGCCTTCTTTTCAAAGGTCCCTTTTCCAACGACCTAATTAATTTGTTATTGTATCATGTCAAATTCCATCCATTATAGTGTTACGTTTGCAACTACATAATCACAGTATATTGTGCATGACCATTTCCAAGAAATCAATTGATCATTATGCCGTTCCTATATTATGTTGTTTGCATTTTTGCGAATATGACGAGCTCTAATCAAAGTTCACGTGAAATTTTCCATTGTTTACCCTTTACGTGTATATAGTGTTGTTTGAGTGTACGTATGCCATATATACGTAGCGTGGTACGAAATCACTCCACTGTACACCATGCTTTCACGCAAGTTTTCTGTTTAAAACAATTGCAGATTTTTCTCAAATGCAGATCGACATTTATTAAGCAAGGATGTTTTGCATCAAGGGAATTACTGTTATATAATTTCAATTGCAGTGCCTAACATTATGTAATATTTTGTAATAAAGCTTTATTGAATTACACAAGTCACAACAGAGTTGATTATTTATTTAGAGGACACATTTCAAAAAAAAATTGTTTCCATTTTCAAGAAAGTTCGTTTTCGTTTTAGGAGTTATAGCAACAGAGAGTAATAACCAATAACTTTAATCCGTCCGAAGTAATGTAAAAATACCAACAGAATATTCCGAATTAGGGCATCCTCAAACCGGGAGCTATAAAGGCTCTATATATGCTAAGGCCTGTAAGGGAAAGTATATGGGAAAGAAAATTTTCTGTATCCTTTGTGTATAGAAGAAAGGACTACTATAAAGCATCTATACCTTCATTTGAAATCAGCTTTCAGAAACCAGTCACATCTGCGTTGTGATCATTGTTACTCATTGACTGATACATAATTATATAAACTTGTCTTTCCTGGTCTGGAGTTTAGTTTATTCCTTTCCCAGTCATGTCAGCAAATTGGTGATGCCACTGTAAGATTTGTAAGATTTTGAAGATTTTATTGAATCTATCGACCCCCCTCTCAGGGTATGAGAGTACAAACATATTTAGATTATTTGTATACAAAAATATAAGTGATAATGTACATGTACATGTGAAAATAACAGATACATTAAAATAAACATGTTTAAAAGTCAAGGCGTAAAGGACGTTCAACTTCTCTACCACTACGTGTACACACATTACTCTCTTTCTTCTATGGTTTTGAAGAAAAAATGTAACAATTATTCTGACAAAGTTGGCTAGTTTATTTTTTAAATGGTAATCAGGTGAATATGAACTGCTTTCACTATGACTAAAACATATTCAATATAATGCATGCAAAGTGTCAACGTTTCATGTTACTCAGGTGTATGAAATTAATATGAACATGTGAACATGTGCAAGTATATTATCATCTTCATCCACCTTCGTATATCTTATATATACATATAAATATATATAAATATATATACACTTGGTGATTCTATCCTTCTATGAAGAGTGCTCGATGTCCTCAAAGGAAGAGCTTTAGACAGAAGAATTGGAACAAGTTCACTCGGTTGACGGATGAACCTGCTGTCAACTGAGTGAACTTGTTCCAATACTTCTATTATTATATGGGACTATATCACAATTATGCCTGTATATCAGACTACCAACTTGCTATTCAAAGCGAGTTGAGTGAATTCACACAAAGAAAATGTCTCTTTCGAATTTCATCACTCACCTGTATGGACAATTTTATTCAGCTTGCCAGTGGCTGGAACATACCATAGAGAACATGAGAAAATGGAACGCCCCGTGTTTGACATTCGAAGCATGTAACCCTTGTTTGATGCAACTGTCAGTCCATTTGCATTCCGAGTGTTCTTAGAGGTACATCATTGTCACCACTCCCTGAAGCAATAATGTGACTACGCTAGATGTAACTTTGATATGGCATAAGCCCATGGCGTGATTTTACAGTTCGCTGAGAGAGAAAAAAAGACATGACGAATGTGAAGCCAATCCTTCGGAATGATTACCTGCATTCACCCGCTTCAGTAACCGTTGCCGATAGACTGAACCAGTTTGCACTGGGTTATGAGCCAAAGTTCCAACAGAAGTAGTGAGAAATGGCGTCTTCTGGTCCACTGTTCCTCCAGTAAAATAATTGCCATTATGAGACAGTGTTTAGGCCTACGTGCCATCGTAATGCTTCCGATATGGCGCATAGTATCTTACGTAGTAAACCACGTGAACTCACTCATCCTATCAAAGTAAACATTGCATTAGCGGGGAATACTAGTACCATATTGCGTGCGCTTCTATTCTCTTTGGTGGGAACAGAGCGTTTAGGGCTAACACGGGTAAATGTTTCCTAATAGAGACGTTTGTTAAAATTCAAAATTCAAAACAAAAAATTTATAAAATAACTGGGAGATATGAGGTATTTTATCTTCATTTATATGTACCTGGATAAGTGAGATACAACTGTATATCCTATCATCCGTCAAATTTTCAAGGCGGGTTCTTCAGCTCAAACTCTGTCCAAGGGTCCGCAAAATCAGACTACGAGTTCTCTTCACTAAAAAAAAAAAAAAAAAAAAAAAAAAAAGCTTTCGCCTTCCAACCAAAATGCAGTTTGTAAAGGATTTCATACTCAATACCCGCGGCTATTCATTTTTTTTTTTTGCCAAACTGCATTTCTGACTTTTAATTAGACTGGCACAAGTCGTTCAACGAAGCTCTGAAAAAAAAACACCAAAAAAAAAAAAAACAAGGAAAAGTAGAAATTACGCGGTGCGTAATATATGTCCCCGCCGGAAGTAGCATTTAGTAGCAAAATGTACAATATAGGTAAAAAGATGAAGGTCAAAGGTCAAAGAAGTCAAAGGTCAAAATTCTATGTAGAAGTTTTGAAGCCCTCACCTAGTGCCATCACATAAAGCAAACGGAATCGAAATCGGGTTAGAAATGGCGAATGAGTAGCATTTTGTAGCCAATGTACAATATAGGTAAAAAAATCAAGGTCAAAGGTCAAAGAAGTCAAAGGTCAAAATTCTGTGTAGAAGTTTTGAAGCCCTCACCTAGTGCCATCACATAAAGCAAACGGAATCGAAATCGGGTTAGAAATGGCGAAGGAGTAGCATTTGGTAGCAAAATGTACAATACAGGTCAAAAATCAAGGTCAAAGGTCAAAGAAGTCAAAGGTCAAAATTCTGTGTAGAAGTTTTGAAGCCCTCACCTAGTGCCATCACTTAAAGCAAACGGAATTGAAATCGGGTTACAAATGGCGAAGGAGTAGCATTTTGTAGCAAAATGTACAATATAGGTCAAAAATCAAGGTCAAAGGTCAAAGAAGTCAAAGGTCAAAATTCTGTGTAGAAGTTTTGAAGCCCTCACCTAGTGCCATCACATAAAGCAAACGGAATCAAAATCGGGTAAGAAATGGCGAAGGAGTAGCATTTTGTAGGCAATGTACAATGTAGGTCAAAAATCAAGGTCAAAGGTCAAAGAAGTCAAAGGTCAAAATTCTGTGTAGAAGTTTTGAAGCCCTCACCTAGTGTCATCATATAAAGCAAACGGAATCAAAATCGGGTTAGAAATGGCGAAGGAGTAGCATTTTGAAGCAAAATGTACAATATAGGTCAAAGGTCAAGGTCAAAGGTCACAACTGAAATTCTGTACAGAAGTTTCAAAGCTCCCATGTAGTGCTATCATATAAAGCAAACAGAATCAAAATCGGGTTAGAAATGGCGAAGGAGTAGCATTTTGAACATTTTGATCACACACGGACGCACACACGGACGGACACACGGACGGACGGACACACGGACACACGGACACACACACGTACGGAGCCCGTTTCATAGTCCCCTGCTCGAACTCGTTCGGCGGGGACAAAAACAACACCAAAACAAAAACACCAAAAAAAAAAAAAAAAGATGAAATACTGGTACCATGTGAGGTCGTTAATGGTATGTGCATGAACCACAGAGTTCCGAAAATGAGATGTTTATGTCCAAACAGACGATTACTTGTACATCCAAATCCGGATATCATCGTCGTAGACAAGGCTCGACAAATGTGCACGATCGTCGATGTCGCTGTTAAAGCAGAGTTACCGTACGGAAGAGATGAAAAAGTACCTGGACCTGTCCTGAGAACTTCGCCACCTTTAAATCTAACAACAGAAGTGGTCTTTGTTAGGATATTGTATTCGGCAGCACTCGGAACAATGCCGAAGCAGCGTTATTTGAGCGATGTGGGTGTACCCGACCGAGTGCAAACGCTCCCAAAAGCAGCATTGCTCGGCCCGAGGGGAAAAAAAAAATCATCAAAAACGTATCAGAACAGAAGTCTAAGGTTCCGGGATGCAATTTGACGTGATATTAATCTAATTATTCGTAATCTCCAAAAGACATCATGTGATGATACAGACAGTAATGATAATACAATAGATGATAATAATCATAATATGACGCATGTACATTAACTACGCCATGTATATCTACACCAATAGGTAAGGACTAAACATGTGCAAAATATGGGGGTGATAGGGTCTGCAAAAGGCTCATTTTACAATTTATGATACACGACACCTAAAAACTATACTTTCATGAACAAACCAATTTCCAGGATACTTGTAGTTGTGAAGAGACATCATAGATTCATCTAATTTCCTTACATGATTGTGACAGATAGTATACTGTTTCATGAAAATACATAATGCCAATAATGTTCTTTGACCTCAGTTTTAGATATACAGCCAACTTGAACATGGCTGCCCTCTTAATACACACATACACACACACACACTACAAGCAATTTTTATGTAAATTTTGTACAATACATTATTCAATACACCGTGTATTTTTTTTTTCAACTTGTCTCTGCTGCAATACTGCTGCACCAGTTTAACAAACGGTAAATCTATTTCAAGCCGACTGCACAAATCCAAATTCTGTCAGTCCACGCATTGTGACACACGCAGATGTCAATACTTTGTATAATGCAAGTACCAGAGAAGAACAAAATCACTGCAAAATTCAAACTGGGCACTGATTATAAAAGTTGCTGCTTATGCACTGCTGACGAAACACGTGTATTGCACAATTCTGACCATCAGACAAAGGACACATAACTGAACGACAAATCTTTCACTAATACATCATTTTATTCAATCCAGATTTATACATCATCCCTGTGTATACAAAGTAACATGTTCATCATCACCCATACATCATTTCTTCTTTCCTTTTATACGTTTCTATTAGTTTGAGAGAATAACAATGGGAAATATAAGTAGCTTTATCCACTTTCTGACCGCTGCTTGCAATCACCTGTTAATGCCATGCCAAGATAAATGTCATATTTACTGCCTGACCAATGTGCTGACAATGTGCTGCTCACCCAAGCTAACCCCAAACCCCGTCCTTTTCTTCACTTAACAATACATCACTTGGACAGCAGCAAACGGTCTACTTGGATGTCTTGCATTATAATGCAATCAATGTATCTGTTATGATGACATGGATGAATCTCACTGATCTTGACCACAGACCCAACAACTGATCTTTACACAAGGCCAAGGAGTGACCTTTAACCCTCTCTGCACAAGGAAAGCACATTCAATTTCCATCCATTACACAAATGAACCTTATCACTGGACTTACATTGTACCTGGTGGAATTGGCTAGAAGACAGCATCTTAGGTTAAGTTTGGTGACCTTCAACCTTGACCATTGACTTTTCAGTCATGTAATTTTATTTACTCAACTAACCATTGATTCAGTTTTATCCTACTTTTGTAATATTTTGACTGGACATTCCTAGCTGTAGTAATGGCAGCAACTGATATATAAATGTATTCTTTAAAAGAAATGCATAAATTATGACGTTCGCCTTTGACCGATGTCATCCCATGTAAAGATTTGTTGTGACTATTCATTTCTACCCTTTCTGCCAAATTAAACTGCAAATGGAGAGTTGCGGCCGAAGTTTTCATCAATGTTCAGAAAACTTTGACATCTGACCTTGGGGGATTTTGCCAAGTCTCTAATTAGGGCATCTCCATATTCATAGCATACACATGTACCTCGGTCAGGCAAGAAAGTACAAGTAACATTTATTATTTCTTCTTTTTTTTCAAATCAGGATGAGACAATGGATGAGCACATAATGCCTCTGGCACCCTTCAGGGTGGAGGCATAAAGATAACACGGAGCTCCTATAAAAGTGCCACTTTTTCTGAGCTCCTGTGATAGTATATCCAAGACAAGTCACTATTTTGGGGAAAATAATGATAATAATAATAACAATATTGCTTGCAAAGCCACTGCAATAACCTTACACTCCCAGTACATATGCTGTCTGATTTGAGTGGCATACCGTCAACACCCATGCAGAGCTAGTTATAATACACATCATTAACCTCTTGTATGCGTATCACCTTGCTGTTTATTAAACATCACATGACGAGAGTGTTACAGCTGATAAGTCTTTCCACATGCTATCCAAACAATACATTGAGAGTCTGGGCACGGGAACGACGCTACTGAAACAAAATAGATATGAGGACCCCTGAAACAAAAACAAAATAAAAAACAAAAAAAAAATGTTTTTGTCCTCTCTCTTTTTATTTAAACTACAGGTAAGAAATATCTATACAGCATTACATTATTATTACCAAATAAAATGGGTAAGTAAATATCTTATTCTTTACCACAAAAAAAAAAGTCTTCTAATGCAAGCCATTACATCACTGAACTTGTTTTTTTTAAAAAGTAACACTAGAAGAAACTATCAATCAAGAAATTTCTGGAAAGAAAAAATAAATAAATGGAATTTTGTCACTAATTTTATTTCCAATTGCAATATTCACTATGTAACCTTTAATGAGAGCTTACTGAAAGGTGAACTTGCTGAGAACTTTGCTCTCACTGGGTATCTAAAAAAGATACATTTCTTCATAGTGCATTACACTGCATTTGTTTCAGTATGCCTAGATTGTAGTACCACACAACACCTATACCACATCAATATAGTGTAAAGGTATATAGTGCTACCAAAGCTGCTGGGGGAGTATCTGTCTTCCCTATTAAAACATGGAATGTTTATGATATAATATTTGAAGGCTTTAAGTCAAATGAGGGAACTCAAACTCTATTCCCAACAAGAATGAAAATCAGATTCAGATCACTCGTATCTTACTGAAATACAGAATAGATGAGACCAACATTTACAAGGTCTTTACATTACCCCCCTCTTCCTTGTATACATACTTACATCTGTACTCTATTGTTACAGGTTTGTACCTCTTTTGAAAATACATGTTTGCATATTCTGTATCTTAACTACTCCAATGACAATGCTTTGGTTGCCCTGATGTATATGATTTCTCATAAATTGGCTAATCTTTCCCCCCCCCCCCAAAAAAAAGAAGAAAAAAATCATGTACACCGAACATTGTAGCTTCTTTAATCATTAAAAAAGGGGACTTAACTTTTCTTTTCATCAGGCTGGATCATGGTGAGCGATCACTTGATCACTTTTCTGTCATTTTTCTTCCACGAGGTTCAGACTAAACTATGTTGGGTGTCTCCTCACATGTTAATGATGCATGCGCACTTTCGTATGAACAACATTAAGTGCACATGATTCTGCTCTCCATAAATCCTGCACACAACCATGATAATCAACTTTAATGTGACTTGACCATTCAATCCCTGCTTGACAGTCCTCCTACAAAACCCTTCAATCAGTTATAAACAGCACAGAATGGTCCTAAAGATCAGATGAATTCATCAAGCCATGAGGCATCAAAGCAGATAAAATTCAAATAGTTTACATGTATAAGTACATATTTGCACAATATGGCATAAACAGGGCACTATCAACCCACTTTATGACAAGTGGAAATATCTTTGCCATCTACATTGACTATTCTCATTTTTTACCCAAACTGCTAAATAGAATAGAATGACAAAACAAGATTTGTAGTATTTAGATCTTGTTCTTTCAGTCACCTGCCTTGTGTTAGGGTATATTCTACCATTTGCTTTCTGCCTCTTCCCTTTTCCCTTATCCTCACCCCCCCCCCCCTCAAAAAAAGAGAAGAAAATAGAGGGGGAAATATGTCCCAAAGCAAACAAAAACAAAGCAAGAATGTGCTTTGGCTTATCATCATCTCAAAGTTTGAACAGCATGATATGAGCTGACATCACACTAAAACTTCTTGCATTCTTACCAGAGTTGGCTAAAATGTGTCAGTTAGGGCTCATTGCCTTTCAACATCATTCATCTCATAAAGTCAGCAGATTTATGACTTTCCTTCAACTGGGAAAACAATTTCCGCATGTGGCAAAGCATTTTTGTTTTCTATGCAAATGAATTTGTGTCTTTCATTTCCTTCAATATTCCATACATTCATCTCCTCATAGACACAAGGTATGCATAATTAGAGATTCATAACAAAGTTATCTACAACTTAATTTAAAGTGTTTCCTGCGATAGCAAAAATTCTTTGGATAGCATACATCAGATGTTACATTATCTAATAACGATATACATTTTACACAAGACATAAGATTCTGTCTTCTCATTTTGAATGTGAAGTACCAACTGACGATACTTGATATAAATCATTACTTCTGCAGTTTTTAAACAAATATTTTTTTCCCAATGTACACGACCTCAATGCGCACCACTATATCATTACAATATAACACATAACCATGATTTTTTTTTCTTCACTTCCAAAAACAATGGTAGCTGGTCTTTGTAAGTGTCCCATCTTGTTATAATTTGACTCAGAGGAAATGAAATAGTCGACAATGACCTCTTACATGGAACACCAGAACTACAAGACTAGCATAAATGAACATCAGACATGCAAGAGTACAATTAAATGTTGACTACTACCCATATGATAAACACCCTTCCCCTAACAACGACGAAAAAAGGGGAAAAATCAAGAAAAACATATATTCTGTGAGTAGCAGGAAATCTCTATAGATATGAAAACCACTTCAGTCTATGTCTCTCACTATTAAATCTTGGAACAAGGGATTGCAGTTAATAGGTATAAACAGAACTCTAATTACATGTATTTTCACAAAATAAGGCCCCCCAAAACAACACTTGATTCCTAATCTACATTTCCAGAGCATCTTTCTGAAATTTAAAGAAAAAAAGGCATATGATTCTAGCATATGGTAGTTTTCTCCATGAGAATTAAATCAAAATATTTACGTATGCACATGTTTAAACAGAGCTGACATTACAGTGTCACCTCAAATGTTTATAGTGGAAAAGCCAATTTTATACAGCTTAAATAAATCAAGAAAAATATCAGAAGCATAGAACAGAAATATGTGA
This sequence comes from Diadema antillarum, assembly GCF_040938485.1. Classification (NCBI taxonomy): domain Eukaryota; kingdom Metazoa; phylum Echinodermata; class Echinoidea; order Diadematoida; family Diadematidae; genus Diadema; species Diadema antillarum. The sequence goes on along the minus strand of NW_027270998.1, from coordinate 189,715 downwards.
CATCCAATAAAGCAATAAAATTGAAATAAAAAATACAGGAAATAAAAAGACAGAGGGTGGCACCATAACAGAAAATTAGATAGCTAGAGAGAGAGAGAGAGAGAGAGAGAGAGAGACTGAAAAAAAGAACATAAGAGGAGGATTAGAGAACGAGACAGCTAGAAGCTTTTTCTTTCACACTTGTCTCAAAATAGGGATGCTATTCTTATTGTCACACCAGCTTTGGGATCTCTTCGGAGAGACCCGAGTTTGTACAATAAAATGGGGGAACAAAATACATGAATTACTCAGTTTCTGCAAGTGTTTCTAACGGTGAGTGCTTACCTCACCTTGGCACTCAATGGATTAAACCAGAACTTCTTGCCCCTATCACTGGTATCAAGTCAGATTAAACCCGAACTTCTTGCCCCTACCACTGGAATCAAATCAGCATTTATAACAATCTTACTCCATCCTTTGGAGGCTATTCATACGGTTCCATGACATTATTTTGCTCCTGTAGCAATTACTCCCACGAAATATCTGCAAGCTAAGCCACACAAAAACTATGACCCCAAAACATAACTCTTACTGTAGTCCTAATCCTCACATCAAATTAAACATATAGTCATATATCACAACATCCAACGCTATATCCTTGGAGAAATAAGACCTGACAATTGTCACATAACAGGGGCAAATATCGTGTCACCATTCAAACCAGGCTGCAATTCTATGGCATACACACGATAAATCCATACCATTCAGGTTCCTTACTTCTCAACTTCTTATCTGTTTTACCGTTAGGTTGAAAGGAGTGTGATGGATATTGTCTCCCTCAAAGACAAAGTGCTTAGAAAGCGCTTGAACCACAAACTTTTCACTGTAAGCAGAGTGGGCAAACTTCTAGATCACAACATCTCCACTTACAGTAAGGGACATAGTTTCTGAACAAATATGAGTAAAGCAGATACTGCTAGATCTCATGGCAATTTATACAGGTATGGATGTTCTCTTTCCACGCAAGACTTGACATCATTTTGCCCGTGAAGGGAACCATCTCACCCAACCTGACTTAATGGCAAGAACATGACACAACCAGAGCAAATCAACTGTTATGGGCAGTCGACTCAGATGTCTCCACCCTTGTGCCCAAATTTTGCCAAAAGGTCGGACTTAATTTGAATTCAAATGAAGTTCATGGACCTTCTCCATTGAAGTTGAGGATTTATTATATTAACTCCTTTCGCACAAAGAAATAATTCCACTTTATTCGTAATACCACATAGCAGTATCACCTTGTTTTTGTTTTTGTTTTTGTTTTTTTTTGGGGGGGGGGGTGGGGAGGACGTTGAATTTAAACTAAATTTTAATAACCTTTAATACCCCTGTAGATTTATGGAAAATGATCTTTTTGTTCAAACAGACTAAGGTGATTTTGTTTTTTCTTGCACTCTGTTCGGTTTGATGCGGTATGCTTTCTGATCATTTCTTAAAAGCCAGTTTACTCCTTCATTTGTATCAATTGATGATGTATTTTGCACAAAATAGGGGTAAACAGAAGTAAACTGGCAAAGAATTTCAAGTGCTTTGGCTTGTTAATCATAGGCCTGTACTTCTCACTAATATTCATTTTGTCCCACTATAGATGCCCCTCGCAGCATCCGATTGGCAACGAGCTCCAAAGTATGGGACTGCATGTGACCATCATGAAGTGAAGGGGTTTATTCCGTTTTTGATGCATTACATCTTTACACTTTTGCTTCTGAACTGCATTCGACTTCTTCCATGGTTGTCATTGTGTGTGTGTGTGTGTGAGTAATTGGAGAATCGCAAAGTGTGTTTTTTTCCTTTAATACTAAACAATATGTTCTACAACCCAAGCAGAATTGTCTGTAATTTGTAACTTCAGCATGTGAATCCAGTATACTGCAAAGAAAAAATGCAGAAAATTAAAAACATGATAAAAACAACAGCTGTATGTATCCATGGGTCAAAACATAGAATTCTGGCCCTTAACACTATAGCCATCACTGGGTCCATACCCAAAGAAGTACAGACAACTTTCGGTTTGTTTGCTTGTTTGTTTGTTTGCTTTGTTTGTACACTCAGCAAACAAAAAAAGAAAAGAAAGTAAACATCTTTTGAAGTTTATCTTTCTCATAGACTACATTGTATCTGGCTAAAAATGGTGTTTAATATACCATGTTAAAGGTAATCTGATTATCTTTCAGCCTAGCAGGTCAATGAAAATGTTAACCTCTACGCATGAGTGAACACACTCGTTTTTTTCTATTCCAAAGCACAAAAGTAAAAATCGCGAAATGGACAAGTTGTTATTCAAGCGTATTTGCTCTTCCTAATGAGAACAAAAGACAAATTCAACACAATAGAAATGCAAATCAATTTGCAAAAATCAACCTATGATCTAAATAATGTCTCTCTTACCCTCCAAAGATAAAGAAAGACAAAAATAATGGACAAAAATGAAGAATCTTCTGTCAAATCCGCAGTCAAAAGACATGAGAAAAAACATGGTAACAAAGAAAGTTAAATTTGAAACGTTATTCCAAATCAAGAAAATTTGAAATAATACTTGTTTCTTGAATTTGTCTCGTGCATTCTTAAATTCCTTAATCAAAAGGTAAATTGAAGAAATTCTGTCGATTTTATCACCTTTACGGCTTACTCCCTATGTAATTTAAAGTTTGAATTGATGGGAAATGCTTATGTTTCACCTTCAGTTTCCCCACTATACTTTTGTATTGAATATAAAGGGAAACAAGGGAACGGAAACTTATTTCTGCTGTTTCATTCATGTCTCTCATCGCCTTATATTTGTCTTTTGTTATCATTTGGTATCTTGGAGGGCATTTGCAAATGAATTTCAAAATGTCCAATGCTGCAATTTTAACTTTTCTGCTTTGGATGACAAAAATTAATGTGTTCATTCATGCGTTAAATTTCCCTTTGTATAAACCTACCAGGTTCATAGGCAATTAAATAATCTTTGATATGGTATATGACACATTGATTTTGTTTTCAAAATCTTCCTCGAAAAATATCAGGTAGAAAGAGTGTTTTTGTTTTGTTTTGTGTTTTGCTGAGCTGCATAATAGTGCACTCTAACCATACAAAGTCTCAACCCTCTCAATTCAACGCATTGCATACCTATCGCACACCTATCGCACAAAAAGGTGATGATTATAAGTAGTGTGCAAGCAAATAGGATATTTGTGATGTCATGACATCATTGCCAGGCCTGGGTCGGCGGATCATTTTCAAAAGTGTGTGTGTGGGGGGGGGGGGGGGGGGCACTTCTGCGCAAAAAAAAAAAAGGTCCTCAGCGCAAACATAACATTACCACGCCCACACTTAATTCAAGGTCTCTATCCTCCCCCTCCCCTCCCCCGGTTTCGCCGGCCATGATTGCCTAATCTTTTGATGATGTGACAAAAATCAATTTTCTTGGAAAGCATGTGAGCCGACCTTCAAATTTCAATATCTGTTAGATTATTGTTTCAGGAAACTTACGACCGTCTGTGTGGTGTTCATTATAATTATTCGCAACTTATCTTGAAAAGGGAGGACATTATTTATTCGGGTTTTTTATAACAAAAGGTAGTGCTGTGTAAAAGATAAGTGCTGAGCCATCGCTAAAGTAAAGCTAATTGATATGTACTGATACGTGATTTGCATCAGTTAGTGGAAATGCAAATGTGCAAAGGCAAATGTACTCTAAAAGGCATAATTCATCATTTGCAGATGAAACAAAAAATCCAGTACCAGCGCTACAAAATAGTTCTAAAATGTGAGTTAGGGATAGAAACAATCAACCGGAAAATTCGAACCAGTGTACTTGCTGTTAGGTATTGTTAAATATATACAGAATGTGAACAAAAGTTATAACAAAATTTTTTCAGAGTACACCGTCTACAGTTATGGTTAATAGAGAAAAATAATGATATCTCCCTGCATCTCAGGCTTTGTTGCGAAAATTTTGTATAGTAGGATGTTTTGTGATACAACTGAACTACAGATATGCATTACATGTGATATCTTATACATTTTTTTTAATCACTGCAAACAAAGGTAACCAAGACCTTTAAGTAGATAAGGAAATTAGCATATCATGTACTGACTATTAAATGCCATAACCACTATTTCCGGAGTTCTTAGCTGACCTTTCACAGGTAAAATTGTTATTGTGCCAACTTAAGTTCATAGATGAAATAACTTTGTTTTAGGACTACGGATAAACAACGTGACCCTCAGCTCTGCTGCACAAACACATCTACAAAAAAAAAAAAAACAGTTTTGTTTTTCTGAACATGGCTAATGATATACCGTTCCATTCAACTACGATCAAACAGCTTATGATAGGTATAGGCCTACACATATTTACATGCACAGCCTAGCTATCATGGGCCAGCAAGTCTAGCTGTTGCTTTTTTCTAAATCACAATAATAAACCCACAGGTACAACTACAACATGCCCAACACATACTTGATGTTACCTTCCACGCCTCACATGAATCTGTTGCACAGATTTGCTTATTGCACTTCCTCCTTGTGAAACGTGTGAACGGAAAAGGAAGAAACCACAGGCCTTAGAGTTTCCTGTTTAGAGCAGTTACTGTAACACAATGTGATCATACACACGTATTCATACACGCACAAACCGAACATCGACAACAACCGTTGTTCTTTTTTTAATCCTGTCAAAATACGAAAAAACAACAACAACCAAATCTAAAACAAATTGCGACAGAAACCATTTGCATTTAACCTGGAAGAGCCAACAAAATAACATATTAAAAGTTCCCTGAAATTCCACTGGTGGATCAATCCCTAATTTGCATAAATTCAAAATGGCCACCATGAAACCTATTTATGCTTATATATCGGGTTCAAAAACGCATTAAAAAGTCAGTTCTGGTGTCTAAACCTATGTTGTTTTTTATTATGAATACAAGAATACAATTATGACATCAGTAGTAACTTCGAAGTATTCCCATAAGTTGCATAAATTTGCATATAGAATTAATAAATCAAAAATGGCCGCCATAATGGCCTTTTAATATCTCTGGGCATGCCTTTAACCTGAAGAAGGTAAATTCTGATTTCCACACCTGTGCTTTTTAGGTCGAGGAATATAATTTATATGATATCAGTTGTATACTTAAAACTACTAGCATTCCTAAAAATACAGTATGCACATTTATGCATAATGATTATATTATCATGCAAAATGGCTACGCTATATGGCTTGTGCATGCCCATATCTCTGAATATAACATTCTGTAAGAGGGTCACAATAGGCGTTTTCACATCAGCCCGATAAAAATCCAAGCTCGAGATATTTTTTAATTTCCCAAGTCAGAAAATAGCGCGCTATTTCGAAACTTCGGGCTGATGTGAAAACGCCTTTGGTGTCTCTCATCTACACTGCCTGGAATAATTGATGCAATATCTACATTCAGGAATAAGTGACTGAACATCTACATAAACATAGATACAATTATTCAAATTACTAATATGAATAAACTTATAATTTTAGTATACACATAGATTTTACATACAACCTGGAGAATGTTAATTGTGATGTCTGCATACATTAATTCAAGGCAAAAAAAAAAATGTTAATATTACCTAACCTTCATAATTATCTTTACACCTACTTCCATGAATTTGAATGAATTTGCAAGTACTGTCCCTCATAAAATTTCCTCAAATGAAGCCTGGTTCAACAGTAATGGATGCAAACAGTATCGCACAGAACCGGTTTTCATCTAACGTCAACTCCAAATTAGCTTCCATGTGTGCTCAATAGGTACAACAAATTGAAATCTTTGAATTGTTTAAAACATTTCATACTTGCATACAATGTGATAATTTGTCTTTATGTTCAAAACATTCTTTTATCTATGTTGCAATACTTTTTTTTCTTTGCAAGAGGGAGGGAACATCAATAATTCATTGCGAACATGTATATGAATGAGTTGATATACAAAGTTACATGAGTTTGGTATAAAAGTTGTTTTTGTCACCATTTTGATACCTTGAGAGCTCACCTGAGTATCTCAAGTTCACCTTCCAGTGCAGTCTTGCAGGCTGTTACAAGGCCGAACTCACAAAAGTTGGAAGCCTTTGGAGACCTCTAGATCCCAGGGAGACAATGATGATATCCATATATGTATATTTTCTGACATTGGCGAAAACACCTGCCAAGTTTGTAAAAAAGTGTGATCACGTGTTTCATAAAAAAAAAATAAAACTGGTCCCCAATCAATTAGTCGTGACGGCAACCAAAGTGGACACCCCTGGATCTGCCATAAAACACCTGAAAGTACCCTCAACAGTGCATGTAGACCAAAAAACAAAACAAAAAACAAAAAACAAAAAACAAAACAAAACACAAATGAATGAAATAAAAAAGCCACACTCTTTTTTTTTTAAGATAACGAAAGTGTGAAAATTGGTATCTAATTTGGTACGGGCCCGAAGGGGATCACCCCTGGATCTGTTCCGCTTTGAACATTAAATTTTGTGGTCATCCCTCAAGACTGGCACCCACGAGTCAATGAGGTCAACCTTAAAAAAGGGGGGAACGTTAGTCTTCTTTGCTTTAATCTGTGTCAAGCATATGAGCCTTGTTTGCCGGACTCGTGGGCTATGTTGGGCTAGTGTCAGACTCATGGACCTTATTTGTCTAGTGTTGAGCTCATGTACTGCATGACTTGTGAACTGTATAATCGACTCACATGGGCTGTATAACTCGTGGGTGTGAACTAGTGACATGCGCCTGAAATATCTTAAGAGACACACACACAGCCTCCGGAGGGAGGACCGGAAATTTTGAGAAAACGACCGCAAAGCGGTCCCCCCCCCCCGTTTCGCCGGCCATGATTGCCTAATCTCTTGATGATGTGACAAAAATCAATTTTCTTGGAAAGCATGTGAGCCGACATTCAAATTTCAATATCTGTTAGATTATTGTTTCAGGAAACTTACGACCGTCTGTGTGGTTTTCATTATACTGTAATTATTCGCAACTTATCTTGAAAAGGGAGGACATTATTTATTCGGGTTTTTTTTAACAAAAGGTAGTGCTGTGTAAAAGATAAGTGCTGAGCCATCGCTAAAGTAAAGCTAATGATATGTACTGATACGTGATTTGCATCAGTTAGTGGAAATGCAAATGTGCAAAGGCAAATGTACTCTAAAAGGCATAATTCATCATTTGCAGATGAAACAAAAAATCCAGTACCAGCGCTTCAAAATAGTTCTAAAATGTGAGTTAGGGATAGAAACAATCAACTGGAAAATTCGAGCCAGTGTACTTGCTGTTAAGTATTGTTAAATATACAGAATGTAAACAAAAGTTATAACAATTTTTTTTTTCATAGTACACCGTCTACAGTTATGGTTAATAGAGAAAAATAATGATATCTCCCTGCATCTCAGGCTTTGTTGCGAAAATTTTGTATAGTAGGATGTTTTGTGATACAACTGAACTACGGATATGCATTACATGTGATATCTTATACATTTTTTTTAATCACTGCAAACAAAGGTAACCAAGACCTTTAAGTAGATAAGGAAATTAGCATATCATGTACTGACTATTAAATGCCATAACCACTATTTCCGGAGTTCTTAGCTGACCTTTCACAGGTAAAATTGTTATTGTGCCAACTTAAGTTCATAGATGAAATAACTTTGTTTTAGGACTACGGATAAACAACGTGACCCTCAGCTCTGCTGCACAAACACATCTATAAAAAAAACAGTTTTGTTTTTCTGAACATGGCTAATGATACGCTCCATTCAACTACGATCAAACAGCTTATGATAGGTATAGGCCTACACATGTTTACATGCACAGCCTAGCTATCATGGGCCAGCAAGTCTAGCTGTAGCTTTCTCCTAAATCACAATAGTAAAGCCACAGGTACAACTACAACATGCCCAACACATACTTGATGTTACCTTCCACGCCTCACATGAATCTGTTGCACAGATTTGCTTATTGCACTTCCTCCTTGTGAAACGTGTGAACGGAAAAGGAAGAAACCACAGGCCTTAGAGTTTCCTGTTTAGAGCAGTTACTGTAACACAATGTGATCATACACACGTATTCATACACGCACAAACCGAACATCGACAACAACGGTTGTTCTTTTTTTAATCCGGTCAAAATACGAAAAAAAAAACCCCAAACAAACAACCAAATCTAAAACAAATTGCGACAGAAACCATTTGCATTTGACCTGGAAGAGCCAACAAAATAACATATTAAAAGTTACCTGAAATTCCACTGGTGGATCAATCCCTTATTTGCATAAACTCAAAATGGCCACCATGAAACCTATTTATGCTTATATATCGAGTTAAAAAACGCATTAAAAAGTCAATTCTGGTGTCTAAACCTCTGGGGTTTTTTTTTAAATTATGAATACAAGAATACAATTATGACATCAGTAGTAACTTCGAAGTATTCCCATAAGTTGCAAAAATTTGCATATAGAATTAATAAATCAAAAATGGCCGCCATAATGGCCTTTTAATATCTCTGGGCATGTAACCTGAAGAAGGTAAATTCTGATATCCACACCTGTGCTTTTTAGGTCGAGGAACATAATTTATATATCAGTTGTTACTTAAAACTACTAGCATTCCTAAATATACAGTATGCACATTTATACATAATGATTATATTATCATGCAAAATGGCTACGCTATATGGCGTGTGCATGCCCATATCTCTGAATATTACATTCTGTAAGAGGGTCACAATAGGCGTTTTCACATCAGCCCGATAAAAATCCAAGCTCGAGATATTTTTTAATACAATCCGTGTAGGGGGCTGGCGGCACGGATTGTCGCCCGCCCTCGAAGCACATTTTGCTGGGTAATATCGTTCTGGACATAATCATTGAAATACTAACACATAACTTACATGGCTACATCCATGCAAACATGCCATGTAAAAAGTCATGGTGAGGTTTCAAGGAAGTGTGTATGTGCGCGTGCACATGATAATTTAGTGTCCGTTTGTGCGTGTGTGTGTGTGTGTGTGTGTGTGATGGAAGAATGTGTTTATATGTCAGTTTTTTGCGTATGTGTTTTTTAGCTGCGCGTGGGGAGGGATACCTAGTAAGCTGTTGCTGGCATAAACATTGATATTGATTTTATCAGCAGCTTTGAATTTGATGAGTTTGTTTGGCAGATTTGTATATGAATTCGGAGTGAAGCTTGCGTGCGGGCGGATGCTGCTTTTCTGCATACGGTCCATTATGTCTTATTTATCAACATTGGGAAATCGTTTCATCAGGAAGGATGTGGTATCGGTTCGGGTGTGCGTCGGTATGTGGGAAGGGGGTTACATTTCGTTATTGCAAAAGTTTGTTATTCTGAAGGCTCATTCGTCCGAAGGCTCATTCGTCCGAAGGGTCATTATTCCGAAGTTTCGTTATTCCGGATTTCATTTTTGGATCAACGAACCACTAGGTATAGGGAATTGTGTGTTTCGGATAAATGAAGCCTCGGAAAAAACGAAACTTCGGAATAACGAACCTTCGTGTGTGTGTGTGTGTGTGTGTGTGTGTGTGTGCGCGCGCGCGCGCGCGTGTGTGTGTGTGTATGTATGTATTTGGGTCGGTGAATGTGGGTGTGGGATGATTTAGGTTTTGTTTAATCAGGGGTTGGTGGGTTGGGGATTGGATTTGAAGAAGGATAGTTATAAATGGTATGACGGATGTTGGTAGGATTTAATATTTAGGATATTATAGATGTAGGCCCTAGACATACTCATCGTTTGGTGACAGAATGAAGATATTCACTGGCCAACTCGTTTCACTCCTGTTATTATTGTGCATTCTATCGGGGGGAGAGCCTACTGAGACATTAGCCACGTTCTACATGTTATCTGTTCATTGTTTCTTATATCTTTTTATTCTCTCTGACACTATCAGCACTTCATTTCTCGTTAACAGCCAACTAGCCTTGTTATACAGCTCGCATGAATACAAAGAGCACGTACCTTTCACAGTCACGCATGTTCGCTGCCTACTATTCTACCTTGCACTTGCTTTTATTCCACAGTATCCCGTTTGGTTTCGGTCGTGCCAATTCCTATATTGTGCCAACGTTAATCACGATTGCCTTTTCTCATCAGTGGCGCGGATAATACACCTAGTCAGTAATGTCTCAATCCAGAATGGATGACGGAATATATGTACGTTTTCACTCTATGTTAGACGATGATTTCTTTGATTTATTCAGACCAACTACGCCTGAATCTGATTCCTTAGAAAAAGAAGTTTCTAACAATCGTGCATTTCTTTATGAGGACTTAGTCGCTGACAACATTAATTCAGCAGCGGAAGAAATACAGTATGATTTTAACGACTTGACTCAAGCTCCATTGTGTAATTATGTCACTTTGAATCAATTTCAAGATATTAATAAGGGTTTTATGAAAGATACATTTTCTTTGGTACATTTGAATATAAGAAGTATTAATAAGCATTTTGAAGAATTACAGTTATTGTTAGACAATCCAAACAAATCTTTATTTTCAGTGATCGGACTCACCGAAACATGGTTATCCTCATGTCCAAAACAATCTTTTTCGCTTGATGGATATAATATATGCACTGTTCATGAAGAGCTTAGCAAAATGAATGACATTGTTGAGTCACTTTTCATTGAGATCACTGTTCCTGGTAGTAAAAAAAATTGTGATAGGTATTATTTACAGACCTCCTAATTCCGACAACAAAGATTTTTTATCGTATCTCACTGATCTGCTTACCAACCCTTTATTTATAAACTCTGATTCCTTCATATTCGGTGATTTCAATATTGATTTGTTAAAACACACAACGGATAATATCTCGGGAGAATTTCTTGAGACATTCTTATCCTCTTCCTTCTTACCTCTTATTTCGAAACCGACTCGCGTTTCCCGTCAGTCGGCCACTTTGATTGACAACATATTTAGTAATGTTATAACCCTTCCAGATTCGTCGATAATTTTATCAGATATCACTGATCATTTTCCAATAATGACGCATTTTAAATTTAACCATATTAGCAAAAGTTCATCCCAGCCATCTTTTGTCTTCATTTTGTGCTTCTTTAGATGATCTCAGTTGGGATAGTGTGTTTGATACTGATGACATCAATTTGGCTATGAATAATTTTTTGGATATTTTCAATAATCATTTGAATATTTGTATCCCTAAAAGAAAGGATAAACGGGGGAATTATAAAACAACACCAAAGCTTCCTTGGATTTCGAAGTCCATTTTGCGTTCGATAAATAGAAAAAATTAATTGTTTTATGTATTTAAAATGAAAAAAACTGAACAAGCACGATTGAAATATACCTCGTATAAGAATACCCTTATTAAGATAATACGTATTGAAAAGAAAAAATATCATAAGCAATTAGAAAGATATAGATGTGATATAAAAAGTACATGGAATGTATTAAAACAAGCAATGAACGTATCAAATGAAAAGTCTGGTATATCGAAAATAAGATATAATGATGAAATTATTGATAATTCTGTGGATATAGCAAATATTTTCAACACATATTTTACAACAATTGGAGAAAACATTGCTCAAGAAATTCCTCATACTAATAAACATTTTTCTGATTTTTTAAATCAGTATAATATGCATTCAATATTTTTTACTCCTACCACTAGATATGAGGTTATTGATATTGTATCTGGTTTGAAAAACAAAAAAAGTTCAGGTTATGATGACATAAGCAATATGATTTTGAAAGGTGTTATATCTTCTGTTGCGGATCCTCTGGCACATATCTTTAATTTGTCAATGTCAACGGGTGTGTTTCCAGAACAAATGAAAGCAGCTAAAGTTATTCCTATAATAAGAATGGAGATAAGTTAGATATAAGTAATTATAGGCCTATTTCTTTATTATCTTGTTTGTCCAAGATTTTAGAGAAAATTATATATAAAAGAACGTTGAATTTTTTGAATATGTATGGTGTTTTTACGAATTCGCAGTTTGGGTTCCGAGAAAAGCATATCACCTGTCACGCTTTGTCAAATTTTGTTGATAAAGTAGCACATGCTTTAGATAATCACTCTCATATGATTGGTATCTTCCTGGACTTCTCCAAGGTCTTCGACACTATAAATCATGATATTTTACTATACAAGTTGTCTCATTATGGTATACGTGGGAAGGCCTTGGAGTGGTTCAGGAGTTATTTAACTGATCGCAAACAATGTTTTTTTTTGAATAATCATAACTCTGATATGAGAGAATTTAAGTGTGGCGTCCCACAAGGTAGTTTGTTGGGCCCGCTGTTGTTTATTGTTTACATTAATGATTTTTGTGTTTCTTCCGATGTTTTATCTTTCATACTTTTTGCCGACGATTCAAATGTATTTTATTCGCATGAAGACCCAAACACCCTTGTGCAGACAGTTAATTCTGAGTTAAAAAAAGTATGTGAGTGGATACGAGCAAATAAGTTGTCTTTAAATATCCAAAAAAAAAACTATATATATGCTTTTCAGTAATACTTTAGATAATTTGAATATGGATATTTGTTTTGGTGATGCTGTTTTAGAAAGTGTTTCCCATATTAAGTTTCTCGGAATTACAGTCGATAATAAACTCTCCTGGAAATTTCATATTGATAATGTCTGTAAGAAAATTTCACGTAACATAGGTGTTATTAATAGACTAAAATTTTCTATTCCTCAACATTCGTCGTTTATATTGTATTCATCCTTGATATTACCCTATTTAAATTATGGAATTTTAGTATGGGGAAACACTCATCAAATATTATTGGATAGGGTTTTACTGCTACAAAAGAAGGCTCTTCGCATTATTTGTAACACCGTTCCGTATTCTCATACAGATCCTTTGTTTTTTCATAATAAGATTCTGAAAATTAAAGATTTGTTTTTGTTTCAACTCGGGCAATTTATGTACACTTATAATAATAACTGTCTTCCGTCTATTTTTAACTCCATGTTCATGCGCAACCGGACATATCATGGATATCCAACCAGACAGTCAAATGAATTTCATTTACCTTTATTAAGAACCGTGCTTGCTCAACAGACTTTCATTTATGTAGGTCCAAGATTCTGGAACTCCCTTCCCATGGACATAAAAAATGCACCATCATTGTTTTCTTTTAAAAAGAGATTGAAGAGTTTTCTTTTGAAGTTTTATAATGCAACCGAATAAATATAATTCTGTAATGTATCTTCTTTTACTATAGGCAGCGTTCTCTTGAGGCATCGACCATTTTTTACCGCGTTTTGTATTTTTGTATTCCCCACGTGCCCTCACGGTTACAGTCTGTTCCGCTGGAAAGCAGCTCAACACTGTTTCACTCTCGAAAACGCGTGGCTATTTGTCTCTGTGGGCTTCGCCCCGTGGTGTATGCATCAAAATAAGTTAGGTTTTCTCTCTCTCTTTCTCTTCCTCTTCTCCCCATTTTCTGTTCCCTATTTTCACACTTTTGCTTTCTTTTTCTTCTTTCTCTCTTTCTTTTTTTTTATTCCCGACTTTCCCAGTTTCCCGCACTCTTTGTAGTTGTAAGTTTTTCACCCCCTTTACTTCCCCTCTTTCCCGCTTTTTCCTCAGAGGTACCCACATGTTACAAGCATAGTCTTTTGAGTGGGTACCTCCACTTTTTTTCACAGAGTGTATAAATGTTTCTTTTTGTACTAAACATAAAGACATGAACATGTTGTTATCCCTGTCTGATCATGTATATTATCAAAGACTCGCATGCCAAATGTATCATATTGTTTTTTGTACATTCTGTTGGAAAAAGAGTGAAAATAAAGTTTTGAATTTGAATTTGAATTTGTTTCAGGTTGGGAGGGGAAGGGGTGGTGGGGTTTTTTATGACTGATTTCATTCTAGATTTGTGTAATATATTTGTGTGTGTTTTTTATGTATATGCCCTTGTAAGTAAGAAGGTGTTACATGATCCAAACCAATATATTCAAGGAATATAGGTTTGGTAGGGCCCTATACATGTCAAAACTTTCTCGTAAAGAAATTATTAGTAGGGTTGGTCTATAATCGAGTTATCTATGTTGAAGTGAGATTATTTGTGGTATAAATTGACAAATGGATTTGCTTTTGTTTCGAATTGCCATTTGTAACTTTTTTTGTTCATGTTGCCCACAGAATGGGTCGATTTATGAATGACTTGAATGAAATCAATAAATATCAAGGAAAAAAGTGTTGAGTTGGTTTGTTTGCATTATGAGGTTTGTTTGAGTGTTTGTTGGTGTTTGTTTGTATTACGCATGTATTAGCGGTGTGCAATGGCAGTTCGTTTGTGCTAAAATCAAGTAACGATTGACAATTTTTTTACGGCGTGTGGAAATTATTCGCTCATGCATAAAGCATGCCAAACCTATTCTGGGACAAAGAATAGTGGTATGGACGTTCTAGTTTATAAGACTGATGGAAGAAAATTACTGCAGGGAAAAATGAACAAAGACAAATAACATTTGGGGAGGGTACCTCCCTCGTATGTATTTTCTCTCGGTCTCTCTCTCGCCTAGCCCGCCTCACCGCTGATATTTGGTTGACACACCCATACTATTTTTAGATCAACGCTGGTGTGAATTCTTTAAACACGTGCTCATACACTCTGAAGGCGTTTGTATTGCCACAGTAGCGCCACTATATTCCACATACACACGTAAGCATACAGGCACACGTATACACACAGACAAACAAACCACTACCACTATGTAACCACCACACATGCACAATTTCTATATTTTATTATTGTATTATTATACTCCAAACACACACACAAACACACACACACACACACACAACAAATCATACACATCACATATCATGCAGCTCACAATACACACACACACACACACACACACACACACACACACACATACGCATAACTTACCAGTCATACCCATCCCACCAAAGCTTAACACCGGAGGAACCACCCCGAGCCCGGGGCGGCAATCCGTGACGGGGCGACAATCCGTGTCGCAACAAATTTTTTGCCAACACGGATTGTCGCCTTCGAGGTCAAAAACTGGGAACTGCACAAGCGTCACGGATTGTCGCCAGGCGACAATCCGTGCCGCCAGCGCCCGTCACGGATTGTCGCCCCGAGCAGGAGGCGACAATCCGTGTAGGGGCGACAATCCGTGTCGCAACATTAGCACTTCCGAGCTAGCTGACGGGGCTACCCTGGTAAAAGAAATCGAAATACAGCTGTAGATAGAACAATGAATATAAAATTATATTTGAATGAATAAAACATTGCTGCAATTATTCAATCCACATTATATATAAGGGTTACACTTCACTTCAAGGCGAAGATAGGAACACATGTTCTCAGTTAGAGGCCCCTTAATATCGATCATCCGCCAGTCTTCGGGTCAAGTGCTTCTGGCAGCTGTAATGTCGGATCGCATAAGGTAGTCTGAGGCAGCGTACCAGAGATCGTTAACCCTTCATTTGGTGCATTTTGCAAGAAAAATCATGCCAGTTTAATTTTTTTTCTAACAAGTGAATATTATTCGTTTTAAAAAGTTTGTTGTATTTGATTTTAGGAGAACCCTTGCAATTTTCAAAATGTTATTATTTTGCACTCTCAGAGATACCGAAACCAGCGAGAATTCGGCTTGCCATAGAACCAGTAGGTTTCACAATGTGTGAAATGTGGGGCGGACAGTGTGATTGCCATTTTCCGCTATCATTTGGAATGAGACGAATGGCTACTGAACTATTGTTCACATTTTTGTATACTTAATACTTAACATCGATTTTGCTGATTAATTGTTTTACACTGGTTGTTTCTATCCCTATCTCACATTTCAGAACTATTTCAAAGCAATAATGCTGGGTATTTGTTTCATCTGCAAATGGTAAATAATGCTTTTAATCTGCCTCATTTAATTCTGGATCCTTCTGTCGGCCAAACGAAGATTACTGAGTTGGCTCCTTTTTTTCATGAAAATATATGCTAGATCCGTGCTATGTATGTTCTACGTCCATTCCATGTGACCTGCGTGTCAGGCGCATAGGTGGCAAGTGAGGGCTGACAACTTGGTGACGGAATTCCTCTGAAGGAAACTGATATGGAAGAACTCCTACAGAATGCCATTATCTTGCATAGATGCATAGATTCATAGATCCACGGCCAACACACGCACTTCAAGCGGGTCAAATGCTTGTGATTTGCGGCAGCTACGGGCATCCTACTGGTTTTCTGCGTGGGCCTCTGCGGAAATCCCTGCGACTAGCTCACACGGAAAAAAAAAAAGTTTTGGTCATGCTCAAAACTTGGCTGCGGGTAAAACGGACTAGCTAGCGCATCTCCCGGTAACTACGGGTGAGATACGTGCTAGGTATTGCCAGGTGCGGCCCAACTACAGAGAGCTCCGCTTAGCAAATTTGTTTCCCCGCAAGTCAAGCCGCAAAACTTCCCAAAATACGGTATGACAAGGCCTTGGGCATGCTCAAAACTTGTTCCGGGTCAGTCGCTGGGGTTTGCCAGCAGACATACACGCAGAACACCAGTAGGAGACCCTTACCGTCGCAGGCAACTCCAACACAGGTACTTCGCAGTACCCGTAAGTCGCTCGTAACAGAAAATGGATCGGTTTCAGAGCTCTCATGCAGGTCACACGGAATACACGCAAGTACAAGGTAAGTAGTATGCGTCTAGCAGGTATGACATAAGTGCGAAACTTGCAAACATTCTTGTCCACTCCCGGAAAACTGCGTGCTGGAAAAATCCCTAATCGCAAGAAAGCCCGCGTAGCTTGCCCGGAAAGGTGTGACACGGTCTTAGTTAATCATCGACAGTTAAATATGTCGACCTAAACTATATTATAGAACATTACGTCATACAAACAGTGAAAATGTTTGCATTGAAATCCACATTCTAGAACAGTCATTAAGACTATCCTACTTATCATAATACTTAATATACAAAACAAAACAGAATGGGATACATATCTATAATATGTCATCGTGGTCAAGCTTACTTGAGGAATAAATAACAGCAACAAACGATTGGCCTATATTTTCTGGTTGAAACAGTGTACAGCAGTTTTTTTTTCAAATCAAGTCAGTTAATATTCTTTTTAAAATGATCATTATAGATACAAAATGTAACTCTAGACGTGAATCAATCAGCACATTGTTAGTGAATTTGTGTCATGATTCACTCCATGAACCTGGAGGGTAAAAACGTGCAAGCAAGCGAAACTGCAAAAAAAAAAAAAAAAAAAGAACCTGACTACTCTTTGCACAACGTGAATGAGAGCAGTGGAAAAGTATACATACAGTATATGTGACAATGCATCAAGAAAAACACCAGAAAGTCGCCAGACAAAGCAACGCCGAATGTAATAACAAAAAAAAAAAGAAAGAAAAAAGGTTAAACTCTATGCCAAAAGATTCATTGTGTAAAAACCATACAATAATGAAAAAAAAATCACCCCCGGGACTTTCGCGGCTATACATGTAAAAGTTCCACGCTATTTTAGTAGGAATATGTGATAATGTAAAATCCTCCGACTCTTTTTTTTCTATTTTCTTTTTTATTTCCGTGGGACTTGCGCACCGTGTGCGATTTGCGTGAGTTGCGGTGCAGATGGCGTTGTTCTCCTTTGGTCACTGTTATGTTGGTGCGATGTCCACGCATGGGAGAAGATAGAAAAGTGAAATAATGTCTGCAAGCAGCTATAGGGCCTACTGTCTCATATCCGAAATCATGTTCCCTATGTAATTTGATGTGGATGGCTTCCCTTATCCATATATAGACATAGTTACCTCTTGACAAAATTTTACTCTTATCCTAGTCAATGTGTTGATTCTTTTTGCACACCATGGTCACTGATGGCTGACTTGAAGGCATAGTCTGCTGCTCCTTTCCTTCCCTCTCGTGTGATGTAATTCAACTAACATCTCTGATGTTCTTTCTTCCCTACTTCGAATTCCCACCAGTGCCATCTGCGTAGCAACTCACACAAGTCACACACGGTGCGCAATTCTGAGTAGTAGAAATCATTTCATGTATTCTTTATACTGATGAAGTATCTTGCTCAGCTGCGAAAGTTTCTGGAGTTAATCTTTTTCCATCATTACAATAAATAAATGAATGTAAAACAATGAATCTTTTATAATATTCATGCTACAAGCCAGATGAATCTTTTTTCGCATATAAAACTTTATAGCAACCACAACCACAGACTAAAGTGAAATTTTGCACTCTTTTGGTACATTCTATTCATGACTGTATATTAATACATACAAACTTTCAAGTCAGTGGCACCATCCTTTCAAGAGATATTAGAGTTGAAACTGATTAGTGTGTAAAGGGTTTTATAAAATGAAAAGGGGCATCAAAACAATCATTACAATCACACTAAGCGAAAAAAGAGTGTTCTAACAGAAACCCTGCAGTATGCATGTGCATATAAACATCTTTTATAAGAGGGAACTTGGGATTTTCCAAAACTATTCTTATTTCCATTTGCGATCACACGCTAAACTGCTACATTTGCTATTTCCGACTAGTAATACAAAGAAACAAAGAATAGTCACGTTTTGTCAAGTAGCCTAAATACTCGCACTTACTTTCGACTTTAATATCTACCTCATAGAACATAACATCGTGCAAACAGTGAAATCTGTTTGAATTTAAATTCACAGTTCAGAAGTGAGATAAAGACCATTGTCCTAATTATCAAATAATTTAACTCTATAAAACAAAACAGAGTGTGACACATTAAAGTCATCCTCTTATGTGTTACAGTGAACAAGGATATTTGAGGAAACAATTCGTGTTTTTTTTTCTTTTTTGTATCACCATTGGATACAAATACTCATGTGATTCTAACATGTAACGATCAGCACATAATTTGTGCCATGTATGTTGAAAACCCTACGTCCGAAGAGGATAAGCTTGCCCACACAGACAAGACTTAATAAATACAAGAAAATTTTACTAATCTGCGTATAAAGTGACAGTTATCAAAGGAGATATATGTTGTCAGTAAACATAATAGTCTTATGTACGATACCATGCAAATTGCATAGTCAATAGCGTCTGTCTCAATTTGGATTTACAAGTGAGTGGCAAAAGTAATCCTTTATGTCATATATTTGATAAGAAACAAAGGAAGAGAAATAGAAACAGGGCTGTAACGTATATGTTTGTTTTGTTTGTTTATTCTGTTTCTCTGTTACAGTGCACTCCCGTTATAACGAAATGCTCGGGACCGGCCGTTTTCTTTCGTTATAACGAAATTTCGTTATAACCGAACAAATACAATATATAACGAAAGCAAGGAAACCACGTACATATATCATATTCTGTTTGCTGAATACTCATCATACACTGAAAAGCTATGTGAAATGTGATCGGATAACTGTATTACAATAATAACGCAAGTTCCCCTCAGAAACTGTGCGTGACACAAGGAGCAAACACACACAGTGATGTGAAGCGTTCATATGATGCAGAGACGCTATAAATGCTTGTTTCGCTACGTATTTTCGAAAGCAAGTCGCATTTCGTTATAACGGAGCACATTTCTTTTGTTTTTCCTTGTCTGTGGCGCTCGGAAAAGACTTCGTTATAACGGAAATTTTGCTATAACCGTGTTCGTTATAAGCGAATTTTGTACCATAGACTTGAATGGTGATAATTTTGGGACCAGAAGATTTACTTCGTTATAACGAAATTTCGTTATAACCGTGTTCGTTGTAACGGGAGTGCACTGTATCACTTGTATTGTTTTGCAAATGCCGAATAAATAATAATAATAATAATAATAATGTCACCCACTTATTCACGCCATCGTTAAATAGTTATTTGATATTCTTATAATTTATATGATGATAATGAACTGCTGGTTTTCCACCACTATTTTTGTTCGAAATAGCGTGTTGGACTGATTGATATCTATACAATGCATTCCAGTGTGAAAACAGATTGTTATAGCCATAGTGCACTACTGGTCAATAATCGAAGGTCAGTGCATCCACCAAGCGGTAAAGAAAACGCAAATAAGGCTGGAGAATGCACACATTATTATCAGTACATAATCACAGTTCACTTACATAAAACATCGAGCACAATTAATGTACAACCACGCATTTACCTTTAGTTATTTACTACTGCCATGCTGATGAAAAATAAATATTTGCCAAAATGTTGCATCCTGCAAAACGAACGCATGACACTCTTATTTCATGGTTATTTATTTGCAAGACCTCTGGTGCTTCTCCTCCTATAGAAAAAAACTACTGAAAGGCTCTCACTTCCACCTTTAATGAATTGTAGGGCATTATTTCATCAAGTTTTTTCTCCGTTTCCCAAAAGACACTATTATCTTTCAAGCAGCTACATAGCGTATATATAATTGCTCTAAAGCCTATTTAGTCATGGTTGACTACATGAATATGACTGCGCAGATAGACAAAGATTAAAATGATATTCACACTTGTACAAAGTGAAAAGAGTATAAAGAAGGGTCATATTTTGTCATGTATATTTGTTTTTCACTTTTCACTTGCCTTTATCATCATACGGAACAGTGCTTTGAAGGAAAATTTACAGCTACTGGTATAAATCATAACGATATATCCTACATATCAAGCATTTCATTCCATACAAAAAGGGGTGATGACGAAATAGTTCTTCAATTACGCTCGCTGAGGGAACAACGATAACAAACGGTTAGCCTATGTTCTGTAGGTGAAAAGTTGCTGCCGTTTTGTCAATCAATCAAGCATTTCTTTTTTTTTTGTATCATTACAAGCTAAAACTGATATTTCAAACATTCAGTTATCAAGCTCATCATTTCATAATGTGTGCCTCTCTTAACTATACGTATATAGCCTATAGGGAAAAGGCATCCTCTGACAAGCAAAACTGAAACATGAAATGACACGCCCATTTTGTTTTATAAGTGAAAGGGGACAAGAAGAGTCACATTCTGTCAACAGAATCAACTCTTGTACAGTTGTTCATATTACAGCCAATCAAAATGTGTGTGAATTCAAATTTACAGTTACTTTTTAGAATAACGAGGTGCATCATTATTCCTTGGGATTGTGATTTTAACGTTTACTGAGCACATTAAACACCCCCTTCACAATCAGAATGTGAAAGGCTGTATATATGGGGAAAGAAAATGATACAATATCATACCTTTTTACATTCATAACGTTGAGTTTCATGTCAGGAAACTGAAAATCACACAGGTTTGATTCACACCTGGAAACTTATAATCATTCTTTTATACAGGCAAGATAGACACCTTGAAAGAGGTATGTAGAGCAGAAAAACATCATCTTAATCATTAATACACACAACACTACGTCATATTCGTAAATGTTGAAAATACAATGAAAAACAAAACAAGAGACCCGGGGGTCTTACGCTCACCTGACAGCCTGATTATTCGCTAGTTCACCTTTCATGCATTCTTGCAGACTATTACCTATGAGAACATAGCAAACTTCAGGGGAAGGGGTATGGCACCTTTACATTTGTATACTCATGAGATTATTTCTTAAAAAAAACAACTTTTTAAATAGATTCTCAAGAAGGGGGTGCTGGGGTCCTTGTATTGAATATACACATTGTCAGCCTAATGTTTTTTTTTTTCCCTACAGATTCTCAAACAGAGGGTTCTGGGGGTCCTTGTATTATAACAAATTATACACATTGTCACCCTAGTGATAATGCCCATGAAGTCTGATATTATTTGACCATGTGTTTTCGAGAAGAATAAAATATGAAAATTAGTCCTCAATTTGGTCATCCCCTCCCCACGAACACACACACACACTCACACACACACACACACACACACACACACACACACACACACACACACACACGGCCCGCCCCCTGAACTGCCATGAATTGACTTACAGTAACCATATTCTACTTTACTCATAGCACTCACTTTTAGCTTATCCTTTCTGGTTCTACCTGTAGAGAAGAAGATTCGTCAAGATTTTTAAATTTGTGCTGGCGTTGTGCTCCTTGCCTCTCCCCCCCCCCCCCCACACACACACACCCACGTGAGGAATGGAGCCCATTTTTACACATATACATATCATATCACCTTATAGCGATAATCCTTGCCAGGTTTCTGGACCCCCCGACCCATCCCCCAATCTGCCATGCACAAACTTGAAACTACAGTTACCGATCTAACTAAGGCCCTACCAGATACTCATAGCATTAACTTAGCTTATCACTTGGGGTGAAGGAAAATTAACCTCAAATATACATGTGGATTGAGTGAATGCAGCAATATTAGTAAAAACACATTCAGTGAGAGTTTGAGGATAATCAAACAACCCGTTCAAAAGTTATGCATTTGTGAAATTAGGTGACGAGACCGCTGGATCAGAAGACTGCTACCGATCATGATATCACATTATGTACTATGGTAGACCTATAAGGAAAATATAATGTAAATTCCACGAAATATCATTTCATTTGAAAATTACATATTCCCTGGACTTGTTACTGACATACTGTATGTCCTGCTTTCTGAAAGAGTTAAGTCTATAGTGCTCTTTCATTATGCTAGAAGAGTTATGTTAAATTGAACCAGATGACTCTCTTTTTGGATCTCCTTCATTATTCAATTCGTCAAGGCTTTCTGAAACTCGGTGTTCCCAAGGAGGTATGAGAGTACGTTCTCTCATACCTCGTTGGTGTTCCATAGTCTCTCACATGGTTTATCTTATTTTGGTCCTTTTCAGGCACGCCCATGTTCTCGTCTCTTTCTGCTTCTTTTCCCTTCTTATCCCCAATTTAATCTTGGTTCAATGTCCAGTGAGCTAGAACTATTTGTCATCTGTCTGTCGAGTCTTTCATCGTGTTGTTTCTCTCTTCCGGTGTCTGATCCCACAGTCTCTCTCTTCTTCCCTGCTCTTTCTTTCACATTTGTCCCTCCCCATCCTTGTCCCTGGCTCATCAAACTCCTACGAACTTTGTCACTCTACTCCAAGACTCCAGATTTCATCCGTCCTATTCTGATGGCTCAACTTTGTTCTCTGGCTTGTCCTGTTCCCCTTCCTGGTGCATTTCCTCTTGTGTTCCCTGGTCCTCTCGAGATACCGTTTCCTACAAAACAAGTTCATCCCTGCTCGTCTCACTTTCATTCGGAGCTGGGAAACTTTCTTGCCCGGAACCCTTGCCTGTTTCGCGTCTTCTCGTACATTCCGGGCTGCCGTTATCACTGTGTCTCTGCGTTGGAAAGTAAGAGTGAAGAGAGATAGTACGATGATGATTATAAGATAAAAACAGTTCATTGGATCTTGAGATATACAGGTAGAGAGTTGGATACCAGGTAAAAAAAAATAGAAAAATAAATGTTATCGGGAAAAATGTCAGGGGAAAACAGTCATGGGGAAATATGCCAGGGAAACATTGTCACAGAATAAATCACACGGGCAAACGTATCAGTGGTGCAAACGTAAAGGGTTAATATGTATATATATATATCTATATATATATATATATATATATATATATATATATATATATATATATATTTATTTATTTATTTATTTATATTTATATATATATATATATATATATATATATATATATATATATATATATAATATCACAGAAATAAAGATGTCAGAAGCGATTTCTGGCGGAAACGTAAAGAGGTAAAATGGCAGATGTAATATGACAGTAACATAGATGAAAAGAAATCAAGAGCAAACGATGCACCGTATATGGGTTTGGAATAGGCTTCTGTGTAACGCTGTACATGGCGGAAACCTATGAGAACTTCTAAAGTCGTATCTGTTTTACCTGTAACGTTAATTTTTCGAACATGATAACACTTGTCAGCAATAAGAATAAAGCATAAAAACAGAGAGAAGTATCTTTCATAATATAATAAACATGTTACCAGACAGAAGGGGATTTTATGTCATGTGATTTAGTGTGTTTCTCTTTAAAGCAAGTTATACATCGTGCATGTTTATGGTGCTTAGTTGGATGAAGGAGAAGCAACTGTTTTGGGTAATGTGAAATATACCGCACATCATTTTCTCCAAGTCAGCCTTCATATCCATTCATACCAGGAATAGCGATGAAATAATGATGGAAACTAGCCAAAGAAATGAATTAATGCAAGTACAATCAAGTTGACTCTTTCATTTTCTTTTTACATCAAATTCTAACATCCATAGCGGCCTACAAGAGGTAGGAGGTCCAAATCTTTAATAATTCCATAGCCGTTGGCTTTGTGAACTTAGTTAAGACATTTTCACCGCTGTTTTGAGATTTCTTTCACTATACGCAGAAAAATGAAAACCACTAAATGAGAATAGTCTTAATAGAGAATGAGGAAAAATACAAAGACTGTCTTCATAAAAAATAACATTAATATAATAATGTCAAATGCTAATTGGGGAATAAAGGACGATCCTAATAATCACTCTAAGGTGTAGGGGATAAAGATAATGATGAAAAGACAGTAAAAAGAACAAAAGTTTCATACAGTAATCAGTGCTATGTTAATGATTATGCTACACACTATATTACACTGCCGTGACTGTATAGCCGCCTCTTTCCTACACTCTTCTGTTGTTGGACTAAACCATGTTATTAATTATGATTACGACGCTTGAAACTCGCAATGCAGAGGCTGCAAAATTATGAAGCTTTTTACAATGAATTGAACAATGAATGTTCGTTTTTCAATCATTGCATAAACAGAATCTCACATCCATTCATTATTTCAACACACTCTACTTGCTATTTGACACCTGACGTATAGATAAAACAAAGGAATAAAACACATACCTGTGTTACACCTTCTTGATTGTCACTGAACAACTCATTGGACGGCATTCCATTAACAATAATGCTCTCCAATAAGTAGAACGCAAAAAATAAAAAAAAATAAATAAAAATTTAGATTTTGGAATGAATTTTTTCACTTTAAAAGCTACCTAAGAAATGCTAAAACACATACTTTAATAAATAGAACTGTTTCGCGTTTTCTTTGATTGCTTCATCACAACATAGGCCTATAGCAAATGGAATGACATACATGTTAACCCTTCAAAACAATGACACAGCAAACGCGGCAATTTGCCGTTTTGATACACTCTTCATTCTCTTATGTATTGTATGGATACGTGTAGTCGTATATATATATATATATATATATATATATATAAGGCACAACTACTGGCTGGGATGTCTCTATGGGGGCCGGAGGTGTGAGTTTGCGTCAGTGAAAGACAAGATGACTTGGGTCTCTGAACCGTTTATCTTCGTGATAGTAAATCGGAGCATGACGTTGGCAATGTAAGTCCATTGAAAAGCTATCATGGATTCATATTTGTCATGTTTTTTAACACTGATTTCATCCTTTCCTCTTTGGCTCTTCGTGGAGGGAACCTGTCCATGGATGCGTCGTTGCTACGCCAAACGCGCACAGGCACACTGCGCGGTTACCATGCACTGCGGCAGCAACTACCAGTCTAGACGCATTCCATCACAAGCAGGTTAGTTTTGAAATCCGTCCGACCAGGAGCAGACGTATACCCTTGTGTGTATGTTCTGCTTCAGAAACGGATTTTTAACCTAACATCACATCGCATCCTGGTCGCTGATGAAGAATGCGATGACTAACCTGTTTGGTGCCTTGTTTCTAAAACATGCGCTTAATTTCCTCGCCAGGATAAAGCGTTTTAATGCCATTTTAGGTTTTAATCTCATACATATATATATATATCATTGACAATATTGCCTTTCCGTGTTGCAGTGCATGTCATGTTGCTGTCTATATTCCGCTTGATTGGCCTTTTATTTTGCCTTGTTTTGCCTTATTCTGTTCTAATGCATGCACATTGGTTACTTTTCTTCTTTTGTGTTTATGTCCCATCAACCCCTTGAAAAAGATTGGTAACTCAGTCGAACGCTTGGGAGAATAAAAGGCTGTAGTGAACATTACTGCAACGTCTGCGAGTCATTCCTCCGTCAATCCAACGTTTCATTTCAGTGATATACAATACGACTACGTCATTATCTTGCAACTCTCACGAGATCAGTGAACTCTGAATATACAATATACTGTAATGCAATGTACTATAATAATAATAATAATAATAATAGCTGGTTTTTATATAGCGCATTTCACACACTTCAGGGTTTCAATGCGCTTTACAGACTATTATTACCCCGGTCACTGGATACATTATTTCCAACCAGCACTAACAGTGCTCATTCTCCACTCCCTGGGGAGCATTCCAGCCAGTCGCAGCCATTTTTACAGGCGCGCACATGCTCATCAACCAACATAAGCTTTCTCATCCTACCGGGTACCCATTTATACTCCTGGGTGGAGAGCAGCAATGTGGATAAAGTGCCTTGCTGAAGGGCAAACGTGTCGGGCTTGGCATGGGCTCGAACCCACGAACCATACCACGCTCATGTCGTTCACAGACGAGCGCTCTTATCCACTCAGCCACGACACCTCCACTATAACATTATTGTTGAGAAAACAACATTCGTTTTCCTTCCCATGAACATAGCAATAATACGTGGTAGCTCTGATTGTCTGCATAACCCATGTAGATATAGGCCAAAGCAGCAGACGCAAGGACAGAAAGGTATTTACCGTAGGCCTACTAATTGTGCAATATTAAAAGGAAGAACATGCTGTCACATCCTGCTGTTGATGCATGCTATGTACTTACAGTTCTGTCATTTACAACAACAAACTCAATACCACAAACTGAAAACTAATTGCAGCCTAGGTGAATTTAAATTTACAGCTCATTGTTATAGTAATCTTATCCATCAAGTAATATATGATACAAAACAAATTTAACGAAGACCAGAGGAAAGCATGGTCTATTGTCACATATATATATATATACGAGCGTATATATTATTTATCTTTATGTGCCATGGTGGAAATTCCCAGTGTGCCACGTTATTCTGAGACACGAAGGTAGTCTCGCTTTGAGAAAGAATTATGTTTTTCCAATTTGTATAACTTCTACAAATTTCTGTTAAGCTGGACATAACAGTGAGCAAATTTATATATATATATATATATATATATATATATATATATATACATATATATATATATATATATAAGTTAATGTATGTGTATGCTGAAGTTTGAAAGGAATGGTAAACTGCTTGCACATATTTTGCATAACCATCAGTGTGACGATTCAGTTTGATTTTAAAAAATCGAATGTTTATATTGATCATGATAATTTCAGATTATGTAAAGATTATCTATACACTAGAATTAAAGTTAATTTATGTGTATGTTGAATTTTGAAAGAAATAATGCACTGCTTTTACATTACCACCGCAGCTGCGTATTCAGAGGAATTACTTCTGTATCAGTCGTGCCAAGTTTTTTCATGTATGCTTTATACTCATTGTAATTTCATTATGACGTAACATTGTACTGTTGCCAGGATGCGCGCTGGGTGTTAGGATGCCTAGCATGGATGCGTTAAAGCGCGCATCCTTGGTAACACGGTTGCAATATATTGTTATGGCTTAATTTTGTTATTGTTCTCTCAGTATCAACACTTGAGAAAGGGCGGCGAGACGCCCGAAAATTTGTGTGAAGAAATAAACCGTTGGTGAATACAGCATGAACTTTGTTGCAGCTTTGTTACTTATATATACATATATATATATATTATATATATATATATATATATATATATATATATATATAGTTGCAAGACATTGGATTTAACGGAGAAAAAAAAAATCGCAAGAAAACAAATGTTGAGCACCTATACCAGTATTGTGCATGCAAACAATTGACACCTGACTTTTTTTTCTATTGCAAAAGCAAGTAAACCAACTGTTTACGTAGATTTCTTATTCTAAATTTTATTTCAATTATCCGATAATACATAATTACACGGGCCCACATTTCACTCATTGTTTTACAAAAAGGAATGATGTAGACGTAGAATTTTAAGAAGAGTACGCAATATCAAAATGTTATGATAGCCACCATCATCACAGTGAATAATACTTAATATTCAAAATTGATTCTTGAACCTTTAGTGAGAGAATAACTTTGTTTTACCTATGATATTCTGCATGGCGCATGATAACCACAATATGGGGAACGGCCTGGAGATAAAACCAAAGAAAATACGAATATAACAAAGTATCGACAACGCCTCGTACAAAGTGAAGGAAGCGAAGAACGCTCAAGTATTTTCGCCAATACATATACGTACTTGATGATAGTATAACAAAAATGTTACAACCGCGTGAAGCCTGATTAGCAGATGATATAAATTATCAGTTTGATGACAAGAAACACACAATTATGGAAATTTTGGGAGGTAACAAAGAAATGAAGTCTCTCCAAAATATTTGCTTTAATCACTGTCCTCGCTCGATTCTATCCAGTAAAATCGCATACAGTAATAATACGCATTGCTTCATTTAGTGACGATAACAAACCTATCATTGTGGCGGTCATAAATGACTATACCTGTATACTGTTATACGTGGCACTTGCGGAAAGGCGAGACAGATAATTTAAACATACAAAAGAGTAGGAGAGAGAAAAACTGAAAACGCTTTGTGCAGAGTGAACATGGTGAAAGGGAAGGAGAGACACAGTCTGTTATAAGCATTACTTACACTACACCTAATATCAAACACATTATACAACCAAATGATGTCTGTTGGAATTCGGACTTGAGTGATAATTGAGTGATAATAACACGAATTCCATAACAACATATCCTTCAAAATCATGTTACTCTACAATATTAGACAACAAGCAACACACGATTGATTCTTTCATTATCATTCACACCAAATATACGTAATATATATAACATGAATGTGAACTGTTTACTCACCCAGTAGTCTCTATTTACATCGTATATGCAACTACTAAATTGCTGTAAGGCAAATAACACTTACACTGCACTTCCTGTCAAGCACATTATACATGTTATAGAACCAAGTGAAGTGTGTAACGATGAAATTCGAATTTACAATTGAGTGTTAATTGTATGATATCCATCATGGGAAAATATCAATAAAAATATATTTCGCTGCCGACAAAAGAGAAAGACAATGTATTTATCAATTACGCTTTGTACAACGCGCAAGGGTATGGGACAGCTACATTCCAAATCATTACATAATACTAAAATGCATATTATATTTCACTTTATCTACATCGACCAAACTGTGCAACTTCATAGAGTTTGTTTTCACAGAGGAATGACAATTTACTACTGCCAAACTTAGGAGACTTGTGAGACGTTTTTCTTGACAAAACTTTGATCCGTACGAAAGAAACGCATGAAAAACTTTATTTACGCTATTCATTTACAAGGCATTTTGCGTTTCTTCGAGAAAATGATGAAGCGGTTTATCTAACAATTCTGAAGGGGTTGCTGCGTTTCATTTCATCAAGTTTTTTTGTTTGTTTCTTTTCTGAGATAAACTGCTAACATTAAGACAGCAAGTGAACTAACTGTTAGAGTATTTCTATTTTCAGATTTCATTTCAATTAACCGATTACATATAACATATTTCAATCATTGTTTTACACAAAGGAAGAATATAGACGATGCATTTTAATATGAAGAGTACGAAACGAGAAAATAATTGTGATGGCCAAGATCATCAAAGTAAATAATACTTCATGTCCGATAGTGATTCTTGAGCCTTTGGTGAAAGAATCTGTTGTTAACTTTGATTTTCTGCATGGCCATGATAGCCACAATGTGGGGAACGGCCTGGATATAAAAATCAAAGAAAAATTAATATAACAAAATATCGACAACGCCTCGTATAAAAAGTGAAGGAAGCGAAGAACGCTCGTCGCCAATACATACACGTACTTGATGATAGTATAACAGAAATGTTAACCGCTTGAAGTCTGATTAGCAGATAATAGGGCCCTACAGATTATCAGTTTGATGACAACAAACACACAGTTATGCAAGTTGTGGGAGGTGACAAAGAACTGAAGTCTCTCCTAAATATTTGCTTTAATCACTGTCCTCGCTCGAATTTTATCCAGGATATATCGCATACAATGATAATACGCATTGCTACATTTAGTGACTATAACAAACCTATCATGGCGTAGGTCAT
This sequence comes from Diadema antillarum, assembly GCF_040938485.1. NCBI lineage: Eukaryota > Metazoa > Echinodermata > Echinoidea > Diadematoida > Diadematidae > Diadema > Diadema antillarum. Next base: position 159,531 of record NW_027270998.1, on the reverse strand, counting down.
AAAATGACCATACTGTTATACGTGGTACATGCGGAAAGGCAAGACAGATAATTCAAACATATAAAAGAGTATAGGAGAGTTAAAACGCATTTCCAGAGTCAACATGATTGTGAATATGGTGAGAGGGAAGGAGAGACACAGACACACCTATAATATCAAACACATTATACAGCCAAAATAAAGTTTGTTGGCATTCGGACTTGAGTGATAACTCAGTGATAATAACACGACTTACATATCAATATATCCTTCAAAATATTACTCTACAATTAAACAAGACACGACTGATTCTTTCATTGTCATTCACACCAAATATATACGTAATATATATAACATGAAAGTGAAATATTTATTCATCCAGTAGTTTCTATTTACATGTACATTATGCAACTGCTAAATTGCTATAAGACACATAACACGTACACTGCACATCCAAGCACAGTACACAACAAAGTGAAGTGTGTAACGATGAAATTCGAATTAACAATTAAGTGATAAGTATTGTATGATATCCATCACATGAAAATATCAATAAAATAATATTTCGCTGCCGACAAAAGAGAAAGACAAGGGATTTATTATACGCTTTGTACAACATGCAATGGTAGGACAGATACATTCAATGTCATAACATAATACTTCAATACTATACTTCACTTTATACATCTACATCGAACAAACTGTAAAACCTCATAAAGTTTGTTGCTATAAAGGAACGACAATTTTCTACTGCCAAACCTGATACTCTTCTTGACACAGTTTTGATATGTACGAAAGAAAAACATGATAAACTTTGTTTACGCTATTCATTTACCAGATATTTTGTGTTTCTTCGAGAAAATGATTAAGCGGTTTCTCTACCACTTCTAAAGTGATTGCTGCGTTTCATTTCATCAAGTTTTTTTTTTCCTTTTCTGAGATACACTGCTAACATTAAGGTAGAGAAATCGTAGAAATGTGGAGTATTTAATGTTTATGCCTTACTCTATGGCTGTAAAGGATAGGCATGTATAAATAGAGGGTTGAAAAAAAAGGCATACAAAATGAACTCCGATATCGACAAAGTGAAAAGGAGCAAGGAAGAGTCACGTGTTATCAGTGCCAACCTCCAATTTTCTTTCAACCTCGGTATGTACATTATCGAACAACATTTTATACAGTCAGTGAAAACTGTTGGACGTCAAATATTCTACTTTACAAACACAAGACACGGAAAGACGAAAGACGGAAATTCATTTATGTTAAATTGTAAAGACCACAAAGCTTCTTTGAGGAACAAAGCACAAATGGTTGGAACACATTCTGTAATTAAAACACGGCTGTCATTATTTGTCTTACCTCTTCTTTTCTACGTATTTGTTACACGGTACATTAGCCACAGACATATAAGTTTCAAGCACATAAGTTCATATGAACTTGTGGCATTTTCAAGCAGGTAAACCTTGAAGACTATAAATAAATTAGTCTTACACAAAATGAAAATTAAGGAGGAAAGAAAAGTTCTTGTTGTGGGTAGGACTGACCTCACACGCTTAGTCCGGTGTACAAAATAACACATGAATATATGGCTAATCGCAATCTCTTCAAACTCATTTGAAAGGTGACTGATGATAACAACATTCTACATTAATGACTGTAAGAAACAACAACAAACACGGGTGTGTTCTTATACAGTGACTGTTATACAGTTCAAAGTTTGATAATAACACTGTATGCATAAACCATAAAGATAAAACACGTAAACAGGTTTGATTCACTAATCATCCTGGGCAAGCTTGGCATTTTGGAAGAGGGATGTGAACAAAAACATCATCCTATAATACACACAAACACCAACTCATACTTGAAAATTTTGCGATGCTTGACTATTTCACTAACCCAAATTTAAAGAAAAATACACAAAATGATCGCTTTACAGGTTATAGATTGTGATTGTGATATACCAGTAAAACACTTCATTGTGATAACCTGGCTCATTTTGAGTACAAATGAATGATTACAAATATCAATGTTAGTAACGGTTTGTTAATTCGAACGCATACTTTCATCATCAATACGTAATAACCACATGATCAAACGACGCTGGTAATTACACTGCAGAACCAACAAAGGTCCCGAAGCCGTACGTACTCAGGCATCCATACAGTAGAGCGCAATCTATCGCATTCCAAGGAGGCAAGAGAGGCAACCTATATCGTGAAAGCTGTTCAACTTCAAAATGGCGCCCACTCTCTACCCATCAGGGAACCTTTGTAAAGGCGTAGGGGAAGTCTCTCCAAAGAGGACTACAATAATACGCAAAATGTGTGGTTTAAGTACGTGTTTCATATTATGGAACCCGTCTTTCATTATTAAGGTTGTGCAAAGTATTTTACTATACTTATATTGGCGAGATACTTGAAAGGTTGCCAAAACGCCGGAAGATTTTCAACATCGTGGTTTGATATATACCATAAAAAAGTTATATACCATATTAAAGAAATGTTAATGCATAGTTGCAGCCTTGTTTACACTGGCTAAACCTCTAAAGAACATTGTTCAAAGTTATGAATATCAAAGCCACACACACAGTCATGTAGGGCCTAAACACACGCGTAGAGCTGCCGTAGGAGGAGGTTGATGTAGAGTATACTTCTCACAACCTTATCAGGCAACCTCACCCAGAATATTGGAAATTTCACTCCAGTGTTGCTTATTTTCTTCCCAATACAACTTTGATATGAGTTAATATCCATTTGTGTGTGTGTGTGTGTGTGTGTGTATGTGTGTGTGCGCACGCTCACGCGTCATATTCAATTGCCATCACTGTCTCTGCATTTCCACCAGATCTATCAGACGTCTATTTATGTCCACATCCAATTAGTTGATGTTCACCAAAACTCGTTGTAACATCGTCCATCAGGTGGTTTCTTTATTTCACTGCCTTTTCTCATTTTAGTCCGCTTTTACTTGTCCTTCTCCCGCTTTCCCCCCGTTTTAGTGTTAGTTTAAAGTCCCATTAAGCAGAATTATTTAATAACCGTCTGACAATATTATTCTTCCATTGCGTGGTTACTCTCTTCCTATGTATGTCTCATCCCACCGTCTCTTTCTTCTTCCCTATCCTTTCCTTCACAGTTGCCTCTCCCCACCTTTGCCCCTGCTCTCTCAAACTCCTAACTCTAACTTTGTCACTCTATACACCATTACTCAATGTTCTACACTGATGGCTCGACTTCGATCTCTGGCCTGTCCTGCTCCCCTTCCCGATGTGTGCCAGCTCGTCTTTCCTGGTCATCTCGAGATACCATTTCCTGCACAAGAGGTTCATCCCTGCTCCTCTCGGGTTCGCACACAGCTGTTGAACTTTCTTGTCCAGAACCATGGCCTGTTTCACGTCTTCTCTTACATTCCGGGCTGCCAGAATCACTGTGGCTCTGCGTTATAGAGTTAGAGTGAGGGGAGAGAATACAATGATGAATATACAATAAAAGCATTTCAACATATCCTTAAGTTTGGAGGTAGAGATTCAAGGTTCTGGAGGCCAACACCGCTAAATGGAGATGACCTGTTTATGTCACCCTCATTCAGCAGTCTGCTTGTTTGTAATTTAATAGATGTTCTATAACCGAGGATCCGTTGTATACATGTTTGGTATCAAATTTGCGCAAAACTTACGAGAAAAAAACCCCCACAAACTACAGTCACGATTGGATGTCTCAATCAATGATGAATATACAAAAAAAAGCACTTCAACAGATCCTTAAGTTTGCAGGTAAAGATTCAAGGTTCTAGATGCCAACACCTCTAAATGAAGATGGGCTGTTAATGTCACCCTTTATATTCAGCAGTCTACTTGTTTGTAATTTAATAGATGTTCCATAACCGAGGATCCGTTGTATACATGTTTGGTATTAAGTTTGCGCAAAACTTACGAGGAAAAAAAAAACTACAGTCACGATTCGATGTCTCATTCTGCTGAGTTAGCTCCATCACCTCTCTGGCTCTGAAGATTTTTTTTTTCTTCTTTTTGAAGATTCTTTAATTTTGGGGGTATCAACAAATTCAAAAGCTTCCACAGTAGAGATGCTACATGCCAAGTTTGTAGTGAACATCCGTCTGGAGTTTTCAAGAGGACGGTGAAAGTGTATTATAAAAAAACTAGAAATGTCGCTAAGGCGACTGCTATGCCTCCGCCATAATGCATGATTCTCCTAATAGGTCTATAGTACATGTGGACAATGCATAATTACATTTTCACAATATTGGCAAAATATTGAAATTACATGTTTGTCACAAATGTGTTGAATGCTCACCTTCCTTTACCTAGGTTTAATTAGATGAATAGGAGAGCATGTATTTGGGGATTCAAGGACTTTAACTTGACTTTGACCCATTCATAAGTGTATGAATACTGTAATTTTCAAGGTATGGAGAAAAAGTGTAATTTCTGTATTGAAAAGTACACTGTTACCATTTTCTTTTGGCCTTTGACCCTAAAATTCATAGGATAATCACTGTCAGGCAGAACATGCATAAATATGTAGTAAGTTTCAAGATAACTTGAGCCACTTCTGAGATACGGAGGAAAAAGTTAGTTCAGCACTTTCCCTTGATCTTTGACCTTTTGACCTTTGAGGCAAACCCCCGCCCCCCCCCCAAAAAAAAAGAGAAAAAGAAAATTTCCAGATAATCTAGGTTATACATGCATACACCAAGTGTTAAAAAAAATTGCTGGCATTACATAAATATGAGGGAAATAGTAACAATTTGAAGTGTTGCACTTGACCTTTGACCCCTGACCTTTGACCCTATGAACCCTAGATTCTCTAGATAATAACTGCCAGTCAGTACATGTCTATATACTATGTTCCATGAAGATACCTTGAACAATTTCCAAGGTACGGAGGAAAAAAGCAAAGTTTTAATATTTTAACTTGACCTTTTGACCTTTGACCTTTGACCTCATGACCCAAAACTTTCACTAGAGAATCTTAATTGGGTAATACATTTATACACTAAGTTTCAAGAAAATATCTTCGGGCATTGCATAGATATGGAGGAAATAGTGAAATTTTACGTATTTGACCTTGATCTTTTGACCTTTGACCTTGACCATGTGCACCCAAAAGTTGATAGGCACAACCTCACCCCCTAATTCACATACATGCCAAGTTTCATTAGGATACCTTAAAAGGTTTTGATAGTTACCCTGTCCACAAAATTTATTACGGACGGACGGAAGGACGGACGGACGGACGGACGGACAACCCGAAAACATAATGCCTCCGGCACCACTTCGTGGCGGAGGCATAAAAATACACACGACGGACGCCATACAATAAATAGCTAACTGCTAAATTGAGTTTTTAGCTAAGGTGAGCTAATAATGTTATGAGCTAAGATGGTAATTAAAGGAGCTGATCATGATAATTACAATAATGTGCAAGGGATAAAATGAGGCTGAAATAACAGTAACTGGAAATATAAAAAGCTTTGCCCGTAGTGTTAAACATTATATAAACACAATTATGTATCAGCCTCTTTGATATTGTGTCTTTATTGTCTTTTATATTATGTCTTTATTAATCTTTCAATTCTTGTATAACACAGGCTCACATATAGTTACGAATTAGTGTGACACACATACGTGCTTTATGTGTTAAGAAAAAGACAGAGACACGAAACGGAAAAATAAAATGTTTACCTGTGTCGCGCTTTGTTGACTGTCAGTGAGAAACTCGTTTCTCGGCTCTCCATCAATAGTGATGCTCTTCAGCTGTAACATACAAACATGAAAACAGATAATTTAGAACCTAATTTACCCCGGTATTTATACCTGAATGTTTATGTTTCATTTATACTTGAATATTTACATGTGAATAAAATTTCTTTGTGAAAATAACAATTAAAGATCTTGCATTTTGGAATGAATTTTCTCATTTCTGTCACCAAATCGATCCCTTTCCTAGAAAGTAGATTAAATGGATTAATATGTTTTGGCTAATAAAACCGTTTCGATGCATTTTCATGACTTGTGATAGACCCCAATCGATTTAGGAACAGACTGGCAGGGACACATTACAATGTAGTGTAGTTGTTTGGTTAATACTAGGAACAATGTAAGTCACTAGAGTGGATATATTATTGAAGGTTTTCTTATTAACAATGCAAGAGGATATCGGAAGACCCTTTGCCCTCACAAAGAGCGAACTTGTTCAATGTACTGTCAGTGATATCATCCTCTAGGCCTATCATTCGGAACATGTCAATATGTACATACACACAGCAATGCATATGCCACTTCTCTTACATTTACACTGCAACTTGTGGCTAGTGATGCGAATGACCCTGGCAGGCTTTCAGGCCATGTGAGATTGGCACGTAGAAGACGGAACATGCAATGCAGGAATTGAGTCAAGTTTGCTTCTGCCAGCTCTAAAAACAATCTGCTGCCAAAGTCCAGAACAAATTCACGGATCTGAAGATGAAAGCACATATCAAATATAAATGTCATTGCTCTGCTCCCATATCATAATGTGAAACTAATATTCATGGTGGTAATTTTACACATGTAAAAGTTTAACCTAACTGCCTGAGGAAATACAGTGCATCTGGTTAGATGGATCAAGGTTCAATGTTCGCCCCCACCACCGAGGTTAAACCCTCTAAAGTGATGGGTATTCTTGAGGGTTTTCTATTCTCTCTCTCCCCCAATTTCTCTTTCTCCCCCTCTTTCTTCCTTTTTGTAGAGCCAAAAGTGTGTGTGTCTCACGCCTTCTGTATATAACTGGCATGATATGACCTTTTATTCGTGATGTCTGGATAAAATGATAGTTTACTAATGGGAAAAAATGATAGTAAATTAGAAAAGTAAAAGTTAAGGGTTATTTTGCTATTATGTACATTATGATTAATAATGCTGATGTAATCCACCTTGTTTCATTTCATCGGGCACCGAATTACGGAAAGTGTCCGGGTAAAGAAGTATTATCCATATTGCAGGGAGAAAGAAAACCACCATCATAATATTGCTGCATGACATTGTGATAGCTCTAACTTGTGTCGTAAAATTTCTTCAAGTAATGGTGCTCAAGTACCTTACATTTGACCATTACCCAAGTCATTTCATCAGAAGAGTGCACCTATCCTCTTCTCAGGGAAGCACTTATAGAAACAAGTAAAAGCAGTGTATGTAGAATAATGATGGCAATATTACTGATACCAGTGATATTAAAAAAAAAACAACAACAAACAAAACAACATTTATTGTTATGAAAACAGTCCAAACAGAATAGTGGTCGCTATAGTACATGTACTCACGCATACTTATCAATATAGACCTGTATAACAATGGTGTGTTGATGAGAATAACATGCATAATTACATTCTGAAAACATCTTCTTCTCCATACATTCTGAGGGCTAATACTGGGAAATGGTAACAAAATGAGATCAATGTGCAAGGGAACGAAAGTCTTAGTGACATGTGGTGAATATGTTTTTTGTTTGTTTATTCGTTACGGAAATTTGTCTATATCCAGAAAATCACGACTCATATCAAAGAAGCCAGAACAGCCGGAACTCACAGGTACAATTTGCACTGCAAAACATGAATTTTGCATACAAAGTCACAAATAACATACCTGACAATACCCCTTCTCTGCAATGTATGTCAAGTCGACTTTCACGCTGAAGCGCGAAAGACGTGGCATTGTACAGACCCATCGAGCTAGGCCTTCTGTCGTATAGGATTCGAAGTCTACGAGATCTTTCTCACGCCGTGTCTCATAAGTCAACGTCAGGTCTCGAATCTATATATTTTTTAAACAAATACAACAAAAAACCACAGAGTGAAAAAAGAATTGAATAGTTGACAAATAAAAACAAAAACAAAAACAGCATAAATAATTCAATATAGGTACATATGAGAATGATCAATGCAAACTTAATGCAAAAGTCGGGATTTAAAGAATTTAGGCCCTTATACCTACATTACAAACTCTAGTAAAAGTTTCATTGAATGAGATTTGATAAAATCTTCTACAGCAAGGCGTTATTCAACACAGAGAACAGATTGACACAATTCTCTTGGCTAGAATCTTCTGATTAATGGTCATAGCACCAGAGGATGAGATTCAAGACAGGAATGTTGCCATTTTCTCTGTTTTCGAGATGATGAGCTTTGGACTCATGGAAAAAATGACAAGCTGTCAGATCTAAAGCAGGGGGAAATGTGTATGGCTATTTAAAGGGGAAGGCTAGTAACTGATCAGTGGGAATCAGTGGAAATGCTGGGAGATGATTGTTCCAATCCTTATGGGATTCATTCAAGAGTTCATTGTATATCTATTGTTGTGTGAAAATGATTTGCTTCAGAATGGTCTCATATTCAAGTAATGTGCAGTTTAATGCTTCCAGGTTAGCGTCCCTGGTCAGTGACGGAGCATTAATCTGCACATTACTTGAATATGAGACCATTCTGAAGCAAATCATTTCCACACAACAATAGATATACAATGGACTCTTGAATGAATCCCATAAGGATTGGAACAATCATCTCCCAGCATTTCCACTGATTCCCACTGATCAGTTACTAGCCTTCCCCTTTAAGTGAGTCAAAGGACCCATTACGATAGTCTCTCGCTTGTCGTCCGTCATCGACCTCTCGACAATTGTAAATTGAGGGTAAAGTTTTGTACAGTTTTATCTTTTGTCTTCATCGTGGTTAGATTTCAATCAAATTCTGCCGTCTGTTCTTTATTCGTGCAATGTATGAAAAACGTATAAAAGTGAATAATTTGTCCTCTAAGTCTTTGTGTCGAAGTTCAATCAAATCCCTCTCTTTCATCTATGATATGGACAGCACATGGAAAGCAACATGTACACAAGCAGATTTCGTCAGCCAAGAGGCACAGAGGCAGTGCCAAAATCAAAGAGTAAACTACGCAACTTCATGTTACTCATAAAATCGGTATATCATAATCGGAGTGGCACATTGTTTATCAACATAGTAATATTAGCAGAGATAATGCTGAAACAAATCAATTTGCTTTATTTCATGGGGTCATCGAATTAAGGAGACTACGCACTGGATTGCTTTTCAACTGGCAATTAGCCCTGTCACTTGAATACCAGTAAAATTTGCATCCAGAGTGCACTCGTCCTATCCTCTGAGAAGCATTGGAGATAAGTTACTGTGAAATGCATGCTGCCGACAGAATGATAATCACTGCATATTGCTCCTGCAAGTAATAACTTTAATAATAATAATTACTACAACAGCATTACAAATAATGATAACAATACCAATGACGAAGATACCAACGTTTATACTTGTACTGATACTAATATAAGAATAAGAAAAGTACAATAACCACGTTTTGATTATACTATTGTTCTTCATACATTAAAGGGACCAATGTGGGGAAAGACCAGCGATATAAATACAGACGACAAATACGCTCACTGACCGAGGTCATTGTGCATGGAATTATTTACCAGGACAAAGGCCTTACCTGACAAATGGTCATTCAAGTTATTTTTACAGTAAAAATGGTCTATCTCTAGACAATCAGGGGGTGTTTCACAAAGCAATTCCTTGGCTAAGAAACGACTTTAAGAACGACTCATGATCAGTTCTTGTGCAGAATTACTGAAATTCTGATATTAAAGTGTAACACATCAAAACGTGTTCAAGTCGTTCGTAGCCTAAGAATGAAGACAAAATGGTTAGGGTCACAGATATTTTCAATGTCAAAATAATATGTAAATTGTGCGTGGTTACATCTGACATACCTGACAAGACTCCGCCATCTCGGTGGCTGTTGAGACGAATTCACTGGTCAAGAAGTAGTTACTCACATTGAAGTGCGAAAGACGCGGTATACTATAGACCCATCTGGCCATGTCTCTTCCCATAGAGAAATGGTACGGAAAACACACCTCAAATTTCCCCACACTCAATGTCAGTTCTTCAATCTGTTTTGAAACGAAACATACAGAGAAGACAAAGGGTATTACGAAAAAATCATTGTAAAAAAGGCATATTGATGATTCAACATAAGAACGTCAAACAAATTTAATGTAATAACGGAAGCTTTGAACATGGCTAAGTACATGAACGTACATTTACTAAGACATGAAATAACTACTGCTCAGATTGAGATACTTCTCAAGATAAAAATCAACAATGCATTTCTCTCTCACTCATAGTGTAGTAAAATAAAGGCAAAAGTTTTGGGCATTGATTCACGCGTGGATCTTCATGTAAATGATCAAGGGCAATAAAACACGCAGTTTTAGACAAGAACGTTAACATTTTTTGTTTTCGAGACTATACTAGTAATACAGAAAATCTAGAAATTAGCAAACCACATTCACCCGCCGTCCCCACGCTCAGGCAAATTTTTTCTGCTTTGAAGCACAGGAGTAGCTCAAGTACATAGGAGCAAACCAGAGAGGTGGAATTCCACCTCCCTGAGCAAACTGTACAATTTGTTATGTATTAAATCAGTTTCATGCCTGGAGTGGCTTGTTTATCAAAATATTATTTTCATTAAGATGATACTGAAACAAATCAATTTATTTTTATTGCATTTCATTTCATGAGAGGTCATCGAAATTAAGCAGAGTCTGCGTTGAACTTCTTTTCAACCGACTCTAAGCAATGTCACTTGAATAAAATCTGCACCTTGATTGCAATCATCCTTTTATCTGCAAATGCCGCATACAGATTAAGGCTATCACTCCTACGAGTGATAATGATAGAATTAACATTATTACTATTACTACTTCTACTTACTACTGCTACTATAACTAATGATAGTAATCATAGTAATGATAATAAAATGGCAACAACAATAATGATAGCGATGAAAATGATGACAATGATGATGATAAAAATAGTACCATTCCATTGACTTGTAGCGATACAGTAATTACAAGGAATGTTGATGAATAGAATATAAACTTTGATATTGTTTTCCTTCAAACGTTCTAGGGCTAAGGTGTGGAGGTACAAGTGCTTAAGACAAGGAAATGCTTTTTGACTGAGGCCAATGTATACAAGGTATCTCCACTTGTCTTCTTGAACACTGTTAAAGAAATGTGTCTCTTCCCAGATAATCAGCAGGCACGTCATTGACGGCAGAACTGTCAGAGCTCACATTTACTCATACTTCCACTGTCAAATGTGCATTATGCGTAGTATACAGGTGACATACCTGACAAGATTGCGCCATGTCGGTGGCTGCTGAGAGGAATCTAGTGGTCAAGAGGCTGGAACACACTCTGAAGTGCGAAAGACATGGCATGTAACAGACCCATCGTGCCAGGTCCCCAATCATGTTTGAATGTGGTAAATCGTCATTTATTCGAATATCAAGAAATGTCAGACTCTGAATCTGTTAACAAAGACATAAATAACAAAATGAAATATCAAACAATAACGATCTATTATGTCAGGTTGTCCTGAGAAGAAATATGACAACCAATGCTAGTTTATAATATAGACCGATGTAAGTACAGAATGTTTATTACTCGGGCACATCTAAAGTCAATTATTTTCTCAGTATGAGATATGATGAAAATAAACTTAACTTTTTAAATCAAATCCCAAGAAACTGAACTATAACGCGAAAGCAACAGTCTTGTTCAATTCAGCAAGCAAGGACCTTCAAATAACCCGGGCGGTAGTGATTTTTAAGCACCGGGCCCCGTTTTTAAAACTTGTTATTAATAACAAATAACGATATTTTGTAACAAGCCACTGAAATCCTTGCATCTAATTGGCTGAAAGCAAATTTGTGACCCTGCACCTCAAAACAAACAAAAAGTCGCCACACATGAATTTTAGTAAAGACCATATTCTGAAAGAGCAGACTTTAAGCTTTAAAATGATGTATAACTCAAATCAAATGGACTCTCCTAACCTATCTAAATATTGGAAAGAAAGCACACACCATTTCACTTTATTTTCAGTCCTCATGCAAAATCAGTGTGTGCGACTTTATGTTCGATTTGAGGTGCACGGTGTTGCGACACGGATTGTCGCCTCCTGCTCGGGCGACAATCCGTGACGGGCGCTGGCGGCACAGATTGTCGCCCCCATCACGGATTGTCGCCTGGCGACAATCCGTGACGCTTGTGCAGTTCCCAGTTTTTGACCTCGAAGGCGACAATCCGTGTTGGCAAAAAAAAATTGTTGCGACACGGATTGTCGCCCCGTCACGGATTGTCGCCCCGGGCTCGGGGTGGTTCCTCCGGCGAGGGAATCCCATTTGCATGCCTTAAATGAAGAGTTGTGTAAATACAGTGGTATGTTGAAGAGAGTATCATTTTAGAAACTCCCATAAAGTATTGAAAGTGGAAGGTAACATTTAGTACATTTTTATTGACCGTGAGATTTTGATTTGAATTTTTTTCGGGGCTCGACGTAAATTCCAGTACATTACTAGGCTAGCTTTGCAGACCCATGCACTGCATGTGTGTCCATCATGTATATTTTGTAAAGAAAGTTCATCAAAACTTACAAACATTTCTATATACATTCTTGCCACGCACTCTATATGTTATTACATCAGCTTTTATACTTTTAGATTTGTGTTTATAGATAAAAAAATACAGAAGACTACAACAAAAAGGCTTAAGTGTGGCTGATACACAGAACTACTGAGTAGTTGAGTTTTGTGCATTATTCAAATTGTAGATAACTGTTGACTTCCAAATTTCTCAGCAGTGACCTAAACAAGTCCCCTGAGGTTCATATTTAATGTTTTGCTGCATTTTGGGAGGTCTGTAAAAGGTATCCCCTACCTTTAAGCTTTGGTGGGATGGGTATGACTGGTAAGTTATGCGTATGTGTTTGTGTGTGTGTGTGTGTGTGTGTGTGTGTGTGTGTGTGTGTGTGTGTATGTGTGTGTGTGTGTGTGTGTATTGTGAGCTACATGATATGTGATGTGTATGATTTGTTGTGTGTGTGTATGTGTGTGTGTTTGGAGTATAATAATACAATGTAGAAACTGTGCATGTGTGGTGGTTGTAAAGTGGTAGTGGTTTGTTTGTCTGTGCGTATACGTGTGCCTGTATGCTTACGTGTGTATGTGGAATACAGTGGCGCTATACTGTGGCAATACAAACACCTTCAGAGGGTATGAGCACGTGTTTAAAGAATTCACACCAGCCGCGGTTGATCTAAAAATAGTATGGGTGTGTCAACCAATATCAGCGGTGAGGCGGGCTAGGCGAGAATGAGACCGAGAGAAAATACATACGAGGGAGGTACCCCCCCCCCCTAAATGTTATTTGTCATTGTTCATTTTTCACTGCAGTCATTTTCTTCCATCAGTCTTATAAACTAGAACGTCCATACCACTATTCTTTGTCCCAGAATAGGTTTGGCATGCTTTATGCATGAGCGAATAATTTCCACACGCCGTAAAAAAATTGTCAATCGTTAGTTGATTTTAGCACAAACGAACTGCCATTGCACACCGCTAATACATACGTAATACAAACAAACACCAACAAACACTCGAACAAATCCTCATAATGCAAATAAACCAACTCAACACTTTTTTCCTTGGTATTTATTGATTTCATTCAAATCATTCATAAATCGACCCATTCTGGATGTAACATGAGCAAAAAAAAGTTACAAATGGCAATTCGAAACACAAACAAATCCATTTGTCAATTTATACCACAAATAATCTCACTTCAACATAGATAACTCGACTATAGACCGACCCTACTAATAATTTCTTCACGAGAAAGTTTTGACATGTAGGGCCCTACCAAACCTATATTCCTTGAATATATTGGTTTGGATCATGTAACACCTTCTTACTTACAAGGGCATATACATAAAAAAAACACAAATACATTACACAAATCTAGAATGAAATCAGTCATAAAAAACCCCGACCACCCCCTCCCCTCCCCAACCGAAACAAATCTAGGGCCTATCCCTCCCCACACGCAGCTAAAAAACACATACGCAAAAAACTGACATAATAAACACATTCTTCCATCACACACACACACACACACACACACACGTACAAACGGACACTAAATTATCATGTGCACGCGCACATACACACTTCCTTGAAACCTCACCATGACTTTTTACATGGCATGTTTGCATGGATGTAGTCATGTAAGTTATGTGTTAGTATTTCAATGATAATGTCCAGAACGATATTACCCAGCAAAATGTGCTTCGAGGGCGGGCGACAATCCGTGCCGCCAGCCCTCGTCACGGATTGTCGCCAGGCGACAATCCGTGACGGGGGCAACAATCCGTGCCGCCAACGCCCGTCACGGATTGTCGCCCCGAGCAGGAGGCGACAATCCGTGTATAGGGGCGACAATCCGTATCGCAACACACGGTCACATTTGTCATAGAAATGTAGCAGTTGATGATACTGATAACAACATCTGGAACCGAGATCATGCAGTTTCAGGCAGCTATAGTTGTGTTGCCATTGCCTCTATTTTCGAGACGGTAGAACCAAAGGACCCCTGAAACTTCTTGTAAAGTATTTAATCATTTTAATGGATCTACAGCAGGCGTAAAGTTGTATTACTTTGAAATTCAGTACCAAGACAAGGTCATCTAAGCTGCTGATTGATGAAAGTAGCTATTACGATCTCTTTTCTTATCCTTAACTTTCTGCGAAAATTTCGAACCATGTCGCTGCCATACATAGAACACCCATTCAATTTGAACATGGTTATATACCAGCTTATAATCGACTGTTCCTATGAGTACCTGAATTGCGGGCAGCATTGTGGACAAGGTGGCTTGCTCAAGAACGCAAGTCACCAACTTGTTGTGCATATTCACTTGACAACGACAATATAGCATGCTGATACATTGTATTAACAACCTTGTACGTTGTTTTTGTTGTTTTTGTAGTTGTTGTTGTTAGTGTTGTTATTGTAGTAGCACAAGGAAAAACAATAATAAGCAAATCACTACGATCAAATGTCAGTATTGCATGGTTGAAGCTGACATACCTTAAAGTTTGCAGCAAACATCGCGGCTGTTGCAAAGAATTCCTCGCATATGAATTTACTAGGATTCAACTCGAACTGAGACAGACGTGGCATAGTATAAACCCACAGAGCTAAACGTGTGAAAGCTGTCGGGGATTGCTGATGACCAATGACAGGCGTCGGAGATGAAAATTTAGTCAATTCAAGAGCTTCAATCTGTGAAACATCGAGAAAACATACAAAAATGTCACTATTTCCTTCAAATGAACAAGTAAAGTATGAATTATGAATACTGGGTGATCATGGTGTTATCTGTTACATATCTATGTAGATAAGAAGTAAACTACACTTTGCACTCACATTTCTAAACTGACCTTTCCTGTCTTCAAAAGAAATATCTAATGTAACCATGGTCTGATTCAATATAGAATTGGCGAGAGGGCAAAAACATTTTTTGTGGTAAACATTATCGTCCATTTTAATCACTTAGGATATATCCTTGATGCAACGGATCAATGTATACACGTTGACAAGGGACACGATGTTTCCTATACCTGCAAGATAAAGCCGGTAGTAATTTCAAATAAACTTTTGTTGAATTCATATGATATTTATCTTATTATATGATTGAATCATCAGTAAGCAAAAACAGGAAAAACAACTGTGACAATTTAGTAGGTAAACATGCTGGGGAGCAACAACTTGTTAAGTTACTGGAAATTCGCTTTCCAATGCTCTATATAGGCCCTGTTTTTTTTTAAGTCCCTATCTAATCGTGGGAGGGGGGACCCCTCCCCCCGCTAGGTCGCTTCGCTCCCTCGCCGAAGACTAACACTGTCACATAATGTCCCCCGTATGTTATAATCATAGTCCTTCGCACTATATTTTTCACTATGATTAATTTACTAAAAATTTGCTTTAAATGCTAAGCTATAACCGCGACATTTGTACTCTGTTCTGACAAAAAGTCCCTACCGTGGGAGGGGGTATCCCCCATCCCACACCCTCCCCCTGCTCGGTCGCTTCACTTCCTCGCCGAGGATCTCACACTGACACAAAGAAAATGTACCCCTTTATGTTATGATCATAGCCCTTCGCACTTATTTTTTTTCTACAATATCTAATTTCCTAGAATTTTGCTTTTAAATGCTCTATAAACGTGACTTTTGTACTCTGTTTTTACAAAAAGTCCCTACCATGCCTTGGGAGAGGGATGATACCCCTCCCACATCCTCCCCCTGCTCGCTCGCTTCGCTCCCTTGTCGAGGATCTTCCGCCACCATGGTACCCCCGTATGTTATAATCATAGTCCTTCGCACTAATTTTTTCCACTATCGGCCTATGTAATTATCCAGAAATTCGCTTTTAAAATTGCTCTAAAAATGCGACTTGTGTACTCTGTTTTTACAACAAGTCCCTACCGTGGTACTCCACGCTCGGTCGCTTCGCTCCCTCGCCGAGGATTTCGCACCGTCACATATAGAGCGTGTTTCTACTGAGCGACGAAAATTCGAGGTGATGCCAGCCGATGTGTGGTGATACCGGCCGATGCCGGCCGATACCGGCCGATGCGTGGTGACACCTCGAATTTTTCCTCAGTAGAAACAGATCGGGTAGTGGCCGATGCCGGCTGATGCGAGGTGCTCCGTCGTCCATCTATTGAGGTGGTCGATGCGAGGTGACGCGAAGAACGATTCTCAGTAGAAACACACCGGGTAGCGAAATTCGTGGTGTATCGGACGTCTAGAATTTCTCCCCGCGCTTTTCAATCGGTTCATCGCACACACTCCTTCGACACATGTGTACAAAATACGTGTGTACACACAGCGACCGTGTTCGCATCATGTTTTGTTTGTACCAACTCGCTTGTGTATGTGTTATAGGCCCTATACGTTACGTTACATGTGAATTGTGGCGTGGCATTCATCGTCTATTGTTCGCGTGATTAACAGCCTAACTTATTGCATTACTAAGCCCTCATCACTTACTTGATTTTACACCGCGTTATTTCATTTTACATTGTCTCGAATCGCGAGAGTACGACATTAGTATGTCGCAGCCTTGAGAAAATCTCAACTGGACCCTCGATCTCCAAAGATTTCTCATCAGTCAGTGGCATGATACCAGTATGTTAGTTCGGGGTATATTGGATGGGAAGACGAAGAGAAATGGCTAATCAAAAAATAGCCGACGCAGTTGTAGCAAAGCAGGCAGGGTTCGGATCATATTAACAGGCAGTGCGCGCGTGACCCAAATCTGTGACTTAAAAATACCTGACTTCCGGAATCGCCGCATTTGCACGTCACCTTTGCATCACCTCGTATTTTATCGCTCAGTAGAAACAGCTCGAGTGGTCGTAAAATACGAGGTGCTGCGTTGGACAAAATTCGTGGCGATGCCAGGGATGTGAGGTGCTCTCAGTAGAAACACGCTCAATGTGCCCCGTCGAGATTTTGCCCCCCCCCCCCCGAAAAAAAAAATGCTCCGGCGCGCTTGGTAGAAAGGTATTGAGAATAATGTGAGCACAGTGAGTGACAGGGAAAGTTCATTGACATCTCAACCTTTAACATTGTTGGACTTCATCCATACATGATAGAATTTATGTACTTGTATTCAATTTCTGTAATAATGTTTATATGTTTTTGTTGGAAATAAAAATAAATGAATGAATAAAAAAAATAACACTCGAACTTGATTGATATCTTTACGTTATGTACCTGTGATGTGAGTTGGGTGGTCCGGGCTAGATTCTGTCCAAATGTATTGAGAGAACACCATAATAATATCAGTACAACTAGTGCTTCCAAGGAAAAGTTCACAGACATGTGGCATTTTTAGCATGTTGATATTGTCGGACTTCACCAGTGTATTCAAACTTGACCAGCGCGGCGTCTTAAGATTTTGTATACCTGTAGTGCTAGTTTTGTGGTCATAGCTTACATCTGTGGAAAGTTATTGAGAGTACACTAGAATATTGTGAGTATAGTGCTCATCAGGACAAGTTTAATGACCTTTCACCCTTGACCTTGTTAGACTTCACCCATATTCAAACTTATATGTATGATATGCGGTGTTAATATAATGGTCATATATAGCTCAAAGCTGTGGAAAGTTAGAGAAAGTTCTCCAAATCGTTGACGACGACGACGAAGACGTCGGAAAATAGCGCTATGCGAGACTAAAAAAAAAATTAAGGAGACCATTGTCTGAAATCAAAACTTTCCTTCACAAGAAAAGGTCATCAATGATGGCTTAAAGTTGATGTCAAATTGGTTCTTAGATAATTATTTTCTCCGTAATATAGAAAAATGTGATTTTAGGGTGGTCGGTTCATAGGGATTGTTACGCAAATTTGAAAATGTGAATCTTTCCATTTAAGACAGAAAATTGTCAAGAGTTTCCCAGTGCAAATATCTTGGAGTTATCCTCGACAGCAATTTAACGTGGACACCCCAAAGAGAAGAAGTGAAGAAAAAGACTACGAAAACATTTCACTCGGTAAAGCGTGTCCGTCACTGGGCCGAATGCATAAAACAAGCAATTGCTTGTAAGCAATTGCTTCAAGTAAAAGCACAAGCTCGTCTAGCAAAAGGTCTAGCTCAAGCAATTGCTTAAATCCATATGCATAATCTTTTGCATATGCCAATACCTTTTGCTTGCCCCGCACAAGCAATTGCTTGCGTTTTCAACAAAAGGGATGTCTCGCCTGTGCGAACACAAGAACAAAGGCGAGTGTGGCAGCATGTATTTGAAAGGGCATGTGTGTGTGGAAACATTTCCTGACATAGCAGAAGAGCTATGAAATGCACACACAGACACATACACACACATCTATACACACACACGTATTACTGGCTGATTCCCATCACTGCAGCTTACAGTAGCCCGGATCTGCCAGATCGCACGTGGAGAGAGGTCTCCTCGCTCTCCACCGAAGTCAGACATCCTACCTGTTTTTCATCACATTTTGCGTGCTAACCACGGACATTCCCGTTGTTGAAATGAAAAAAGTTTCTTACACTACTTATGAGTAATTTCTTGTAGATTTATACCACTCCTTCATAAGTGTGGTCTTTCTTTCATAAATATGAAAATGATACTTAAAAGGGAACGTTCCAGTTAAGCAAAAGCTCAAGCTCATTTTACAGAGCTTGGAAAATCGTAAGCAATTGCTAGCAAGAACTAGCAAATGGTATGTTTTATGCATACGTTTTGCAGCAAATGCTTGGTCTCTAAGCAATTGCTTGCGGGCAGCAAGCAATAGCTTGTGCTTGCTAGCAAAAGCTTCTGCTTGCAAGCAATTGCTTGTTTTTATGCATACGGATTCGAGTAAAAGGCTAGCACAAGCAATTGCTAGCGTTTATGCATTCAGCCCAGTATCTCGATAAGAGAACCTCGTTGATACTACTCCAAACACTGATTTAGCCACAGCTGGAGTATTGCAGTATGCTTTGGATGAATGGTCATGCTTCCCAACTTGCAAAGCTACAAACAGTACAAAACAGGTGTCTCCGCTTAATCCTTGGAGTTGATTGCCGTTTCAATAGAGAAGCTCTGTACAGTACCACCGATGTCAAGCAACTGAAAAAGATTCAGGCCTTGTTAATCGTACTCCATAACCTCGCCCCTGATTCGCTGTCTTCCACGATTCAGTTTAGATCTCAGTTTTTAGTACAATCTCCGCAACGATAACACCACTGTTGTTCTTCAAGAAGAAGAAGAGGACTCCGAGCTTCTATACTCTTTAATGATTTCCCCATAAGACTGAGGATAATCAATGATATCAAATTATTTTTAACAGAAATAAAGAAAAGAGCTGTATGATTGCAACAATTTATATTCAGTTTGTATCCAGATGCTAATGTTTTACATTAAAATATTTGCTCACCAGACAGATTATGTCAATTCATTTGACCCGCCCCCTGTATCTCCACCAGTTTGAAGCCTCTTAATCTGTTTGCGTTGTGATATAGTGATATAATGATTGCCCATTTTTCAAAATTTTGTATATTTCTGTATAATTCTTTTCCTCAGTTCTCATTTTTATTTCTTTTGTTCATTGTATACACATTACACGTTTCTGATTAAATTCAATTCATTGTAAATCTATTTGTAAACACACGCTTTGTATTAATGTTCACGGCCTTGCTGAAAACCAGCTAACAGCTGAATGCATGTTTATATGGGTGATGAAATTAGCACTTTGCATACTCTGTATCACTAAGTTTTCATTCGTTATTGTAATTGGAGAAAGAAAAAGCACAAATAAAAAAAAAATCACAACACGGAAGCCTAACATGCGAAAGAACACAAAGACATTTGCCTCCGAAAACATAAATCGCATGAAGCTTTAAACTCATGGACCTGTTATAGTATTCATTATTTTAGGATTGACATTTCTGGATAGGCCATTCATTCACAGTGACGACCACTCACACATTGCATCAAGATAAATATAAGTCGAGGTCAAATCTGTATTTTGGAAGACATCTTTCGATTGTCTTCTCGTTGCCACAAGAAAGTTTTGCGTAAAAAGTGACAGCTCGTCACTTGTCGTACATACAAACACGTCTGTTTACAGGGGACCAGAAGATGAAATGATAAACAAGACTAGAAATGTCGCAATGGCAACTGGTATGCCTCCGCCATAATGCATGGTTCTCCTAATAGGTCTATAGTACATGTGGACAATGTGTGATTACATTTTCACAAAATTGGCAAAATATTAAAATGACATGTTTGTCACAAATGTATCGAATGTTCACCTTCCTTGACCTATGTTTAATTGGATGAATAGGAGAGCATGTATTTGGGGATTTAAGAACTTTAACTTCGACTTTGACCCTTTCATAAGTTTACGTACTTGAGTAATTGTCAAGGTATGGAGAAAAAGTGCAATTTCAGTATTGAACTGTAAATTGTTATCATTTTCATCTGGCCTTTGATTCATAAGAGAATCAATGTCAGGCAGAACATACATAAATATGTACTAAGTTTAAAGATAACTTGAGCCACTTCCGAGATATGGAGAAAGAAGTAAGTTCAGCACTTTCACTTGATCTTTGACCTTCTGACCTTTGACCTTCTTGGCCAAAAAAAAATCCCAGACAATCTCTAGTGGGTTATACATGCATACATCAAGTTTAAAGAAAAATAATCCTGCTGGCATTGCATAAATACAAGGAAAATAGTAACATTTTGAAGTATTGCCCTTGACCTTTGACCCCTGACCTTTGACGACATGAACCCCAAATTCCCTAGATAACTACTGCCAGTCAGTACATGCATATATACTTTGTTCCATAAAGATACCTTGAACAATTTCCAAGATACAGAGAAAAAAGTGAAATTTTAACATTTTACTTGACCTTTTGACCTTTGACCTTTTGACCTCATGACCCAAAACTTTCACCAGAGAATCTTAATTGGGTAATACATGTATACACTAAGTTTCAAGAAAATATCTTCAGGTATTGCATAGATATGGGGGAAATAGTGAAAGTTTAAGCATTTGACCTTGACCTTTTGACCTTTGACCTTGAGCATGTGCACCCAAAAGTTGATAGGCACAACTTCACCCCCTGATACACATACATGCCAAGTTTCATTAGGATACCTCAAAAGGTTTTTATAGTTACCCTGTCCACAAAATTCATTACGGACGGACGGAAGGACAGACGGACGGACGGAAGGACGGACGGACGGACGGACGGACGGAAGGACAGACGGACGGACGGACGGACGGACGGACGGACAACCCGAAAACATAATGCCTCCGGCACCACTTCGTGGCGGAGGCATAAAAATGATGCGAACATTTAGTATTCTTCACGACGAATTTGAATACCACATAGTTGATGGACGAACCTGACATAATGACGCTGAGGCGACGGCTGATGAGAAGAATTCTTCGGGCAAGTATACGTTGGATACACTGAAGAGCGAAAGACGTGGCATAGTACATACCCACTGTGCAAAGTTTCTTCCACTCGAAGGTGGATAGCGACGATCTGTATACAGACAGACTGAAGACATCTTCAGACTGTGAATCTGTATTAAGACGAAACAAACGTTAACATCTAAACAAATAAACAAAAGATATGATTTGTGTGGAAACCTATAAATGGAATGAAACGAAAATTAAAATGTGAGCTTTGCGTTCATAGCTCAAAGATGTCATACTGTTAATGATAACACACAATAATATTGCGCTTAAATCTGGGAAAGGTCATTCATATTTTAACCTTTGCCCTTGACAGAATTCACCAATATTTAAACATGACCGGCAGCTTTAGGTGGTATACCTGTGATATAAATTTAGTGGTCATAGGCTGTAGCTCAAAGCTGTGGTGAGGAAGTACACCAAGTACACACAAAAAATTGCGGCCCCTGATGTAGATTAATAAATCGTTACTGTTGCCTTAAAGGAAACAAAAACCCAAAGAGAAATGTGGATTGCGCGAAAGCAGCAACATTACTAGAACACATCGGTGAAAGTTTGAGGAAAATTGGACAATCGATACAAAAGTTATGAATTTTTAAGATTTTGGTATTGGACCCGCTGGATGAGGAGACTACTGGAGGTTATGACGTGTGTGTGGACAACAATATAAAGAAAATATAAAGGGAATTCCACAAAAATTCACTTTTCTAGCATAACGATAGAGCATTTGACTAACCGCTTTCAGAAAGCAGGGGTAATAATTGCTACCCTTAACATAAATTATGTCAGTAGCAAATTGATGGAATTTGTAATTTTCATGAAAATTGAATTTTTGTGGAATTCCCTTTTCATTTTCTTTATATTGTTGTCCACACATGACATCATAACCTCTAGTAGTCGCCTCATCCAGCAGTTCCAACACCAAACCTTTAAAAACCAATAACTTTTGCATCAAGTGTCTGATTTTCCTCAAACTTTCACTGATGTGTTCTACTAGTGTTGCTGATTTCACTCAATCCACATTTCTCTTTGGGTATTGGTTTCCTTTAATCACATCTCTCTCGAGGTTTGAATCGAACTCATGCACAATTTTATTATACAAGCAACAGGTTGTTTGTGCATCATCCATTTAATACGGCACAAATGGATTATTTCATGGCTGTAATAATGCTATTGTATTATCAGAATTATTCTAAAATTGTGTCAGATCCATTAGGTTGAGCATTTCTCCTTCTATATTCCTGCATAATCATATTTGGATGCATTTCTTTATTACGTCTAAAAGTGTTTCTGCTGATGCTGTGCTTCATGCATTGAAAGGCTTAGTGTTGGTGAAAGCTAGCGATACAGACAATTGGAAATGCTTCCATACAGAGGACAATGTGCAAAAGAATAACTACAAAGAAATCAACGTGTTGCCGTGTTGTACAAATGGATGATTTCATGGCTCTATTATAATACCGCTATGGTATCATCAAAAAGTGAGAGCTCATGACTTGTTTCTCACATCACAGGTCTTTTTACAGGTGGCCAGAAGACTCAATTATCAACGATGTAGATCTGACATGATGACGTTAAGGCAGCGGCTGTTCAAAAGGTTAGTGTGTGACTTTCATTCATCAACCTTCAATTTAAGATGATTAACGGGAAAGAAGAGAAATCAGCGTGTTGCCGACGTAATGAATTCTTTGAGAAATACACAGGACACAACATATAACGGCCCCTAATGTAGATTAGAATAAATCTTTACTGTTGCCTAAATTACATCCCTTTTGGGGTTTACATCGAACTCATGCAAAATTATACAAGCCACAGATGTTCGGGTATCATCAATTTAATACAGCACAAATGGATGACTTCATGGCTGTAATTCCGGTATATTATCATCAGAATTATTCTAAAACTGTGTCAGATCCATTAGGTTTAGAAATTTCTACTTCTATTTTTGTCAAAATAATATTTAGATGCATTTCTTTATTACAACAGAAAGTGTTTCTGCTGATGCTTTCTTTGCTTCATGCATTGAAAGTCTTAATGTTGCTGAAAGCTAGCGATACAGATAATTGGAAATGCTTACATATACAAGGCAATTAATGTGCAAAAGAATAACTTTAAAGAAGAAAATTTTGCGCAAAAAGTGAGAACTCATGACTTGTTTCTCACATTCGCAGGTTTTTTTTTTACAGGTGGCCAGAAGACTCAATTATCAACGATGAAATGACCCCTGCTTGTGACCTTTGACCTTGTGGTGATCATCCACTCCCCAAGGGACATCTACCATCCAAGTCTAGTCACAAATGGAGTTATGGATCAAAAGTTATGACCCATAACAGAAACGCCCCATAAAAACTTAACATTGGGCTCTAAAAGTTCGTCAACCCCTGCTTGTGACCTTTGACCTTGTGATGATCATCCACTCCCCAAGGGACATCTACCGACCAAGTTTGGTCACAAATGGAGTTATGGATCAAAAGTTATGACCCATAATAGAAATGCCCCATAAAAACTTAACATTTGGATCTACAAGTTCGTTGACCCATACTTGTGACCATTGACCTTGTGGTGACCATCCACCCCCAATGGACATCTTCCATCCAAGTTAAGTCACAAATGGAGTTATGGATCAAAAGTTATGACCCATAATAGAAAGGCGCCATAAAAACTTAACATTGACCCATGCCTGTGAGTTAATGTGTACATTCAAAAGTGAGGCGTGTGAATACAAAAGTCTTGAATCCGACTTGAAACTTACACGCACATTTAGTGTATCTAGTGTGTTTGTGTGTGTGTGTGTGTGTGTGTGTGTGTGTGTGTGTATGTGGATGGGTGCGTTCGGGCGTGACCATTAAACTTATGGACCTTACATTAAAGCAAATAACTGGATATCGACAAAAGAACACTCACTTATAAATTCGTCATGTTTTACCTGTTTATACCTTGGACTAATAGATAATTTTCTTGAAATATATTCTCTTGTATTCGCTGATAATTAATAATAACGAACACATTATGTACTACAGTCGAGTCTAGATGCAACCGCACCGTTGCCATCTTTGATTTATTTCACATCTTGTAATTAAAAAAGAGTAATACATGAAACGCTTCATTCAAGAGGTGAGTATATGACTTCCAATTATCAACCTCCAATTCGAGATAATGATCAACAGGAAAGAATGGAAATCAACGTGTTACCGACTGCATGAATTCTTCGCAAATGTACAGAACACAAGATATCGCGATGTAGATTAGAATGAATTGTTCCTGTTGCCTTAATACATCTATCTCGAGGTTTAAATCGAATTCATGCAAAATGATACAAGCCACAGATGTTTGTGTATCATCCATTTTATACAGCACAAATGGACGATTTCATGGCTGTAATACTGCTATTCTATCATCAGAATCATTCTCAAATTGTGTCATATCCATTAGGTTGAGAAATGTCTCCTATATTTGTCAAAATGATATTTAGATGCATTTCTTTATTATAACAGAAAGAGTTTCTGTTGATGCTTTGCTTTATGCATTGAAAGGCTTAATGTTGCTGAAAGCTAGCGATGTAGACAATTGGAAATGCTTACATCCAGAGGGCGATGTGCAAAAGAGTAACTCTGTAAAGAAGACAATTTTGTGCCAAAAGTGGGAACTCATGACTTGTTTCTCACATTTACAGGTCTTTTTACAGGTGGCCAGAAGACTCAATTATCAACGAGAAAATGATACGAACACTCAAGAATATATTCGACAAATCTATATAACGTAAAGTTTGATGCACATATGAAGAGCTCAGTTGCAAAAGGTACTACATCCATTTTCCATCACTTATCCACTTTTTGGTCTTGATGTACTCATTTTTAGGACCTCTTTACACCTATACTTACAAAAAGCAGAATTTCCAAAGAGAAAGTGTTTAAACCTTACATTTAAAGATCAGTTCGGTTTCAAAAGGTACTACATCCATTTTAGTTGGGTTTCAAAAGGTACTACATCCACTCCAATGACATCATCGGGAAAGTGACCAATCAGAGAGCAGCACTGATTTGACCCTCTACCATTGTCTACTAACTTAATCTGTAAACAATAGAAGTTGGCTTTTGGCTTTTGGGCTGTCTGTTAAAATCACCACGCAAATCTGATAAATATCTTGAAAAACTCATCACATTTTGATCAAGCAATGGAGGAAAATGAAGGAGAATTCAATGACAAAACAAACCATCCCAAGAAAAAGATCAGGAATTGAACGCAGTATACAAGATCAAAGAAGAAACGGCAGAGAGACTGGAGATATTACGCGACTTTCATGTAGTCCCACGTACTGCATTTACTGTTAGTTCTTCTTGTTGTTGTTGTTGTTGTTGTTGTTGTTATTATTATTATTATTAGATTTTGTGGGGTACAATTCGTGTGCCGAATATTGACGCCATCTACGTGCGGGTCTCTGATATCTTTACTGTTAGATACCGGTGATCTGCGTTTAATACTGCTAGGGTGTTGAGTTTGAGCCATAGGTATGGACTTTGCCTATTATAAATAGCTTCCAAGCTAATAAGTGTGTGACAACTAATCTGAAAGTAAAGTTACTTTGCTAAATGTATACATTGGCATGAAATTCTGACATCCCTACCAACAGTCCTTCACCAATGGGTATGCTGTGCTATTCTCTGCGTGCAATGTTGACTACCAGGAAAGTACATAGTGACTGAAGCTTTGATAGCTAGATTCATGTTCATTCTTGTAAATGACACCTTTTACGTATAGTGGGAACCTACAGTTTTACAAGCGTTAAAGCTTTTATGTAGGCCCCATCATAATATGAAAAAAAAATATTATTTCTGATACTTATTTGTGACATCTTCATAATATGATATGACCATATACATTTGTGTCAAGAATGTTTTTTTTTTCCTTCTTCAATCAAAAGACATGATTGTATATATTTTGTATTCTTGTTTTATTGTCAATAATTTTGTAATCTCATCATTGAGAAAATGGAAATCTGAAATAAATTTGAACTGAACTGAACAAAGGTAATACCAAATGTGTGTTTAGTATAGGTGGTCATAAATATTACTCATCGACGTTCTTGATTTTATCAGCTTTTAGATTATCTCGAGGTTTAAATCGAATTGATGCAAAATGATACAAGCCACAGATGTTTATGTATCATCCCTTTTATACAGCACAAATGGATGATTTCATGGTTGTAATACTGCTATTCTATCATTATCATTTTCAAATTGTGTCATATCGATTAGGTTGAGAAATGTCTCCTTCTATATTTGTCAAAACAATATTTAGATGCATTTCTTTATTATAACAGAAAGAGTTTCTGCTGATGCTTTGCGTCATGCATTGAAAGGCTAACTGCAAAAGAATAACTCTGTAAAGAAGACAATTTTGCGCCAAAAGTGTGAACTCATGACTTGTTTCTCACATTCACAGGTCTTTTTACAGGTGGCCAGAAGACTCAATTATCAACGAGAAAATGATACGAACACTCAAGAATATATTCGACAAATCTATATAACGTAAAGTTTGATGCACATAATACCTGGCATGATGACGCTAAGGCAGCGGCTGTTGAGAAGAATTCTTCGTTCAAGTACACGTCGCCCGTCACTTTAAAGTGCGAAAGGCGTGGCATGGTACATATCCACAGGGCAAAGTTTCCTCCAATCGAAGGTAGATTGTGATGATCTCGAGACAGACGGTCCCAAGTCATGTCTAGATCTTGAATCTGTTTTAGAAATGAAAGAAGAATAAACTCTTCAACAACAAATAAACAATACGTCCAGTAAATCTCTAAAGAATTATGTAATTAAAATAAAAACCATGACCTGGTGAACGTACAATTGTATGTAAATAGTCCTGAATCGGACTTGAAGCTTACTTGCACATTTAGTGTATTTATTGTGTGAGTGTGTGTGTGTGTGTGCGATGTGGATGGGTGCGTGCGTACCCATTAAACTTATGGACCTATACATTAAAGTAAATAACTGGATATCGGCAAAAGAAAACTCAAATATAAATTCGTCATGTTATACCTGTTTATCTTGGACTAATAGACAATTATAACTTGAAATAAATATTCCCTCGTATTCGTTGATAATGTATAATAACGAACAAATTATGCACTAAAGTCGAGTCTAGATGGACACGTACCGTTGCAATCTTTGTTTTATTTCACATCTTGTAATTTAAAAAAAAAGTAATACATGAAACGTTTTATTCAAAAGGTGATTGTATGACCTCCAATTATCAACCTCCAATTCGAGATAATGATTAACAGGAAAGAATGGAAATCAACGTGTTACCGACTGCATGAATTCTTTGGAAATGTACAGAACACAAGATATCGCGATGTAGATTAGAATAAATTGTTACTGTTGCCTTAATACATCTATGTCGAGGTCTAAATCGAATTGATGTAAAATGACACAAGCCACAGATGCTTGTGTATCATCCATTTTATACAACACAAATGGATCATTTCATGGCTGTAATACTGCCATTCTATCATCAGAATCATTCTCAAATTGTGTCATATCGATTAGGTTGAGAAATGTCTCCTATATTTGTCAAAATGATATCTAGATGCATTTCTTTATTATAACAGAAAGAGTTTCTGCTGATGCTTTGCTTTATGCCTTGAAATGCTTACAATGTTGCTGAAAGCTAGCGATGTACACAATGGGAAATGCTTACATTCAGAGGGCGATGTGCAAAAGAATAACTTTGTAAAGAAGACAATTTTGCGCCAAAAATTTGAACTCATGACTTGTTTCTCACAATTACAGGTCTTTTTACAGGTGGCCAGAAGACTCAATTATCATCGATAAAATGGCACGAACACTCAAGAATATATTCGTCAAATATATAACGTAAAGTTTGATGCACATATACCTGGCATGATGACGCTGAGGCAGCGGCTGTTGAGAAGAATTCTTCGTTCAAGTACACGTCGCCCGTCACTTTAAAGTGCGAAAGGCGTGGCATGGTACATATCCATAGGGCAAAGTTTCCTCCAATCGAAGGTAGATTGTGATGATCTCGAGACAGAGCGTACCAATTTATGTCTAGATCTTGAATCTGTATTAGAAATGAAACAAGAATAAACACGTCGAGAACAAATATACAAAACGTCCAGTAAATCTCAAAGGAGTTACGTGATTAGAATAAACACCATGACCTGGTGAACGCACAATTGTATATAAAAAAGTCCTGAATTCGACTTGAAACTTGCTTGCACATTTAGTGTATTTATTGTGTGAGTGTGTGTGTGTGTGTGTGTGTGTTTTTGTGTGTGGATGGGTGCGTGCGTGCGTTACATTAAACTTATGGACCTATACATTAAAGTAAATAACTGGATATTAACAAAAGAAAACTCACTTATAAATTCGTCATGTTTTACCTGTTTACCTTGGACTAATAGATAATCATTACTTGAAATAAGTATTCCCTCCTATTCGTTGATAATGTATAATAATGAACAAATTATGCACTAAAGTCGAGTCTAGATGCACACGTACCGTTGCAATCTTTGTTTTATTTCATATCTTGTAATTAGAAAAAAAAGAGTAATACATGAAACGTTTTATTCAAAAGGTGAGTGTATGACCTCCAATTATCAACCTCCAATTCGAGATAATGATTAACAGGAAAGAATGGAAATCATCGTGTTGCCGACTGCATGAATTCTTTGTAAAAATAATTATACAGAACACAAGATATCGCGATGTAGATTAGAATAAATTGTTACTGTTGCCTTGATACATCTCTCTTGAGGTTTAAATCGAATTGATGCAAAATAATACAAGCCACAGATGCTTGTGTATCATCCATTTTATACAACACAAATGGATGATTTCATGGCTGTAATACTGCTATTCTATCATCAGAATCATTCTCAAATTGTGTCATATCCATTATGTTGAGAAATGTCTCCTTCTATATAATAGTTAGATGCATTTCTTTATTATAACAGAAAGAGTTTCTGCTGATGCTTTGCTTCATGCATTGAAAGGCTAACTGCAAAAGAATAACTCTGTAAAGAAGACAATTTTGCGCCAAAAGTGTGAACTCATGACTTGTTTCTCACAATTACAGGTGTTTTTACAGGTGGCCAGAATACGGAAGCTTAAAAGTGCCAACCAGATGACGAGATAAGAAGACGAGAAGACAGGTTAAATACCGAGAAGCCGAGTTATTGCAACTCGGCAAGTCGACTTGCTTGGATCAAGAAGACAAGATGACAAGTTGTTGAAACTCGGTAAGTCGACTCCTTTGGGACAAGAAGTCAAGATGACAAGTTGTTGAAACTCGGCAAGTCGACTTGCTTGGGACAAGAAGTCAAGACGACAAGTTGTTGAAACTCGGCAAGTCGACTCGTTCGGGACAAGAAGACATGATAACGAGTTGTTGAAACTCGGAAAGTCGACTTGCTTTGGACAAGAAGTCAAGATGACAAGTTGTTGAAACTCGGCAAGTCGACTTGCTTGGGACAAGAAGTCAAGATGACAAGTTGTTGAAACTCGGCAAGTCGACTTGCTTGGGACAAGAAGTCAAGATGACAAGTTGTTGAAACTCGGCAAGTCGACTCGTTAGGGACAAGAAGACATGATAACGAGTTGTTGAAACTCGGAAAGTCGACTTGCTTTGGACAAGAAGTCAAGATGACAAGTTGTTGAAACTCGGCAAGTCGACTTGCTTGGGACAAGAAGTCACGATGACAAGTTGTTGAAACTCGGCAAGTCGACTCGTTTGGGACAAGAAGTCAAGATGACAAGTTGTTAAAACTCGGCAAGTCGACTTGCTTGGGACAAGAAGTCAAGATGACAAGTTATTGAAACTCGGCAAGTCGACTCGTTAGGGACAAGAAGACATGATAACGAGTTGTTGAAACTCGGCAAGTCGACTTGCTTGGGACAAGAAGTCAAGATGACAAGTTGTTGAAACTCGGCAAGTCGACTTGCTTGGGACAAGAAGTCAAGATGACAAGTTGTTGAAACTCGGCAAGTCGACTTGCTTGGGACAAGAAGTCAAGATGACAAGTTGTTGAAACTCGGCAAGTCGACTTGCTTGGGACAAGAAGTCAAGATGACAAGTTGTTGAAACTCGGCAAGTCGACTCGTTAGGGACAAGAAGACATGATAACGAGTTGTTGAAACTCGGAAAGTCGACTTGCTTTGGACAAGAAGTCAAGATGACAAGTTGTTGAAACTCGGCAAGTCGACTTGCTTGGGACAAGAAGTCAAGATGACAAGTTGTTGAAACTCGGAAAGTCGACTCGTTTGGGACAAGAAGACAAGATGACAAGTTGTTGAAACTCGGCAAGTCGACTTGCTTGGGACAAGAAGTCAAGATGACAAGTTGTTGAAACTCGGCAAGTCGACTCGTTTGGGACAAGAAGTCAAGATGACAAGTTGTTGAAACTCGGCAAGTCGACTCGTTTGGGACAAGAAGTCAAGATGACAAGTTGTTGAAACTCGGCAAGTCGACTTGCTTGGGACAAGAAGTCAAGATGACAAGTTATTGAAACTCGGCAAGTCGACTCGTTAGGGACAAGAAGACATGATAACGAGTTGTTGAAACTCGGCAAGTCGACTTGCTTTGGACAAGAAGTCAAGATGACAAGTTGTTGAAACTCGGTAAGTCAACTCGTTAGGGACAAGAAGTCAAGATGACAAGTTGTTGAAACTCGGCAAGTCGACTTGCTTGGGACAAGAAGTCAAGATGACAAGTTGTTGAAACTCGGCAAGTCGACTCGTTAGGGACAAGAAGACATGATAACGAGTTGTTGAAACTCGGCAAGTCGACTCGTTAGGGACAAGAGGACATGATAACGAGTTGTTGAAACTCGGAAAGTCGACTTGCTTGGGACAAGAAGTCAAGATGACAAGTTGTTGAAACTCGGCAAGTCGACTCGTTAGGGACAAGAGGACATGATAACGAGTTGTTGAAACTCGGCAAGTCGACTTGCTTTGGACAAGAAGTCAAGATGACAAGTTGTTGAAACTTGGAAAGTCGACAAGAAGTCAAGATAACAAGTTGTTGAAACTCGGCAAGTCGACTTGCTTGGGACACAAAGACATGATAACGAGTTGTTGAAACTCGGCAAGTCGACTCGTTTTGGACAAAAAGACATGAAAATGAGTTGTTGAAACTCGGGAAGTCGACTTTTTTGGGAAAAGAAGACATGATAACGAGTTGTTGAAACTCGGAATGTCGACTTGCTTTGGACAAGAAGTCAAGATGACAAGTTATTGAAACTCGGCAAGTCGACTTGTTTGGGACACAAAGACATGATAAGGAGTTGTTGAAACTCAGCAAGTCGACTCGTTTTGGACAGAAAGACATGAAAATGAGTTGTTGAAACTCGGGAAGTTGACTTGTTTGGAAAAGAAGACTTGATAACGAGTTGTTGAAACTCGGAATGTCGACTTGCTTGGGACAAGACGTCAAATGACAAGTTGTTGAAACTCGGCAAGTCAACTCGTTAGGGACAAGAAGTCAAGATGACAAGTTGTTGAAACTCGGCAAGTCGACTTGCTTGGGACAAGAAGTCAAGATGACAAGTTGTTGAAACTCGGCAAGTCGACTCGTTAGGGACAAGAAGACATGATAACGAGTTGTTGAAACTCGGCAAGTCGACTCAT
This sequence comes from Diadema antillarum, assembly GCF_040938485.1. Taxonomy (NCBI): domain Eukaryota; kingdom Metazoa; phylum Echinodermata; class Echinoidea; order Diadematoida; family Diadematidae; genus Diadema; species Diadema antillarum. The sequence continues at coordinate 126,952 of NW_027270998.1, read as the reverse complement.
TAGGGACAAGAGGACATGATAAAGAGTTGTTGAAACTCGGCATGTCGACTTGCTTGGGACAAGAAGTCAAGATGACAAGTTGTTGAAACTCGGCAAGTCGACTCGTTAGGGACAAGAGGACATGATAACGAGTTGTTGAAACTCGGCAAGTCGACTTGCTTTGGACAAGAAGTCAAGATGACAAGTTGTTGAAACTTGGAAAGTCGACAAGAAGTCAAGATAACAAGTTGTTGAAACTCGGCAAGTCGACTTGCTTGGGACACAAAGACATGAAAATGAGTTGTTGAAACTCGGAAAGTCGACTTTCTTGGGAAAAGAAGACATGATAACGAGTTGTTGAAACTCGGAATGTCGACTTGCTTTGGACAAGAAGTCAAGATGACAAGTTATTGAAACTCGGCAAGTCGACTTGTTTGGGACACAAAGACATGATAAGGAGTTGTTGAAACTCAGCAAGTCGACTCGTTTTGGACAAAAAGACATGAAAATGAGTTGTTGAAACTCGGGAAGTTGACTTGTTTGGAAAAGAAGACTTGATAACGAGTTGTTGAAACTCGGATTGTCGACTTGCTTGGGACAAGACGTCAAATGACAAGTTGTTGAAACTCGGCAAGTCGACTTGTTTTGGACAAGAAGACATGAAAACGAGTTGTTCAAACTCGACAAGTAGACTTGTTTTGGACAAGAAGACAAAATGCCGAGTTGTCAAAACACGACAAGTCGACTTGTTTTGGAAAAGAAGACAAATTGGTTAGTTAGTGGAACAGAAAAGTCGACTTGTTGCGGACAAAAAGACAAGTCAACGAGTGGTTGGAATTTGTTTAGGACAAGAAATCAAGGTGACAAGTTGTTTTTCGACATTTGGAGTCTAGGAACACTACCCCCTGGAAAACTACCCTCCGGTTAACTGCCACTTGGATAATTATCCCTCAGGACAATTCCCCCCTAGGGCAACTACCTGCCGGACAACTAACCCCATAGGGCAATTACCCTCCAGGGCAATTACCCTCTAGGACAACTACCCCCTAGGACAACTACCCCCTGGACAACTATCCTCCTAGGGCAATCACCCCTCTGGGCGATTCCCCCTTAGGACAACTACCCCATGGATAACCACCCCCAGGATGAGTACCCTTGGATAACTACCCCTAGGATAACTACCCCCAGATAACTACCGCCGCAGATATCTACCTCTTGGATAACTACCCCCCGGATAACTACCACCAGATAACTACCCCCGGACAACTACCCTGGACAACTACCCCGGATTACTACCCCTGGATAACTACCCCCTGGATAACTACTCCCCGGATAACTACCCCCCCCCCCGATAACTACCCATGGATAACTCCCCCCCCCCCCCCCCCATAACTACCCCCGGATAATTACCCCCCGGAATACCCCCCTCCCCCATTACTTGCCCCCTCCCCCCTGCCCTCAGAAAAAAGAAATCCCCTGGATAACTTTAGGGCCTTTACATCCTGGTTGAATATCTCACTCAACGTGAAAGACGTAATAGCAGCTGTATCCACGTTCTCCGATATAAGACATTCATGTACTATAGTACATTGTTATATACATCTTTAACACATGGAGCCTTCTTTTATGTGGCCTAAACTGAATGATGATAAATGTTCAGTTATTGGTTTTCAGAATCATATGTTAAGTAAATTCGATCATTAATGATGTTATGTCCATATCGGTCCTGTCTCTAGCACTTGTATACTTCATCAAAAACAGCCCGTAACTTATGTGTGATAGTCGATCACGAAATCTCATATCGAAGTCATATAGCTCAAGTTCAGCGGAATGTTAGATATCAGTTGGGTTATTTAAGTTTCAAATATACGATTCCTCTTTCTTGATGTTGTTGTTGTTGGATCAAAGTCTGCAGCTGATATCAACGGCATAAATCCGTACGGGGGGGGGGGGTGATCGGCGATAGTCACCATTACCACGGTTACAAGCCAATAACCTGACTGGCGCACACTTTTGTTTTTTGTTTTTGTTTTTTTGGAGGGGGAGAAGCTTGGTGACCGCCCCCCCCCTCCCCGACACACACACACACACTTTACAGGGAGCGAATGTCCCATTCTTTTGCATGAATTATAAAGTGGGAGGGAAGTGGCAGCAAAAATATGTAGTCTTTTTGTTCTTGTTTTTGTTTGTTTGTTTTTGCTTGTCAGTATGAAGACTTTTTTGTTGTTGTTTCTCTTGTCTTTTGATTTCCTTTCGTCTTCACTGAAAGGTAATTTTTACCCCCCCCCCCACCTTTCAAAAATGTGGCGCGGCCCTGAATAGTGCCCAAATAAATTCAATAAAAGGGTAACATTTCTTTTATGTAATAAAATTATGTACACACCATCCCCCCCCCCCCCCGCCTCCATTACAGGGGGAATTTACGCCCGTGGCTGTTATGCTTAATCATTCTTTGCCTCCTTCTCGGTTGGGTTTTTCGAATTCGCTATATTGTGTAATATTCCCCCCCAAAAAAGATGTCACGAAAACTTATTAGTACATCATTCGGTTCATACCCTTTTCCTCGTATACCTACTCTATTACTGTCATCTATAAAATGTTGAAATCCAAACTTAAAACGTATCTGTTCCCCTCACAATGAGGACTATAACTGCAAAATGTAATGTTCGGAACGATTGCAATCTTTATCTGGTATATGTGGTTGTTTGTTGCTTGTCATTTTCTTCTGTGTTTTCTTGTTTGAACATGTATGATATTTAAATTCATTTTTATTTCTTGAAACGCCATCGAAAAAAGTAGACCTGCGCCCTGTGCAAGTATAGGCACCATTATTAGTATTTATTTATTTATTTATTTATTTATTTATTATTATTATTATTATTATCATCATTATCATTATCATTATTAATATCATCATTATTCACATAATCATCATTATCATATGTGAAGCAAGCAAGCTTTTCACGATTACATTCCTAGACAGAATGCAGAAATGGGGATCTCTGAGCGTTAGCCTTGGATGACCAGCACGACCGCAAAGTAAGCAAGCAAACAAGCAAGTAAACAAAGTGACAAGACAAAAAAAAAAACCAAAAAAAAAACAGATGGTTAATGTATTATCGGCTCTGAGCGGCTCGGGAATACCGAGATCATTACAAAGAAACGAATAATTAATCACTGTGATTTCGAAGACTTCGTTGATACCCGTTATTTTTCGCTGTTCACAGAATACAGTGTATGAGTTTTTTCCGACTGAAATAACAAACGATGTTAGAAAATTAAAATGGGAGTGGTAATTTTCTTGTGTCAAATTAATTGGAGGAGAGGTGATGGTTTGGGGCCTAATATTAGAAAAGGGCAATTTTAAATGGAAATAGTGTTCTGTGTTACCTATAATGTAGTGGTTACTGCAAAATGATGCAGCAGGGCAATACTGAAATGAATGCTATAGTCCGGCAGCCGAGGGGGCTAAGTACTTTTTCTCTGATATATATATATATTTTTTTTCTTTGTTGATTATTCATCTTTGGGATCTCTACAATGATATTCAGGTGGGTGTGGAGCTCTCATCATTGGGCAATTTTAATTATTCAAAGTGGCGTCCAAAATGGCCGCCATGAAGCCTATACAAGAGTCAGAAAAATGTCACTAAAACACTAGTACTTCAATTAGAACACTTATCTAAACGGCCAGTAACATTAGTACAATGTCTTTAGTCGAACAGAATCTGGTTGCCATGGTAACCATCAAATACTTGGAACAAACCTCAAAAAAAGTTAGCAAAGTATGCAAAATACACAAAAATGCCTGTTATTTGTGCGACGTCAACGAAATATCAATTACCTGCATACCTCTTACAAAGAAAGCCTTAATGAAGTTACCATTAATCTAGCCTTAATTTATATTTATAGTTGCCATAGCAACCTAAACTTGAATTTAATTGTGAATAAATGCCGAAGGATTGAATTGCAGTATAGCAATGATGTGAAAATGTGAAATACCATATTTCAGGTCTTTACTTCACATATGCCTATATTGGTTACACATACCAGTACCTCCCTCTGTTATTATTATGAAGTTGATATGTCCTGGTTGCCATGGTAACTGCTCAATGTCACTTTCAAGGACAGTCCCATAACATGCATATATACACATTGCAACAAAATTGCTTGACACTATTAAAATTAGATGGCAAGAGACTAACATCTTTGTGTAATACTTATTGGATGGATAAACCGACTGTTAGCTGGGATGTGCATGTTTTCATTTGTTTCCAAGTTGTAATACAAAAATAAAATCATACAATGTGAAATATTTTCATGGTTTTGTCAAATTATTGGAACATAGATTGCAATATTACAGCCTGCATAAATTTCCTTAACAATCGTTCATTAAGTGTTATGTGAAAACAACATTTCAAAAATGAGACTTCCTATGTGGTACAAGGTGAAGGCTATAATGAAATAACTTTCACATTCATGACATTGACATAATACATAATTGTTCGTAATAAACTACAGTCCTTGAGAATGAAATAATCCAGTTTGTTTCATGATTTCCTGTTAATTATCTCACTATACTTACCTGTAGTTTTTATTCATGAGTCATGCATATTGATTTAACCGAAGTTGATATTATACTAGGTGTTTCAAAAAACATTTCCCACTTTTGATTCTTAATAATTCATAAACTATACATCAGATAACACTGTCATTGATATTAGTGATAGCTGAATAGTGTACAATTTTGTTGAAGGTGGTTTAAATATGAAAACATAAATCAGTTTCATGAAATCCATGATTAATTTCACAGTTAGGTTCCAGATTTTGCTCTATTTTCAACCCTCTGTACAAAACTTCACTTTGCACAGGGGTCAATGGGTGTGTATGGGAGTGTGTGGTTAACACCCTGACAATGGTCCTAAACAATGGTCAGGGTTTCAATGCTTTATTATTTATTCATGAGAAATTCCACTATCACAACTAGTCTTTATTCAGCCTCTGGCAGTATCTGTGTAAAGTGAAACGCCTGCCGATACTGTCGTTGAGTGGCGACAGTGCTCTCCCTACTTCTGAAAAACGAAATTCCAATGAATACCTTCTGTTCTGTCGTAAACAAGGTGACAGGAAGCAAAGAAAATCAGTTAGAGTATACACTTGTGTATACGGAGCCTTAAATAAATCTACTCACAACTGTGAAACAAATCGCCCCAATGAAAAATGCTGCTGAACTCTTTACCAAAAATGATCTCTTTTATCGAAAAATCGACAAATTTGTCAGAATATTAGTAAACAGTTGTATTAAAATGAAAAACTTAAGATCATTTACGCTTATTTATATCCCAGATTTAGTGATATGTGAAGCAAAATTTGAAAATGATTGCCAGCTGGAATGAAATGTGGTGTTTGCGAGCACATGATGGAAGCATGTGCTTACTTTTTCCATGTGCATGCATTTTACCCTTTATCGTGCATGAATTCAGACTAGCAGTGCCCAGGGCAATCAACATGAATTATTGATTAAGGATTCATGTGCCTGGGAGCGCGAGACTGACGCCGAGTCAACAGGTGGTTCAGGCATGTCCATTGTTCAGGGCCATTGTCAGCACACACAAAGTTCATTTTTGTACAGAGGGTTAAAATTTGACCAAAATCTGAAACCTTACTTCAAAATCAATCTTAGATTTAATGAAACTGATTCATGCTTTCACATCCAAATTACCTTCAACAAAATTGTACACTATTCAGCTATTACTCATATCAATGACAAATTTATCGGATGAATAGTTTTTGGACTATCAATGATCAAAAGTGGGAAATGTTTTTTGAAACACCTAGTACAAGTGTATAAGGCAAAAACACTCTGAAAAAGAAAATATGTACGTCGATGTAGGGCAATTTGTCAATCAGTTGCAATGAAAACATCTCGACGGAAGAAATTCATGAATTTGAATAACAAAGCAGTACCCGCTGCATGCTATAGGATTAGAACCAACACTTGCTGTCGGGCGAAAGCTCGGTGGTCTAGTGGAGATGACGCCTGTCCGGTGATCAGGAGGTCGTAGGTTCGAATCCTGCTCGAGTATGTACGCCCATGATTTTTTATCATGGCTACTACTAAAACACTGATCAATTCAGTGCTTATTTACGTCGATGTAGGGCAATTTGTCAATCAGTTGCAATGAAAACATCTCGACGGAAGAATTTCATGAATTTAAATAACAAAGCAGTACCCGCTGCATGCTATAAGGATTAGAACCAACACTTGCTGTCGGGCGAAAGCTCGGTGGTCTAGTGGAGATGACGCCTGTCCGGTGATCAGGAGGTCGTAGGTTCGAATCCTGCTTTTTGTCAATCAGTTGCAATGAAAACATCTCGACGGAAGAATTTCATGAATTTAAGTTTTCAAGCTCGCTCGCATTTAATCGCCTTGCCATTCTCCTGATGTTACTGGCAGTAATTGCCAGCAATTGCGCCCGGTGCCCCCTCTTAATTTTCAAAGCGAAAAGATGCGTAGCTAAAAACGGCATTTTTTTTAAACTGTGAAATGCCAACATTTTCGAGCTCGCTCGCTTCTCTCGCTTGCATTTAATCGTTGTGCCGTTCTCCTGACGTTGCTGCCAGTAATTGCCAGCAGTTGCACCCGGTGCGCCCTCCCCCCCCCCCTTAATTTCGAAAACGATAGATACAAACGGCAGTTTTTTGACTGTGTCAAAATTTTCAAGCTCACTCGTTCTGCTCGCTCGCATTTAATTGTTATGCCATTCTCCTGATGCTACTGCCAGTAATTGCCAGCAGTTGCGCCCTGTGCGCCCCCCTTAATTTTCAAAGCGTAGAAATATAGGTACAAACGGAAGTTTTTGGACTGTAAATTTGTCAAAATTTTCAAGCTCTCTCGCTCCGCTTGCTCGCATTTAATCGTTATGCCATTATCCTCATGCTGATGGCAGTAATTGCCAGCAGTTGCGCCCGGTGCGCCCCCCCCCCCCCCTTCATTTCCAAAGCGAAAAAATATAGCTATAAACCGCAGTTTGGGATTGTAAAATATCAAAATTTTCAAGCTTGCTCGCTCCGCTCGCTCGCATTTAATTGTTATGAAATTCTCCTTTTTTTTTTCTTTTCACAAAAAGCCCCTCCGTGGAAGGGGTATCCCCCTCCTACACCCTCTCCCGCTCGGTTGCTTCGCTCCCTCGCCGAGGATCTCACATCGTCACATAATGTATCCCCGTAATAGTCCTTCATATTATTTTCATTTTCACTATGCTCTATAAACACGACTTTTACACTCTTGTTTTTACAAAAAGTTCCCACCGTAAGAGGGGGTATCCCCCTCCCACACCCTCCGCACTGAAGGAGCGAAATTGATCATCGTCGAGGATCTCACACCGTCACATAATGTACCCCCGTATAGTCCTTCATAGCGAAAGATTCGTGTATGTATACAATCACATGTATGTACATATTATATAGAGTATGTGTAAATGTACATGATGACACAGGATCCAATAAATCAAATAAAAAAAAAAATCTCACAGTTTACATTTACTGTCAAAACGCACCCCCCCCCCCCCCTTTGAAAAAAAAAAGCTGGTGACGGCCCTGCAACTCACCCCCTCCCCCGAAAACATCCCCCATCCCCGGATAAATACCACCAGGACAATTTTCGCAGGGCAATTACCCACCAGATAAATATCACCCGGTTGATTACTCCCTCTAGGGCTTTCCCACCAATCCTGATAGCCTACAACTATTACCTCTGGATATCAAACTTCTTAACCTCCAGGCCAATTCACCAGAACAATAATTCCCCATCGGGCATCCCCCGAACCCACGGCCCACGACAACTACTCAGAGGCAGGCAGGGATGAAATGTCATGGAGTACCCCATGAATATGTCTACTTATGGGCCCACATATTTTACCTTTATTTCATAAATTAATGAGTACATTACTGCATCTATTTTGAAAATTCTTATCACCGCCTCCAGATGTGTCTAGGAGAATTTCGATGCTATTTTCTGTTTATACCGTATTTAGAAGTCCGGCAGCCAAAAGCCATTTTTTTTTTTTTTTTTTGGCCGAAGGACTTTTTCTCTGATACAGTTTTTTTTTCTCTGATGATTATTCATCTTTTGGGTCTTTTCAAAGGTATTCAGGGGGTTGTGGAGCTCTCACCCTTGGGCAATTTTGATTATTCAAAATGGCGTCCAACATGGCCGCCACACAGCCCTCAATATAGGAAAATGTATGTAATCATGTGTTGTAAATGCTACTATATCAACGTTTGGATTGGAGCATTTGTCCAAAGGTCCAATAACTTGAACAAGATATTTTTGACATTTTTTGTTGCAGGACAGTTGCCACGGTAAACACTGAATTAGCTTAAAATCCCTAAAATGCACAATATAAATACAAAATGATATGGAATCGGGTTTGTGTGTGTGGTGAGGGACGTGTTGACCAGAATGTTTGGCAGAAATTCGTAGAAACTATTTTACCTAAAGGACCTGAGTAGATGGTTGCCATGGATACTTGCTCTTTGGCTGGTTCCAGACATGATATTTTACATACGAATGTATAGTCCTGGGATGTTTCAAAATTTATAAGTAACCTGTATATATATATATATATATATATGAAGCTTATCAATCTGTAAAAGAAACTGACTACATCGTTGTCTTCCGAATTTGCCTTTTTCTTGGTGTTATACATGTTACCATGAGAGTATCATCTGAAGAGATAATTGCCTACGATGTCTTGAAGCATCATAAAATTATATACATTAAAGAAAATCCTATGATATCAAGTAGAGGAGATGCAGGAGAGTTCAACCACTTTTTCCATTTTTGGATATGTTTCCTAATCAATTCTTGCTCACAACAAGTGTTTGTTACCAAATTGAAGAACAACTATAAACCTGTCTTGTTATAGCTATGAAAATTTCTTCTACTCTTCTAGGATATTGCCTAATTAAAAAAAAGAACTTTCTTTAGAAAAATAAATGTCAACGCTTTGCAGAGCAAGGAGAGTTAAGCCGTGAGTTGGGCCACCTTTAGAAGACATGTGCTACTTGTTTGAGAGTTAAACCACGATGTCAAACCATAAAGATTAGATTACAAAATCGGCTTACAAGTAGCCAGTAGCCAGAAATAAATCTTAGCTTAACAAAATCGGTTTTATCCTAAATTCAAGCATAGAAAGATATGAAAATTTAAGAAGTTTAAACACTCATAAGGCACTTTATTCTTAAACATCCCTTAATATAAGAACCACTCATATCGGGGCTGGCGCTATGTTTTTTAAAAGTGAGGCGGCCCAGTTTATATTCGATACTATAGTCCCTCGCATAATGAAGCAAAGTGAAAATAAGCTACTCATCAGAACTGGAACCTGAATCTTAAAAAACTTACATGACCTAATTTAGAAACCTACATGTACTACAGAAATGAAACAAGAAAAGTAAGTCATAATATGTTTTTTGTTTTTTGTTTTTGTTTTTTTACACAGAAAATTATAACAAACACATATTTTCTTTTTCAGAGTGTTTTTGCCTTATACACTTGTGTAATATCAACTTCGGTTAAATTAATATGCATGACTCATGAATAAAAACTACAGGTAAGTATAGTGAGATAATTAACAGGAAATCATGAAACAAACTTGATTATTTCATCCTCAAGGACTGTAGTTTATTACGAACAATGTATGTATTGATGTCAATGTCATGAATGTGAAAGTTATTTCATTATAGCCTTCACCTTGTACCACATAATAGGAAGTCTCATTTTTGAAATGTTGTTTTCACATAACACTTAATGAACGATTTTTTAAGGAAATTTATGCAGGCTGTAATATTGCAATCTATGTTCCAATATTTTGACAAAACCATGAAAATATTTCACATTGTATGATTTTATTTTTATATTACAACTTGGAAACAAATGAAAACATGCAAATCCCAGCTAACAGTCGGCTTATCCATCCAATAAGTATTACACAAAGATGTTAGTCTCTTGCCATCTAATTTTAATAGTGTCAAGCAATTTTGTTACAATGTGTATGTATGCATGTTATGGGACTGTCCTTGAAAGTGACATTGAGCAGTTACCATGGCAACCAGGACATATCAACTTCATAATTATAACAGAGGGAGGTACTGGATTTGTGTAACCAATATAGGCATATGTGGAGTAAAGACCTGAAATATGGTATTTTACATTTTCACATCATTGCTATACTGCAATTCAATCCTTCGGCATTTATTCACAATTAAATTCAAGTTTAGGTTGCTATGGCAACTATAAATATAAATTAAGGCTAGATTAATGGTAACTTCATTAAGGCTTTCTTTGTAAGAGGTATGCAGGTATTTGATATTTCGTTGACGTCGCACAAATAACAGGCATTTTTGTGTATTTTGCATACTTTGCTAACTTTTTTGAGGTTTGTTCCAATTATTTGATGGTTACCATGGCAACCAGATTCTGTTCGACTAAAGACATTGTACTAATATTACTGGCCGTTTAGATAAGTGTTCTAATTGAAGTACTAGTGTTTTAGTGACATTTTTCTGACTCTTGTATAGGCTTCATGGCGGCCATTTTGGACGCCACTTTGAATAATTAAAATTGCCCAATGGTGAGAGCTCCACACCCACCTGAATATCATTGTAGAGATCCCAAAGATGAATAATCAACAAAGAAAAAAAAAATATATATATATATCAGAGAAAAAGTACTTAGCCCCCTCGGCTGCCGGACTATAGCATTCATTTCAGTATTGCCCTGCTGCATCATTTTGCAGTAACCACTACATTATAGGTAACACAGAACATTATTTTCATTTAAAATTACCCTTTTCTAAAATTAGACCCCAAACAATCACCTCTCCTCCAATTAATTTGACACAAGAAAATTACCACTCCCATTTAAATTTTCTAACATCGTTTGTTATTTCAGTCGGAAAAAACTCACATTCTGTGAACAGCGAAAAATAACGGGTATCAACGAAGTCTTCGAAATCACAGTGATTAATTATTCGTTTCTTTGTAATGATCTCGGTATTCCCGTTTTTTTTTTGTCACTTTGTTTACTTGCTTGTTTGCTTGCTTAGTTTGCGGTCGTGCTGGTCATCCAAGGCTAACGCTCAGAGATCCCCATTTCTGCATTCTGTCTAGGAATGTAATCGTGAAAAGCTTGCTTGCTTCACATTATGATAATGATGATTATGTGAATAATGATGATATTAATAATGATAATGATAATGATAACGAAATGATGCAGACACCGATGGAGACGGACGTGGATCGCTAACTCTCTCCGATAGTGGCCACCGCCCCATTTCTTCTTACCCAAATCCCTGACGAAGCTGTACCGCTTAACCCTATGTTTTTCTCATTTTGATAGTCTATCAAAAACTGTTGACTCTCGTTGAAACGAAGTTTCCAAGGAAAGCTGAAAATTCCCAAATTTGAACAGTTTCATCGTTCTCAAGGTGCTGTATTGCAAAAATGGCGAGCCGCACTACGCGACAAACCAGCAAGGATAGAGTGCCCACTACCCAACATGCCCGGGGAGAGGTGAGCCAGCGACCCCAAGACAGCGGTAATGCCGAACCTACCGAGCCAACGCTAGCAGACATTCAGCGAAGCATAACTAGCTCATCATCAACTGTGTGTGCTAAGCTTGATGCACTCTCACAGGAGATTGGCACTATCAATAAAAAACTTTCTGAACTGGAAGACTCTACATCGATGAACTCCGCCAGGCTCGACGAACTTGAGAAAAAAAGGCTTCCAGAGGTAGAGAAAAAAACGGCGGAAGAAATCTCTAGGCTTCAGGACAGTTTGACATTGATGGAAATCTACTGTCGTCGCATGAACCTACTGTTCTACGGAATAAAGGAAACCCCCGACGAAAACGTGGAGAATCTGCTTAGAGATACCTTTGTCTACCTAGGGTTGAGCCACGACGAAGCCGCCACCATCGCCCTGGTCAATGCGCATCGACTTCCCCGACGCAATGCACCCACCCAACCCAACGAGGGCTCTCCCCAAGCCCCAGCCCCTCGCGCCATCATCGCAAAATTTGTCTACATGAAGGACAGAAATAAAGTCCTCGCTGCGTTTGATGAGCGCCAACGCCAGCGCCAGCCACGGTCAGCCAACGCCTCAGCTGCCACTGACCCGTAGGAAACCCGCAGAATAACCGTTCGCACGGATCTCCCACCCGCCCTTAAAGCTACGAGAAGTTCCCTCGCGAAAATCGCGTACAACATGAGGAAGGAAAGAAATGTTTCCACCAAAATATCAGTGGCTGGTACCAGAGTGCTGCTCTACTGGAAGGAAAGAGGCACAGCAGTGTGGAACCAGTACAAAGATTAAATCTTCATTTCAATCTTCGGCTAAGTCATCTACTGCGTTCGTTAGTTTTCTGCTTTTTTCCCTCTAAACATCTCCATGTGACCCAAGGATTTATCAGCACAAAACTACAGCGTTTACGGTAAGCGACGAATCCCCTATCGCAAACTCTTAGCGCAACTTATCTGGTTAGTTCACCATTCCACATTTATTTTGAAGAAGTCCACATAAAATGTACGTGCCCTTCTAAACCTCATTTACTACACAACTGAACTTTGATACTGATTTACATTGTTATCACTTTTGCGAGAAGAATGAACTTGATCTGAAAGGTGCTGATGCAACCTGTGACTCTGTATTTAAATGCTGTGTATACCAAGCTAGTCGATTTTGTTACGTACGAACACCGTCTACAGTACGTTTTCCAACCAGCTTGATAACCAAATTTAATTTGTAATTCACAACTGGTTTGGACATGAACGGACGTCGTCCATAGTATGCTTCCCAGTAAAATCGTTTCACATTATCAAAGTCCATCTGAAATATGTAATTTTAATTGATTTTGACACGAACGAACGTCGTCCTTAATAGGTCTCGCAGGTAATTCGTATTTCACACCTTAATCATACTCAGTTCGAAATACGTAGCCACACCATTACAATAAGTTTGCAACAATACTTGAGCAGTGTGTTTTATGCTGTAGCCCACTGTTGTCTTATTACCAAGGCAGTCGTTGTAACCGGATAATTGTCATTTATTTTACCCTTATCAAATTATGTTCAACGACTCGCCTAATGCTGTGAAATAATGTAATATTTGTTTTTCTACACAATTTCACGGATTGTGCATTGGTATGTACGTAAATGGCTTGACATGAATCTTGTTGCATTCAACTGCAGGTTATATTAAACCCAATATGAATGATTTTAATACATTACCTCCCACTTTATTGCTGTTGTTGTTGTTTTTTTTTCTCCAACAGCAACCAAAAAGTAATGACATTGGGTACATTGTACCACTAATATGTAATTCAGAATCTGTATCATAATGATACTTTTTTCCTTGTTTACAATAGAAAAGGGTTGACAAGAGGAAAAAAAGAAAATGTCACCTCTGCTCGTCATTCTGTTCACATGTATAGGAGGGAGGGGTGACCACAAATTGTCTCTATTGGAATCGGTTAAAGAAATGTATAATTCCGTTCTCGTGTTAATGGTATTCCTGCTTCGGTTCTCAGAGGTTGAGACAGTTGCGTTTACCTTGTTTGATATAGTAAGTTTTGATCTATGCACATTATGTTCAACGTCATTTATTCCTTCTGTTTTTTATAGAAGGTATATCTATGTTGAAATGCCAAACGCAAGCTCCACAAAGATTTTTAATTTCTTTTATATGTGTGCCAAGCGTGCACTTTTAAATGCCTATGATAATAGCACAAAATGTATCGACACAATTCTTATTTGTGACCACATGAACTTGTCCCTTCTTTTTCTGGTATGCAGATACTCCAGTAGCCAGATTCACACCCCCTGTCATTATTCCACACCCAGTGAACACAAGCTGTTAACATGTTTCAAGTGTTTCTTATTTTCTGGTTGTAGCCGTACAACCGACATTTTTGCTGTCAATGTCTGTACGTACGTAGCTACTCAAATGTGTCACATTTCTTCAAAGGGGAAAATATTCATTCCAGTGTCTCTCCCTGCTTTTTATACAATTTTCTTGCTGCTTGTACTGACAAACACAGGTATTTTTCTTTGTAAATCATCCCGTGAAATCCCTACCTCAAGACAAAAATTGTACTCGTACTTCAAGCTTGGTTTACGCATAATGCTTGCTCATGTTTTGTTTACAGACATTCCTTTGCCAGCTACTCAAGCATCTTATATAACTCAGCCAGGTGAATGTCGTCTTCTCTCTAAACAGCAAGCAGCAAACAAGTTCAAAAGCAGAGTTTTGTGTCAACAAGTTTATGTAATACCCACTGTTCTGAAACTTTTTCACAATGGCTGAGTCAAATAGTGTGAATGATATGAATAATGGAATTGTTGTTATGTCTGCTTATGCACAAGACAAAGAGGATGTACCCGTACATGCCACAAATAGCGAAGAGGGTAATAACCCTGATATAATTAGTTTTTTGAACTCACAAGCTCACGAACTGATACTTGATTCTGATGTAAACGACACCAGTCCTCAAATACCACCCACAGAATACCACATTGAAGACGACATAATTTCATTATCTCATTCTAATCCAAACCAATTTTTTATTTCGCACTTTAACATAAGGAGTATAAACAAAAACTTTGATCAATTCAATATGTTCGTGAATCAAGTTAAATTTGATAGTCAGGTTATCGGAATCAGTGAAACCTGGTTAAATGAAACATCACCTTCTTCGCTATTTACCATTGATGGCTTCACTCTTTTGACAAAAAACAGGGCAGGTAAAAAAGGCGGCGGAGTTGGGCTTTACGTCACTCAGAATTTGAATTATGAACTCTTAGACGAATTCAGTTTAATGTCTGAAGTTATTGAGAGTATTTTCATTGAAATTAGGGTTCCAAATAGAAAAAGTATTGTTGTCGGTGAAATATACAGACCTCCAAATACAAGCCCCACTGAATTTATTGAATCTTTATCCGTACTTTTAGCTGATAAATATTTGGAGAATAAAAGTTGTTTTATCATGGGTGACTTCAACTTAAACCTTTTAGACTGTCATACCAACTCCGCATGCCAAGATTTCCTCAATGTGATGTTATCCGAGTCCTTTTCACCTCTTATAAAGAAGCCCACTCGAATTTCAGATGTCACAGCAACTCTAATTGACAACATCTTTGTTAATAGTTCTCTTTCCAATATCACGTTTGGTGTAATAGTGTCTGATGTATCCGATCATTTTCCGATTTTCGCTGTTCTGCCCAATGTTAACATAAGTAATGCCTCTTTTTATTCGCCCAATTCTGGTTTTCGAGAAATGACAGAAACTAATCTTAATAGACTTAGGGAGAGACTAGGATCCGTTAATTGGTCAATTGTTAATAACCAAAGCGATGCAAATTTAGCTTTTGAACACTTTTCACAAATATTATCATCCGCATTCAATTCCATTATACCCGTTAAGCCATTTACTCGTTCAAACCGTAAAAAGGTTCCAAAGAAACCATGGATTACGAAATCTCTCCTGAGGTCTATTAACCGTAAAAATGCTCTTTTCTACAAATACCGAAGTGATCCTAACAGTCGAACTCGGTCTCGGTATGTGCATTATCGCAACGTTCTAACATCATCCATACGTTTAGCCAAACGAATGTATTTTTCAAAGCAATTTATCAAGCATGAAAATGACATCAAGAGTACGTGGAAGGTGATAAATGAAGCGCTGAACACTAAAAATAACATCGAACCACCTAGGCATATTATTAATAATGATAAGTACATTGAAGATGAAGCTGATGTGGCAGAAGTATTCAATGAATACTTTGTAAGCATAGGACCTAATCTTGCCAGCAGTATTCCGCATTCAAATACTGATTTTTATTACTTTCTAAAAGACCAGAATCAGCAGTCTCTTTTTTTTGAACCTGTCATTGAAGAAGAAATCAAAGATATCGTGCAAAACTTGAACACTAAGAAAAGCTCTGGATGTGATGGAATCACCAATTTTCTCCTTAAAAACATCATTAATGAAATAGTTATACCATTAACACACATTTTTAATCTATCGTTATCTACTGGCATAGTTCCACAAAAAATGAAAATAGCTAAAGTAGTACCAATTTTTAAAAAAGGACAAAAAGAATCTGTGACACATTATCGCCCTATATCTTTGTTAACTTCATTTTCAAAACTTCTTGAAAGGTTGGTATATACGCGCACACACAAATTTCTCGAAAAGTTTGAAGTTTTCTGTAACTCCCAGTTTGGTTTTAGGAAAAACCACAGTACGACCCATGCCTTACTCACTTTTATCCATAAAGTTGCTCATGCTATAGATGATGTCTCCCACACTATTGGAGTTTTTCTTGATTTTTCGAAGGCCTTCGACACAATTGACCACGATATTTTGATTTACAAGCTACGACATTATGGTATACGTGGGAAGGCTTTGGACTGGTTTCGAGATTATTTATCAAACAGAAAACAATTTGTGAGTATAAATGGCCGTGATTCTCAGTTAAAGTTAATTTCATGTGGTGTTCCACAGGGCTCCTTACTAGGCCCACTATTGTTCATTTTGTATATTAACGATCTTCCTAGTTCCTCGCCAATTCTTTCCTTTATATGTTTTGCTGACGACTCCAATCTGTTTTTTACACACAGAGATCCTTAAACTTTGGTTATCACAGTGAATAAAGAACTTAAATCTTTGCAATCTTGGATATACGCCAACAAATTGTCACTTAATATTAATAAAACTCATTGTATGCTTTTTAGCAATAGTCTTAAAACCCTTCCTTTTCATATTAAGTTTAATGAAACTGAATTAAATCAAGTCAGTAGTATAAAATTTTTAGGGCTTTTTATTGATAGTGATTTATCTTGGAAATCCCACGTTAGTTATTTAAGTAATATTCTTTCTAAAAATACGGTTGTTCTTAATAAACTTAAGAGTGTTTTTCCAAGTCAAATTCTGCTTAATCTTTATTCTACTTTGATTACTCCGTACCTTAATTATGGTATTCTTGTGTGGGGGAATGCAACTAGAAATCTTCTTGATATACTGTTCCGTATTCAAAAACGTGCCATCAGAAATATCAACCATGTCGGATATTTGTCCCACACGAATGATTTATTTTTGAAAAATAAAATACTGAAAATATCAGATCTGTTCAGTTACAACGTCGGCATATTTATGTACAAATTTTCTGCCAACGAGTTACCGGGTGTTTTTACTAGCATGTTCAGAAAAAACTATTTGATTCATAATTATCCTACCCGCCAAAGTGACGCATTTCACCTTCCACGTACTCGAACAATTTTCGCTAAAAAAACGATAATGTATACGGGCCCTAGATACTGGAATGACCTCTCCCCGAAATAACAAGCTGCTCGTCCTTATATTCCTTTAAACGTAAATCAAAAGAGTTTTTATTGAGTGCATATTTTGCAGACACTGAACAGTCGTAATGTCTTATGTAATACTGTGGTATGTTATTGTCCAATCAAACATTTTGTCAACACGTTGCAGATTCCATTTAGGGTCTTGCCATCGGGCTCTCTGAATTCATCATTAGCAATTCCACATTCTACTTCGTTTCCCTCTCTTCCTCTTTCCCTCTACCCCTCTCTAACCTTCTATGCAGAGCTTGACGGCAGGCACCAAATGGCTTAATAGTTGTACATGTTACTTTTTGTGTCTTACTGATCATATCCTGGTGAAAGTTTTAATGCAACAATAGTTCATAGTATATATACCAAAGTAGGCTGTATAATAATGATGGCTCGGTCACAGTAAGTTCATATTAATGTATAGTTTGTTTGTTTTTCTTCTTCTTTTTTATTACATAAAATTTGGCAACCTTACATCATCATTCTGGTCTTATCTTCTATCCGTTCTCCGTTTCTTTTTCACAAACACTGATTACTCGGGGCTTACAGCCAAACAAGCTAGCTTTCATGTAGGTCCCGTCATACTTCTCTTTGATCAACCCCATTTCGATTTCGATTTTGACCAGTTATCATTACATGTAATTACTGTGTTATCACCATGTATATTGTTTGTTTTCTGCACATTGTTCACAAGGTAAAAGAACTTGTCTGGTTTCTGTTGTAATGTTCATAAATGAGAAGTATGAAAATAAATGAATTGAAAAATTGAAATTGAAATAAATAAATACTAATAATGGTGTCTATACTTGCACAGGGCGCAGGTCTACTTTTTTCGAAGGCGTTTCAAGAAATAAAAATGAATTTAAATATCATGTCATGTTCAAACAAGAAAACACAGAAGAAAAGGACAAGCAACAAACAACCACATATACCAGATAAAGATTGCAATCGTTCCGAACATTACATATTGCAGTTATAGTCCTCATTGTGAGGGGAACAGACACGTTTTAAGTTTGGATTTCAACATTTTATAGATGACAGTAATAGAGTAGGTATACGGGGAAAAGGGTATGAACCGAATGATGTACTAATAAGTTTTCGTGACATTTTTTTTTGGAATATTACACAATAGCGAATTCGAAAAACCCAACCGAGAAGGCAAAGAATGATTAAGCATAGCAGCCATGGGCGTAAATTCCCCCTGTAATGGAGGCGGGGGGGGGGGGGATGGTTTGTACATAATTTTATTACATAAAAGAAATGTTACCATTTTATTGAATTTATTTGGGCACTATTCAGGGCCGCGCCACATTTTTGAAAGGTTGGGGGGGGGGGTCAAAATGACCTTTCAGTGAAGAAGAAAGGAAATAAAAAGACAAGAGAAACAACAACAAAAAAGTCTTCATACTGACAAGCAAAAACAAACAAACAAAAACAAGAACAAAAAGACTACATATTTTTGCTGCCACTTCCCTCCCACTTTATAATTCATGCAAAAGAATGGGACATTCGCTCCCTGTAAAGTGTGTGTGTGTGTGTGTCGGGGGGGGGGGGGGGGGTCACCAAGCTTCTCCCCCTCCAAAAAAAAAACCAAACAAAAAACAAAAACAAAAGGGTGCGCCGGTCAGGTTATTGGCTTGTAACCGTGGTAATAGTGACTATCGCCGATCATCCCCCCCCCCCCCGGAAGGATTTATGCCGTTGATATCAGCTGCAGATTTTGATCCAACAACAACAACATCAAAAAAGAGGAATCGTATATTTGAAACTTGAATAACCCAACTGATATCTAACATTCTGCTGAACTTGAGCTATATGACTTCGATATGAGATTTCGTGATCGACTATCACACATAAGTTACGGGCTGTTTTTGATGAAGTATACAGGTGCTAGAGACAGGACCGATATGGACATAACATCATTAATGATCGAATTTACTTAACATATGCAGGGTGGTCCACGAGGGGTTTCAGCATGTCGCTGCAACATGCTAAAATTCTTGTGCAACATCCTAAAAAGCCAGCAACATGCTATGCAACATCCTCAAGAATTTGCAACAAGCTCAAAGTAAAAGTATTCAAAAATGTGCAAAACATGTGCATAACATAAGAAACATCAAACTACTAGGTACTTTAGATATATAAAACATGAGAGAACATTGAATGTAAGCAGCACAAAGAGAGATAAGCAGCAAAATATTGCGTACTATGTACTCATCGTGTGCGCTCCGCGCATATTCAATTTTCTGCAATATTCTCAGATTGTGAGCTTGCAACATGCTAAAATTTCAAGTTGTGGACCACCCTGCATATGATTCTGAAAACCAATAACTGAACATTGTCTTCTTGTTCCAAACGAGTTGACTTGCCGAGTTTCAACAACTTGTCATCTTGACTTCTTGTCCAAAGCAAGTCGACTTTCCGAGTTTCAACAACTCGTTATCATGTCTTCTTGTCCCAAACGAGTCGACTTGCCGAGTTTCAATAACTTGTCATCTTGACTTCTTGTCCCAAGCAAGTCGACTTGCCGAGTTTCAACAACTTGTCATCTTGACTTCTTGTCCCTAACGAGTCGACTTGCCGAGTTTCAACAACTTGTCATCTTGACTTCTTGTCCCAAGCAAGTCGACTTTCCGAGTTTCAACAATTTGTCATCTTGACTTCTTGTCCCAAACGAGTCGACTTGCCGAGTTTCAACAACTTGTCATCTTGACTTCTTGTCCCAAGCAAGTCGACTTGCCGAGTTTCAACAACTTGTCATCTTGACTTCTTGTCCCAAGCAAGTCGACTTTCCGAGTTTCAACAACTTGTCATCATGTCTTCTTGTCCCAAACGAGTCGACTTGCCGAGTTTCAATAACTTGTCATCTTGACTTCTTGTCCCAAGCAAGTCGACTTGCCGAGTTTCAACAACTTGTCATCTTGACTTCTTGTCCCTAACGAGTCGACTTGCCGAGTTTCAACAACTTGTCATCTTGACTTCTTGTCCCAAGCAAGTCGACTTGCCGAGTTTCAACAACTTGTCATCTTGACTTCTTGTCCCAAGCAAGTCGACTTTCCGAGTTTCAACAACTTGTCATCTTGACTTCTTGTCCCAAACGAGTCGACTTGCCGAGTTTCAACAACTTGTCATCTTGACTTCTTGTCCAAAGCAAGTCGACTTGCCGAGTTTCAACAACTTGTCATCTTGACTTCTTGTCCCAAGCAAGTCGACTTTCCGAGTTTCAACAACTTGTCATCTTGACTTCTTGTCCCAAGCAAGTCGACTTGCCGAGTTTCAACAACTTGTCATCTTGACTTCTTGTCCCAAACAAGTCGACTTGCCGAGTTTCAATAACTTGTCATCTTGACTTCTTGTCCCAAGCAAGTCGACTTTCCGAGTTTCAACAACTTGTCATCGTGTCTTCTTGTCCCAAACGAGTCGACTTGCCGAGTTTCAATAACTTGTCATCTTGACTTCTTGTCCCAAGCAAGTCGACTTGCCGAGTTTCAACAACTTGTCATCTTGACTTCTTGTCCCTAACGAGTCGACTTGCCGAGTTTCAACAACTTGTCATCTTGACTTCTTGTCCCAAGCAAGTCGACTTGCCGAGTTTCAACAACTTGTCATCTTGACTTCTTGTCCCAAGCAAGTCGACTTTCCGAGTTTCAACAACTTGTCATCTTGACTTCTTGTCCCAAACGAGTCGACTTGCCGAGTTTCAACAACTTGTCATCTTGACTTCTTGTCCCAAACGAGTCGACTTGCCGAGTTTCAACAACTTGTCATCTTGACTTCTTGTCCAAAGCAAGTCGACTTGCCGAGTTTCAACAACTTGTCATCTTGACTTCTTGTCCAAAGCAAGTCGACTTGCCGAGTTTCAACAACTTGTCATCTTGACTTCTTGTCCCAAGCAACTCGACTTTCCGAGTTTCAACAACTCGTTATCATGTCTTCTTGTCCCAAACGAGTCGACTTACCGAGTTTCAACAACTTGTCATCTTGTCTTCTTGATCCAAGCAAGTCGACTTACCGAGTTGCAGTAACTCGGCTTCTCGGTATTTAACCTGTCTTCTCGTCTTCTTATCTCGTCATCTGGTTGGCACTTTTAAGCTTCCGTACCAGAAGACTCAATTACCAACGAGAGAATGATACGAACACTAAAGAATATATTCGACAAATCTATGTAACGTAAAGTTTGATGCACATATGAAGAGCTCAGTTGCAAAAGGTACTACATCCACTTTAGTTGGGTTTCAAAAGGTACTACATCCACTCCTATGACATCATCGAGAAAGTGACCAATCAGAGAGCAGCATTGATTTGACCCTCTACCATCGTCTACTGACTTAATCTGTTAACAATAGAAGTTGGCTTTTGGCTTTTGGGCTGTCTATTAAAATAACCACGCAAATCTGACAAATATCTTGAAAAACTCATCACATTTTGATCAAGCAATGGAGGAAAATGAAGGAGAATTCAATGACAAAACAAACCATCCCAAAAAAAGATCAGGAATTAAACGCAGTAGACAAGATCAAAGAAGAAACGGCAGAGAAAGTGGAGAAATTACGCGACTTTCATGTAATCCCACGTACTGCATTTACTGTTAGTTCTTGTTGTTATTGTTATTATTATCATTATTAGATTTTGTGGCGTACAATTCGTGTGCCGAATATTGACGCCATCTACGTGCGGGTCTCTGTATCTTTACTGTTAGTTACCGGTGATCTGCGTTTAATACTGCTAGGGTGTTGAGTTTGAGCCATAGGTATGGACATTGCCTTATATAAATAGCTTCACAGCTAATAAGTGTGTGACAACTAATCTGAAAGTAAAGTTACTTTGCTAAATGTACACAATGGCATGAAATTCTGACATCCCTACCAACAGTGCTTTACCAATGGGTATGCTGTGCTATTCTCTGCGTGCATAATGTTGAGTACCAGGAAAGTACGTAGTGACTGAAGCTTTGAAAACTAGATTCATGTTCATTCTTGTAAATGACACCTTTTACTTATAGTGGGAACCTACAGTTTTACAAGCGTTAAAGCTTTTATGTAGGCCCCATCATATTTCTGATACTTATTTGTGACATCTTCATAATATGATATGACCATATACATTTGTGTCAAGAATGTTTTTTTTTCCTTCTTCAATCAAAAGACATAATTGTATATGTTTTGTATTCTTGTTTTATTGTCAATAATTTTGTAATCTCATCATTGAGAAAATGGAAATCTGAAATAACTTTGAACTGAACCGAACAAAGGTAATACCAAATGTGTGTTTAGTATAGGTGGTCATAAATATTACTCGTCGACGCTCTTGATTTCATCAGCTTTTAGATTATCTCGAGGTTTAAATCGAATTGATGCAAAATGATACAAGCCACAGCTGTTTGTGTATCATCCATTTTATACAGCACAAATGGATGATTTCATGGCTGTAATACTGCTATTCTATCATCAGAATCATTCTCAAATTGTGTCATATCGATTAGGTTGAGAAATGTCTCCTATATTTGTCAAAATGATATTTAGATGCATTTCTTTATTATAGCAGAAAGAGTTTCTGCTGATGCTTTGCTTCATGCATTGAAAGGCTAACTGCAAAAGAATAACTCTGTAAAGAAGACAATTTTGCGCTAAATGTGGGAACTCATTGCTTGTTTCTCACATTCACGGGTCTTTTTACAGGTGGCCAGAAGACTCAAGTACCAACGAGAGAATGATACCAACACTCAAGAATATATTCAATAAATCTATAGAACGTAAAGTTTGATGCACATATACCTGGCATGATGACGCTAAGGCAGCGGCTCTTGAGAAGAAATCTTCGGGTACGTTTTCGATGCCCTTTACTCTGAAGTGCAAAAGGCGTGGCATGGCACATATCCATCGGGCAAAGTTTACTCCAATCGAAGGTAGATTGTGATGATCTGGAGACAGACGGTCCCAAGTCATGTCTAGATCTTGAATCTGTTTTAGAAATGAAAGAAGAATAAACTCTTCAACAACAAATAAACAATACGTCCAGTAAATCTCTAAAGAATTATGTGATTAGAATAAAAACCATGACCTGGTAAACGTACAATTGTATGTAAATAGTCCTGAATCCGACTTGAAACTTACTTGCACATTTAGTGTATTTATTGTGTGAGTGTGTGTGTGTATGTGTGCGATGTGGATGGGTGCGTGCGTACCCATTAAACTTATGGACCTATACATTAAAGTAAATAACTAGATATCTGCAAATAAAAAAACTCACTTATAAATTCGTCATGTTATACCTGTTTACCTTGGACTAATAGACAATTATTACTTGAAATAAATATTCCCTCGTATTCGTTGATAATGTATAATAACGAACAAATTATGCACTAAAGTCGAGTCTAGATGCACACGTACCGTTGCCATCTTTGTTTTATTTCACATCTTCTAATTAAAAAAGAAGAGTAATACATGAAACGTTTTATTCCAAAGGTGAGTGTATGACCTCCAATTGTCAACCTCCAATTCGAGATAATGATTAACAGGAAAGAATGGAAATCAACGTGTTGCCGACTACATGAATTCTTTGTAAAATATACAGAACACAAGATATTGCGACGTAGATTAGAATGAATTGTTCCTGTTGCCTTAATACATCTATCTCGAGGTTTAAATCGAATTGATGCAAAATGATACAAGCCACAGATGTTTGTGTATCATCCATTTTATACAACACAAATGGATGATTTCATGGTTGTGATACTGCTATTCTATCATCAGAATCATTCTCAAATTGTGTCATATCCAGTAGGTTGAGAAATGTCTCCTATATTTGTCAATATGATATTTAGATGCATTTCTTTATTATAGCAGAAAGAGTTTCTGCTGATGCTTTGCTTTATGCATTGATAGGCTTAAGGTTGCTGAAAGCTAGCGATGTAGACAATGGGAAATGCTTACATTCAGAGGGCGATGTGCAAAAGAATAACTCTGTAAAGAAGACAATTTTGCGCCAAAAGTGTGAACTCATGACTTGTTTCTCATATTCACAGGTCTTTTTACAGGTGGCCAGAAGACTCAATTATCATCGAGAAAATGACACGAACACTCAAGAATGTATTCGTCAAATATATAACGTAAAGTTTGATGCACATATACCTGGCATGATGACGCTGAGGCAGCGGCTGTTGAGAAGAATTCTTCGTTCAAGTTCACGAGGCCCGTCACTTTAAAGTGCGAAAGGCGTGGCATGGTACATATCCATAGGGCAAAGTTTCCTCCAGTCGAAGGTAAATTGTGATGATCTCGAGACAGAGTGTAACAATTTATGTCTAGATCTTGAATCTGTATTAGAAATGAAACAAAAATAAACACGTCAAGAACAAATATACAAAACGTCCAGTATATCTCAAAGGAATTATGTGATTAGAATAACAACCACGACCTGGTGAACGTACAATTGTATATAAAAAGTCCTGAATCCAACTTGAAACTTGCTTGCACATTTAGTGTATTTATTGTGTGAGTGTGTGTGTGTGTGTGTGTGGATGGGTGCGTGCGTGCGTGACCGTTAAACTTATGGACCTATACATTAAAGTGAATAACTGGATATTAACAAAAGAAAACTCACTATGAATTCGTCATGTTGAATTGAATTGAATTGAATTGATAAGGTTTATTGTTCCTGAAATTGGCAGCCCAAAGGCTGAAATACATTCAGTTTACAGAGTACATGTACAGTGTGTATATAGATAAAAATCACAGTGCTTCACAAATAACATTTGAAGGTGTTTACAATAAACATATTGAGAAATTATACATAAAAATCACACAACTGTTAATCTAAAAAAACAAAAACTTACATAAATGTATACAGTACAACAACGGAGAGAAAAAAAAAAACTACTCCATACAATCACTTTCTTTTAAAACTCTGGATTATGAATATTTATAAAAAAACCCTTAATCTAAGCAACAACAACAAAAATACATATGCAGGGGTGTACAAAAATGAGGAGACGTTATTACACAGCAATTACAAAACTTTTCACCAACCCTCGAGCTAAAATTACCAAAATATTGAAAAAAAATCAATGACATTATTAAACACCAAAAGCACCTAACATAGTATTATTCATCAAACGTTGCATTTATATTTTACTATATCATATCATAACAGAATCTATATAACAATTACACTTCATTTCTTTCCACATACATGTATTGCCAGAATAAAATCATATGATTACATGTATACAATAGATTCAAAATTGCACTTTTATATTCCTCGTAATATAATTATAGTTGTATGTATCAAGATATCCATATACAATCATGCGTCATAAAAAGTGAAAGAAATGTACCTTAAAATGCAGTCTGATAAAAAGGGTGGGAGGGAGAAATAAAGCCTAAAAGGCTTCTAGACAAACAAAAGCAACCTTTTCATAAATCAATTACTGGTTTTGTAGTTAAAAAGGGAAAAGAGTATAAAAATAGAAAGAACAGCAAACACGTGTGGAAGAAAATTGGGGACATCAAATCTTGCAGCTTTCACATACAAATATATAAAACAATTACGAAGATGCCTTTGACAAAATTTATAAACATGTGATTCCACAATAGATTCAAAATTGCACTGTCATATATATACTCATAATTGTATGCTTGTATGTACCAACATTTCAATGTATCTCATAAGTCATGAAGAGTGAGAGAAATGCGCCTTAAAATGCAGTCTGATAAAAAGTGTAGAAAAAAAAAAGGAAAAAGGAAAAAAGAGAGAAAGAAAGTTAAAGGGAAGATAAACCCCAAGAGCAATGTGGATTGAGTGAAAGCAGCAACATTAGTAGAACACATCAGTGAAAGTTTGAAGAAAATCGGACAATCGATGCAAAAGTTATGAATTTTTAAAGTTTTGGTGTTGGAACCGCTGGATGAGGAGACTACTAGAGGTTATGACGTATGAGTGGACAACAATACCAAGAAAATATAAAGAAAATACTACAAAAATCCATTTTTCATGAAAATTACAAATTCCATCAACTTGATATTGACATATGTTAAGGGTAGCAATTATTCCCCCTGCTTTCTGTAAGCGGTTGGTCCATTGCTCTTTCATAATTCTAGAAAAGTGAATTTTTGTTGAATTTCCTTTATATTTTCTTTGTATTGTTGTCCACTCATACGTCATATCCTCTAGTAGTCTCCTCATCCAGCGGTTCCAACACCAAAACTTTAAAAATTCATAACTTTTGCATCGATTGTCCGATTTTCCTCAAATTTTCACTGATGTGTTCTACTAATGTTGCTGCTTTCACTCAATCCACATTGCTCTTGGGGTTTACCTTCCCTTTAAGCCTAAAAGGCTTTTATAGATAAACAAAGATGACCTTTTCATAAAACAGTGACTGGTGTTGTGGTTAAGGAGGGAAAGAAATTTGAAAAGAAAAAAGAAACATAGTTTCCAAGACACCAACCGGCAAGATCATCAAGATTTCTCTGTAAAAGGGAAACTGCTGTGGTCGGACGGATTTCAAGGATGCTCAAATCATCAACGTATTTCCAGCGATTGTTGGTGAAACATGCAGCGTCATTGACCAGCGCTAAGAACAGGACGGGTCCCATCTTGGTTCCTTGTGGCACGCCACAGGACAAGGTTTTCATGTCCGAGATAGCAGAGCCAATTCTTACTGCCTAGTTACGATCACTCAAGAAACTGCAAATGATTGGGAGAAGAGCTTCATCAACACCATACTCGATGAGTTTGCGAATGACGATGTTGTGATTCACTCGGTCGAACGCCTTTGAGAAATCGATTGTGCAAAGTGTCGCGCATTGATTCACTTTTTCCAGGTCCTTCAAAATTGTGTCGAGTAAGCTTACAAGGTAGTGTGTCGTCGAGCTACCGCGAATATTCCCAAACTGACGATTATCTAGGTGAGGTGCCAGATCACTCATCAAATGCTGCACAACAAAGGTTTCAAACACACGGGAAAACACGGGTGTAATCGATATTGGTCTCAAATCGGTGCAGCCAGAAACCGGTAACTTCTTTGGTATTGGTGTCACGACAGATGATTTCCAACACAGAGGAAACACCCAAGAAGTGTAGATGGCATTGAAAATGTTGGTAAGTGGTGCCGAAATCTCGAAAGCGAATTCACAAGTCAGCCTCATGGGAATGTCGTCTGGGTGGACAGCTTTCGTTGGATCGAGTCGTTTAAGTTCCTTGTAGACTTTGAGCCGAGGAACAAGCGGAAGTGGTTGTCTTGCAGGGAGAAAGGCTGGACATGAAGAAGTGTCGAGTTCAGGCAGATCTCTGCATATCTCTGCAAAGAAATTGTTAATAAAAGAAGCTCGTTGGAAATCGTTCACACCAAACTCGTCAGGAAAGCTGATGGTTTGTTTCGTGTTCATACCAGCCATAGATCGAATTCTGCGGTGCCATTTTCCTGGATTAGAGCTTTTCAAGGGAGTGATCTTTGAGTCATAGAAGGCAGCCTTCCGTTTCTTGATATCACGTGAAACGCGATTTCGTAGAGAGCGAAATGTGACAAAATCTCCTCTATTATAGGCATGCTGTCTTCTTCGGATGAGCGATTTTAGACCGGTAGTTATCCAGGGTTTATCGGTTTTTGCACGTTTGCAGATCACAAGAGGAAAATGTTTTCTGTAAGCCTGTGAGAGCACTGTATTGAGATATTGGGCCATGTCCTCCGGAGAATGTAGTTGCGATATCTCATCAAAATTGTATTCGGTGATCCAGCGGCCAAAGGAGCGCACACAAGAGTCTCGCAAAGGACGATAACTGCGTCTAATTACAGACTTAGCTACGCGAGAGTGTGGTAGTAGGACGATAGTTGCATGATCAGAACGGCCAATTGGTGCTGTCACAATAGGCTCTCGGAAGTTCTCCCCAGAGTCTGTGAATATCATGTCCAGGAGACTGTTGTTTCTCGTAGCCTGATTGACCAACTGCTGAAATCCAAGCTGTCCAGAAAATTGGTTGGTATCCAAGTCATTGAAATCACCTAAGACCATTATTGACGCATTGGAAAAGGAGTTCCGAATGCTATCGGTCATAATGATTAGATGGTTGATGATTTCATCCTTGAGAGGAGATGCAGGGGGTGAGTAGACAACACAAGCAAAGAGATCGATAGGTTGCTTTACATAATGACGGAGATTCAATTTAACCCACAGAACTTCGAGATTACCTGGAGTGAGATCAATTCCGTAGATGGTCGCAGGAATGTCATTCCTGACGTAGAGGGCGACGCCACCACCGCGTCTTGCAGATCTGTCTTTATGGAAGAGATTATAGCCGTCCATGAGGTTCTCATCAGCAGGATTTGTCTCCGAAAACCAGGTTTCCGTAACTGCAGCTATGTCAGCTCCATGGACCTTGACAGTGGCACAGAATTCGTCTATTTTGTTGCTCAGTGATCGAATATTCGTTAGAAGAAAGGAGGGGAACCTGCATTTGTAGGTGTTAATGCGTTGCAAAGGGATAACATTGTGAGATATGGGCGAAGTCCAGTAAACTGTTGTTGTTGCCATAATTAACCCGCCGAAAACGGTGATGCACTATGATCTCAATGGGCTGTCCAATGTCCGGATGAGTGCCCATGTGCACTGATCCATCAACCGTATGAGTTTCAATATCATCAGAAGTATTGGCAGATGACTTGGCCTTTTTTGTGATGACTACAGGGCCGTTGTTAATTTTCCTGTGTCTTCTCCCTTTGTGAGTTTTACGCCTTCGCGCTATACCAAGGTGATAAATAGTTTCCCAAACATCTTTGTGAAGTCTTGAGGGAATTGACAGGCTGGGCTTCAACACGTAAAGGGAGTCAATGTTGTATTTCCTTCGCTGGTGCGTATCAAAAACCACATCACATCCCTCGCCGTGCGGGGGATGTTTACCTTGGACTAATAGTTTACTTGTTTACCTTGGACTAATAGATAATTATTACTTGAAATAAGTATTCCCTCGTATTCGTTGATAATGTATGATAACAAACAAATTATGCACTAAAGTCGAGTCTAGATGCACACGTACCGTTGCCATCTTTGTTTTATTTCACTTCTTGTAATTTAAAAAAAAAGAGTAGTACATAAAACGTCAGTTTCATTCAAGAGGTGTGTATATGGCGTCCAATTATGGACCTCCAATTCGAGATAATGATTAACAGGAAAGAATGGAAATCAACGTGTTGCCGACTGCATGAATTCTTTGTAAAAATATTTATACAGAACACAAGATATCGCGATGTAGATTAGAATAAATTGTTACTGTTGCCTTGATACATCTCTCTTGAGGTTTAAATCGAATTGATGCAAAATGATAGAAGCCACAGATGTTTGTGTATCATCCCTTTTATACAGCACAAATGGATGATTTCATGGCAGTAATACTGCTATTCTATCATCAGAATCATTCTCAAATTGGGTCATATCCATTAGTTTGAGAAATGTCTCCTTCTATATTTGTATTTATTGTGTGAGTGTGTGTGTGTGTGTGGATGGGTGTATGCGTGCTTGACCGTTAAACTTATGGACCTATACATTAAAGTGAATAACTGGATATTAACAAAAGAAAACTCACTTATAAATTCGTCATGTTTTACTTGTATATAAAAAAGTTCTGAATTCGACTTGAAACTTGCTTGCACATTTAGTGTATTTATTGTGTGAGTGTGTGTGTGTGTGTTTGTGTGTGTGGATGGGTGCGTGCGTGCGTGACATTAAACTTATGGACCTATACATTAAAGTGAATAACTGGATATTAACAGATGCATTTCTTTATTATAACAGAAAGAGTTTCTGCTGATGCTTTGCTTTATGCATTGAAAGGCTTAATGTTGCTGAAAGCTAGCGATGCAGACAATGGGAAATGCTTACATTCAGAGGGCGATGTGCAAAAGAATAACTCTGTAAAGAAGACGATTTTGCGCCAAAATTGTGAACTCACGACTTGTTTCTCACATTCACAGGTCTTTTTACAGGTGGCCAGAAGACTCAATTATCATCGAGAATAATGACACGAACACTCAAGAATATATTCGTCAAATATATAACGTAAAGTTTGATGCACATATACCTGGCATGATGACGCTGAGGCAGCGGCTGTTGAGAAGAATTCTTCGTTCAAGTTCACGAGGCCCGTCACTTTAAAGTGCGAAAGGCGTGGCATGGTACATATCCATAGGGCAAAGTTTCCTCCAGTCGAAGGTAAATTGTGATGATCTTGAGACAGAGTGTAACAATTTATGTCTAGATCTTGAATCTGTATTAGAAATGAAACAAGAATAAACACGTCAAGAACAAATATACAAAACGTCCAGTAAATCTCAAAGGAATTATGTGATTAGAATAAAAACCACGACCTGGTGAACGTACAATTGTATATAAAAAGTCCTGAATCCAACTTGAAACTTGCTTGCACATTTAGTGTATTTATTGTGTGAGTGTGTGTGTGTGTGTGTGTGGATGGGTGCGTGCGTGCGTGACCGTTAAACTTATGGACATATACATTAAAGTGAATAAACTGGATATTAACAAAAGAAAACTCATTTATAAGTTCGTCATGTTTTACTTCTTTACTTTGGACTAATAGATAAGTACTACTTGAAATAAGTATTATCTCGTATTCATTGATAATGTATAATAATGAACAAATTATGCACTAAAGTCGAGTCTAGATGCACACGTACCGTTGCAAACTTTGATTTATTTCACATCTTGTAATTAAAAAAAAAATAGTACATGAAACGTCAGTTTTATTCAAGAGGTGTGTATATGACGTCCAATTATCAACCTCCAATTCAAGATAATGATTAACAGGAAAGAATGGAAATCAACGTGTTGCCTACTGCATGAATTCTTTGTAAAAATAATTATACAGAACACAAGATATCGCGATGTAGATTAGAATAAATTTTTACTGTTGCCTTACTACATCTCTCTTGAGGTTTAAATCGAATTGATGCAAAATGATACAAGCCACAGATGTTTGTGTATCATCCCTTTTATACAGCACAAATGGATGATTTCATGGCTGTAATACAGTGTACTGCTATTCTATCATCAGAATCATTCTCAAATTGTGTCATATCCACTATGTTGAGAAATGTGCATTTCTTTATTATAAAAGAAAGAGTTTCTGCTGATGCTTTGCTTCATGCATTGAAAGGCTAACTGCAAAAGAATAACTCTGTAAAGAAGACAATTTTGCGCCAAAAGTGTGAACTCATGACTTGTTTCTCACATTCACAGGTCTTTTTACAGGTGGCCAGAAGACTCAATTATCAACGAGAAAATGATACGAACACTCAAGAATATATTCGACAAATCTATATAACGTAAAGTTTGATGCACATAAATTATACCTGGCATGATGACGCTAAGGCAGCGGCTGTTGAGAAGAATTCTTCGTTCAAGTACACGTCGCCCGTTACTTTAAAGTGCGAAAGGCGTGGCATGGTACATATCCATAGGGCAAAGTTACCTCCAATCGAAGATAGATTGTGATGATCTCGAAACAGAGAGCACCAATTTATGTCTAGATCTTGAATCTGTATTAGGAATGAAACAAGAATAAACACGTCAAGAACAAATATACAAAACGTCCAGTAAATCTCAAAGGAATTATGTGATTAGAATAAAAACCATGACCTGGTGAACGTACAATTGTATATAAAAAGTCCTGAATCCGACTTGAAACTTGCTTGCACATTCAGTGTATTTATTGTGTGAGAGTGTGTGTGTGTGGATGGGTGCGTGCGTGCGTGACCGTTAAACTTATGGACCTATACATTAAAGTGAATAACTGGATATTAACAAAAGAAAACTCACTTATAAATTCGTCACGTTTTACTTGTTTACTTTGGACTAATAGATAAGTATTACTTGAAATAAGTATTCCCTCGTATTCGTTGATAATGTATAGTAACGAACAAATTATGCACTAAAAACAAGTCTAGATGCACACGTACCGTTGCAAACTTTGATTTATTTCACATCTTGTAATTAAAAAAAAAAAGAGTAGTACATGAAACGTCAGTTTTATTCAAGAGGTGTGTATATGACGTCCAATTATCAACCTCCAATTCAAGATAATGATTAACAGGAAAGAATGGAAATCAACGTGTTGCCGACTGCATGAATTCTTTGTAAAAATAATTATACAGAACACAAGATATCGCGATGTAGATTAGAATAAATTTTTACTGTTGCCTTACTACATCTCTCTTGAGGTTTAAATCGAATTGATGCAAAATGATACAAGCCACAGATGTTTGTGTATCATCCCTTTTATACAGCACAAATGGATGATTTCATGGCTGTAATACAGTGTACTGCTATTCTATCATCAGAATCATTCTCAAATTGTGTCATATCCACAATGTTGAGAAATGTGCATTTCTTTATTATAAAAGAAAGAGTTTCTGCTGATGCTTTGCTTCATGCATTGAAAGGCTAACTGCAAAAGAATAACTCTGCAAAGAAGACAATTTTGCGCCAAAAGTGTGAACTCATGACTTGTTTCTCACATTCACATGTCTTTTTACAGGTGGCCAGAAGACTCAATTATCATCGAGAAAATGATACGAACACTCAAGAATATATTCGACAAATCTATATAACGTAAGGTTTGATGCACATATACCTGGCATGATGACGCTAAGGCAGCGGCTGTTGAGAAGAATTCTTCGTTCAAGTACACGTCGCCCGTTACTTTAAAGTGCGAAAGGCGTGGCATGGTACTTATCCATAGGGCAAAGTTTCCTCCAATCGAAGATAGATTGTGATGATCTCGAGACAGAGAGTACCAATTTATGTCTAGATCTTGAATCTGTATTAGGAATGAAACAAGAATAAACACGTCAAGAACAAATATACAAAACGTCCAGTAAATCTCAAAGGAATTATGTGATTAGGATAAAAACCATGACCTGGTGAACGTACAATTGTATATAAAAAAGTCCTGAATCCGACTTGAAACTTGCTTGCACATTTAGTGTATTCATTGTGTGTGTGTGTGTGTGTGTGTGTGTGTTTGTGTGTGTGGATGGGTGCGTGCGTGCGTGACATTAAACTTATGGACCTATACATTAAAGTAAGTAACTGGATATTAACAAAAGAAAACTCACTTAGAAATTCGTCATGTTTTACCTGTTTACCTTGGACTAATAGATGATTATTACTTGAAATAGATATTCCCCCCTATTCGTTGATAATGTATGATAACGAACAAATTATGCACTAAAGTCGAGTCTAGATGCACACGTACCGTTGCCATCTTTGATTTATTTCACATCTTGTAATTAAAAAAAAAAAGTAGTACATGAAACGTCAGTTTTATTCAAGAGGTGTGTATATGACTTCCAATTATCAACCTCCAATACGAGATAATGATTAACAGGAAAGAATGGAAATCAACGTGTTGCCGACTGCATGAATTCTTTGTAAAAATAATTATACAGAACACAAGATATCGCGATTTAGATTAGAATAAATTTTTACTGTTGCCTTAATACATCTCTCTTGAGGTTTAAATCGAATTGATGCAAAATGATACAAGCCACAGATGTTTGTGTATCATCCCTTTTATACAGCACAAATGGATGATTTCATGGCTGTAATACAGTGTACTGCTATTCTATCATCAGAATCATTCTCAAATTGTGTCATATCCACAATGTTGAGAAATGTGCATTTCTTTATTATAAAAGAAAGAGTTTCTGCTGATGCTTTGCTTCATGCATTGAAAGGCTAACTGCAAAAGAATAACTCTGTAAAGAAGACAATTTTGCGCCAAAAGTGTGAACTCATGACTTGTTTCTCACATTCACAGGTCTTTTTACAGGTGGCCAGAAGACTCAATTATCAACGAGAAAATGATACGAACACTCAAGAATATATTCGACAAATCTATATAACGTAAAGTTTGATGCACATAAATTATACCTGGCATGATGACGCTAAGGCAGCGGCTGTTGAGAAGAATTCTTCGTTCAAGTACACGTCGCCCGTCACTTTAAAGTGCGAAAGGCGTGGCATGGTACATATCCATAGGGCAAAGTTTCCTCCAATCGAAGATAGATTGTGATGATCTCGAAACAGAGAGTACCACTTTATGTCTAGATCTTGAATCTGTATTAGGAATGAAACAAGAATAAACACGTCAAGAACAAATATACAAAACGTCCAGTAAATCTCAAAGGAATTATGTGATTAGGATAAAAAACCATGACCTGGTGAACGTACAATTGTATATAAAAAAGTCCTGAATCCGACTTGAAACTTGCTTGCACATTTAGTGTATTTATTATGTGAGTGTGTGTGTGTGTGTGTGTGTGTGTGTTTGTGCGTGTGGATGGGTACGTGCGTGCGTGACATTAAACTTATGGACCTATACATTAAAGTAAATAACTGGATATTAACAAAAGATAACTCACTTATAAATTCGTCATGTTTTACCTGTTTACCTTGGACTAATAGATAATTATTACTTGAAATAAGTATTCCCTCGTATTCGTTGATAATGTATAATAACGAACAAATTATGCACTAAAGTCGAGTCTAGATGCAACCGTACCGTTGCCATCTTTGATTTATTTCACATCTTGTAATTCAAAAAAAGAGTAGTACATGAAACGTTTTATTCAAGAGGTGAGTATATGACTTCCAATTATCAACCTCCAATTCAAGATAATGATTCACAGGAAAGAATGGAAATCAACGTGTTGCCGACTGCATGAATTCTTTGTAAATGTACAGAACACAAGATATCGCGATGTAGATTAGAATAAATTGTTACTGTTGCCTTAATACATCTATCTCGAGGTTTAAATCAAATTGATGCAAAATGATACAAGCCACAGATGTTTGTGTATCATCCATTTTATATAGCACAAATGGATGAGTTCATGGCTGTAACACTGCCATTCTATCATCAGAATCATTCTCAAATTGTGTCATATCCATTAGTTTGAGAAATGTCTCCTTCTATATTTGTCAAAATAATATTTAGATGCATTTCTTTATTATAACAGAAAGAGTTTCCGCTGATGCTTTGTTTTACGCATTGAAAGGCTTAATGTTGCTGAAAGCTAGCGATGTAGACAATGGGAAATGCTTACATTCAGAGGGCGATGTGCAAATGAATAACTCTGTAAAGAAGACAATTTTGCGCCAAAAGTGTGAACTCATGAATTGTTTCTCACAATTACAGGTCTTTTTACAGGTGGCCAGAAGACTCAATTACCAACGAGAGAATGATACGAACACTCAAAAATATATTCGACAAATCTATATAACGTAAAGTTTGATGCACATATGAAGAGCTCAGTTGCAAAAGGTACTACATCCATTTTCCATCACTGATCCACTTTTTGGTCTTGATGTACTCATTTTTAGGACCTCTTTACACCTATACTAACAAAAAGCAGAATTTCCAAAGAGAAAGTGTTTGAAACTTACATTTAAAGATCAGTTCGGTTTCAAAAGGTACTACATCCATTTTAGTTGGGTTTCAAAAGGTACTACATCCACTCCAATGACATCATCGGGAAAGTGACCAATCAGAGAGCAGCATTGATTTGACCCTCTACCATTGTCTACTGACTTAATCTGTAAACAATAGAAGTTGGTTTTTGGCTTTTGGGCTGTCTGTTAAAATCACCACGCAAATCTGACAAATATCTTGAAGAACTCATCACATTTTGATCAAGCAATGGAGGAAAATGAAGGAGAATTCAATGAGAAAACAAACCATCCCAAGAAAAAGATCAGGAATTAAACGCAGTAGACAAGATCAAACAAGAAACGGCAGAGAGACTGGAGAAATTACGCGACTTTCATGTAATCCCACGTACTGCATTTACTGTTAGTTGTTGTAGTAGTTGTTGTTGTTGTTGTTGTTGTTAGACTTTTGGGCGTACAATTCGTGTGCCGAATATTGACGCCATCTAGGTGCGGGTCTCTGTATCTTTACTGTTAGTTACCGGTGATCTGCGTTTAATACTACTAGGGTGTTGAGTTTGAGCCATAGGTATGAACATTGCCTTATATAAATAGCTTCACAGCTAATAAGTGTGTGACAACTAATCTGAAAGTAAAGTTATTTTGCTAAATGTATACAATGGCATGAAATTCTGACATCCCTACCAACAGTGCTTTACCAATGGGTATGCTGTGCTATTCTCTGCGTGCATGATGTTGAGTACCAGGAAAGTACGTAGTGACTAAATCTTTGAAAACTAGATTCATGTTCATTCTTGTAAATGACACCTTTTACTTATAGTGGGAACCTACAGTTTTACAAGCGTTAAAGCTTTTATGTAGGCCCCATCATATTTTTGATACTTATTTGTGACATCTTTATGATATGATATGACCATATACATTTGTGTCAAGAATGTTTTTTTTCCTTCTTCAATCAAAAGACATGATTTTATAAATGTTGTATTCTTGTTTTATTGTCAATAATTTTGTAATCTCATCATTGAGAAAATGGAAATCTGAAATAAATTTGAACTGAACTGAACAAAGGTAATACCAAATGTGTGTTTAGTAAAGGTGGTCATAAATATTACTCATCGACGTTCTTGATTTTATCAGCTTTTAGATTATCTCGAGGTTTAAATCGAATTGATGCAAAATGATACAAGCCACAGATGTTTGTGTATCATCCATTTTATACAGCACAAATGGATGATTTCATGGCTGTAATACTGCTATTCTATAAACAGAATCATTCTCAAATTGTGTCAAATCGATTAGGTGGAGAAATGTCTCCTATATTTGTCAAAATGATATTTAGATGCATTTCTTTATTATAAAAGAAAGTGCTTCTGCTGATGCTTTGCTTTATGCATTGAAAGGCTTAATGTTGCTGAAAGCTAGCGATGTAGACAATGGGAAATGCTTACATTCAGAGGGCGATGTGCAAAAGAATAACTCTGTAAAGAAGACAATTTTGCGCCAAAAGTGTGAACTCATGACTTGTTTCTCACATTCACAGGTCTTTTTACAGGTGGCCAGAAGATTCAATTACCAACGAGAGAATGATACGAACACTCAAGAATATATTCGACAAATCTATATAACGTAAAGTTTGATGCACATATACCTGGCATGATGACGCTAAGGCAGCGAATCTTGAGAAGAAATCTTCGGGTACGTATACGATGCCCTCTACTCTGAAGTGCGAAAGGCGTGGCATGGCACATATCCATCGGGCAAAGTTTACTCCAATCGAAGATAGATTGTGATGATCTGGAGACAGACGGTCCCAAGTCATGTCCAGATTTTGAATCTGTTTTAGAAATGAAAGAAGAATAAACTCTTCAACAACAAATAAACAATGAGTCCAGTAAATCTCCAAAGAATTATGTAATTAAAATAAAAACCATGACCTGGTGAACGTACAATTGTATATAAATAGTCCTGAATCCGACTTGAAATTTACTTGCACATTTAGTGTATTTATTGTGTGAGTGTGTGTGTGTGTGTGTGTGTGTGCGATGTGGATGGGTCCGTGCGTCCCCATTAAACTTATGGACCTATTCATTAAAGTAAATAACTGGATATTGGCAAAAGAAAACTCACTTATAAATTCGTCATGTTATACCTGTTTACCTTGGACTAATAGACAATTATTACTTAAAATAAATATTCCCTCGTATTCGTTGATAATGTATAATAACGAACAAATTATGCACTAAAGTCGAGTCTAGATGCACACGTACCGTTGCCATCTTTGTTTTATTTCACATCTTGTAATTTCAAAAAAAAGAGTAATACATGAAACGTTTTATTCAAAAGGTGAGTGTATGACCTCCAATTATCAACCTCCAATTCGAGATAATGATTCACAGGAAAGAATGGAAATCAACGTGTTATGAATTCTTTGGAAATGTACAGAACACCAGATATCGCGATGGAGATTAGAATGAATTGTTCCTGTTGCCTTAATACATCTATCTCGAGGTTTAAATCGAATTGATGCAAAATGATACAAGCCACATGATATGTTTGTGTATCATCCATTTTATACAGCACAAATGGATGATTTCATGACTGTAATACTGCTATTCTATCATCAGAATCATTCTCAAATTGTGTCATATCGATTAGGTTGAGAAATGTCTCCTATATTTGTCAAGATTATATTTAGATGCATTTCCTTATTATAACAGAAAGAGTTTCTGCTGATGCTTTGCTTTATGCATTGAAAGGCTTAATGTTGCTGAAAGCTAGCGATGTAGACAATGGGAAATGCTTACATTCAGAGGGCGATGTGCAAAAGAATAACTCTGTAAAGAAGACAATTTTGCGCCAAAAGTGTGAACTCATGACTTGTTTCTCACATTCACAGGTCTTTTTACAGGTGGCCAGAAGACTCAATTATCATCGAGAAAATGATACGAACACTCAAGAATATATTCGTCAAATCTATAACGTAAAGTTTGATGCATATATACCTGGCATGATGACGCTAAGGCAGCGGCTCTTGAGAAGAAATCTTCGGGTACGTTTTCGATGCCCTTTACTCTGAAGTGCGAAAGGCGTGGCATGGCACATATCCATCGGGCAAAGTTTACTCCAATCGAAGATAGATTGTGATGATCTCGAGACAGACGGTCCCAAGTCATGTCTAGATTTTGAATCTGTTTTAGAAATGAAAGAAGAATAAACACGTCAAGAACAAATATACAAAACGTCCAGTAAATCTCAAAGGACTTATGTTATTAGGATAAAAACCATGACCTGGTGAACGTACAATAATTGTATATAAAAAGTCCTGAATCCGACTTGAAACTTGCTTGCACATTTAATGTAGGGCCTATTTATTGTGTGAGTGTGTGTGTGTGTGGATGGGTGCGTGCGTGCGTGACGTTAAACTTATGGACCTATACATTAAAGTGAATAACTGGATATTTAACAAAAGAAAACTCACTTATAAATTAGTCATGTTTTACTTGTTTACCTTGGACTAATAGATAATTATTACTTGAAATAGATATTCCCTCCTATTCGTTGATAATGTATGATAACGAACAAATTATGCACTAAAGTCGAGTCTAGATGCACACGTACCGTTGCCATCTTTGATTTATTTCACATCTTGTAATTAAAAAAAAGAGTAGTACATGAAACGTTTTATTCAAGAGGTGAGTATATGACCTCCAATTGTCAACCTCCAATTCAAGATAATGATTAACAGGAAAGAATGGAAATCATTGCCGACTGCATGAATTCTTTGTGAAATATACAGAACACAAGATATTGCGATGTAGATTAGAATAAATTGTTACTGTTGCCTTAATACATCTATCTCGAGGTTTAAATCGAATTGATGCAAAATGATACAAGCCACAGATGTTTGTGTATCATCCCTTTTATACAGCACAAATGGATGATTTCATGGCTGTAATACAGTGTACTGCTATTCTATCATCAGAATCATTCTCAAATTGTGTCATATCCATTATGTTGAGAAATGTCTCCTATATTTGTCAAAATGATATTTAGATGCATTTCTTTATTATAAAAGAAAGAGTTTCTGCTGATGCTTTGCTTCATGCATTGAAAGGCTAACTGCAAAAGAATAACTCTGTAAAGAAGACAATTTTGCGCCAAAAGTGTGAACTCATGACTTGTCTCTCACATTCACAGGTCTTTTTACAGGTGGCCAGAAGACTCAATTATCATCGAGAAAATGATACGAACACTCAAGAATATATTCGACAAATCTATAACGTAAAGTTTGATGCATATATACCTGGCATGATGACGCTAAGGCAGCGGCTCTTGAGAAGAAATCTTTGGGTACGTTTTCGATGCCCTTTACTCTGAAGTGCAAAAGGCGTGGCATGGCACATATCCATCGGGCAAAGTTTACTCCAATCGAAGGTAGATTGTGATGATCTGGAGACAGACGGTCCCAAGTCATGTCCAGATTTTGAATCTGTTTTAGAAATGAAAGAAGAATAAACACGTCAAGAACAAATATACAAATTGTCCGGTAAATCTCAAAGAAATTATGTGATTAGGATAAAAACCATGACCTGGTGAACGTACAATTGTATATAAAAAAGTCCTGAATCCGACTTTATTTCAGTTTTATTTTCACAGGGTAGTCTCATCAAGACCAGCAGGTCCTGCTCTTCCAGAGAGCCCTGCCCATGATAAAAAATACATAAACATTCATCGTAACACAAAGTTAACCTTCATACATTATTGAACAGTAAAACATTAAAATCTGCACACATGAATACTTATCATAATACAGACAATCAAAATGAAATAAAATCATCTCAATAGATATATTTCTTTACATAGCAAAATGACTTGAAACTTGCTTGCACATTTAGTGTATTTATTGTGTGAGCGTGTGTGTGTGTGTGTGTGTTTGTGAGTGTGGATGGGTGCGTGTGTGCGTGACATTAAACTTATGGACCTATACATTAAAGTAAGTAACTGGATATTAACAAAAGAAAACTCACTTAGAAATTCGTTTTACCTGTTTACCTTGGACTAATAGATGATTATTACTTGAAATAGATATTCCCTCCTATTCGTTGATAATGTATGATAACGAACAAATTATGCACTAAAGTCGAGTCTAGATGCACACGTACCGTTGCCATCTTTGATTTATTTCACGTCTTGTAATTAAAAAAAAGAGTAGTACATGAAACGTTTTATTCAAGAGGTGAGTATATGACCTCCAATTATCAACCTCCAATTCAAGATAATGATTAACAGGAAAGAATGGAAATCAACGTGTCGCCGACTGCATGAATTCTTTGTAAAATATACAGAACACAAGATATTGCAATGTAGATTAGAATAAATTGTTACTGTTGCCTTAATACATCTATCTCGAGGTTTAAATCAAATTGATGCAAAATGATACAAGCCACAGATGTTTGTGTATCATCCATTTTATACAGCACAAATGGATGAGTTCATGGCTGTAATACAGTGTACTGCTTTTCTATCATCAGAATCATTCTTAAATTGTGTCATATCCATTATGTTGAGAAATGTCTCCTTCTATATTTGTCAAAATAATAGTTAGATGCATTTCTTTATTATAACAGAAAGAGTTTCTGCTGATGCTTTGTTTTACGCATTGAAAGGCTTAATGTTGCTGAAAGCTAGCGATGCATAGACATTGGGAAATGCTTACATTCAGAGGGCGATGTGCAAAAGAATAACTCTGTAAAGAAGACAATTTTGTGCCAAAAGTGTGAACTCATGACTTGTTTCTCACATTTACAGGTCTTTTTACAGGTGGCCAGAAGACTCAATTACCAACGAGAGAATGATACGAACACTCAAGAATATATTCGACAAATCTATATAACGTAAAGTTTGATGGACATATGAAGAGCTCAGTTGCAAAAGGTACTACATCCATTTTCCACCACTGATCCACTTTTTGGTCTTGATGTACTCATTTTTAGGACCTTTTTACACCTATACTAACAAAAAGCAGAATTTCCAAAGAGAAAGTGTTTGAAACTTACATTTAAAGATCAGTTCGGTTTCAAAAGGTTCTACATCCATTTTAGTTGGGTTTCAAAAGGTACTACATCCACTCCAATGACATCATCGGGAAAGTGACCAATCAGAGAGCAGCATTGATTTGACCCTCTACCATTGTCTACTGACTTAATCTGTAAACAATAGAAGTTGGTTTTTGGCTTTTGGGCTGTCTGTTAAAATCACCACGCAAATCTGACAAATATCTTGAAGAACTCATCACATTTTGATCAAGCAATGGAGGAAAATGAAGGAGAATTCAATGAGAAAACAAACCATCCCAAGAAAAAGATCAGGAATTAAACGCAGTAGACAAGATCAAACA
The DNA here is from genome assembly GCF_040938485.1 of Diadema antillarum. Classification (NCBI taxonomy): domain Eukaryota; kingdom Metazoa; phylum Echinodermata; class Echinoidea; order Diadematoida; family Diadematidae; genus Diadema; species Diadema antillarum. The sequence continues at coordinate 84,701 of NW_027270998.1, read as the reverse complement.
AGAAACGGCAGAGAGACTGGAGAAATTACGCGACTTTCATGTAATCCCACGTACTGCATTTACTGTTAGTTGTTGTTGTTGTTGTTGTTGTTGTTGTTATTATTATTATTAGATTTTTGTGGCGTAGAATTCGTGTGCCGAATATTGACGCCATCTACGTGCGGGTCTCTGTATCTTTACTGTTAGTTACCGGTGATCTGCGTTTAATACTACTAGGGTGTTGAGTTTGAGCCATAGGTATGGACATTGCCTTATATAAATAGCTTCACAGCTAATAAGTGTGTGACAACTAATCTGAAAGTAAAGTTACTTTGCTAAATGTATACAATGGCATGAAATTCTGACATCCCTACCAACAGTGCTTTACCAATGGGTATGCTGTGCTATTCTCTGCGTGCATAATGTTGAGTACCAGGAAAGTACGTAGTGACTGAAGCTTTGAAAAATAGATTCATGTTCATTCTTGTAAATGACACCTTTTACTTATAGTGGGAACCTACAGTTTTACAAGCGTTAAAGCTTTTATGTAGGCCCCATCATATTTCTGATACTTATTTGTGACATCTTCATAATATGATATGACCATATACATTTCTGTCAAGAATGTTTTTTTCCTTCTTCAATCAAAAGACATGATTGTATATATTTTGTATTCTTGTTTTATTGTCAATAATCTTGTAATCTCATCATTGAGAAAATGGAAATCTGAAACAAATTTGAACTGAACTGAACAAAGGTAATACCAAATGTGTGTTTAGTATAGGTGGTCATAAATATTACTCATCGACGTTCTTGATTTTATCAGCTTTTAGATTATCTCGAGGTTTAAATCGAATTGATGCAAAATGATACAAGCCACAGATGTTTGTGTATCATCCCTTTCATACAGCACAAATGGATGATTTCATGGCTGTAATACAGTGTACTGCTATTCTATCATCAGAATCATTCTCAAATTGTGTCATATCGATTAGGTTGAGAAATGTCTCCTATATTTGTCAAAATGATATTTAGATGCATTTCTTTATTATAAAGGAAAGAGTTTCTGCTGATGCTTTGCTTCATGCATTGAAAGGCTAACTGCAAAAGAATAACTCTGTAAAGAAGACAATTTTGCGCCAAAAGTGTGAACTCATGACTTGTCTCTCACATTCACAGGTCTTTTTACAGGTGGCCAGAAGACTCAATTATCAACGAGAAAATGATACGAACACTCAAGAATATATTCGACAAATCTATATAACGTAAAGTTTGATGCACATATACCTGGCATGATGACGCTAAGGCAGCGGCTCTTGAGAAGAATTCTTCGTTAGAGTACACGTCGCCCGTCACTTTAAAGTGCGAAAGGCGTGGCATGGTACATATCCATAGGGCAAAGTTTCCTCCAATCGAAGGTAGATTGTGATGATCTCGAGACAGAGAGTACCAATTTATGTCTAGATCTTGAATCTGTTTTAGAAATGAAAGAAGAATGAACTCTTCAACAACAAATAAACAATACGTCCAGTAAACATCTAAAGAATTATGTAATTAGAATAAAAACCATGACCTGGTGAACGTATAGTCCTGAATCCGACTTGAAACTTACTTGCACATTTAGTGTATTTATTGTGTGTGAGTGTGTGTGTGTGTGTGTGTGTGCGATGTGGATGGGTGCGTGCGTCCCCATTAAACTTATGGACCTATACATTAAAGTAAATAACTGGATATCGGCAAAAGAAAACTCACTTATAAATTCGTCATGTTATACCTGTTTACCTTGGACTAATAGACAATTATTACTTGAAATAAATATTCCCTCGTATTCGTTGATAATGTATAATAACGAACAAATTATGCACTAAAGTCGAGTCTAGATGCACACGTACCGTTGCCATCTTTGTTTTATTTTACATCTTGTAATTAAAAAAAAAGAGTAATACATGAAACGTTTTATTCAAAAGGTGAGTGTATGACCTCCAATTATCAACCTCCAATTCGAGATAATAATTAACAAGAAAGAATGGAAATCAACGTGTTACCGACTGCATGAATTCTTTGGAAATGTACAGAACACAAGATATCGCGATGTAGATTAGAATGAATTGTTCCTGTTGCCTTGATACATCTATCTCGAGGTTTAAATCGAATTGATGCAAAATTATACAAGCCACAGATGTTTGTGTATCATCCATTTTATACAGCACAAATGGATGATTTCATGGCTGTAATACTGCTATTCTATCATCAGAATCATTCTCAAATTGTGTCATATCGATTAGGTTGAGAAATATCTCCTATATTTGTCAAAATTATATTTAGATGCATTTCTTTATTATTACAGAAAGAGTTTCTGCTGATGCTTTGCTTTATGCATTGAAAGGCTTAATGTTGCTGAAAGCTAGCGATGTAGACAATGAGAAATGCTTACATTCAGAGGGCGATGTGCAAAAGAATAACTCTGTAAAGAAGACAATTTTGCGCCAAAAGTGTGAACACATGACTTGTTTCTCACATTTACAGGTCTTTTTACAGGTGGCCAGAAGACTCAATTATCAACGAGAAAATGATACGAACACTCAAGAATATATTCGACAAATCTATATAACGTAAAGTTTGATGCACATATGAAGAGCTCAGTTGCAAAAGGTACTACATCCCTTTTCCATCAAAATCCACTTTTTGGTCTTGATGTGCTCATTTCTATCAGGACCTCTTTACACCTATACTAACAAAAAGCAGAATTTCCAAAGAGGAAGAGTTTAAAACTTACATTTAAAGATCAGTTCGGTTTCAAAAGGTACTACATCCACTCCAATGACATTATCGGGAAAGTGACCAATCAGAGAGCAGCATTGATTTGACCCTCTACCATTGTCTACTGACTTAATCTGTAAACAATAGAAGTTGGCTTTTGGCTTTTGGGCTGTCTGTTAAAGGCTAACTGCAAAAGAAAAACTCTGTAAAGAAGACAATTTTGCGCCAAAAGTGCATGGGAACTCATTGCTTGTTTTTCACATTCGCAGGTCTTTTTACAGGTGGCCAGAAGACTCAATTACCAACGAGAGAATGATACGAACACTCAAGAATATATTCGACAAATCTATATAACGTAAAGTTTGATGCACATATACCTGGCATGATGACGCCAAGGCAGCGGCTCTTGAGAAGAAATCTTCGTTGAAGTTCACGTCGCCCGTCACTTTAAAGTGCGAAAGGCGTGGCATGGTACATATCCATCGGGCAAAGTTTACTCCAATCGGAGATAGATTGTGATCTGGAGACAGACGGTTCCAAGTCATGTTTAGATCTTGAATCTGTTTTAGGAATGAAAGAAGAATAAACTCTTTAATAACAAATAAACAAAATGTAAAGTAAATTTTTAAAAAAAATGTGATTGAATGAAAAGTATATATGACTGGGTGAACGTATAAGAACAACATAACGTATACGTAAGTGTAACGTGTAATACGGAAGTCTTGATTCCGACTTAAAACTTATCTAGTGTGTGTGTGTTTTGTGTGTGCTGTGTGTGTCTGCGTGTCTGACCTGTCGCTGCCAGTTAACTTGTGGACCTTGCATTAAGAAAAAAAAATAATGCAGATGACTGGGTATTGACAAAAGAAAACTAATTTATAAATTTGTCATGTTTACTTAGCTATCTTAGACCAATTGATAAATCACTTGAAATATGACCCAATCGTATTCGTTGATATTCCATAATTACGAAAAAGTTATACAATGCAGTTGAGTTTAGCAGGAGACATCTTTGATATACATTGTATTTCAAACTGTTGCATAACCTTGCGCCATCAACTCTGTAACTGTAGCGTTCTATCCAGGTCAATTGATAATTGACAAACTCAAATTGTGATGCCAAAACCATATTCTAATTCTATCCGAAATAATCCTTCTGAATTTGCATGCAAAAAAGAAAGCACACAATCTGGAATAGTGTGAACTGAGAAAAGAGGCTCTGAAGTACAGGGTCTATTCAAGCGTTTAATCTTTCTCAAGAGGTGCTAGCTCTGCAATGAAAGGGACAAAACACAAGATGTAAACCACCTGAGCAGCAACAATGAAGGGATTATCAAATTAAGCTGAAATCGTGCATGCTTAATTAACACATTCTGTCCATAACTAATGCCAACTTTCAAAGCAGTAGCATTATCCTTTCAAAAGTTATTAGACTTGAAAGTGAAGAGTATGCAAAGGATTTTAAGAAATGAAAGGGGACCTGTAAGACATAGCTGATCATTTTAACCCCCCCCCCAAAAAAAAAAAAAAAGTTGCAGAAAAACTGCTTAATACACGCTTTCCCATTAATGTAATGATCCTAAATTAAGAATAATGTAGAAGAAGGATAGCTCTTTCAGAAAAAAATGAAAAACCTCAAGATTGACTCACTTGACCCATTTCTCCTCTTTTTTTTTTGAGTCCTCATGTAAAATCAAGGGGTGCAACTTTTTGTTCGTTCTATGATGCACGGTCACATGTACTTAATAACATGTGTTGCCTGTAGTCAGGTAAAGTTTGGAGATCGTGTTGAAGATTGGTGTGGCTGTCTCTCCTTCGAACCTAGCTGTGCGATACAGAAATGCCTCCCCCCCCCATGACTTTTAGAACTAGAATTAGGTGATCCGAGAATCCTCTCGGATCACCTTCTGTATCTGTACTGATTCTTTGTTCTTCTTCTTCTTCTTCTTCTTTATTTCTCCGCAAAAGTTGTGTAGAGACTAGCTCAGAAAGTGCATTGCCTATGAATGTCAAACTTATACCATATGTGTATCATGTCCCAAAGACGACATGTCAAGTAAAATCGTAGTGATCAGTCGACCGTGACGTCACTATGACGTCATTATATGAAAACACATTTTCAATCATATCTCATTAATGGAGTGGAATTTCTCAATGAAATTTACGTCACATAAATTTCAATTCAAGGGAATTCTACCCATATTTTCAGAATTCCTCGCATCGTAAAGACGTGCGCGTACGCGCGCGTTGAAATATTTGTATGCTCCAATCAAGCTCAAATTTTTTTTGCATACGTTTCAGACCATTTGGAGCATTTTTTGAAAAATTGAAAAAATTGGACGGACGCGTACGCGCGCGCACATATACGCACGTACAGCTCATATGCAACAGAAATTTCCCGATTTTTTACATTTATCGGATGTCTGAAAAGTCAAGGAATATTTCTAGCAAGTTTCAAGTCAATCCGACTCAATATGACGTCATACGGGACTGTCAAAGTTGAAATTCCGCGCGCGCGTCAATGGCGATATACAGTACAACAATGCCCCAAAACCGCCAATTTTAAATCCGATTTTACTCGTCAGGATGGACGGTGACCCCCAATTTTCTTTACATATTCTGAAAGCTGATGAGTTGTACATGTCAGTTTATGGGTTGGCGATACTGAAAAAGTGATTCAAAGATATCAAATTTCTTAATAAAGTAAAAAAAGTAAATTTTCAAAATGACGTCATCAATTTTCAAGTTTACTTGGGCGTATCTCACTTATCCTTTGCCAATTTTCACCCAGATTTCAGTATGTTGTAGCTTATTAAATGTTCTTTCATTAATGTAATTACAACATTTTGATTGGATGGCGGCATCACCTCGTAAAAATGGATTAAATGTAATCTTGTCAAATTTGACCAGTTTACGTGTTATCTCTATGGGAGAGCAGTTTTTCTGGCAGTGAAAATTGACATGACTATCTTTTTCGAGCATTAGCTCACTTATGCTTCGGTGAATTTTTCCCAGATTTTAGTATGTTGTAGCTGAGACTTTGGGCTATCGTTAATGTGCCCTCCATTTTTTCATACGAGGCCGGCATCACGTCGAAAAACTTGGTTGAAAATGGCACGTGGCTTCGATGCAGCGTCATTTTGCTTAATACACAGGGCCTATGGAGCATGAAATAGGTCATTGCATAGCGCATCCGACTCGTAATCCTAAGGTCCCTGGTTCGAGCCTCACCCTTGCCAATATTTTTTTTTCAAACTCTTTTTTTCTTCTTTTTCTTTATTTAGTCTTAATCTCCCTTCCTATTTTTATCTTTTTCTGATTTTTTAATGCTTCTCCTTCAAATTTCTATAAAATAACATAATTTTTTCTTTATTTTTCTTTCTTTCTACTACATTCTGTGCAATAGATGAAGAACAACAATGGTTATCAATCCCATATTTTGCACATGTTTAGTTCATGTCACCTACATTATTTCATAAAATAACAACTTCTTGATCAGACACCATCTTGGGTATGTAAATTAGGGTCAAAGGTCATAAATGTTTCATCCTGTATCTTGGTGAATACATGTCCTATCTTTCCAATATTTTGCACACACAAAGATCACGTTACCAGGATCATTTCACAAAATAACCATTTCTTTCTCAGATGCCATCTTGGCTGTGCAAAGTGGGGTCAATGGTCAAATATACTTTATTCTGTATCTTCGTTATAGTGTATACGGAATATGGTACCAAAGATGGCAAACCCGACTCCCTTTTTTTTAAATGAGAATCCAAACATCACACGGCCAATGTCCATAACCACAGATGAACCTTTACGGTCATGCCTATTGGGATCAGGACTCAAATCATTGACTTTCGAAGAGATCGGATCACCTAATTTGTCAGTGTTGACAAATTCCGAGTCTAGTTATAATTGAAAGTCTTTACGCACGTGAAGAAATGTAAAATTCGAAAAGATCATCGTAGAAGTGAAAGATCGGATATGGACTAGATTTGTTTTGAATATCTTGAATACCATTTATAAAAAATGCTAGCATGGCTGAGAGACGTGGGAGACGCATATTCCAAGATTCTTAGTGATACGCGTCCGGACTCGCCTATCGGTATGCTTTGTGCTGATCGATCCAGGCATGATTTTCCCAACAATATCCTTTCACAAAATAATGGGAACCTGATGAAAGGGAAACGATGCAGTTTAGGGAGAAATCTCATCCCTTTTTGTCATACTTTTTATCAAAGCTAATGTTGTCAACCTTATTGTGTAAGGGCTTCCTCTCTCGTATTACCATCATCTCTATTCATTGTCAGCTATTAGGTCGGTAGGATTACTTTCTGCAGTATTTGCATGTTCCAGTTATACAAGGACACAATATTCATATCTGCCCTTGCAGGATTTATAGAGACCAAATGCCATTAACCAAGGAAATGCTAACGATTGTTTCTTCTTTTCACTCAGAAGTGTTTTAGTAAGAACCCGCATTATTTTCCTAAATACTGAAATATTCAAAGCCGTTTCAAAATACTTTGGTGACGCAAAACCTTGAGAGCCTGTATGATACATCATCGCATGGTATGGAACTATTGTTAGGAGCTTACCTGGCACTTCCAAGCCTCTTCGGCGAGGATCTCGTAGAAGTCGTTATGCAATGTTGACTCCCTGATTGATACACTGCGCAGCACGCAGCTGATACACATCCCCTTTGCCAATTGTCGAGACACAGTTCTTCCGCAGTCCACATAATCTATCTTTAATGTTTGCTATTTATGATTTGAAGTAGGGAACAGTGGTAGTGTCAACATGGAGACGGTTCATTAATATAAAAACAATTGCCTTGCAGGTGAAAAATCGTAAATGAGACGTGATGCATCTAAAACTCATACCATGCTGGATGGATGGTAGATAATGACGTCATTACAATCGTACCACGTGCATAACTGGACAATCATACCACGTGCATAACTGGAAGTACTACTTGAAGATTCAATGGGAGATAATAGGCATAGTCGGTGTAAACATCACATCGTGGTCAAACTTAAATTTGTCTCATAAGGACCTAGTAGCAGTTTAGCTGCTGTGACGTTTAAAGGGGCGATATAGAATTGGTTGAGGTGAGGATATCAGCTTTTGACTTTTTGCAAAATACCTAGAAACCACTTTATGAAATGTTAAAGAGCATACAATTCTAAGAGAAATTCAAAGTTTATTTGATGCAAATCGGATTTGAAATGGCAGAGAAATTCAAAAACAAAGTAAAACTAAGTGATGCTAATAAACGGTGGGTCCCATTTTTTATTAGGATTGCTTTCTTTCGGATACCTCAGCCATTTCTAACTCAATTTTCATCACATAAACTTTGAATTCTTCTTAGAATATTGTGCTCTTTTATGCAATGTATTTCACAAGAGGTTTTAAATTCTTCCCCCCCCCCAAAAAAAAAAGAATCAAAATCATCATCAGAAAAGTCCCATTTTAACCGATCCAAACTGTACCATCTCTTTAATCACCCGTTAATTGATTTGCCGACGTAACACAGCTTATTAAATTGATGCGCTTCTTTTTCGTTTTCTATTTTATCATATTATGCAGCAGTGAATGGGTCATTTCAAGTCCAGTGAATATGGTTTTATATTATCTTAAACAGGAACCTTTTATCGAGCTTTAGCACTGGCAGTCAAATGAATACAGTCGACACTGGTAATAATCATCTACCCCAATCTATAGAACAGTGGGACCCTCCGCAACAATAACTTAAAGAATAGTAAATTAATCTAAATACGATTTCAGGATATGATATTATAACTTATTATCCACATCTTACAGAAAACCCCATCGGCCGGATTTGCTTCAGTGGCCAAAGAGAAATGAAGATTTTTGTAAAGATCATTTCAGGTATCCCTTCCCTTCACGTTCTGTCCATTGTGTTCACATATCATCATCTAATGCAGTTCCAAGAGCATCCAAATGCTAAGCTTATAGAAATCAAACCCATGATATGCTTGACGACGATTTATATTTCTCTGTGACCACTTAACCAACTTCAATTTCAATTTATATGTCAATTTCAATTTCAATTTCAATTTATTTTCATATTTCTCGATGAAAAATTACATCAAATATAACAAAATTAAATGAAATACATGACATACATAGAATATTGCAAATATGTAAAACATAAAAGTGGTCGATCTATTAAGTTTGGAATCTGTGAATGAATGCTAAAGAAATATGAAGGAACCTACTTAAAAGCGAGCTTGTTGAGCGTACATGTAGGTCCCGGTTAAAAATGAGTTTAGGATTGAGAAGGGGAGCACGGGTACAACAATTACCGGAACATAAGAGAAAAACAAAATAAAAAAGTACACTTATACAGTTATACAGTGCGTATAAAAAAAACGCAACAAGATTTGATTTCAAATTTGTGAAGATTGTGTTAACTTTACACCAAAGTGAGTAGCATCATCTTAAAGCCACATATCTCCTCTTTCCAATGATATCTTATTTATTCTTACACGGTCATGGATGGCTGAGTAATCATTCTTTTTGTACAATGGGTCAAATTGGACTTGGGACCAAGTTTAGGCACTGCAAGAATCAATGCACCTTATTAGAAATTAACTAACCAAATGGAATAATGAAATTGATTTAAATGAAATCAGTTATCGCTATTAATGAAATTGATGAAATTAATGATCACAACTTACCATTGTTTTCTTTCGGATACTAGTATTTCTTTTTAACATTACATTCCATGCCCCTCAACATGGCCACCATTCCTTTCCACACAGAGATTAGCTCTTTCCTCCATCTCACACACAGCCCTGCGAATCATTGGGGCTTGGTGGCGTAGACCTTCAAACTCATCAGTGATTCTTTGTCTCAAAGTTGCAATGTCAGGTGGAGGGGTAATGAACAGTTTGCTCTTGAGATAACCCCAAAGAAAAAAGTCACAAGATCCGGAGATCGTGATGGCCACTCCACATCATGATACAAGGCAATCACCCAATTTCCAAATACCTCAGCCAATCTGTTTCTTACTGCAACTAGTTGATGGGCTGGTGCGCCATCCTGTGCCCACCATAGACATCTGAACAAACTGCTTTGTTGCACAGAAAAATTTTCCATTAATTCAGGAATCACATTTTCATCTAAAATCTTTAAATATCCATTTCCGTTCATGTTGTTTTCAAAGAAGAAGGGCCCTAGGAGCGAACCGTTTCCACAAAGTCCAGCCCAGACATTCAGCTTTTCTCTATGAAAATCGACGTCATAGTTAAATGCAGAAACTGAAACTTGGTCCCAAGTCCAATTTGACTCATTGTCAAAAAAACAATGATAACTCAGCCATCCATGACCGTGTAAGAATAAATAAGATATCATTGGAAAGAGGAGACATGCGACTTTAAGATGTTGCTACTCACTTTGGTGTAAAGTTAACACAATCATCACAAATTCGAAATTAAATCTTGTTGCGTTTTTTTTTTTTTTTTGATACGCACTGTATAGCAAATTCTTCTCTAGTGCAGGTTGGGGGTCGGAAAAGCCACATGCTGTATATAGGCGGATAAACCATTGTCGTTCTGGCAATACAAACCAACCTTAATGGGGGTTTCTGTAAAATATAGCTCAGATGTCATTATTTTAAACCCTGAAATAGCATTTAAAGGGGTAGTACAGTATTCGTGGAGATGAAAATTGGGCTTTTACTTATTTGCGAGATTCCAAGAAAACGGTTATAACATTGTATAGAGCATACCATTTTAAGAGGAATTCAAAGTTTGTTTGATGAAAATCGGGTTTGGAATAGCTGGAACATCTAAAAACAAAGTAAAACAAAACGATCGAAATAAAATGTGGGTCTCACATTTTATTAGGATCACTCTGTTTTGGATATCTCAGCCATTTCAAAGTCAATTTTCATCAAACATGCTCTTTCATATTTTCACTAAGAAGGCTCACAAATTTCTCTCCCCCGTTAATGCCGAACCTGCCCGATTTTATCTCCTCCCCAAGATCCACAAACCTGGCAATCCCGGTCGTCCCATCCTCTATGGAAATGGTTCCCCAACAGAGAACATCTCCCTCTTTGTTGATCACCACATTAAACCTCTTGTCTCACTCGCACCCTCCTACATTCATGACACACCAGACTTTGTCAGGAAACTCGATGACATCAAGGATCAGATACCCGAGACAGCAATCATCGGTAGGCTACTTTCGACGTCTCCTCTCTCTACACCAATATTCCCCATGATGAAGGTATTCTAGCCTCCTGTGAGGCTTTGACATGCATACCCCCCCCCCCCATATCTGACATCAAATCCCTCATGTCACTTGTACTGAAGAAAAACAACTTCACATTCATGTACAAGCACTACCTTCAGGTGTCTGGCACAGCTATGGGTACCCGGATGGCTCCTTCCTTCGCCTATCTCTTCATGACCAAGTTAGAGCAGCAGATGTTAGATTCAGCCCCATGTCGTCCATGGATTTGGTGGCGCTATACATCGATGACATTTTCTTCATCTGGACCAGGCAAGAAGAAAGCCTCCATATTTTCATTGACCACATCAATTCTTTACACAGAACCATCAAATTCACTTCCGATTTCTCCTAAGAAGAGACCAACTTCCTTGATGTCACCGTTAGGAAGGAGTCTAACCATGTCACCACCACCCACAGATACCCATCAGTACCTTCACTCAGCCACCTGCCATCCCCGCCGCTGCAAAACCAGTATCCCTTACAGTCAAGCCCTCAGACTTCGCCGTATCTGCTCTGAGGATTCTAAGTTTTCTTTCCAAGCCAGGAACCTGAAGAGACGTCTTGCAGCCAGGGGCTACGGTACGAGGAGAGTTCAACAAGACATCAACAAACTTCGTTCTCTCCCCAGATCTGAAGTTCTCAAACCGAAAACCAACAAGCAGGACATCACTGACAGAATACCCCTCGTGACCACTTCCCATCCTAATCTACCCTCTCTCCACAATATCCTTCGTGATAATCGCCATATCCTTCACACACCTCTGATCGTCTCTTACAGGCCGTTCCAGACGCCCGCACAACTTCAAGGATCTCATCATCCGTGCTGAAGTACCCTCCCTCACTGACAATTCTTCTCCTTTACAGCATGGCACTTTCAAATGTTCAGCCAGTAGGTGCATCATTTGTAGTATACACATCAATGAGAGTGACTCTTTCAACAGCAACTCTACCGGCCTCTCTCACCACACAAAGGGAAACATCACTTCTACTACCACTAATGTCGTGTATCTCATCACTTGCAATGTTTGTAGAATCCAGTTTGTCGGGGAAACCAAGACAACACCCAAAAGATGTTTCTATGGACACAGCTCTACTGTCAACACAGCCATGCTCGACACTCCAGCGGGCCACCATTTCAATCTACCCGATCATTCCATTACTGAGATGACTCTACAGGGCATTGAATCTTTAGGCACCCGTCCAGACACAGTCAGAACCAGCAGAGAGAAGCTCTGGATGAAACGACTTCACACCATCCAACCCCATGGCCTCAACATCCAGGAGGGAAATGACTAACCACCTTTATTTTTTTTAATCATTATTATCATTATTATTCGCCTTTTCATTTTTCAATTTCATTTTGTTCTTTCTTTGTGCTTTTTTCCATTTGCAGACCCTTTTATTCCCAATTGATTCCTTCCTCTAGTCAGAGTCTCTTTTATACAGCCTTTTTCCACCCACACATACACGCACTTGGTTTTGTTTGTCTATACATACTTGTTATCTACATACAATGTATACAATTTTCTCTCCCCCAGTTTTTCATATGTGCTTTATTTTATTTCTTTTATCTATATCTTTTTCATTACTGTTATTTCATTGTCATTATTATTACTGTGTGTGTACATATACACTTTGATATGTTTGATTACTTCCTTTTCTTGCCTCCTCCTGGTACACCTTTCAGGGCTCACTGTTTGCTCAGCCCTCCCCCTCCCTTCCCTTTGCTGTTGCTTTTTTCACTCTTTCCCCTTTTTTTATTCCCTCTGGTTTTCCTTATCTTCTTTGATGTTGCCTCCCTATTCATCCTTTTCCTTCATTGGTTGCCCCCTTGATCCTCATGATCATCACTGACCCTCCTCTGTTTTGTTTGTCCCCTCTCCTCTGCCTTTTGTCTGTCCACCCTCCTGCTCTAATCCCCCTCCTTTTACCTGTTGGGCTCCTTGCCTATGACCTCCCACCCTCTCCTTTGTTTTCTTTGTTCTGTGTACCCAGCCTGTCCTTGTCGGTTCTTGTTGTGTGAAGTCCTTATATTGCTTTCCCTGCTTGTTTGTCATTTTGCCTATGACGAAGATTCTGCTAGGATCGAAAGCTCAGGCCCCTTTTGACTCCATTTACTCCATTCTGCCATTGGCTTGCCTTTATTGGACAACTAAAGCAGTTTTCAGCAGTTTTTTTTTTTGCTACATTTCCTTTCATATTTCATATAAGAAGTTTCTCACTATCTCACCAAAAATGATGAAAACCTTAAGTTCAGTCTCAACCAAAACTATACGATCCCATTAAACAATTTAATCATATTGGAAGTTATCAACGCAATAATCCGGTTATATTTTTTCATATAATATACTGTATACTTTGCATAGTGTTAATTTTATACCACCAGGAAGTAGGAATCGAACATCGGAGGAAAATTGTGCTTAGTTCAAGTCAAATGAAAAAACAAACACAATGCTTTGAACTGAACAAGACAAAGTTAGCGATGTTAAAGAAAATTTAGAATGCCACACATTTCTTGACATGTTCAGAGTATAACGATCTTAAATTTTGCTCCAAAGCATTGATTTATGTTGCCAGTTCTAGAATGTTTGCCTTTGGTGGTTATGCTGTGTGGGATTATAGAATCTGAACTAAATCAGAGTGAGTGAGGACGACGCGCATCCATGGACGTGAATGTGGGTCTCGCATGTACAAGGTAACCCTTACATCAAATACCGAACTTGTATCAATAATGAAGTTGATCATCCTCTTACAAGTGTACATAAGGGCTTTTGTTACCACCGCCAAGGATGTTTTGTTTTGACAGCTTTAGTTTGTTTGTCAGTTTGTTTGTATGTCCGTATTCTACAATATATATATATATATATATATATATATATATATCACAGGTTCTTTGACATTGGTACAACAAATAAGAATATTGAGATCAATGTGTTTGGTCTACACATGACAAAATAAGGATTATACTGAACGCGAATGTTAATGGTCATGTTGTAACAACATTTGTGTCTCTAAAGGCCCTAAATGTAGCAAAAAAAGCTGCTGAAAACTGCTTATCCAATAAAGGCGAGCCAATGGAGTAAAATGGAGTCAAAAGGGGCCTGAGCTTTCGATCCTAGCAGAATCTTCGTCAGAGGCAAAATGACAAACAAGCCTTTTCTAAAGGCCCTGTCACTCCTTCCGGGCATGCTACGTACGCGGGCTTCTTGCCTGTGGGGATTTTCCAGTATACAGGACAATTTCTGAGGACGGACAAAGATTTGGGCGAGTCAGAGCATGTGTCTTGCTAGCTGGACGCGTTCTACTTCAATTCTACTTGCGGGTATACTTGTACTGTGTGACCTGTGTACCAGCCGCGTGGGTGCTGACAACTCGGAGAAGGAATTCCTCTGAAGGAATGACAAAAATCCCACAGAATGTCATTATCTTGGCTGCATACGGGAGCTGCGAGGTACCTGCGTGGGAGTTGCCTGCGAGGTGCTGCCGCTATTTAAGGGCCTCCTACTAGCGTTCTGCGTGGACCTCTCCAGGTATCCCCGCTTTTGGTCATGCTCAAAACTTGGCTGCGGGTAAATGGGACTTGCGTGAGCACCTCTGGGCAACTACAGGCGAGATACGCTCGAGGTAATGTCAGGTACGGACCAACTGAGGAGAGCTCCGGATAGCAAATTTGTTTCCCCGCAAGTCAAGCCGCAAAACTTCCCCACATATGGTATGACAAGGCCTTGAGCATGCTCAAAACTTGTTCCGAACACCAGCAGAACACCAGTAGGAGACCCTTACCGGCAGCACCTCTCAGGCAACTCCAACGCAGGTACTTCTCAGTACCTGTAAATCGCTCGTAACAGAAAATGGATCGGCTTCAAAGCTCTCAGGCAGGTCACAGGGAATACACGCAAGTAGAAGCTAAGTAGCACGCGTCTAGGTAAGAAACATGTGCGAAACACGCAAACATTCTTGTCCGAACGGGGAAATTCTCCTGCGTGCTGCAAAATCCCTCCTCGCAACAAGCCCGACACGAGTAGCTTGCCCGGAAAGGAGTGACACGGCCTTCAGAGGAAAAAAAAAATTAAGTGAGGCCTACATGAAATCCACCTTGTAAAACTGCAGGCCCCAAAGCTCCTTATGAAATTTACACATGAATGATTAAGGGGATATGCATGTCTTGACCAACTTTAATCATTCCAATGATAAAATTCAGTGTCGAAGAATGAACTTGTGTAGATCACATGTTGCTTTGTTTGTCTGTTTGCAAAATAACTCAAAATCTTATAAACGTGCTTCAGATGAAATTTTCACGAAAGTTGATGACACACACACAAAAAAACCCCACATACACACACAAAACAGATTGAGATGCATGCACACATACTACAATACATTACTGTCAACATAACCTTCGCATGGATATTTAAATCTTATAAAAGCTGTTTCACTCACCACTTGGTCACTCTGAATCATAAATACCATTCCTGATATTGTGTGGTCTGACATGTCTTCATGTAGTATGTTTTCCGGCCATGGTCTTTCCACTCTTCTGGCGGCCTCCACAGCATGACATTCAAACGCAACATCAACGCAGAAATCATGGTCACTACGCTCTACCAAGCCCTCGATGATATCAAGGCCAAGTTCTTCCCTAAAAGATGAGGAGAAGTAGAGTACATAACGGAATTCCTCATGATTATCGAGGAGTGTATATTTTATCCTTTCGTATTCCGAATGATCATCTGCAAATAATGTACTGAGATATACCCCCGCAATATATTCCTGGAACAATTTGTGGGGGAATGTAACCGTTGACTCAACGAAGGATGGATTGCTGACTTTGCGCCGACGCTCCCTACTGATGATACCTGTCTCTATTGTTAAAACCCCGACTTGGCAGCATATATCCATGGATCTCCTACAGTTGTTAAATCGTTCTTTCGGAAATGAAAGAGTCTTCTTCAATAAACCTTCAAGTGCTATTTCAGCTATGTCTTGAATTGCTCTATCAGCTTCCCTAAAATGTTCTCCTGGGTTTTGAGTCTTCAGATGTTCTCTCGGTTTTGATGCGTAGTGCTCTTTCAGGAAAGAGATCATGTTTTCAAAAATCTGAGAGAACGTTTGCAATTTCAGCAGTTCTCTTCGTCTCTCTTCACTTATATCTTTCCACATGAGGCAAAGCATTGCGCAGTAGATGGGAAACGGGGCCATGTTCGACCGGATGACATCATTGTCTTCCATGAAAGTGATCAGGTCTTCTGCCAGAGTGTCGTTCTCTCTTATTTGAAAGTATCTCCTGATGTAATATTGTAAATTATCCTTGCTAAACCCTTCGATACTAATGAAAGTGTAAGCGTTGGCAAGACTTTTTTCCATCGTGAATTCATGTATTTTCCATGGTCTTGTCGTCACAATCATCTTGCACAGCTTGTACTTCTCTAATCCCAGAATGCGAATGACCTCACAGCTGCTTTTTTTCTCTATTTTCCGGCTAAACTCGTCGAATCCGTCCAACACAAGGAGAATTTTGCTTGGATTTCTGGAGATGTAGTAATCTATCTGGTTCGCCGTTACTTCGCTTGAGTCAGAGATATAGCTTTTCACCACATCATCAATGGTTGTGCTTTCACTGACATCCCGGAGAGGAATTACAAGCACCATGTCCAGATCCTGGAGAATTCTTCCGCTGCACCAGTCCCAGGCGATCTTACTGCACAGCGTTGTTTTTCCGACACCTGCCTCACCATGAATTAGGATACGTTTTGAAAGTCTTTTATCGTCATCTCTTGTCATAATATCCTCGTACGTTATTGCTGATTTACGCTTTCCAGTTCGGTCTGTAAGGCTCAAATTGGTGTAAATTTCATCCAAGTTTACACTTTCCATGAAGTCGAGTGGATCCACATTGACCCTGCGTCTTGACAGCCGGTAGTGCTCCTTTAGCTCATTTTTCATTTGCTCTACCTGTTCCTTTGTAAGCAAGGATGCGCTCATAGATGATCCTTGGAAGAGAAATATCATAAACAAATATAGATAAGAAACGATGTCATTGATATAGTGATTAAGCAAAGCATTACGAAAGATTGGTGTTTGTATATTGGCTTACCATGGGAATGGGGAATGACAGCATTTATTTACGGTAATTTACGAAATTAGCGCGATCATTGTCGCCTTAATGTAATATGTAATATTATTAATTCATAGAAATACCTTTTACACAATGTACCTTTTCAAATTCAAACAATATGATTTACTGTTACTTGGGTTATATCATGATGCATTACCTCACTTTTTTTATTGCTCGAATGCACTGCCATCATAAGAGTAAAGGGATGCGTTTTGACCGGTCAACACTCTTCAAAGTTTGAAATACGATCTAAGATTATTATTTTGTTTTTTGTTTTCTCTGCTGGTATTGTAGATCATAGCTTTACGAAACCACTTTAAACTGAAAGCAGGAGACATGAGAGTGACCATGAAAAAGAATATTCTTCGTTCTTCATTCTGTTGATATCAAAACAAGACTACTGTAGTTACTTTAGGACGTTCTGGCATTCTTGCTACAAAAGCATGAATTGAATGATAAAGTTTTATCATCATTACCACTGAGCAGATCATAATGACCGGCAGGAAAGAAATGACTGTCACTATAAACTGGTCACTTCGTCATTTTGACATCTTCCCGTAGGCAATGGACTATAAGATAAGCAATCAATTGAAATAAGATTATTTTCAGCTTCTCACGTAAGTATTGGGGACGATGCAAAATGCCTTTTCATAATGATGCATACTGCGCTTCATTCTGTTCATGCAAGCTTGTCAGCCCGATTTTCCAACTTGCTTTTATCAGAAAAAAAATAAAACTTTATAATGAAATATAAAAAATAAGTCTCTCAAATGACTTTGCTGAGAATAAGCATCGAGGAAATGCGCTCTGAAAGTAATATCCTATTAAAATAGTGAATGTGTTAGTCAGTGTTTCTTTTGTATCAAGAATGATTTCAAACGAATAGAGTCGTCATCATCCTCATCAAAAATGCATGAACGAAACTAGTTTCCAGGTTGTTCTTGGGCTTTAAAATCGCTAAAATATCTAGAGTCACTCTGTACGATAAAAAAAAAGAAAACAAACGAACAAAAACAAAACATCATCAAGATTTGCTGCGAATATTAATGGTAACTTCATGACGCTCCCTTTTTTGTAAAGATAGGATTAGCGTTCTATGTTGATGATTCTCGACCTAACTTCTCATTCTTATCCGACGCACATCGTTCCGTTTTCTGTGGTTTGTACACAAGGAAACAAACAACACTAACAACTAAGGACAACAGTATCGACAGCTATAATCAATATCGTATACACAATAATCGGATAACTGTATCCCCCGAACAGAGTTCGGAGGATACTATGGATTTGGCCTCGTTCCGCCGCAGAGATTTTCTTGTGAGCGCTCTACTGGCTGCAGTTCTTCTTCGATCATCTTCAAATTTGGCATGAAGGTGTATTATGGTAAGACGGAGAAGCCTATTGTTTTTGGTGATGGCGCCCTCGCTTGTTCCGTCTATATACAGGGTCTGCTTGTGTGTGCGACGCTGGCCTTGTTTCTTGACCGATTTTTTTTTTTCAAATTTGGTATGTAAATGTATCATAGTCAAATCTATACACCTATACCTATTTTATAATGCTGCCCACACTGTTCCACCTTTTAAAGGGTCAAAGGTCACCCTGATCATGTCAAAATTTGCAGAAGTGCTTATTTGTGCAATAACTTGATTGTTACTCAATGGATTTTAGGAGATGAGTGGGTGGTCATTCTACATGAAGGACACAACAGTTTGTGGTGACGGCGCCCTCAGTGTTCCGACTTGGATGCCTATGGACATTTCTTGTGTGTGCTCTATCAGCCACATTTCTTATCAAATTTTCTTCAAATTTGGCAAAAAGGTGCATTATAGTGAAATAAAGATACCTATATTGTTTTTGGTGGTGGCGCCCTCGCTTGTTCCGTCTTTATACATGAAAAGGTAAATTTAACAGGGTCTGCTTGTGTGTGCGACGCTGGCCTTGTTTCTCGACCCGATTTTTTTTTTTTTTCAAATTTGGTATGTAAATGTATCATAGTCAAATCTATACACCTATAATGCTGCCCTCACTGCTCCACCTTTTACAGGGTCAAAGGTCACCCTGATCATGTCAAAATTTGCACAAAAAAAATGCATGCTTATTTAGGCAATAACTTGATTGTTACTCAAGGGATTTTACTCAGACTTGCTAACGAGGAGTATGGGTGGTCATTCTACATGAAGGACACAACAGTTTGTGGTGACGGCGCTTTCAGTGTTCCGACTTGGAGGCCATGTCACATTTCTTGTGCATGCTCTATCAGCCACATTTCTTGTCGGATTCAATTCAAACTTGTTATGGAGGTTTATGGGGGTTATTCTTGGTAACAAAAGTTTTCATTGCCAGCGCTCTCATTGTTCAAACTTTTATAGGATGACATGTCATATTCCTAATTCCTTGTATGTGCTATAATAACTAGCCTCATTTCTCGTCGGATTTTATTGCATCCTGCCACAGTTGCCATACCATACAACATTCTGGCCTCAAAAGTAATCCAGAAGGGGTATGAGACGGGTTCGGGGGATGTGCTCGACTATTGCGAGCGAGTGCTCTAGTTACTGTATATCTGTTTTTGTGTGATTGCTATGTGTATATCAAATGATTCTACTGGCACTGAAACCGCGTAAATCAAAATCATGTTCTTTGCAGTTTATTCGAGAGGATGCGGGTCATGAAATGACCAGTATCGTATGACGACAATAGTTAAGTGACAAAGCATTTTTTTTTTTAATAAAGATGTGACACAGTTAAGGTATATAAGTAGATAATCCTCCCTTCCGAAAAAAAGAGAGATAACATTACCTGGCAGTTGGGAACAACATGCGACTTCGTCAGCTAAGGAACCCAGATCGCATTTTTGAAGTTTCTCTCTTAGAACTCTGATGATATCGGTACCAGGAGGTTGTCTATGTCTCCATGTACACAGTATCTCCATAAGTGCTTCCTTGGTGTCCAAGTGATGTTTATGTTTGGCATTGTCTAGCTCGGAATATGCAATCTCAAGGGCGATTCCGAAGTCCGTGTAGGATTTGGGAGGTATTTTTCTACTCAACTCGAGGAACATCTTCTCGTATCTGATTCTGTATAAAACAAGTTGAGAGCTTGTAAATGACTTAGCTTTTTCGTATTGTATAGTTTTATTCAACGATGATTTGTTGTCTTGGTAAAAAAGAACAACAAACAAACAAACAAACAAACAATTACAACAAACAACCTAGTCCTGATTCAGTATGGGTTAAGTTCATTTCAGAACCTGAAATGGGCCGATATAACAGTTACCAGATGCACAACAAATGACACTGAAAGCAGTAATTTCATTGGGCTATACATGGCGCCACGCTATACCTGTCAGACGAATCATCATTCGGGCCTGGGTTGGTTTCAATGTCGCCCGCCCTCATCAGGCGAATAAGTGGCATGTAGAGTCCACACAGCAGCGTGCTCAGTTTGGATGTGGAGTCTACCTGACGCCGGATTATTCCCTGGGACAGTGGGCAAATTACACACAGAAGAGAAATGAGGACGTAAAAAAGAGGGAACTGATAAAAAATGTTGTCTCTGAATTCGATTATGCCTTTTGATCATTGCTGAGACTAGAAGGGGAACCTTGCGCTATATGAATACACATGCATGTACGCACATCATTTATTTCCAGCTTATATCCACGTAACACCAAAATGATAATTATGATATGCAGCTGTATGTGAATATAAACATATATATCTATTTACATGTATATCACTGCGGAAAATAATCTCCAACGGGAAATACTAAAAACACTGCTAAAGTTACTCTCCTAAACTTGAAATATACTTCAGCTCTATCTTCTATTCATCTTAAACAAATAGTGCTTTATGTTTGGCAACTGAGGGAAATGATCTTCATTAGAAATGACAATAGGCCTACTTAGTACGAGAAAAAATATATAGTTACTTTCTTGAAAAGGTAATATTTCATCTTCATTTATCATTTATCATCATTCTTCATTTGTTTCTTAATTACGGTATTAGATTTTCTCGGAGTAAAATTGAGAAAATGTCGATACCTATGCGGTTGTCTCCGATCAAAAAAAAAAAAAAGAAAGAAAGAAAGAAAGAAAAGAGAAATATAAATTCCACTTCGAAAGTGATGTACAAGTCCAGGTGCGACCCCCTTTTTTTTTTCAGACCAGCAGAAGTTGCGCATAGATGAGCACAGTGCACGCACTGGTGTCAAAATTCGTCGGTGGGGGGGGGGGGGGGGGTCAATTCAAAGTTACAATAATTTAAAAATAATCTAGGCATCTATACATCTATGAGGAAATTCCCAATTCTGATAAACTTTAATCTAAATTCCAATTTTAATAATAGAGTAATAATGGGGTAATAATAGGGAAATAATAATAAGGTAATCATGCCACGGGCTAAAATGTCCGGGTTACAATAATGTCGGGAAAACAATTTCATCTAAAAAAATATCAAAATTAAAAGGTCACAATTTAAGAAAACTGTATAAGTCACTGGAAAATGCCAGGGGTATACACGTACAGGATAACAATTTCCGGTGAAAAATGTCAGTAGAAAACGTCACAAGAATCAGTACGTAGAAAATAACAGGGGTTAAATGTCAAGAGTCAAAATGTCCGCCTTAAAAAGCTTAAAAGTAGTACTTTTTTCCCCAAAATTATGTATAGGCGTGAAGGGGTGTTTATGTCATTTAGTTCGCCTACTTTTTAAAGCAAATTTTCAACATAAATCATATCGGTATAGGTACACTAATGACTGTTTAGGAGTGTCATTGAAAATTTATAAACATGCCGTCAATGAGTAACTCCCTGCCATTTTTCTCCTGACATTTTTTTCCTTTACACCATCTCCCTTGACAATTATTGCACCCATGAAATTGTTATTCCTGATATTTTTGCCCCACGACATTGGATTGTCTTACCGTGATCTGTGAAAGATGCTGACCTAGATAATTCATTATCTCTCCTGCGGCGCAGCGTGGATCCATCAAGATGTTTCTCCACGTGCACCTCTGATGAACTGACACTAAGGGTTGAGTCGTCGTATTACGACAGGAAAGAGCAAGATTTTTCGTCCATCCTCTTGAACAGGGAGAATCCCTAGTTGTAAACCTAGGCAAGAGACTCGACAGTATGGTTACACGGCATGATGAACCACGTGGAATAGGTAGCGTCCTAATGGGGGTACAAGGGTATCGTAAGTCATCTGCTGCGCTTAGAGGAAGTCCTGTAAGATGTTGAAAATACGACTCCGAGATTCGTCTCCCGCTTACACTCAACCAGCACTTGATGTGGTTGGAGAAAGTGCCGAGGAGACCTGACTGAATTGTCATATTATGACAAGCTTGGTGTTGTGGAAGCGGTTTCCCCAGAATAGGAACGTTTTCCCAACAATCAGAATTTATGTCGTGGTCAGTTTGCTTCGTATTGCCTGAGGTAGCCTTCCCATTATCCTTAACCTCTGGATCGTCACTTTTGTCACTTGAATGTCGTGAGCCGCCGGTGCAGTGAGGGCAGTGAAGTTTTCCATGTTTAAGACCGAGCTGCAAGTTTCGAGAACGGTGGACGAATCGCCCAATCCTTACACGCCACAGACTCAGGCAGATAGTCATGGTTGTAGAATTTCTCCTACAAGCAGATAAATATGATGACTGGAACACTGGATGAATATTGAATGGAATATAACTAGTACATCGGTACAGAGTTGTGGGGAAGAAATGAAAACTGAATGCAACAGAGGCACTCCAATCAAACAATAACCAGACTGTAAAACGTTTCTTCCATAATGGCTATACTACAAGGGAAGGCGACAAATAATGTGCATGATTATATTTTTCAATATGTTTACGGGAAAGTGTCTGTCTTGGTGTGTGGGAAAGATGAGGTCACTGTATCACAGAATTTGGTTACTTTTCCGAAGGTTTGTTATTTCGAGTCCAAAAATCAGTTAATCTGAAAATTCGTTAATCCGTTAATCCCGAAAATCCGAAAACCTGAAAATCGGGGTTTTTTTTTCAGAAGATTCGTGAATCCGAAAAAGAAGCCCTTCTGCATCATTTATTGTATCGCTTACATTTTTATGCTCATACCCATTGAATTGGATTGAATTGAATTGAATTGTAAATCCGATAGAGCGGACATTATTCTGGTAGCAACTTATAAACGCTTGCATGTGTGTACATTTACAATTATATCAATGCAGAACCCCCCCCCCCCAAAAAAAAAAAAATCAAATCAAATAAGTTTTATAATTCCAAAGGTTTGATGGCACACATCTTCAAGGCGATCAAATTTCGTTGTACACCGATTTACTTATATGCCGACAAACTGATGTTCTTGTATAACCTCAGCCAAACCTAAATATTCCCCCTTATTATAACATCTTTGTTAACATAATATCAATAGGTAAATTAGCATGCATGGCCTTCGAACACAATATACGAGGCCTTCTTTTCAAAGGTCCCTTTTCCAACGACCTAATTAATTTGTTATTGTATCATGTCAAATTCCATCCATTATAG
The DNA here is from genome assembly GCF_040938485.1 of Diadema antillarum. Classification (NCBI taxonomy): domain Eukaryota; kingdom Metazoa; phylum Echinodermata; class Echinoidea; order Diadematoida; family Diadematidae; genus Diadema; species Diadema antillarum. The sequence continues at coordinate 61,057 of NW_027270998.1, read as the reverse complement.
TGTTACGTTTGCAACTACATAATCACAGTATATTGTGCATGACCATTTCCAAGAAATCAATTGATCATTATGCCGTTCCTATATTATGTTGTTTGCATTTTTGCGAATATGACGAGCTCTAATCAAAGTTCACGTGAAATTTTCCATTGTTTACCCTTTACGTGTATATAGTGTTGTTTGAGTGTACGTATGCCATATATACGTAGCGTGGTACGAAATCACTCCACTGTACACCATGCTTTCACGCAAGTTTTCTGTTTAAAACAATTGCAGATTTTTCTCAAATGCAGATCGACATTTATTAAGCAAGGATGTTTTGCATCAAGGGAATTACTGTTATATGATTTCAATTGCAGTGCCTAACATTATGTAATATTTTGTAATAAAGCTTTATTGAATTACACAAGTCACAACAGAGTTGATTATTTATTTAGAGGACACATTTCAAAAAAAAATTGTTTCCATTTTCAAGAAAGCTCGTTTTCGTTTTAGGAGTTATAGCAACAGAGAGTAATAACCAATAACTTTAATCCGTCCGAAGTAATGTAAAAATACCAACAGAATATTCCGAATTAGGGCATCCTCAAACCGGGAGCTATAAAGGCTCTATATATGCTAAGGCCTGTAAGGGAAAGTATATGGGAAAGAAAATTTTCTGTATGCTTTGTGTATAGAAGAAAGGACTACTATAAAGCATCTATACCTTCATTTGAAATCAGCTTTCAGAAACCAGTCACATCTGCGTTGTGATCATTGTTACTCATTGACTGATACATAATTATATATAGAAACTTGTCTTTCTTGGTCTGGAGTTTAGTTTATTCCTTCCCCAGTCATGTCAGCAAATTGGTGATGCCACTGTAAGATTTGTAAGATTTGGAAGATTTTATTGACTCTATCGACCCCCCTCTCAGGGTATGAGAGTACAAACATATTTAGATTATTTGTATGCAAAAGTATAAGTGATAATGTACATGTACATGTGAAAATAACAGACACATTAAAATAAACATGTTTAAAAGTCAAGGCGTAAAGGACGTTCAACTTCTCTACCACTACGTGTACACACATTACTCTCTTTCTTCTATGGTTTTGAAGAAAAAATGTAACAATTATTCTGACAAAGTTGGCTAGTTTATTTTTTAAATGGTAATCAGGTGAATATGAACTGCTTTCACTATGACTAAAACATATTCAATATAATGCATGCAAAGTGTCAACGTTTCATGTTACTCAGGTGTATGAAATTAATATGAACATGTGAACATGTGCAAGTATATTATCATCTTCATCCACCTTCGTATATATCTTATATATGGGTCAGAATTTTGAACGATGTACAATTGAGCCAAAACAAGGCAAAATTTAAAAAGTAGGAAATTCTCCAAGTCATTCATCTTACCTGAAAGAGTGTAACTCAAGCTTTAATATGAACCCAATTATACTAGGATTTTCCCAGAGGAACAAGTTTTTATTCACCGCTGAAGTTTACCATGTCCAGAGCAGCGAACGTCCGTGAGGAAAAGTACTGTACATACATTTGAATACCATTTAACATTGTTTCCGAAGATCTGATTCAGTTCAAAATCCTAACGAAATATCTTAAGGGACATGTGTACGTGATTGCAGAATATTAAGCTTATACTCTTAACCTGTACGTAATGGTAGACAACTGATGATTTAACTAAATTCGTCATTTCTGTAGAAATATTGCTCTTCCGCTAAACACTTTCTTAACTTTACGCGCATTTTACAGAAACTCAATATTTTCACCTCTTATTTCACTATCCCATACTTTAATCCTCACTCCCACATAATGATATACCTTTTTAAGATGTATCTCATCTGGGCAGTCTCTATAACCCAACAAACATAACATAGTTTTCATCACGGAGGTTCGCATGTAGCTCACGGACGTTCGGAACAAACAAGATATTGAACAATGCAGCTCTCTTGAGTTGAAAACGCATTCTACTCACAACAAACAGCAATTTCATGTCGAGAACAAACTCCTCTGCAAAATCCTGAATAGATATTACCAATTCTCAATTATTTGTAAGCTTGTTTATCTTCTTATACTGAGGAATCAAAGAAAACAGTTTTTCCATCTCTCGTAAATGAACGTACAAACGTACGTGTAATCTCAGTGACGTAGTCCATCCTTGAGAACGAATATATTTATCAAAATTTCGTTATCATGAAGTAAATATTCAGGTCCTAACCTTGTTATATAAAGTCTACAGTGCAAAATTTGCTTTTTATATAACGAACATGATCACAGCTAAAATTATGACAAAGAACTAATATAGAAAAACAACAGAAATGTGCTCCGTTATAGAAATACGAAGTTTAGCTGCAGGGGAGGGCAAACGAATACGTTAGGAAGAAATCCCTCTGTGTTTGCTCCTTGTGTTACACACTGTTACCGAGGAGAATTTGTGTTATTATATTAGTCAGAAATGATAATAGGTTCGATACTGCGAAGTTTCGTCATAACAAGACACAATAAGTCCATATAACTTGGATGGATGTTTGTGACTCAGATATTATACAACATGGTTTGTTATAACAAACCTTTTGTAGCGCGTCATTTCGGAGGCTCGTTATTCATACAGTTTGTCAATACGAAAATTGATAGAGTTCGTATAATTATGAAGCTTTTTTTATTCGGTAAATGATAGGAATCTCCGAAGGTTAACCGAAAGGCTTATTAATTGGAACATGAAAAATTATGTTCGCTTATCCAAATGTGGAGAAACAAGTTAACAACTAAAATCCTCCAATTTTAAAACCTCATAATAACCGTTTTCACCTTAACGAATATCAGGCCCATTCCACTTTTAGAAGAACGGACCTAAAAATAATGATCCTTAATATCTATTTTTCGAAGAACATTTCTAATAACAAACCCCCTGAATTAACTACATTTTTTTCTTCCATTTTGGAATAACAAACCTTTGGACATCGGAGAAACGAATCTTTGGAAGAGCGAACATATCAAAGTGCGACCTTAAACCTATTCTTAATAATTACTTTTTTTAACACGTGTTTTCAAAGTAAGCACAAAAGCACAAACAAATTGACGATCTCTCTGTCTCTTAATGTAAAATGAAAAAAGAAATCTTGGAAAAAATTACAAATGAATATTGCTTTTCATTGATGAGTATAAAACAACACCATGTGATGATAAGCGGAGGAATTGTGTGTTTTCATCAGCCAATAATTGTATACTGCATGATTTTTGTTTGCTTGTGACGGCATTTCGATGAATAAAAAACATAAACAAACAAACAAAAACTTCTCCAGAGGAATTTGGTATAACGGGAGTGCACTGGCAATTCTTTTCTCTGTGTGTTGGAGCTCGATCCCTTCTCTGTTTCTCAGTCATTTTCATTCAACTGCTTCTGTTACAAGATGTGATAGCGCCATCTACGGCACACAGTTGTTAGCAGCACAGCCATGAGCTGAGAGAAGTTTGCCTGAGAATAAAGCCTCTGTTTAAAGAACTTGAAATTACAGAACTTGATTTATTATCATCTGTTGAGTAGCCTACAGAGTGAAAGTGGGTGAAGAAGGTGAAAACTAACATGGTGTCAGGAGTGAAGTGACTTTTGTTCTCTCTCTCAGGCCGTTTGTAATTGTGTCGTCCAGCTGCTGGTCGTGGTCATGGTGGTCCCACCGTATATGAACATGTGTATGCTTCCAGTACAGGATTCAGCGGGACTGTCTGCAGTGGTGCTGTGCACAGTATGTCGCCATCGGTAATCCTCCCGTCCTGTTTCGCTCGCGATCGCGATTCGTTCCGTATGTTTTCGGTACGCGTGTATGAAGCTGGTCAAGCTGTTCTGACAGTCGCGACGCGATCATGTTTGTACCGATGGAATGCTCTGTTTCAGTGAGCGATTGATATGAATTTTACCATTCTAGAGACTTTGGACTTACAGTAAACCTCGGATAAGTCGACGTCGAGTGAGTCGAATATCACTAAACTCGAAGCAAAATAGAAAGTCCCGATTTTTCCCTATGTATTTTCTCTAAGAAATATTTGGACAAGCCGAAGTACGAGAGTCGAATTTCGGCTGTGTCGAAGTAAAACATTCAGTCCCTTTTGTACAAATTACACGTAGTTTACATCACTTGAGTCGAAGAAGATTGCTCTGACGTTCTCATATTACATTTAGAGGAGAACAAAAAATCGGCATGTCGCAGAACCCCGTCCCTGACCTGCGGCAGGTAAGCATGCACACTCACCGTTCCGCTCCGCACGCATGTCGAATACTAGTCTAGCTTCTGGACTCTTTTTACTCGTAGCAGTGATCGTGTACACGTCAAGCCGTATGAGGGCGTGACACCCGAGGATTGCGATACGCCGAGAACTGCGATACCCGAGAAAAAGTTGGGCGCGCAGTCTCTCGAATATCGCAATCAGAAAGTTTGCGCCCTCTCTTGGCACCAAGGAAAAGGGGACGGAGCCCAGACTAGTCGAATACACACATGTATACATGTATACACACAGCACATCGATCCATTCTTTATCCATACACACAGCACATCCATACTTTATCCATGTCAAGCCAGAACTCCTTAGTCAACCAATCGCTGCTTTAATATTTTATTGACAGGCCAAGTGGGCAGAGCTTGTTTGTGCGTAATTTTGTTCAATGGAGGTGGGATGGGCCTGGGAGAGTGTTTGTCTCATGGTAGGTTGACAGAGATGGCTACCTATGTTGCACCATAGACATAGCACATGCACATTGCCATGCACATTTTAGCGCAGACATTCTCAGAACTACGTTTAACTACACTAGTACTGATACAAATTCCATGTTCAATTTAGTTATTATTATTATTATTATTATTATTATTTATTCGACCAAGTAAAGAATATAGGATACATATCATTAACATCACAAACATGAAACAAAAACCAGAATGAAAATTACAAAGGATACAATGTACTATACACGTTACACAATGTGAAAATGAAATGAATGGAGACTACATGAGGGTCGGGGCACACAAAAGTAAATACATTTACTATTGCCCGTAGGCATGTGAACCCACACATGTTGCCCCTCAGAAACATTTAACAATCTTTAAAAAATTATCACTCAACCCCTGATCCCCCCCCCTTAACTCCATATTCCTTATCAAACTTCAAAACATAAAAAAAACACTGTACAAATCTAATATAATCATCCAACCCTTGACTTCAGTTATAAATATATCCGTACATTAATTTCAAAAACTGAAAAAAAAAATACGTCAACATAAATGTAGGAGATTCCTGGATTTCCATCCGACCCCCAACCCTAAGCCTCTAACCTCTTAGAACATAATCATCATTGTCGTCAGCGTAAAAATGAAAATGAAGCACATGACAACATTGTGTACAAATCAAAACTAAAACTTATCACTCAATGTGATTAATACCCCATCAAACACGGAGAATGTAAACTCATTAATTTGTATACTGTTACCACATGACTGTGTACAATCAAAACTAAAACTAAAACTCAAACCACATGTGTACGAATCAAAACTAAAACTATCACTCAATGTGATTAATACCCCCATCAAACAATTAATAACAATTAATTTGCAGAGCTACCAAGTCTCACGCATTCTGCGTGAGACTCAAGCATTTAGGGTCCGTCTCACGATCTCACGCATGGCACCCATTTTTCTCACGCATCTGGTGAAGTCTGCAATTTGGGCCAAAAATAAGGAGCATAGCTCAAAGGATTAGAGTGATAGTTGCAATTGAAGGTATATTTCCCTTTTGCCTTTCAAAATTAGTAAAAAATAGTCACTGAAGTATGCACCAGATCGCATCGTTAAGAGCTAATAATTTGAAAAAGCTCCCTATCATGGGAGGGGGATACCCTCCTCGTTCGCGTTCGCATGCGCGCGAGCGCCGAGACGCCAAGTCATAAAAATCTCACTCATAAAAAGTTTTTTGAACTTGGCATCTCTGAATTTGTATACTGTTACCACAGCGACTCAATGTTCAACGTGAACAAATGATGAATTGTGCACACCCACATTATCATAACAGTCATATATATATATATATATATATATATATATATATATATATATACTGCGAGAAGGGGTCTCGACCATTTACAGTACCAGTGTAGCTCCTTCATTATTTACATTCAGTGTGAAAAGAAGAGCCAGGTGGACGTAGCTAGGGTCAACGTGTCTGTTTATTGCCGCCGAGCTTTCGGTCCCAAACGGACCTTCATCAGGGCTGTAACGATACAAAAATGACTCGCTCGTATGGCTACACTAATAAATATATATTCATATATATATATATATATATATATATACTAATATAAATCTAACTGGCGTGAGTCTATAATGACTGTGTAATCAATCAATCCGTAATTACAGCTGTATATAACATATTCCAATAATAATATACATAATCAATTGCATATTATTGAATACATTTCATATCAAACTCGTGTTATTAATTGAGATGAAGCTATATAACAAAAACACCAATTCAGTATCCTCATCTTATGTGTTGTGTGACAGACGACTGTAATAATATCAAACTAGACATTTTTATGTTGTCGACGATAATACAGCATGTGGCAGCATTGCAAGACGTAAGTGGCTATATAATACAGTACAACAGCCACGCGTCATCTTCTGGCTATCGTATAATGAGGTAAATAATACTAATACAAACCGTGTACTACCACAACCATTCATATACATACAGTTGTATTGTAACATATAACGGAATATTACATAAGGTACAGAATATGAACGGTTCACATAATAAAGAAAGAATTTACCTTATTAATGGCGGATATAAAGGCTTGCGGCGGTGTCTGTGTGGGTTGAGTGTGTCTGTTCGTGTGTGTGTGTGTATGTGTGGGTTGGCGTATGGTTGCATATGCGCATCACATTGTTGCGCATGTGCAGTTAATGGTCTGCTGGTTATAAGGATCAACATTGATGCCATTTGGCTGTACGGCTATCCAGTAGGATTCACGATTTAGAATCACAGGGCGGGTCTTCTTCTTGATTAGTTCAATGGCAGTGATTTGTAAGCAGTTCAGGCTGTGTTCTGGGAGGTTGAAGTGCCTTGTGTATGGGAGGTGTTTTGATTGTGTGTTGAATGTTCGTATTTCTGAGCGAGTGTTGTTGAGTCGTGTGTAGAGTGTGGTTTCTGTTTCTGTGCGTGGTGACCCTAGCCATATGAATTGGATGTCGTCAATGAAGCGTTTCCAACTGCCTGACAAGATGCTTGTGGTGTTGGTTTTCGAGAAGATCAGTTTCTGCTCTAAGTCACCCATGAACAGATTTGCATATGAAGGAGCGCAGGGGGTCCCCATGGCAGTCCCATGAGTTTGCTTGCGTACTTTGCCTTGAAACTGAAAGTAGTTGAGGTTAAGTACAAGCTCTAAAAGGCGCAAGAGTTGGTCAGTCGGGGGATGTGGATTGATGCGGTTGTCCAGTGCGCGTTTTGTTGCTAGGATATCTTAGTTAATGCAAAAGACCCGAAAACACAAACACACCACCAACACACAGACATCCACCCTCGCTCTGGCTTCTACAAATGCAAATCAAACAAATGCATCCTACACAAACACATTACAGAAACAAACTCATTCACAAGTACCACCACAAATCGCACATACCCCATCACAGACTACATCGATTGCAAATCAACCTGGGTCATCTATCTACTGACATGTACACTCTGCAAGAAGCAATACATTGGCAAAACAGAAACCACACTCTACACACGACTCAACAACACTCGCTCAGAAATACGAACATTCAACACACAATCAAAACACCTCCCATACACAAGGCACTTCAACCTCCCAGAACACAGCCTGAACTGCTTACAAATCACTGCCATTGAACTAATCAAGAAGAAGACCCGCCCTGTGATTCTAAATCGTGAATCCTACTGGATAGCCACACTAAAAACATTACAGCCAAATGGCATCAATGTTGATCATTAACCAGCAGACCATTAACAACAATGTGATGCGCATATGCAACCATACGCCAACCCACACATACACACACACACACACGAACACACTCAACCCACACAGACACCGCCGCAAGCCTTTATATCCGCCATTAATAAGGTAAATTCTTTCTTTATTATGTGAACCGTTCATATTCTGTACCTTATGTAATACTTAAGTATTCTGTTTATGTTATAATACAACTGTATGTAATTAGTATTATTTACCTCATTATATACATAGCCAGAAGATGACGCGTGGCTGTTGTATTGTATTATATAGCCACTTACCTCTTGCAATGCTGCCACATGCTGTATTATCGTCGACAACATAAAAATGTCTAGTTTGATATTATTACAGTCGTCTGTCACACAACACATAAGATGAGGATACTGAAATTTTTGTATCGTTACAGCCCTGATGAAGGTCCGTTTGGGACCGAAAGCTCGGCGGCAATAAACAGGCACGTTGACCCTAGCTACGTCCACCTGGCTCTTCTTTTCACACTATATATATATATATAGTGAAGAAATAAACCGTTGGTGAATACAGCATGAACTTTGTTGCAGCTTTGTTACTTAGTTATATATATATATATATATATATATATATATATATATATATATATATATGTTGATAAGGTAGTCCACGTGTTGGCAAGATAAAAAGATAAGTAACAAAGCTGCAACAAAGTTCATGCTGTATTCACCAACGGTTTATTTCTTCACACAAATTTTCGGGCGTCTCGCCGCCCTTTCTCAAGTGTTGATACGCCGTAAAAAAAAAAAATCCTAGATCTTGAAGATCTTAAAAACGGAGCATAGCTCTCAAATACTGAAAGGCAAGGTCACACTCTTCATCAGTGCCCATGGTGTGACAAAAGATCTTAATCAAACCCGTTTCTGAAACAGACATGAAAACACGTCTGATCATGATCAGACGTGTTTTCACCCGGTCATGAACGTGGTACAGGTTCACGGTTTGTTAAGAGTAATGTCCCTCTTCCACATGCACTCTCCCTTCATGGAGACGTAAAGAAAAAATGGTCTGTTTTTAAGCAATTGTGGGACAATTATGAAATCATAACTGGCTTGGAACATGAATCTGATAGGCTCAGAATTGCACATTTCATGACGGCTATTGGCCCAGATGCAGTCAAAGTGCAAAATGGATTTGCATTTTCTTGTGATGATGACAAGAAGAATTTCGCTGTTGTACTCAAATTATGGGATGAATATTGTAACGGTAGAACAAATGTAACGTATGAGCGTTATAGGTTCAATGTGTGTTCACAAAAGAAAGATGAATCCTTTCAGAATTACTACATTCGTTTGCGTAGTCTAGCAACCACATGTGAGTATGGAAAGCTCACTGATGAGCTAATCAAGGACAGAATTGTGGTTGGCATTACAGATGAGAATGTCCGCAAAAGATTGCTTCAGGAACAAAATTTGACTTTACAGTCATGCCTTGATATTTATAGAGCTTATGAATCTTCAAAGGCGCAGTCCCAGGCCATGTCTAGTGAGTCGATAGCAAATGTGAAAGCGACCCAAAAGCCCGGGAAGAAAATTGCTCAAAAACCCAAACATGGGGAAGGCCATTGCAAATTTTGCGGATACACTCATGTACTCAAAAGGGACATGTGTCCTGCTTTTGGTAAAACTTGCAATAAGTGTAAAGGTCAAAATCACTTTGCCAGTAAATGCAAGGTTGCTGTTCATGGAAAAAAGAAATATGGTAAACACAAAGAAAGTGTGAAAGCACTACATGGTGACAGTGACACAGACACTGAGTCAGATGAAAGTGTCATGTCGGTTGAGACAGATGGTCAGCACAAGTACAAGAAGAAAATCATGGGTAGATTTTCAATCAAAGGAAAGAAAATACAGATGCAAATTGACTGTGGTGCAACTGTAAACATTCTTCCAAAGAAATGTGTACCTGATAATGTGCAAATTGAGCAAAGTCCAAGACAGCTCAATCTCTATGGTAATGGTGCAAGCATTGTAGCAGAGGGTACATGTAAAGTCTTGCTAAAAAACCCCAAGAACCACAGAAAATATGAGGTTGAATTTGTTGTTGTAGACCAAGACTGTGTCCCTCTGATAGGGTCTGAAACTGCACAACTCATGAAACTGATCAAGGTCAAGTATGAGAATATTGCAATAGTGCAGGGTACTGATAGCCATTCACCAATGGTTCACTCTAAAAGTGAAGTCTTAGAGTCTTACAAAGATGTGTTCAAAGGTCTAGGTAAGATGCCTGGAAAAGTGCATCTAAAGACAGATAGTAGTGTTGATCCGGTCATTATGCCCCCTAGACGTGTGCCCATAGCGGTCAAAGAAAAATTGAAGCATGAACTAGATAGGCTTGAAAACATGGCTGTTATCGCCAAGGTAACTGAGCCCACTGAATGGGTGTCTAGTTTGGTAGCAGTCCAAAAGCCCAGTGGAAAAATCAGGGTTTGCATTGACCCACAACACTTAAATCGTGCACTACAGAGGGGTCACTATCCACTTCCTGTGTTAGAAGATGTGTTACCTATGCTAGGCAATGTGAAAGTCTTCACAAAGACTGATTGTAAAGAAGGTTTTCTACAGTGTGAATTAGATGAGGAGTCATCTTATCTCACAACATTTCAAACCCCATGGGGTAGATTCCGATGGAAAAGGATGCCCTTCGGCATTAGTCCTGCCCCGGAGATATTTCAGTGTCATTTGGATCAAAATTTGGAAGGTCTTCCGGGTATGTACAAAATCGCAGATGACATACTGATCGTAGGACGTGGTGACACAATGGAGGAAGCGAACGCAGATCATGACCACAATTTGAGCATGTTCCTTGACAGGTGTCGCGAACGCGGAATCAGGCTGAATCCTGATAAATTTGACTTCAAGCAAGACGAGGTCAAGTTCATGGGTCACATTCTCGCAAGTGATGGTTTGAAAGTGGACCCAGCGAAAGTTGCTGCAATCGCGAATATGCCTGTACCTGACAATGTTGAAGCACTGCAACGTTTTGTCGGAATGGTCAAATATCTCGCGAAGTTTCTCCCGTCATTGTCCGACTTGAGCGAACCACTGCGCCGCCTCACCCATAAAAACTGTGAATGGAAATGGGACACAGAGCAGCAGGCAGCGTTCGACATGATCAAGCACAAAGTTTGTGAAGCCCCAGTACTGAAATACTTTGATCCAAAATGTCCGACAGAAGGCCAGGGTGATGCATCTCAGAATGGCCTCGGTTTTGTTCTTCTTCAAAATGGACATCCTGTGGCGTATGCTAGTCGCGCTCTTACGCCAGCAGAACAACGGTACTCTCAGATCGAGAAGGAGTTACTCGCACAGGTCTTCGGCCTTGAAAGACATCACGAGTTTGTCTATGGTCGTCAAATTACCCTTTGGACAGACCACAAGCCCCTTGTAGCAATCACGCAAAAACCACTCGCTACAGCTCCAAAGAGGTTACAGAGACTTCTTCTACGACTGAATCGCTACTCAGTCAAGATCCAATACATGCCTGGACCACAGCTCTATGTCGCGGACACGTTATCCCGAGCATACATCAATGACACTCAACGATCTGTGACTGAGGCAGAGATTGAGAGCATTCATCTCATTGAGGGACTGAGAATTTCAGACGCAACAAAACGCGAAATTCAGCAGATGACTGCCGCAGACAGCACGCTTCAAACTGTCATACAGTACATAAGCGAAGGGTGGCCTTCTTCTATCGCTGCATGCGCAATAGATGCTCGCCCGTACTACGGCATACGACATGAAATGACAATGGACGATGGTATAGTCTTCAAGGGCTTAAGATGTGTCATTCCTCGTGCCATGAGAACGAAAATCAGAGACAAACTGCATGCCGCACATACCGGTATTGAGAGCACACTTAAACGCGCACGAGAGTGTGTATATTGGCCATCTATCACGGCAGATCTGAAGGACTTCATCGCGAAATGTGACATTTGCAATGAAATGCCTAGTGCCCAGCAGAAAGAGACACTCCATCCTCATCAAATCCCTAACCGCCCATGGGAGAAAGTAGGATGTGATATCTTTGAAGTAGACGGTGATAGTTTCTTGTGCACAGTTGACTACTTCTCAGATTATTTTGAAGTGGACAAACTTACCAAGAAAGATGGTAGTGCCATCATAGGTCGTCTGAAACGGCACTTTGCTACACATGGCTTTCCAGATTGCGTTCATAGTGACAATGGACCCCCTTTCAATTCAAAGGAATTCGCTGATTTTGCGCAATCCTATGGTTTTGAACTGTCCAAGAGCTCCCCAGAATTTCCTCAAAGCAACGGCAAAGTTGAAGCTGCCGTAAAAATCGCAAAAAGACTTGTGAAGCGGTCAAAGCGTGACCACGGAGATTTCTATCTCAGTGTACTCATCTGGAGAAATACCCCAACCGCGAGTATGGACAGTTCGCCTGCGCAGAGGTTGTTTGGACGCCGCACTAAAAACAATCTTCCTATGGCCGCGAAACTCCTCAAACCAAAGATTGTCGAGGATGTGAAAACGCGAAAACAAGCGTCCCAAAATCGGCAAGCAAAGTACTACAATGCCACCGCGAAAGATTTGGAACCATTGAAGGAGGGAGATGTGCGAATACAACCCAAGAAAAAGCATGTCACTTGGGAGAAAGCGAGGGTAGTTGAGCAAGTTTCGCACAGATCGTACATTGTTGAAACTGAGCAAGGCGTTCGACGTCGCAGAAACCGGAGACACCTTCGAAAAACCGCGGAGCGATATAAACGCGAAAGTGAAATCGTGCCATCTTCGCTAATTCCACAGCCAGTCCAAACGCGAAGTGAAGCGAACAGGAATAGCGTAGAAAGAGCGAGAAGTACAAGCGTTGTACAAGTCATGCCTGAAAATGTACAAGCTCCAGGCCTGACTCGCAGAAGCTCGCGAAACAAACGCTCACCAACATACCTCAAAGACTATATTTGGTCAAAGTGAGTTAAATGAAAAAATAAACAAAAGAAAGAAGGAAAGAAAAAAGTGAAAAGTAAAATCAGTTTGTTTTCAAGATTTTACTTGAAATTATGGAGTATCAGTTATAAACATGTTCAATTTATGATATTGGAGACAAGTACAGTTTTGCCTATAATTTTTGGAAGTAATCAGAAGTGCCCAGTGCAGTTATTTTAATTATAGGTACTACTGCACATGTTGATATATGATGTCATTCTTCAAAGATATGAAGCTTTATGATTACAAAGCAAAGTTTGAAGTTTAAGTTTACCAGGTTGTTATAAAGTCACCATCCCACTGTCATCTATACTTCCGGTTTTATGAGAACTAATTTACATGCTTTCACACTATACAGATATACTTTGACATCTAATGTTTCTTTGGAATTGCAAGTGGTTTAAAGCAATTTTTTTAATTTGTCATAATAGTTATAGAACGATGTTCTTGTCTGTTCAAAAAAGGAAAGGTGTTACAAGATGTGATAGCGCCATCTACGGCACACAGTTGTTAGCAGCACAGCCATGAGCTGAGAGAAGTTTGCCTGAGAATAAAGCCTCTGTTTAAAGAACTTGAAATTACAGAACTTGATTTATTATCATCTGTTGAGTAGCCTACAGAGTGAAAGTGGGTGAAGAAGGTGAAAACTAACAGCTTCCACGTCCTTTTGAAACTTTTCCGTTTCTTATTCAACACATGCTCATTACAGACTTCTTCCGTCATTATCCTGAATGTGATTGCTGCACTTTTCGGATTTGTTTTGGTTTGTTCTGTTTTGTTTTTGTTTTCAGTTTGGTCGCAGCATGATCAGGCTATTGAGGGAATGAGAGAAAAATCGTCATGAAGAGAAAAATAAGAATGAATTAAGGCATTTAATATCATGACAATTACAGCGAACGTCCGTTATGGAGACCAAAATTGGATGTGTTCTGTTTGAGACGGCAGCTACCGTACTCAAAAGATAAACACTTAGAGCACCTGTCACTAAAAAGTGGCACTGATCCTCTTTCTCCTACTATGTAATCCACTGACTTATTCAACCAACGAACATCCGTGAAAAAACGTTTTCCGTTTGTTATTACAGGTAAATTGAGTGCTGAACGCTATTCACTTTCGGGTATGAGCGGCTCGGTGATTTGGTAATATTTTCAAGTAATATTAATCTTATGTGCAGTGATATATTTGTAATTGTCAGAAATTTCCTTTCTCGGACAGAACGTCCGTGAGCGAAACTTTCAGAACCTGTAACAGTACAAATTGTCTCCCGAACCTCATTAGAAAGAAATTTAAACGCACAGAAATTACAGATTACGCAAAATTCTATTTCCTATAACTTTGTTTTAAGCATTTAGCTGTTTTTTGTATAATTAAAGTGAAAACAAGCGTAAAATTGTGAGTAAATTTTCAATTGTTTGTTCATCATGATCACATAACGCCTTAACAATTCTGAAACTACTGCTCTAAACTCATTTTCTACTTTGTAAAACTTTATTTGTCGCTATTCGAGCCAAAATTTTTAAAGAATACAGGACACTTTCGGGACAAGTTATCCCTATCGGAGGGATTGCATACGTCACGGACGTTCTCTGGAATTATCACGGACGTTCGTTCTACTACTAGGGTCATGTTCCAGGACGGATAACTAATCGGCAGAGAGTACCTAGCCTTCCTAACTCTTTCAAAAATTTGAAAATGTATTGTCAATGCAAATTATAAGAAATTTGACATCCTTACAACATATGTATTGCTCAGAGGGGGATCAGGAGGTGAATTGTCAGAGAAAATATTAATTATTTGCTTGGTTTTTGGTGAATTGCATGGTCCAAAAACTGCGGACGAACCTCAGTCCGCTCCAAAAATGGCATGCAGCTCCTCGGCTAGAGAGCCAAAGGTAAAATGCACCTTCGCCATCAAAGCAAGATGGTGTACCACTCGAAAACGTTTTAATCATCACGGACGTTCTTTTTTTCTTGGAGGTTCGTCTAAAAATATAATTTCGGTTCCTATTTGACAAAGGATGGACAGAAACTCAAAACAAACATATTATCGTGTTGCTAGATCTTAGTTGATTACGACTCAGAACAATATCGCCAATAACGTTTCATGGGCTACGATTTTTATTAGAAAATAGCGGAGGCACGTCCGTGACGAAAACTCAGTATAATTTTGCATAAAAGAATATTACGTCCCATGTACAGCCAGCAGACGTACAATTTTTGCAGGATATGTTCATTAGGTGGAACACCAAATTTTCGTATACGTTACAGTTGGGACAAGAATGTAGAATTTGCAGCAGCGATAGAAATAAAAGCATCACGGACGTTCGTGTGTTTAGGACTTTGATATTTTAATTGTTCTCTGTAATTTTATACGTGCTCATAAAGTTCTTATAATTTTGTGGTACATACCCATGATAAGTCAGATCCAGAACATGGTCAGATATTAGATGCCACGTACCATTAAAAATGCACATCATTAGTTTGAAAAACAAAAAATTTTGTGAAAATAGCGTTTTTACCGTATTTTTACGCTTTAAGTCCTTGTGAAATGAAAAATATCAGGCAAAAGTCAACCAAACCATATATTTCCTGAAAGGAAATTTACCAATCTTTGAGATGACATGAAAAAATCTGGTTTCTTAGATCATCCTGGCGTGTTCTAAGGGAAAGAATGTCATAAGGTACGAAAATTGGCAATTGTACATCGTTCAAAATTCTCACCCATATACATATAAATATATATAAATATATATACACTTGGTGATTCTATCCTTCTATGAAGAGTGCTCGATGTCCTCAAAGGAAGAGCTTTAGACAGAAGAATTGGAACAAGTTCACTCGGTTGACGGATGAACCTGCTGTCAACTGAGTGAACTTGTTCCAATACTTCTATTATCATATGGGACTATATCACAATTAGGCCTATGCCTGTATATCAGACTACCAACTTGCTATTCAAAGCGAGTTGAGTGAATTCACACAAAGAAAATGTCTCTTTCGAATTTCATCACTCACCTGTATGGACAATTTTATTCAGCTTGCCAGTGGCTGGAACATACCATAGAGAACATGAGGAAATGGAACGCCCCGTGTTTGACATTCGAAGCATGTAACCCTTGTTTGATGCAACTGTCAGTCCATTTGCATTCCGAGTGTTCTTAGAGGTACATCATTGTCACCACTCCCTGAAGCAATAATGTGACTACGCTAGATGTAACTTTGATATGGCATAAGCCCATGGCGTGATTTTACAGTTCGCTGAGAGAGAAAAAAAGATATGACGAATGTGAAGCCAATCCTTCGGAATGATTACCTGCATTCACCCGCTTCAGTAACCGTTGCCGATAGACTGAACCAGTTTGCACTGGGTTATGAGCCAAAGTTCCAACAGAAGTAGTGAGAAATGGCGTCTTCTGGTCCACTGTTCCTCCAGTAAAATAATTGCCATTATGAGACAGTGTTTAGGCCTACGTGCCATCGTAATGCTTCCGATATGGCGCATAGTATCTTACGTAGTAAACCACGTGAACTCACTCATCCTATCAAAGTAAACATTGCATTAGCGGGGAATACTAGTACCATATTGCGTGCGCTTCTATTCTCTTTGGTGGGAACAGAGCGTTTAGGGCTAACACGGGTAAATGTTTCCTAATAGAGACGTTTGTTAAAATTCAAAATTCAAAACAAAAAATTTATAAAATAACTGGGAGATATGAGGTATTTTATCTTCATTTATATGTACCTGGATAAGTGAGATACAACTGTATATCCTATCATCCGTCAAATTTTCAAGGCGGGTTCTTCAGCTCAAACTCTGTCCAAGGGTCCGCAAAATCAGACTACGAGTTCTCTTCACTAAAAAAAAAAAAAAAAAAAAAAAAAAAAAGCTTTCGCCTTCCAACCAAAATGCAGTTTGTAAAGGATTTCATACTCAATACCCGCGGCTATTCATTTTTTTTTTTTTTTTTTTTTTTTTTTTTTTTTTTTTGCCAAACTGCATTTCTGACTTTTAATTAGACTGGCACAAGTCGTTCAACGAAGTTCTGAAGAAAAAAAAACACCAAAAAAAAAAAAACACCAAAAAAAAAAAAAAAAAAAAAAAAAAAAAAAGATGAAATACTGGTAGGCCTACCATGTGAGGTCGTTAATGGTATGTGCATGAACCACAGAGTTCCGAAAATGAGATGTTTATGTCCAAACAGACGATTACTTGTACATCCAAATCCGGATATCATCGTCGTAGACAAGGCTCGACAAATGTGCACGATCGTCGATGTCGCTGTTAAAGCAGAGTTACCGTACGGAAGAGATGAAAAAGTACCTGGACCTGTCCAGAGAACTTCGCCACCTTTAAATCTAACAACAGAAGTGGTCTTTGTTAGGATATTGTATTCGGCAGCACTCGGAACAATGCCGAAGCAGCGTTATTTGAGCGATGTGGGTGTACCCGACCGAGTGCAAACGCTCCCAAAAGCAGCATTGCTCGGCCCGACGGGAAAAAAAAAATCATCAAAAACGTATCAGAACAGAAGTCTAAGGTTCCGGGATGCAATTTGACGTGATATTAATCTAATTATTCGTAATCTCCAAAAGACATCATGTGATGATACAGACAGTAATGATAATACAATAGATGATAATAATCATAATATGACGCATGTACATTAACTACGCCATGTATATCTACACCAATAGGTAAGGACTAAACATGTGCAAAATATGGGGGTGATAGGGTCTGCAAAAGGCTCATTTTACAATTAATGATACACGACACCTAAAAACTATACTTTCATGAACAAACCAATTTCCAGGATACTTGTAGTTGTGAAGAGACATCATAGATTCATCTAATTTCCTTACATAATTGTGACAGATAGTATACTGTTTCATGAAAATACATAATGCCAATAATGTTCTTTGACCTCAGTTTTAGATATACAGCCAACTTGAACATGGCTGCCCTCTTAATACACACATACACACACACACACTACAAGCAATTTTTATGTAAATTTTGTACAATACATTATTCAATACACCGTGTATTTTTTTTTTCAACTTGTCTCTGCTGCAATACTGCTGCACCAGTTTAACAAACGGTAAATCTATTTCAAGCCGACTGCACAAATCCAAATTCTGTCAGTCCACGCATTGTGACACACGCAGATGTCAATACTTTGTATAATGCAAGTACCAGAGAAGAACAAAATCACTGCAAAATTCACACTGGGCACTGATTATAAAAGTTGCTGCTTATGCACTGCTGACGAAACACGTGTATTGCACAATTCTGACCATCAGACAAAGGACACATAACTGAACGACAAATCTTTCACTAATACATCATTTTATTCAATCCAGATTTATACATCATCCCTGTGTATACAAAGTAACATGTTCATCATCACCCATACATCATTTCTTCTTTCCTTTTATATGTTTTTATTAGTTTGAGAGAATAACAATGGGAAATATAAGTAGCTTTATCCACTTTCTGACCGCTGCTTGCAATCACCTGTTAATGCCATGCCAAGATAAATGTCATTTTTACGGCCTGACCAATGTGCTGACAATACGCTGCTCACCCAAGCTAACCCCAACCCCCGTCCTTTTCTTCACTTAACAATACATCACTTGGACAGCAGCAAACAGTCCACTTGAATGTCTTGCATTATAATGCAATCATTGTATCTGTTATGAGGATATGGATGAATCTCACTGATCTTGACCACAGACCCAACAATTGATCTTTACCCAAGACCGAGGAGTGACCTTTAACCCTATCTGCACAAGGAAAGCATTTTTTATTTCCATCCATTACACAAATGAACCTTATCACTGGACTTACATTGTACCTGGTGGAATTGGCTAGAAGACAGCATTTTAGGTTAAGTTTGGTGACCTTCAACCTTGACCTTTGACTTTTCAGTCATGTAATTTTATTTACTCAACTATGAATTCATTTTTATCCTCCTTCTGTAATACTTTGATTGGAAATTCCTAGCTGTAGTATTGGCAGCAACTTATATATAAATGTATTCTTTGAAAGAAATGCATATGATCGACCTTCACCTCTGACCACTGTAATCTCATGTACAGATGTGTCTTGACTATCTACCCTTTCTGCCAAATTAAACGGCAAATGGAGAGCCGTGGTTGAAGATTTTATCAATGTTTGAAAAACTTTGACATCTGACCTTGGGGGATTTTGCCAAGACTCTAATTAGGGCATCACCATACTCATAGAATACCTCAGTCAGGCAAGAAAGTACAAGCAACATTTATTATTCTCTTTTTTTGTTTAATCGCTATGAGACGAAGGACGAGCACATAATGCCTCTGGCACCCTTCAGGTTGGAGGCATAAAAACAATAAGGAGCTCCAATAAAAGTGTCACTCTTTCTGAGCTCTTGTGACATTATATCCAAGACAAGTCACTTTTTGGGGAAAATAATAACAATATTGCTTGCAGAGCCACTGCAATAACCTTACACTCCCAGTACAAATACAGTGTACGTATGTATGCTGATTGATTTGAGTGGCATACCATCAACACCCATGCAGAGCTGGTTATAATACACATCATTAACCTCTTGTATGCGTATCACCTTGCTGTTTATTAAACATCACATGACGAGAGCGTTACAGCTGATTAGAAGTCTTTCCACATGCTATCCAAACAATGCATTGAGATAGTCTGGGCACGGGAACAACGCTACTGAAAGAAATAGATATGAGGACCCTGAAAAAGAAAAAGAAAATAAAAAACATTGTCCTCTTTCTTTTTATTTAAACTACAGGTAAGAAATATCTATACAGCATTACATTATTATTACGAAATACAATGGATAAGCTAATATCCGATTCTTTACCACAAAAAAAAAGAAGTTTTCTAATGCAAACCATTACATCACTGAACTTGTTTAAAAAAAAAAGTAACACTAGAAGAAACTATCAATCAAGAAATTTCAGGGAAGAAAAAATAAATAAATGGGAATTTTGTCACTGATTTTATTTCCAATTGCAATGTTCACTGTGTAACCTTTAGTGAGAGCTCACTGAAAGGTGAACTTGCTGAGAACTTTGCTCTCACTGGGTATCTAAAAAAGATACATTTCTTCATAGTGCATTACACTGCATTTGTTTCAGTATGCCTAGATTGTAGTACCACACAACACCTATACCACATCAATATAGTGTAAAGGTATATAGTGCTACCAAAGCTGCTGGGGGAGTATCTGTCTTCCCTATTAAAACATGGAATGTTCATGACATAATATTTGAAGGCTTTAAGTCAAATGAGGGAACTCAAACTCTATTCCGAACAAGAATGAAAATCAGATTCAGATCACTCGCATCTTACTGAAATACAGAATCGATGAGACCGACATTTACAAGGTCTTGACATTACCCCTCCCTTCCTTGTGTATATATTTCATTGTTATAGGTTTGTAGCTCTTTTGAAAATACATGTTTGCATATTCTGTCTGTATTTTAACTACTCAAATGACAATGCTTTGGTTGCCCTGATGTATATGATTTCTCATATATTGGCTAACCTTTTTTTTCCCAAAAAAGAAAATTCTTGTACACCGTACATTGTAGCTTCTTTAATCAATATAAAAAAAAAGGAACATATTTTTCTTTTCATCACGCTGGATCATGGTGAACGATCACTTGATAACTTTTCTGTCATTTTTCTTCCACGAGGTTCAGACTAAACTATGTTGGGTGTCTCCTCACATGTTAATGATGCATGTGCACTTTCATATATGCACAACATTAAGTGCACACGATTCTGCTCTCCATAAATCCTGCACACAACCATGATAATCAGTCAACTTTAATGTGACTTGACCATTCAATCCCTGCTTGACAGTCCTCCTACAAAACACTTCACAATCAATCAGTTATAAACAGCACAGAATGGTCCTAAAGATCAGATGAATTCATCAAGCCATGAGGCATCAAAGCAGATAAAATTCAAATAGTTTACATGTATAAGTACATATTTGCACAATATGGCATAAACAGGGCACTATCAACCCACTTTATGACAAGTGGAAATATCTTTGCCATCTACAGTGTGACTACTCTCACTTTCAGATCTTTCACCCAAACTGCGAAATAGAATAGAATGACAAAAACAAGATTTGTAGTATTTAGATCTTGTTCTTCCAGTCACCTGCCTTGTGTTAAGGTACATTCTACCATTTGCTTTCTGCCTCTTCCCTTTTCCCTTATCCTCACCCCCCCCCCCCCCCCCCAAAAAAAAGAGAAGAAAATAGAGGGGGAAATATGTCCCAAAGCAAACAAAAACAAAGCAAGAATGTGCTTTGCCTTAGCATCATCTCAAAGTTTGAACAGCATGACATGAACTCACATCACACCCAAACTTTTTGCATTCTTCTTACCAGAGTTGGCTAAAATGTGTCAGTTATGGCTCATTGCCTTTTAACATCATTCATCTCATAAAGTCAGCAGATTTATGACTTTGTTTCAACTGGGAAAACAATTCCTGCATGTGGCAAAGCATTTTTGTTTTCCATGCAAACAAAATTGTTGTCTTTCCTTTCCTTCAATATTCCATACATTTATCTCCTCATAGACACAAGGTATGCATAACAAGAGATTCATAACAAAGTTATCTACAACTTAATCTAAAGTGTTTCCCGCAATAGTAAAAACTCTTCGGACAGCATACATCAGATGTTACATTATCTAATAACGATATACATTTTACACAAGACATAAGATTCTGTCTTCTCATTTTGAATGTGAAGTACCAACTGACGATACTTGATATAAATCATTACTTCTGCAGTCTTTAAACAAATATTTTTTTTTCCAATGTACACGACCTCAAAAGTGCTTTGTACAACTAAATAATTACAATATAACACATAACCATGATTTTTTTTTTCTTCATTTCCAAAAAAAATGGTAGTTGGTCTTTGTAAGTGTCCCATCTTGTTATAATTTGACTCAGAGGAAATGAAAGAGTCAACAATGACCTCTTACATGGAACACCAGAACTACAAGACTAGCATAAATGAATATCGGACATGCAAGAGTACAATTAAATGTTGACAACTACCCAGATGATAAACACCCTTCCCCTAACAATGACGAAAAAGAAGGGGGAAGAAGCAAGAAAAAACATATATTCTGTGAGTAGCAGGAAATCTTTATAAATATGAAAATCAGATGAGTCTATGTCTCTCACTATTAAATCTTGGAACAAGGGATTGTCAGTTAATAGGTATGAACAGAACTCTAATTTACATGTATTTTCACTACATACGGCCCCCAAAACAATGCTTGATTCTTAATCTACATTTCCAGTGCATCTTTCTGAAATTTAAAGAAAAAAAAAGGCATATGATTCTGGCATCTGGTAGTTTCCTCCATGAGAATTACATCAAAATATTTACGTATGCACATGTTTAAACAGAGATGACATTACAGTGTCACCTCAAATGTTTATAGTGGAAAAGCCAATTTTATACAGCTTAAATAAATCAAGAAAAAAATATCCGAAGCAAAGGATAGAAATATCTGACATCCAATAAAGCAATAAAATTGAAATAAAAAAGACAGGAAATAAAAAAAAAACAGAGGGTGCCAGAATGAGAGAAAATGAGATAGTCAGAAAGAGAGAGAGAGAAAGGGGTTGAAAAAAGAACATATAAGAGGAGGGTTTAAGAGAATGAGACAGCTAAAGCCTTTTCTTAGCATGAACATCCTTCTGATCTGGGCCTGCTGTCATTGTCAACCTTGATCTGAGTAGGGAAATCTTGGTACGTCGTGTCGTCTGGTTCTTGTGCGAGGGCGTTCTTGGCTATTGTCTGGAAGGCCTGTTCCACATTGATGCTCTCTTTTGCACTTGTCTCAAAATATGGGATGCTGTTCTTACTGTCACACCAGCTCTGGGATCTCTTTGGAGACACCTGTGTTTGTATGACAAAATGGGGAACAGAACGCATATTTCATTACTCAATTGCTGCAATCGTTCTTTTGCAGTGAGTGCTTACCACACCTTGGCACTCAAAAGCATTAAACCAGAACTTCTTGCTCCCATCACTGGAATCAAACCAGCATCTAAAATACACTTACTTTGTACTCCACTCTTTGAAGGCTACACAAAGCGGTTCCATGACATTTGCTCCTGCAACAAATGCTCCCACAAAATATCTGCATGCTAAGTCACACATAAATTCTACCCACACACATAACCCTCACCCTAATCCTAATCCTCACAACAAATTAAACATAAACCCCTATCAAAACTAAATACAATGCCCTTGGAGAAAATAAGACCAGAGTAATTGTCGCAGGGGCAAAATAGTCAGCTTTCAAACCGGGCTCCAATTTTACGACACACACATGCTAAATCCATATGGTAAACACCATTCAGGTTCTTACTTCTCAGCTTTCTCATGTTTTACATGTAGGTTGAAGGAGTGGGATGTGATGGGTGTTGACTTGCTGAAAGACAAAGTGCTTAGAAAGGGCTCGAACCACAGCCCTTTTCATTGCAAGCAGAGTGGCCAAACTCTCAGATGCCTCCTTCTTAGCACCCAATCAGCAGCACTGTAGTTATTCTGCTACAAGTTTGGCCTAAATTTCCATTTAGATGAAGTTCATTGACCCTGACCACTGAAATTGCACCAAATATTTGTGTCAATACATTTACACACACACACACACACACACACACACACATATTGCACTCACACACTTATGAGTGCAATGGATCTGGATCATTTCAGCTGCGCCTCATTGAATGGATCAAAGATTTCATCTTTCACTGAATGAAATATTCTGTCCCTTGTACAAATGAAAAATCTATTATTTGTTTAATATAACACCTAAACTAGATCCTTGTCATTTGACATTTTATAAATTTAGAGACAAGAGAGAATGTGCGGGATCTGAGATCGTAGGAGTGCTCACTGAACGCTTTATGCTAGCACACGGTCGCATACACACTGCAAACGCAAGTGTTTACATGCGTAGTGTGCCGGACTCTTGACATGCATGCAATGGAGCAAATCGTATGGATTCAAGATTGCACGGTAAATGGAGCCACAATTGCACAAATGATGACGTAATACAGTGCACTCCCGTTATAACGAAATGCTCGGGACCGGCAGTTTTCTTTCGTTATAACGAAATTTCGTTATAACCGAACAAATACAATATATAACGAAAACAAGGACACCACGTATATACAACATGTATATCATATTCTGTTTACTGAATTCTCATCATACACTGGAAAGCTATGTGAAATGTGATGGGATAACTGTATCACAATAATAAACTCAAGTTCCTCTCAGAAACTGTGCGTGACACAAAGAGCGAACACACAGTGGTGTGAAGCGTTCACCCATGCAGAGACGCTATAAATACTTGTTCCGCTAGGTGTTTTCGAAAGCAATTCGCATTTCGTTGTAACAGAGCACATTTCTTTTGTTTTTCATTGTCTGTGGCGCTCGGAAAAGACTTCGTTATAACGGAAATTTCGTTATAACCGTGTTCGTTATAAGCGAATTTTTTACCATAAGACTTTAATGGTGATAATTTTGGGACCAGAAGATTTACTTCGTTATAATGAAATTTCGTTATAACCGTGTTCGTTATAACGGGAGTGCACTGTAGTAACATGGAAAGAATGATCAATAGCAAACAACTACCAGTAATCATGTGACAAGGATATATCTAGGTGCTATATAAAATGATATATAATTCGAGTCAAATGGAATCTCCTAAGCCATTTACAAACTGTAAATACTAGAAAGAATGCACACATTCTGGAAAAGCATGTAAAAACAGAAGAAAAAAAAAAACTGAGAAAAGAGGCACTGAAGTATAGGGTCTATGCAAGCACTTCATCCTCAACCGAGTCATAGAGATACTTAGTATAAAAATCAGAGTTTGACAGCCAGACAGAACAACAAGTGCAGGAATACAGTGTCTGATTTCAACGTTTCTGATAAGTCACTCACAATTCTATTGTCGAGATCAATCTTGTTTCCTAGTACGACGAAGGGAAAATGTTCTGGGTCTCTGGGGCTGGCCTGAATGAGGAACTCGTCCCTCCAGCTGTCAAGTGATTTGAAAGAGTTTGGCGATGTGACGTCAAAGACCAATACACAGCAGTCTGCACCCCGGTAGAAGGCTACGCCCAAACTCTGGAATCGTTCCTGGCCAGCTGTATCCCATATCTGGCAAAGAAAAAAAAAAACAAAACAAAACATTAAAGTGACAATCTTTTACATATGGTAGATAACTAAAACATGTATACATATAAAAACAAACTTCATGTTCCCTTGATATCTATCAAAGCAAACACTCCCTATAAATGGAGAGGATGGGTGGGGACCCCCCTCCCCCGACATTTAGCGTGACGACATTGTGTCGCCAACGTATTTATTTTGATTCTCCTGCATGTTTTAATACTAAATTTGCAATGCCCCTGAGTACAGTTCCAAAGTCAAGCAAAAATGTGTACATGCAGGTTAGACCAAAACTTGCTCAAAAATGTGAATTCCTGTAAAATTTCAAGACAAATCATATTTTCAGTCAAAGCTCATAAAAGCACAATTATTTTCTTTTATTGATCAAAATCAATTGATAGCATTTTTGTCATGAACTGAACAGCATTGCCAACAAATTTCACTGAAAAACAATTAAAACTACAAATGTCGCTATGGCGACTGGTATGCTTCCGCCATAATGCATGATTCTCCTAATAGGTCTAGATAGTACATGTGGACAATGTGTGATTACATTTTCACAAAACTGGCAAAATATTGAAATGACAAGTTTGTCACAAATGTGTTGAATGTTCACCTTCCTTGACCTTGGTTTAATTGGATGAATAGGAGAGCATGTATTTGGGGATTTAAGGACTTTAACTTGACTTTGACCCATTCATACATTTATGCATTGAGTAATTTTCATGGTACCGGTATGGAGAAAAAGTGCAACTCTCCAGAGAATTTCTATTAGGTTACACATGCATACACCAAGTGTAAAAAAAAAAATAATAATCCTGCTGGCATTGCATGAACATGAGGGAAATAGTAAAATTTTTGAAGTGTTGCACTTGACCTTTGACCCCTGACCTTTGACCCCATGAACCCTACATTCTCTAGATAATCACTGCCAGTCAGTACATGTATATACTATGTTCCATGAAGATACCTTGAACAATTTTCCAATTTACAGAGAAAAAAAAAGACGTTTTAATAGTTTTACTCGACCTTTTGACCTTTGACCTTTGACTTCATGACCCAAACTTTCGCCAGAGAATCTAAATTAGGTAATACATGTATACACTAAGTTTCAAGAAAATATCTTCAGGCATTGCATAGATATGGTGGAAATAGTGAAATTTTATGTATTTGACCTTGACCTTTTGACCTTTGACCTTGAGCACGTGCACCCAAAAGTTGATAGGCACAACTTCACCCCCTAATACACATACATGCCAAGTTTCATTAGGATACCTCAACTGGTTTTGATAGTTACCTTGTCCACAAAATTCATTACGGACGGACGGAAAGACGGACGGACGGACGGACGGAAGGACGGACGGACGGACGGAAGGACGGACGGACGGAAGGACGGACGGACGGACGGACGGACGGACGGACGGACGGACGGACAACCCGAAAACATAATGCCTCCGGCACCACTTCGTAGCGGAGGCATAAAAAGGAGTTCAAAAATAACTACAGAACAAATTGAAAAAAAAATTATCAAAAATTTTTAGCAGCACAATTTCTTTCACTTCCGTTTGCTAAGTACACTAGAGAGAATATAAAATATGTAATTTACCAAAAAATATGCTTTTTAGAATTTCAAGTGTCTCTTGGAAAATGGTCTATTTTTGTGTACATTATGCATAAATTAGCATAAATCAACATTTAAGCAATCATTTTTTTGAAAAATCCACTTTACAGTTTTGTAGATAAGTTGCAGTAAATGTGTCATCATGCTGCTGAGATCCACATGGGGATGGGGGGGGGGGGGACTGGGAGCCACCCCCACCCCTTCCCCATTATTTTACATCTAAATAGCCCAGCATACAGAGTACATTGTAGTTAGGATTAATACAATGTAAAAAAATATGACTGTGCATCACAAAACCAAGAAAAAGTCAAACCACCTGATTATACGCAAGGATTCAAAAAGGTGAAATGGTTCATGCAAGTCAATCTTGAGTTTTTCATATTTTCTGACAGAGCTATTCTTCTTATACATTACTCTTAGGTTTTGATTAGGATCATGAAACGAATGGGAAGATGTGCTTTCAGCAGTTTTTCTACAACTGTTTTTTTTTTTTTGGTAGAATATTGTGATTAGGTATGTCTTAGGGGCTCCCTTTCATCTCTTTAAAATTCTTCACATGCTCTTCACTTTCAAGTCCAATAACTTTTGAAAGGATCATGCTACTGCTTTGAAAGTTGACATTAATCACTGACAGAATATGTGTTAATGGAGCATGCTAAATTTCACCTTAAACTAATAAGCCCTTCATTCCTGTTGCTATGGTGGTTTACATCCTGTTTTTGTCTCATTCATAGCACAGCCAGCACGACTTTGTAAAGATTAAGCGCTTTAATACCCTGTACGTACTTCAGAGCCTCTTTTCTCATTTTCTCAGTTCACACTTTTACAGAGTGCATGCTTTCTTTCCTAATTCATATAGGCTAGGAGAGTCCATTTGAATTCAGTTAGACATCATTTTAAAGCTTTGCTAATACAATTGTAGATTCGGCTCTTTCAGAATCTGCACTTTACTAAAAATACATGTGTGGCGACTTTTTATTGGTTTGTGCTGCAGAGTCACAAACATTCTATCCACGATACACCACTACCCAAATTCTAAATTTCAATTCAATTCAATTCAATTCAATTCAATGTAGGTTTATTGACAATAAAAAACAACATGCAGCTCAATAGCTGAAGTTGTTCATTTTACAATTAAAACACATGTATTTCAACCCAGTCTCAAATCCTTGACCTTTGACCCAAGACCTAGAGATTCCCAAGAAAATCATCCACAAAAAGTACATGCATAAATATACACTTATGTTTTCATTAGCTACAACCATTGACCAGCAGATAATTGAAGGTTGGATTGCAGAAACGGATACTTATAGCATTTACTATGGACAGTAACCCTTTATAAATCTGGCCCAAATTTCCAATTAGACTTTCCTCGTCACAACCTACATGTATCCATTAAAATGCACATGAACACACATACATATGGACATATCATGGGACTACTGTACATATCCTTCATGGATCACTCATCCAGACGTTCCCATTTACTCATTGCTTTGATGCTTGCCTTGTCCAGTGTTTGAAGCAAATTAAAGTAAACTGTGTAAGATTTACACTTTCACTTCCACATTACAATCAATGTACTACTGGTACAGAGAAAGTCTGTGCCATACACTGCTTTAATACAGCATCTTGAACAGCAAAGGCCATCTGGTATGATCCATTTTCCACACCATGAAGATAAGTGGTTTTGGAAGAGGGTTCAAGACTTGATAGGTTCACTACTGATGTGCCTCCAACTGAGAGTTGTTGGATAAACAGCTTTCCGTCGACCCAGAAGTGGAAATATTGGGTGATGCTCTACAATGTAGTACTAATGAGTTGCTGTATTACGGACAGGCATAATCTATTCAATAAGCAAGCACTGCAAACATTAGCAATCTGGACTGAACTCAACATGACAACAAAACACAACTGAAAATTTTGGTAGGGTACGCATGTTGGCGATACAGAAAGAATCCTGACCTACTTGTTTTGGCACTACAGTGTAAATGGAATACACATTTGATTCAACATAAAGCATAATTTATGAATATGACACAAATTTTGACACATGGATACAACTGTAGTATATCCATACTGACCTGCATTGTCACAAATCTGTCGTCTACCATGACTTCTTTTGTGAGGAAATCTGCGCCAATGGTAGCCTTGTACTGATTGCTGAACTTCTTGTTGACATATTGGTTCATGAGCGAGGTCTTACCAACTCTGGATGGAAAGGACAAAAGGCAAGAGAAAAGGGGTAGAAGGAAACAAAACATACAAATTGTAGAAGATACATCTATGTAACATGGCCTTCATGAGCACAAAAAAAAACCACACATCTTCACTGCATACTCACTCAGGACTGATTTCTATTTTAAAGGTTATTTATAATTCCATTTGCACAAAGCCAGTACAATTTACTTCTTGTTCTAAATTGAACCAGAATGTGGGGTCACGATTTGAAATGAAGTCCTAATGAAAAATGAAAATTAAAAATTGATTGCATGTCAGTATATCAGCCAAAATGTGACATCTTATGAACATTTACAATGTACATGTACATACATGTACAATGTTGCAAAGCAAGCCACACTACATGTAGTTCGGGTCTACGATGTCTATCAGATAGAGATATAAATACCCCAACCACAAATTTTGTGAACATTGAGAGTGAATTTCAACTGTATTGCCTTTTTTGCTACCAGTCTCAGATTCTAAGGGATTGCCCACGGCAACCTTTGTACATGTTATGAACAAATTGTGTGTGTGTGTGTGTGTGTGTGTGTGTGTGTGTGTCACATGTGACTGCTGGGAACACACTGTGAAAATGAGTTTTTTTTTTTCTATTAATACTTATCATTTCTCTTTTTTTTTTTTTTTTTTTTTTGGGGGGGGGGAGGGGGTTAACCTGTCAAACTGCTGCTTTCCCCTGAATCACACCAGTAAACCCACTATGCAACAAGCACTGCACCCACACACCTGATGGTGGTGCATGGCACAGCTCACATGAATCTGTTGCACAAATAGACTTCCCACCTCAATATATCAGTAATTTGATCGTGAGCGGAAATGGAGTAAATCACAAAACCTCCTGAGTGCTTCCTGTTCACGGTAGCTCATACACTTGATCAAAAGCATTAGTGGTAGTTAACCATATCATGTTGATCTGAGAAAATCATCTTACACTGTCTCTACAGTCTAGAACATGCATTCATTCTAGTAAAGCATGACCATGCCCACGTGGCTTTCTACACTCTTTTATAGACACAGCAGGTAGAAATATCCACTACTTTGAAGACGGATGGTGCTACATATAATTACACATAATTACATGTAGTAACAATAATACTAGTAACAATCAAAACATCTAAAATTACGATAGCAATAATTAAAATGAATAAATATATATCACAATGCATTCAACTTTTAAATCATTTGTGGAGCATAAATGCTAAGTACAGTACAACAAATCACAATACATTATTACTTTCATGATAGTACTCATTTGTACTCCATGGGAGATAGAAGCACTATCACGTCTCTGAGGACTTCAAACAGTTTTATGTACTGCGAACATCCAACTGACTTTTAAACAATATCAAGAAACCACAAGTCTCCAGCTGATAATGCTAGGCACTTTTCTTATTAAGACTTGAAACACCTTTCACAAGATCCTTTTTACTTCAGTCAGAGGGACAAAAATACCAGTGGCCTGTTGCATAAAAGATGCAATAGAACATAAGCCAGAAAATCAAACATACACATTGTAAATCAGATATCAGCCAATCAGAATTGAGTATTGAAAGATTTATGTTTTATTTTCTCACTTATGTTTGATCTCAACATTTATAAGTATGCAACAGGACCCAAGTATATCAAAATGCCACTCCCACATTCAAGCCAACTTAGAATCAAACCTACAAAGTGTGTACAAAAGAGTTTTGAACCAAAAGTGAATAAACATAGGGATACTAACATACAGGAAAATCAAAGTGTCCCTAATTTCCTGAAAGATTATATAAATAAAAGACAGTATTAGTGAAACCTACAATGTAAATGTATGAAGTGCATACAACATATCAATGTGTGTATCGTACTTACCCACTGTCTCCTAGGATAATGACCTTCAGAAGAACCTTCTTTCTGGAAGTCATGGCGGCAGTATTTGAAACAAGTTGTTATTCTGCAAAGAGAACATATATCATAGAGAAAAAAAATATTACCTATAGCTGTAGGATGTAACAGCACTAGCAATGCAGAGTGTATAAATGGTGGTTGTGCTCTGGCTGTTGCACACACAAACATTGGAGTTTGTGCCTCTCTCACTTGATTTCGGTTAATAATTGTCAATCAACAAAAACATACAAAGTGAAACTATTATAGGCATAGACATTGCATGCTTTGGGCTTCCTTCTGAGCTTTACATAAGTTACATCGTATGTTCATCCGCAGTTGCGAAACTTGAAATTTAGGTCGAAAACTTACACACTGCAACTGTTGATGATTAGCTCCACTCGTGAATTCATGACACAGATTCACACCCGCACCTAAATTCTAAGATGCAACTTACGAGCAAATCCCGCTTGATATTTATACCAGAAGTGCAGAGTCTTTGCTATGACCTTTAATATGCTCAATACAAAATAGCACAGCTGGGAGTTGACCCAGAAGCAAACGAGAAGCAAGGTTCAGGCTTACTCACAAGCTCATTGATTATTGTGTCCACATGGAGTGAAACTACAGCCAAGTGGGAAAAGGTGGGGTCCACCTTAGATTACCTAGAGGGCTTTTTACACTTGCAAATTTTTGCTTAGTCCCGTACCAATGGTGGGCCTTAGCCCCAGCATTGGTACCGGACTTTCCTTTTCATGGCCCACTTTCTGTTTACACTTGTTTTTGCCAAAGTGGGCTAGCCCCTCTGATAGTCCCGTACTATCTGGCCCTGCAAAATAGCAGGGTTAGCACCTCAATTGCGGTGCTAACCCCGCAATTGCGGTGCCAAGCAAGCGAGTGTAAACAGAACAAAAAAATAATCTGGGGCTAAGCGACGGAGACGAAGTCCGACCCCCACTGACCAATCAGAAACGAGGTCATCAAGTGCTGCCGGTGCGTGCATGTACGTGTACAGTGCACAGCGTAATCATGAATATTCATGTGGTTTGGAACGTACGGGACTAAGAAATACGAGTGTAAAAAGGTCAATTTTATCCTTAGCCCAGGACAAGAGCTTAGTACGGGACTTATTGGTGAGTGTAAAAAGCTGAAAAAATTGGTACGGGACTAACGATAGTCCTGGGTCACAGAAAGTATGGGGTTAAGAAACACAAGTGTAAAAAGGGCTTAGGATCATTTGGTTTTTAGACATCTAAGCCATTTCAAAACTGATTTTCATCGAATGAAGTAAACTTTGAATTGCTCTTTGAATCATTATCCTCTTTAATTTCCCATTATTTCATGAAAAGTTAAAACCTGAATTCTTATCTAAACCAGAACTACTGTACATGTATACCATCCCTTTATTTAAAATAACACTATTAGTTGAACAAACACAGAGAAAATGCACTCGAGCTCAGACAGCTCATGCACACAGATGGTTTATGCAATCATCAAAGATACTGTTTAGATTGGAGTTACTTTTCATATCAATTTTGAAGATTAAAATCTTTTAACAAGGTTGACATAAAAATATAAATACAGAAGGAGCATACCAACCTACATGTATTAATCACACTGATAAGTACGGGGGGGGGGGGGGGGGGGGGGGGAGGGGAGCAATTATTATCAGCAGGTCTGCATGCATTCATTAGTTCTGTCAAGTACATTGTAAATTTTATGTACAACATGTACAGACACATCATGCACTCTCCAGCAATACATACATCCTCAGCTTCAACAGTAGGATTGAATGTTCCTACGAAGAATTTTCAGGACTAGTAGAAAAAGGATTTTTGAAGGACAAGTACAGCAATTCTAGCCAGCAAGACAAATGAACAGCCTACCCTAATAAACTGTTCTTGTTCTTGTTCTTGTTCTTGTTCATTTTCCATCATCTATGAAGATGGCTGGATAGCCCATATTCAGCTACACTAAGCTGGCTAACTGTCCAACATTCTCAGAATCATGGGACTTCTGAACAATGCCATTGTTTATATCATCATGCTGAACTTTGCTCTGTTTACACTGATCTGGCATATGACCCTGAGTGAAAATGATGACTTAAATTTTGACGTAGGTGGTGGTTTTCTTCTGCGTGGAATTTTTGCATTATCATGTGACTACGTGAGTACATTGTAATTTCCTTACAGATAACATGTACGCTGCTCATGCAGCAGTTAATAGCAAACAATGGAAAAGACTGTCACTCTCAAATGACACAACATTCAAAAAAAAGATAATAAGATAAATACTGTACATGTACATACATTGTACAGGTACTGTCTGTAAAACATATATATTCACAGCATGACATTTTGTGAATTGGAGCCAACGGCCTTTTCCGAGGCATGAAATTTTGTTTTGTTCGCCACTGGCGTTCAACACATACACTTGTATAGTGTACACTAAAAACTTCCATATGAATTTTAATTTCGCAAATATTGGTGCTCGCTAAATTTGCGAAATTTAAATGCACGCAAACATTCCTTGTTTACAATATACAATGTACATTGTATTTGTACATGATTCATGTACAGTAATTACATGAAGCTAGTCAAGGGTGGTCTACAACTTGAAATTTGAGCATGTTCAGGGCTCGACACTAACGGTGGCCCGGTGGCCCGGGGCCACCAAAAATGAAAGTCGGGCCACCAAATTTCCAAATAGGGCATATTTGGTGGCCCGCCTCGGGCCACCAACATTTTTTGAAAAGTATGTCAATAAATTCGTACTTTTTGCGCCGGAAATTAGCAGTTAAATTTGTTTAAAGGGGAAGTCCGGACGATTATCAGCCGCTTCGTGTGTAAAGAACAATATTTCATGAACCTATTACCCTTTTCCCGACGAGAAAAGACCATCAGATACATTTACTATGATTTTTTTTAAAAATAAGATAATTCTTCATGTTCGAATCCGTCGCGAGCAGCCCTTTGTACTATCTGTCCCAGAATGCATTGCGCATGACGTATCGGGCGCAGTTTCCTCAGCTGAGAGCACCGCGAGCGAAGCCCAGCTACGCATCGATCTCCCATTGCACTGCTGACTGCGGGCGGTATCTGCATGCCTGCATAGGTGTGCCTTGTCGGCGCTACTGCAGGAGACCGTACACCGATTTACGAGTGCTGTTGCCAAACGCTGTATTCCTTTATTCAAATAATCTTCGTTATATATCTATATAAAATCTTCAAAGATTAATGTAAAACAGTTGCAATGCTATAACATTTTCGTTTAAATTGAAATATGTATGTATTATAATACTGCCGTACTTATTAGTGTCCACCCCATCACTTACAATGCATTAGCTGTTGTCGGGCTGTTCAGGCATACATTTACGTCTGCTGCTGCCAAGTGCTATCACAGTCCGCGATCGTTTTTTCGACTTCTGAGTGTGAACAATCTGAAATCAGTCTGTCAATGTCAGAATTATTGCCTCTTTTGTTGTCCGAGACTGTTGAAAAGTGTGTCTGACGGTGATAAAATACGACAGTATACATGTAACTTGAACCACGGAAGAAACGCCAGCGCCAGCTTGGTACCGCCGCCGCGCCGGTAACTACGACCAGCAGCCCAATACACACAGCGTAATGGGGCTGCGTGTTGTAGCATTCAGGATCATGATAAGGTAGTATCGTGGATAAATATCAATTTAAAATCGAAATATTTCTTCAATTTGAAGACTTACTAGTAAAGTTGAAGTATTGACAACACCCTAACACTTGACACATCGGCATTTTTTTAATGAAGCAATAGATCATGCCGCGTGCATCCGCTGTGTGGTCAGAGACTGTTGAGCGGTACGCTACTACCGCTTGCTTGGCCCGTATCACCGTTGCTCAAGCAGGGCTCCCCCGAGCCAGCTGACGCTCCAAGCAAAAAGCAATGTGAGGAGGATACGTCACGCTGTCACGTGATCTTTCTCGCCGGCGTACAGAAATCGAACGGCTACGATTCAAAATTAGTGATGCTAAAAAATCGATTGTGGCGAGTTGGGAGGGTCTTTTTCAACGAAACTTAGTCATTATGGTCCTTTATTTATGTAGATTTTGGTTAATTTTTTTCAAAATCATCCGGACTTCTCCTTTAAAGGATGGATGAAAAGGACTGAATGAGTGCCTGAGAGTGAGTGTTGCAAGTTTGTTGAAGTTTATTTATGAGTAGATATGTCCAACTTCTAATTCTTACTATCATAAAACTTAAATATTTGACTCATAAAAAAAGGACTTTTAATGTTTTTTATTGTTTTTTTTTTTCGGGACACCAAATTTTTCTCTCGGGCCACCAAAAATTTGAAATTTAGGATTTTGGTGGCCCCATCGGGCCACCAAACAAAAAAGTTAGTGTCGAGCCACGATGTTACAAGCGTTGAATGTGAGAAGATTGTGGAAATTGTTCACGTACATATGTGCACAGATTGCATATCACCAGCATGTACTGTACAGTAGTTTATGATACCACGGTACATAGGTTGTATTAATTTCACAATTTATTTCCCAGTGTGCTGCTTACATGTAGTACGTTCGATGCTCTGTCTCATGGTCATTGTGCTGCTTATGTTTTACGCTCTGTCCCATGTTTTGCACACAAATGTTCTATTAAAGTAGTCAGATGTTTTGCAAGTTTTGCACATGTTTTTCTCATGTTTGATTCATATTTGATTTTGAGCATGTTGCCAATTCTCCAGGATGTTGCATAATGTACACTATATGTAGCATTTTGCTTGCTTTTGAGAAATTGCACAAGAATTCAAGCATGTTGTAGTGACATGCTCAAACCCTCGTGGACCACCCTGTAGTCTACATGGAGAATTCAATGTATACTGTACACAAATACATGTGTAAACCTTGTGCGCAGTGGACTTGATGGTATAATGCCAGGCACATGGATCAGATATTTCGATTAAAAGAAAAAATATAACAGAACAAATAAAAAGAAATAAGCTTGTATTTGAAAGCTACCAGCATTTCAAACATAAAAGTTAAGTGTACAGGTTGTACATGTCACTTCTATTGCTTCAGATTACAGTGTCCAGGGCCCCGTTGCAAGAAAGTTGCAATCAATTGCAAATAATTGCTAATTTTGAAACAACCACTCTGATTGGCTCAGGGTCTGCCCTATTAAGAAGACATGCATGCAACAATGATTTTGATTGGCCAGTGACAATCAGTTGCAAGTTGCGTTTAAACGCAAAGTTTCTAGCAACGGGGCCCAGGTCTGCAATTCAACTGTACATGACAGACACGTGTCAGTTTGAATGTACAGTACGTATGCAAATACAGCTCTGTAAGCTCGACAAGCAGAAGTACAGGGCTCTGTATCTGGTTTGGAACTTTGTCTGGGCACCGAAGTCTGAGCAATGACCATGCATCTTGTACCTCTTCTTTATCTTTCAGGTAAAGATACACTGTAATTAGTCTGTAATTAGTTTAAAATGCAAATCTCATTAAAAAAGGATGTGAATTAAATCTGTTCGACTGGACTTACTACCTGCATATATCAGAATCGCCATACATGTAAAGCTCCATAAAAGCAACAATGAAGAGCAAATAGTGACAATTTTTAAGAAATTCATAGTACTTTATCAAGTACACATTCCCTTGACTTGTCATTAACATGTACACTGTATATAATGTAAACGTACAACTGATAGTAAGAGGGCAATATCATTCGCTGTACTTCTGAAGGTTAAAGGCTCCCTTATTATGCTAGAGATATATGAGGACACAATGGTCATGTACATGTACATGTATGTATGTGGAAATTTATCTGTTTTCTTTATCTGTTCCACATCTAATGTATAACTGAAAGCAACACCAAAGCATAATTCACATTTCTTTGAACAAATTGTCTGATTTTCCTCAAACTTATTGGTCTGTTCTGCTTATATTCCTACATTGTGTACAAGTGTACATCCACTGATCCACATTATTTTGGGGTAAGTGGTGAAACCTTTATGTCATGAAAGTAAGACTGTATTTTCATGTATCTGAGGGAGCATGTTAACAGACTAGATGGTATGCCTCCGCCATAATGCATGATTCTCCTAATAGGTCTATAGTACATGTGGACAATGTGTGATTACAGTTGTACATTTTCACAAAATTGGCAAAATATTAAAATGACATGTTTGTCACAAATGTGTTGAATGTTTACCTTTCCTGATGTACATGTACAATTGAATGAATAGGAGAGCATGTATTAGGGGATTTAAGAACTTTAACTTGACTTTGACCCTTTCATAAGTTTATGCATTGAGTAATTTTCAAGGTATAGAAAAAGTGCAATTTCTGTATTGAGCAGTAAATTGTTATAATTTTCATCAGGCCTTTGACCCTAAGATTTATAAGAGAATCACTGCCAGGCAGAACATACATAAATATGTACTAAGTTTCAAGATAACTTGAGCCACTTCCGAGATATATGGAGAAAGAAGTAAGTTCAGCACTTTCACTTGATCTTTGACCTTTTGACCTTAGAACTTCTTGGCAAAAAAAAAAAAAAAATCTTAGAGAATCTCTATTGGGTTATACATGCACACACCAAGTTAAAAAAAAAAGATAATCCTGCTGGCATCAATTGCATAAATATAAGGGAAATATTAAAATTTTGAAGTATTGCCCTTGACCTTTGACCCCATGAACACCAAATTCCCTAGATAACCACTGCCAGTCAGTACATGCACACATACTATGTTCCATGAAGATACCTTGAACAATTTCCAAGATACAGAGAAAAAGTGAAATTGTGACATTTTTACTTGACCTTTTGACCTTTGACCTCATGACCCAAAACTTTCACCAGAGAATCTTAATTGGATAATACATGTAGACACTAAACCCGGCGTTCAGACGATCCCCCTCTTCGCGGGGAGCACGTAGAGAGATTGTATCTTTTTTACGATCGACCGTCCACACGTGTCTTGATATCCCCCGCTGAACGGGGGACAAATCACGGCTAGGCACTGTATGCGCGTACAAAATGGCATTTTGAGCATGCGCACTTAGGAGGAAAACAGCTGCATGAGCTGCGCGCTCTGTCCCCCACCAGAATTTGTTGCCGGGCTCGACAAGCTTTCCGGGGGACAGGGAAATGTCCCACCGAGCGTCCACACGATGGATTGCCGGGGGATGTCCTGGCAAACGGGAGATTCCCCTCGCAGCGGGGGATCGTCTGAACGCAGGGTAAGTTTCAAGAAAATATCTTCAGGCAATGCATAGATATGGAGGAAATAGTGAAATTTTATGTATTTGACCTTGACCTTTTAACCTTTGACCTGAGCATGTGCATCCAAAAGTTGATAGGCACAACTTCACCACCTAATACACATACATACCAAGTTTCATTAGGATGATACCTCAAAAGGTTTTTTAGTTACGCTTGCCACAAAATTCATTACGGACGGAAGGACGGACAACCCGAAAACATATTAGCCTCCGGCACCACTTCATGGCAGAGGCATAAAAAGAGGCTCAGATTTGTTGTAATTGTTTTTTTTCCCATTTTTCATGGACCTGGAAAACATGAACCTAATCTTGAATTCCATGATCAACTATTAAAGCATTTGAAACATGGAAGTGGTTGAATAAATTACCGAGTTAAATAGTAATGCTGCTGAAGTGCAACTGCAGTATGACCATGGACGATGGACAATGGACCTACCAAACATGGACATACATACAGTACATCACTTGTTTATTACTGTATACGCTATAATTTTCGCGTACATAAATTTTCGCGAATTGCCGCTGTCACACATTTTCGCGATTGGGGGACCAGAGAAAATATGAAGTGGCAAAGAAAGTGTGAATTTTCAACTTACTAGCAAATAAGAGTGATACTAGTTATACACTGCATGAAAAAAACTTACCAAACTCTGTGAACTAGTACGTTAGAATTCAACATTTTTGAAGTGGTTAATTCCATCGCGCTAGATTTCTGAGGAGTGGTCCCCTTGCGATAATGGATTGGCTCTCTACAGTATTCGTAAGTAGACGTGGACGTGCTATATGTACGTAAACAAGCTTAGCCAGTATGGTCTGTTCGGTAAGCCGTGACATGGTATACTAGTACTGAAATGTTCGTATCATCAAGTCAAGGGATTCATTTTGGAAGGTAATATTTTCCTGTGTTGTTAATTTCGCGAATAGCTCCCGACTCGCGAAATTCGCGAAAATAAAACCCCCGCGAAATATATAGCGTATACAGTAATTCAAACACCTGTTTCTGTAAACAATGTCACAATATTAACATTTTAAAGATGCTCTCCTGCTTTGATCTCATCGTGCATCCTCGACAGCCAGCCTGGAGTAAGAACAAGACAGTGCTTTGAGATATCTAAAAAACTAAATGTGCAGAAGACAAATGCATACTCTGTGCAATTGTAGTATACATTGGGAAATCATCACTCAGTTAATTTCATTTGCAAAATGCATAAATGAGAGAAAACAAATCTAACTTTTCCCATTTTTCGCACATTGTGTCTGAGTATAACATGGACAGTAATTGTAGATGACACGTACAGCGACATGGTATGTCTTTAATACCATTACGCAAACTTACATGCCCATCCACAAGCGTCCACTTCAGTCATTACTAATTTTGTGACAGGAAATTTGTTATGACTTGAGGTTCGCTGCTCCCTATTGCAAGTCTGAAAAGGTACCTCGGCGTAATAAAATTGAAATGAGGGAAACGGTTCTTTGGTCAGTGACAATAAACGAGAACACAATCGTCATTGTCCAAACATCTGAATGTACTCATCAAGATGCACATAATCAGGTGGCGGTGATGCAGGTCAGATCAAAGAAAAAACCCTCTGTCAATAGTCCATGTGTGTAGTACACTGAAGGCAGCTCCATGGTGTAACTTATTCTCAGTTCAGAGTTACGTACTGTATACAATACACAGCCTGTATATCAAAGGGGCTTGGAAATCTTTTCTGGAATGTTTGGGAAGGGGGAAATCACTTACCCCTGACGATCCCCTCATCAACAGTCCAAAGTCCCCCCCCCCCCAAACACACACACACACACACACACACACACACACACACACAGAAAATGTTCCACAGCCCCATACGTAACTCTGAAGTGAGAATACCTAGTTGTAGTAAGCCTACATAATTATACTTGTTCGTCACGTACCTCAAAAGCATTTTCTAAGTACAAACTGGTTATTAATTCAATCATCTCTCTGTTTCAAATATTATACTTTCTTGATCATGGAATTCAAGATTTGATAAATATTTTCATTTCCATGAAAAATCTGACAATCTACAACAAATCTGCAACTTTTTTCTATTACTATACTTTTTCAGATTCATAAATACAGTGTTATTTGTACTTTCACGGCATAAAGCTTTCGCGAATTGGAGCCAATGACCGTTTTTGCGGCACAAAAACTTCCGCTAACTGCTACAGGCATTCAGTGCATTGTGTAGAACCGCGCACATTTGGCTTTCATGAATCCTGGCTCCTTGCGAAATTTATGAAAGGTTCATGCCTGCTAAAACTTCTGGACAATGAAATTCAGCATTGATACAGCGTACCATAAAAATAAACAAATAAAAACAAATTCCAGAGGGCTCCTATTCTAATATCAATGAGAAGGTCCTCAGGGATATCTCTCCAAATTTGGTGTTTTTATCAGTGGACAGTTTTATCCTGTAATGGCTATCTCCGAGTTAAGCATTGAAAGGGACCTAATTCCAACTTTACACTGTAAGGGTACATGTTCCCAAATCATCATCCTCGCTTCCATCTTTTAACGTTCAGATTCATGCCAGGATATAATTAATTTCAGCATTCCTGCCAATAGCATATATTGCACTGTAGTTTTGATGAAAAATCAGGCACATTTTATGGGGGCTCTGGAATGATTGCCAATGTAAAGGTTCAGAAACCCATCATCATCGCAAAAAAAATCAGAGCCATATACAGCTTGTAATACTGTAAAATATAATTTCCCTTTACCTTTCACTTTACCCAAGATTTTGAAAGAATACTATGTGTATTGTCACAGCAGTCAGGCTTTTTGCTCTTGTGGTCTACTGTAGACTCATCCCTTCTAATCCTTTCGTTTCTTTTAGTATTATTTTTTGTTTGTTTGTCTGGCTCTCTTCTGTGCTCTCAGCATTTTCTTCAACATGTACACATGTGGAGCTGAAATGTTGATTTGCCCATTCCTGGTCCACTCTGTTCTTGAAAATGATCACTGAGGGGACACTGACCCCTTATTCAAAGATGCACAATTGTTGTGCATAGTTGCAATTGATTGGTGTTACAAGTAGTACTATTGGGCCGGCTTGTGCCGAAAGGGTGGGTTGGGTGGTGGCGCGTCGCGTTAATGGGAACACCACCCTTCGTCCAAAGCCCCCCCCCCCCCCCGGTTTTGCCGAAAGGGTGCGTTGGGAGCGTTGGGTCGCGTCGCGTTGACTGGAACCCCACCCTTCGTCCAAAGCCCCCCCCCCCCCCCCCCCCCCCCCCCCCCCCCCCGGTTTTGCCGAAAGGGTGCGTTGGTACTTTTTCTCATGTAATATTAAAAGACAAGTTTTGAATCTATATTTAACCTTCAAACAAACCATTTCAAAGAGGCTATCGTCCGGATCGGTTTACACTCTATTACCACTTGGTCTACAGCCAGTTGGTCTAATAGAATGTTTAATTTCAGTTGGTCTAATAACCAGTTGGTCTAGTCATCATTTCGTCCAATTACTGTTTGGTCTAATTGTTATTTGGTTCAATTACAATAAAGGGTGGTGTTCCCATTAGCGCGACGCTCCACCACCCAACCTACCCTTTCGGCACAAGCCTAGAAAAAGGGCCCCCCCCAAAAAAAAAAAAAATAGCCCAGTTGGTCATATAGACGAAACAATGATTGGACCAAATGGTACCTGATTAGACCAGGAGGCTGGCTATTAGACCAAATGACAATAAGATCAATGGTTATTAGACTAAATAGGTGTAGACTAAATGATGATAGACAGAGGCTAGACCAACTGGGCAATGGACCAAAATCAATGATGTGTACACCAAATTTATATTGGACAAATTTGGTTTTATTTTAGACCATTTGATGATTAGATGAAATGGAATTAGACCAACTCATAATAGACCAAATTGGTATTTGATGATATAAATTGGTATTAGACCAAAAATAGACCAAATGGCTCTTATTAGACGAATTGACTGTAGACCAAATAGCAATTAAACCAAATAACAATTTGACCAAACAGTAATTGGACGAAATGATGACTACATGTAGACCAACTGGTTATTAGACCAACTGATATCAAACAGTCTATTAGACCAACTGGCTGTAGACCAAGTGGTAATAGAGTGTAAACCAATCCGGACGATAGCCTCTTTGAAATGGTTGTTTGAAGGTTAAATATAAATTCAAAACTTGTCTTTTAATATCACATGAGAAAAAGTACCAACGCACCCTTTCAGCAAAACCGGGGGCGCTTCGGACGAAGGGTGGGGTTCCAGTCAACGCGACGTGACCCAACGCTCCCAACGCACCCTTTCGGCAAAACTGAGGGGGCTTTGGACGAAGGGTGGTATTCCCATTAACGCGACGCGCCACCACCCAACCCACCCTTTCGGCATAAGCCCTATTGGGCCCCCTGCCTGCCTGATATTTGTTGTTTTTGTTGTAACAAAACATGTGAAAAGCCTGAATGTATCACTAAGTAGGTTAATATCTGAAATTATTTGTTTGTTTGTTTAATTTCCATCTGACAAGATGGCTGGTTAGCGCATATTCAGCTGCAATATTGGTCTTCCCGAGGGTCCAGTAGGATGTACACCATGTACTAAGACAGGACCACTTTATCGGGTTAAATACCCTGCAAGTCTGATGGTCCAGGACCGGCTAAAAATTACTGTCAAACTAGTATCTTTTTAAGGAATGGACCATCAAAATGGACCACCTACTGGTCTGACAGACAGGTCGGACCAGTAAAAAAAAAAAAAAAAAATGGATTAGTGTGCAGCCCTACTTAAAGGACAAGTTCACCTTCATAAACATAAGGATTGAGAGAATGTAGCAATATTAGTAGAACACATCATTGAAAGTTTGAGGAAAATCAGACAATCCGTTCAAAAGTTATGAATTTTTGAAGTTTTTGTGCAGTAACCGCTGGATGAGAAGACTACTGCAGTGTATGAATAACTTAGATGTCACATGCGTACAACAATATAAGGAAGATATAAAGAGAATTTCAGAAAATTCCATCTTTTGAAAAAAGTACACATTCCCCCGACTCGTTACCGACAAATGTTATGGGTAATATTATTCCCCCTGCCTTTAGAAAGAGGCAAGTCAAGTGCTCTTTTATTATGCGAAAAAAGTGAAAATATGTTGAATTTTCTTTTACATTTTCTTTATACTGTTGTACGCATATGGCTCACAAGCTGTAGTAGTCTCCTCATCCAGCGGTTCCAACACAAAAATTTTAAAAATTCATAACTTTTGCATCGATTGTCCAATTTTCCTCAAACTTTCACTGATGTGTTCTACTAATTCAATATTGTTGCATTTTCTCAATCCTTATGTTTATGAAGGTGAACTTGTCCTTTAAAGAAATCATCCCTGTTTGTGATAGGGTGCCTATTTGTGGCAGGGGAAATATCATTTGCCAATAAAACAGCTGAAGAGTATCCAGTATGCATAGTCCTGCTACATTGTAAGTATATACAGTGTAAAACAAAAAAAAAATGAGTTACTATATTACATATTATATACCTCATTTCTAGAATCCTCTCATCTGATTGGTTAAAAGGGGAGTCAGGAAAATAACTGTGCCCTATTTTTTAGTTACTGTGACCGCAGCCCGCGCACAGTTAGTAAATAGGTTTTAGAGACAGTCGCGACCCGTACACGTAGATCGCTCATATGTACGCACCAATGATACGACCG
The DNA here is from genome assembly GCF_040938485.1 of Diadema antillarum. Taxonomy (NCBI): domain Eukaryota; kingdom Metazoa; phylum Echinodermata; class Echinoidea; order Diadematoida; family Diadematidae; genus Diadema; species Diadema antillarum. The sequence continues at coordinate 17,134 of NW_027270998.1, read as the reverse complement.
CCGCGCATTCAATCAGCGTGCTGTAAAAGAGACTAGCGGACTGGTTTGGAGACAATCGCAACCCTATAGTACACGTAACGTACACTGTACACATCACTGTACGCACCAATGATACGACCGCCACGCTGTCGATCAGCATTGATTACGAGTGCTGTAAAAGAGACTAGAATCTATATTTTCGGTATCTATATTTCGGAATCTATATTTTCGGTATATAAAACAAATAATGACTGCTTGATATTCGGGGTAGAGTTAAAATTATGTAGGCCCTCGGTGATGTGAAAACCGTAACCATATTTACGGTTTTCACATCACCTTGGGCCCATAATTTTAAATGTGCCCCTCATAGCAGTCATTATTTGTATACTGTTTTTCAATACTCTCAAGTGTTATGTATGGGAAGTGACAGTGACTACTCTCACCTTTTCATCAACAAATGAATTGGCCCCTGCTGCAAATAAGCACCATGTCACAAACAGGAATGATACTTGACTCTCTGACTCTAGTCTGTCACCATGTTCATGGCGCCATGTCTACCTTTAGGCAATGTACAACCACACCGCAAGTGTCTTTTCACCATCCAACCTTACACGTGTGGTTGTAGGCATGGCATTTATAGAGTATAGACTGGTTGTACAATATTCACACACACACATGAAGAAGCTACATACATGTCCATACCTTACATGGATCAGGTGAAAAAACCCTAAATATACTTTCTAAAGTTCTAGACAACTTTATTATCCTACTTTTTTTTTTTTTTAAATAGACCCTACAACTGACTGGTAGATTGCATTTTGGATTAATCAGGATAAATTGCAACACTATGATGAAGTCTTGTACATGTATATCAGGACTTTGGTTGATAACCTTTGTGTTTGCAGTGGGGCGGGCGGGCCACCCTGGCGGCTGCGCTGGGGCTGGCCTGCACATAATGTATAATGTCGCAACTATCCCAAAGTGTGCATACTCCACATACTACCGTGTACGAGTACTACTCGTAGTTGTACATGTATGTACAGCAAACCGTACCGTGCAGAGTAAATGAGGTAGCACTGTCATCATCGACCAAGCCACTATGATGCACCCCTGACAGTTGAGCCAGTGCAACTGGCTGGCTGGCTGGCTGCTGGCTGTCGATGGTGGGATAACAACAAACCCGAGGCTAGCCTTTGGTTGGGAAGTTGTAGATCTTTGTGAGAAAACTTGTGGTTACGGTGCACTCCCGTTAAAACGAACACTGTCATAACGAAAGTCCAGTTTATAATACAACGATGTAAAAATTCAGGCCTCAGCATTATTCGCTCTATTTTTTTTTTTATTGTCCATTTGTTCGGTTATAGCGAAAATTTGATATTAATAACGCAAGAAAACTGCCGGTCCCAAGGAATTCATTAGGAGTCCACTGTATTAACAAAAAACAGATTAAACATATGTGACAAAAGCGGAAAAAAAAGGAAGAAAAAGACAAGTATAAATTTGAAACAATCTGAAGAAAATAAAGTTGTCCAGAATGTACCAGAAAATAAAGTTGTCCAGAATGTACCAGAAAAAAATAAAATAAAAACAGTGCTGTTTTCATCACATAACACAGTACAAAAACTACAATGCATTGCACCCGCGTACAATGTGTCTAGCCAGCACGCATTTCACATAAACACCTGCCAGAGTATACTCAACGGGTCAAAACCCCATGCGTGTGGCTGGATGGTAAAGACACACGCGTGTGGTTGTTTTTCCCTAAACTGCCTTGCCCATGACCGAAAGATTGTGCCTGAAAACTAATAATAGGGTGGTACATCCAATTACCGCATGCTTTTTTTCATGGCTTTGAATTCCGTACTCAGAGGATGAAATTTCGGCGAAAAATAACACCACTTAATGTCTTATTCACAGACTCTTGGAAATTACGAATTCAGCCAACTTATGTCGATTGTTCGCTCCAGTTTTTAGAAAATATGCTTCAACATACCCCTCTAAAAAAGTTGTCTTTTTGCGCGGTGCAAAATCGCATTGTATTACCAGACAAGATTTTCGCAATGAAATAATCGACATCTTTCGCACCTAATCCTTGCACCAGAATCACAAATATCCACCACAAATCACCGTACACATTCTCACCAAGCGGATGACAAAGAAAAAAATCGGCAAATGAGGCTCAAATTTCGTATTATACGGTAAAATGTCTGTCTTGAACATTTCGAACAGTTCATGCAATAGAACCTTGTGAAAAATCAACAACTGGTTAGACTCTACTTCTAGTTTACATGCTTTGTCTACAGTATGGGAGCTGCACGCGCAGGTGACGTGTTGCGGGCCCCTTAGCGCACAACTATTCCTCATCGTTTGCGTTTGAGGACGATAGCTACAAATTTCCGATATCAATCAGTGAACTTTTGGTTCTATTGGAATCTTCAGCATTTTTCCTGTATGTGAGCGGGATTTCATAGAATTTCAGTCGTGAAATGTGATTCAAACATGCATAAATATTAACTACAGTGTATGACGACGTGCGGGTCACTCAACTATCTAAATTTGAGGTAAAATGTGAATTTTTTCGTGCTTTTACATTTTTATGTCGCGTTTTTTGCGATTTCGGTCCACACAAAGTTCTGTGAGGCTAATCTACGAAGTCTCGCGCGTACAGAATGTCATTAGTACGCAAAAATGTGCGTGTCCGGTAATACCATGGTGTCCGGTGACACCATGCTTGCCCCTACTAGTACATGTCTACTCTTTCGTACCACATTTCACACATTTCAAGGTTTCTATTAAAACGAATGGCAATACTGTACCACCCCACACACCACTCACTGTCCGTTATAAAGGCATTACAATCATGTCTGGACTAACGGTTAGAGTCTATACAAATAATGTATTATCAAACCCTATTAAACTGTGGATCTGATGAACCTGAACAATTAACCATCTGTGTATGTACCATTTAGATTTACTGATAGGGGCAAGCATGGTACAATGTATTACTGGACGCATGGTATTACCGGACACGCACATTTTTGCGTACTAATGACATTCTGTATGCGCGAGACTTCATAGATTAGCCTCACAGAACTTTGTGTGCACCGAAATCGCAAAAAACGCCACATAAAAATGTAAAAACATGAAAAAATTCACATTTTACCTCAAATTTATGGTTGAGTGACCCGCACCTCATCATAGTTAGTACTTAGGCATGTTTGAATCACATTTCGCGACTGAAATTCTATGAAATCCCACTCACATACAGGAAAAATGCTGAAGATTCTAATAGAACCAAAAAGTTCACTGATCAATGTCGGAAATTTGTAGCTACATGTATCGTCCTCAAACGCGAACGATGCGGAATAGTTGTGCGCTAAGGGGCCCGCAACTCATCACCCGCGCGTGCAGCTCCCATGGACAAAGCACGTAAACTAGAAGTAACTGTGAACTGTTCGAAATGTTCAAGACAGACATTTTACCGTAAAATACGAAATTCGAGCCTCATTTGCCGATTTTTTTCTTTGTCATCCGCTCGGTGAGAATGTGTACGGTGATTTGTGGGATAAATTGTGATTCTGGTGTAAGGATTAGGTGCGAAAGATGTCGATTATTTCATTGCGAAAATCGTGTCCGGTAATACAATGCGATTTTACACCGCGCAAAAAGACAACTTTTTGAGAGGGTTATGATTGAAGCATATTTTCTAAAAACTGGAGTGAAGCAATTGACATCAGTTGGCTGAATTCGTAATTTCCAGGAGTCTGTGAATAAGTGATGTTATTTTTAGCTGAAATTTCATGCATCCTCTGAGTACGGAATTCAAAGCCACCACAAAAAGCATCCGGTAATTGGATGTGCCACCCTACAAGTGTATACATAGTCTAGATGGTGTACCGGTATTCGACTCACTAACTGTGAATCATTCCATTGCACATTCACTTTCAACAATACATACACTGTATAGGCCTAGATCTAGATAGAGCAGTAAGTTTATATCTAACGTTATACAAATGATGCACAGGATAGAGTGTGTTAGTGTAGGCGTGGTGCACTCGAGGGTATTTACAATTGTGAAACATGCACGAGGCGAAGCCGAGTGCATGTTGCACTACATTGTAAATACCCGAGAGTGAGCTACGCCTCCACTAACGCCACGAAATAATCCTGTGCATCATTTGTTTTATAAAATGGGTCGAAAATTCGAAAACTAACATCATTTTTCAGCGTTTTTCACGTACCTTTGTGGGTCAAGACGTCCGAAGATGTTCGTCCCAAACATTTACGCACGTCGCACTCGCGGAAGTCCCGCACATACAGTATAAGTATAATGGGGGGTTGGGTTTCCGGACACTTAAGTTCCCGCATGAAAACTTACTTATTTTACATAGAATATGCACCCTTTACCTTAAAGACTTGATAAAGACTCCTCATATAGGCCTACTAGACAACATACTCTGAAAACGGCGTGAGAATTAACCTGCTAAATCGCTTGGTCTACTGTACTGTACAAAGTGTACGTATAGTAGAGTATACGTACGTACGCCACACATGACATGTTATGCACAAGGGAAGACAGGCCGGCCGGCCGGCAGCCCGAACTAGAAGTTGTTTACAGGATTGACAGCGCGTATACATGCAATTCATCAAAGGAGCCGCCGCGCGCACAGACGATCGGCAATCTACCATAGGATTACAGGCAGTGCAATTGTACTGAAGTAAAGGAAGGAGGTGTGTCTCATTTCAACGCTTCCTATTGGCTACATTCTTGAACCCATTTTATAATACTTTTTATAGAAATAGCGCACGGCTCGGAGTGCGATAGTGTAAATGCAGTGCACGCGAGGTTTCTTTAGATAGGTGCCGCCTCTGCGTACGAACCGCTAGGCGAGTATGCAGTGCGCACCATCTGAAGAAACCGAGCGTCCACTGCACTTACATTGTCGCACAACGGAACAAGTGCGCTATTTCTTTTATAAAGTAGCGGTTTTTTTATGAATAACCCCCCCTTCCCCCACAAAGATAAAAAACAGCATTGTACGCAATGAATTGTTTATTGATAGACAAATTTCGGCAACACGATAACGCCAGGTAGCAGTCTAAAGGCCGCCTCACACTGCGATTACGATGGGATGCATGTAGCATCGCAAGCGTTCGGTAATACTCAACGTACTGTATGGTTGGGTGTTCATAATACCGGCCACCTAACGTTTTTCTATCAATAGAAACGTGAAAAATCTCACAATTTGCCTGAAATTTTACTCACGTGTGGAGAAAATACTCCGGATTCACAAGCGCGCACTGAAAATGCGATCTGAGGTACGCGCTCTAGATGGCGGCTTCGAACGCGTGGGGTGTCATTTTTTCCGCACTCAGTTGCCCTGTTCATTTCAACCGACCACCCTGACAATACGTATAAAGGGCGCTTAAATGCGTTTTTTCGACAGGCCGCTGTTTTTTTCTAGCCGTCATTTTTCCCCCAATAATATTTGAATATATGTTGAATCCTTCGATATTATGCACTTGTCAATGTAATGACTCACCCCACTACCCCCGGACATGGGTGCGTCATTTCCTCGTTTGGTCCGTCAAATTTGTGACCCAGGTGTTCGTCATTTTACCAGCTTTGTCCGTCAAATTTTTGACCGAGGGGTGCATCAAAATCCCATCATTGTCGGTCAAATTTTTGACCGAGGGGTGCGTCATGGTACGTCAATTGGCTATGGAAAATAACACGCATTATTCTGAACCGAGGGGTGCGTCATTTGCTATGGAAAACTGCACGCATTTTTGCACGCTACCAGTACCGTATACAAGTACCGCGAGTGAAATTACAGGGAGCGTTTTCCCGCGGCAAGTGAAAGTCGGGAAGCGTTTTGGAATAAGAGGGGAAAATGCTTGCCAGAATCTGGCAAGCAAATAATTTAAAAGCCACCCTTTCTCCTCACATTTTCTAAATAATGTTCTGTGGTGACAAAGGCGAATTTTTGACAGTAAAAGAAGCGGCAGCAGAAGAAACTGCCTGCCGCATGCCATTTTCTGCTAGCGGGATAAATAGCCCGACGAGACGCGCGACGCTGTAAGTACGCTGTGCGAATCTCTACGTACAGCGAATGGGCTGTGTGTACTCGCGGGAATGCCGTGGCGTGGTGTGTACCTGCGCTGCAGTATGCATCCACCGGACTAGCAATGGCCGCGCACACACAGCGCATCTGCACACATGGCGTATTGTGATTGTCATGTATGGATTGCATGCACAGAATACACACTATAAATGTACGGAATACTTGGTATCGTAGCATGCAGCAGCGTGATGTACGGTGAATGACGGTACGGTGCTTACAGGGCCAGGGTAAGGGAAACTTGCAGAAACTTTTACAAATTATGTTTACGAACCAAAAGAAAATGAATTTGCTTGAATAAAACGTATGCAAAAATCTTTTCAGTATTTTTGGGGGTGCGTCAAATGTACCAAGGATGTCCGTCAAAAAAGTGACCGAGGTGTGCGTCACTTTCAACGTGTTGTCCGTCAAAAAAGTGACTGTGGTGTTCGTCACTTGCAGCGTTTTGTCCGTCAAAAAAGTGACTGTGGTGTCCGTCAAAAACCCCGTGTGGTCAGTCAAAAAATTACCATGACGCACCCATGTCCGGGGGTAGTGGGGTGCGTCATTACATTGACAAGTGCATTACTTTTGAAGGACTGTTTGATGAATTTGAATTGATTTTCATTAGGAAACTTTTCATCGTAATTGAAATAAATTAGATGAGTCGGTTTGTTTTTTCAACATTCATTTCTCGTTTCTGCTTCAACTCGTACAGTCGTAGCGTGCGACAAAATAATTATGTCATGTGTACGTGTATGTACTGTGTAACATGTGTGCACGATCGTACAAGCGGCGGTGACAATTTTGCGGTCAAAATCGTCAAATTTATTACGGAAGGATACTCCATCTAACAACGAGTCAGCAAAGGTAGGCCTAACGTTAGTTATACCGTATGTAGTTACACGATAAATCTTATTCGATTTTGCTAAATTTCGTTAATTTAGAGGGAATACTTATTTGTTTTCGCCTCATTTTACTCGGTAGCGTAGCCCAGTGAAGAATTGAACACCGTTGCGCGTAGTCCCATGGTTACATTTTCTTTCTGTACCCGCAATGCCATTATAGTGCGCGGTCGGTGTGTTGAACACCTACCATACTACGTTAGGTAGATGCGATGGAATGCAACGCAACTTCACGAGCGTGGTATATCACTTTTTTTGCGCGACATCTGCACTCCCGTGCAGTGCGCCGAAAAAGTTGAATGCCATGTGACGCGTTTTGACCAATTACCATGCTTGAAATCCGCTAGCTATTTTATAAAACTAGATATCTAGACTCACTTGTAAGCAAAGGGGGAGCAGTTGTGAGCATGGATCGAGAATCTATCTTCTCACGTAACATCTGGTTAATTTACTTGTTTCATAATACTAGAGTCTAATTTAATATCATAATACCACGCCACGGTGGTTACTAAATGGTCATTCTCCTCCTATTGCACGTTGCGATGGGATCATGCTCTAATTTAAACATTTAAAATTAAGGAAAGCATGATATGGTGCCATGGATCTGTATCTGCCTATCCTACTCAGTCAAACAGCCAAGCCATCAATTGTACTGGATCGTTTCACTGGCCCTGACATGATAGTGATACATGCAATCGCATTACGATTTGTATTGACGTCTAACATTACCTCTCCGCCTATCTGCGTGGTGTTGCGATGCTTCAGAAATTTCGTATTCGCCAATGTATTGCAACATTCTCACTGTCTCAGGCATTCATACTCATTATTTCATCTAAAACATGAATATAATACATACCACTGATAAAAATGGGTTGCAGTTACTCGGGATACGGATCGCTGTTGAGCTTCTCAGAACCACCTTTTTGTGCCAGAGTCACACGATTTAGATTGCAATCACATCAACATGTCCGCAATGGAGGGTCATGAGACCTATGACGTCACGATGTGAAGGGATCCGCCAGCAAGTGCTTTGCTCTGTACAGCGTACATGCAGCAAAACGTCGGCGACCACGAGCTTGGGCCAATCACCTGGTCCTTTGTGAGAAAATTGTAATCAAGAAGAACAAAAAAGTAAACTGATGAATGCGTCGTAATTCTTCAGATAATACAACGACAAACTGGTCTTTCCTTTTCTGTATATTTCGAGTAGTTTTAAAGTGTGTGCTCTGCACTGCGTTGGAAACTACAGTGAATGTATATACGCGATGATAATTGCAGAATTAGGTACATTTTGTAAAAAACAAACAAACAAAAAAACAAACAAACAAACAAACACAAACAAAATATGAAAAAAAAACTCCTGTTTCAAGAAACATGGAGCTAGCCCCGTGGTCTCCATGGTGATGGATTTTCTGTAAGGCGCAGCCCTGAAGAAGATGCTCAGGGGCGGATCCAGGAATCTGTAAAATTGTGAGATCGGCAGGCCGGGGAGGGGGAGGCGGTGCACGCTCCCCCCCCCCCCTTTTTTTTTTTTTTTATTCAGGCCCCTATTTTGTTTTAACAAAAATTATACTAGTAGAGGGGGCGCGCGCCTGGTACTCCCCCCTCTGGATCCGCCAAATCTAAGTTATCCCCCCCCCCTACCTTTTTTTCTTTAAAAGAAATGTTTTATAAGTCATCAATGAACCAACTTTTACTGAAATAACTATTTTTTATTTTTTCAAACAATATTTTATTTCGATTCCATCATCCATCCTTGAATACAATTCATCATTTAGTTGTTGCTGCTAGCTGCGTGACATTTCAACCATCATATTATCACAAAATATTACAAAGTAATTCTCAGGACTGTACTGCTTCACAAAATTATAGTCATTCCCGCAATAATTATAAGATCAATTTTGAAAATGGGTCAGCTATTGTGTAGTCTGTACATTACACTATTGTGTAGTGTATATCGATTCTTTTTTTTTTGGGGGGGGGGGGCAGGGGAAATGCTAACTGTATAAATCGCTTATAACGCTAAGTGTATATAAGTCATAGCGTCAGAGTTCGTGCATACGTAGAAAGCAACACAATACCGTCTTTGTATCTCTATGATATAGACCCTAATACTTGTAGGCAATCATATTTTCCACAGGGAAATCACCTATAAGTCATGAGTCACAACTCATAATGCACTGTTAAAGCAGAACCTTTTAAGTAGGCTCTGGTACAAGGTATAAAGATCCTGCTCTCGAGTTCAATGAAGAGCAGGATTGTCCCTGTGAGTCCCACCTCACATCCAACTGGCCAATGGAAGACCAGCCTCTTCTATAGTCAGACGTGAGTATGGGCTATCCAACCATGTTCGCAGATGGGTGAGGGGGACTCAAACAAAATAACAGGAAGGCATTTCACGATAGTTGCTCACACTTTAGGTCTTCTGAAAACTTCCCAAAATTGCCATTTTGCTCTTTGCTTTTATCAGTACCGGTACATTATCTAACAATCTATAGTAACTGTTTGACAAAGTGCTTAGACCGACGTATGTTAGTCTGCATGGTTTCCAGACCCTTTGCCAACTGGACTCCGCGGCGACGAAGTCGCCGCCTTTGCTGCAGGCAGGACAAAACCGCCTTAAACTATACTAGTTTTCGACGTTGAGGGCGTCAATATCCTGAATAGCGAATTAGTACGGCAGAGGGTCTGGAAGCCAGACTAGACGTAAGTAAGCACTGAATAATAATTATTGATCAGTGTTTCAGTATGACACTAAAGAAATCATGGGTATACAATATTCGAGCAAGATGAATAGAACCGACAACCTCATGATCAACGGGCAAGCGTCTTATCCATGCACATTATAGACAACCGAGCTTTATTCCGGCCCATCAGCCAGTCTAAGTGCTGGTTCTTATCCTCATAGCATGCATTTAGCGAGCATATATAGTGCGTAATTAATCAAACTGATGAAATTCTTCCATCTAGTTGTTTTCATTGCAACTGCAAGTTGACTAATGTCCTACATCGAGGTAATGTATATTAAGCAGTCAGGGTTTTAGTAGCCGTCCACATATACGCTGACAAAAGAATTTACGCTCATTAATACTTTACTGAGTCGAGCAGAATATTCGAATCTACGACCTCCTGATCACCCACCTGCTGACAGGCGTCTTAGCCACTAGACCACCGAGCTTTATTTCCGCCCGACAGCAAGTGTTGGTTCTTCTATGGCATGCATGCAGCGGGTACTGCGTATTATTCAAATTGATGAAATTTTTCCGCCGAGTTTCATTGTTATTATTACATGTATTATTATTGCTGCAAATGACTTGCAAGTTGCTCTATCACATCAACGTAATAAGCACGGAATTGATCAGTGCATATAGCACGCCGAACGGGGGGGGGGGGGGGGGGGCTGGGGCCCCCACTTTTTTTTTTACCCGCACATAGGAATACATAGGGTATCACCACTTTGGCCCGGCCCCCACCTTTTTCTTCTTTGTTGCTTGTCAGCTGAAGAAACCCGGAAGTGACACAAGAAGTTGCGCTGAAGGCTCCTTTTTTATTTAATTTTTCTTGTTATAAGTATAGATGATGAAACCCGGAAGTGCCCCCCCCCCCTTGTACCGAGGTCATCACACTAGACCGACACCCACTAGTCATTGAGCCCACGAGTTCGACATCGAAAATAATAAGGTCCATGAGTCATGATACTGCTCACGAGTCATTTATACAGCCCATGAATTCGACACTACAGGTGAAAACAGCCCACGAGTTCGACAGATACAACACGGGTGTCGGCCTCGTGGGCCTTGTTAGCTTCGTGTCGAACTCATGCTATGGGCTGTATACTCGTGAGCTGTATAACTAATGGGCTGTGATATAATGACTTGTGAGCTGTATGTAACTCATGATGGGCTGTATGACTCGTGGGTGTTGGTCTCGTGACGTGCACCCCCAGTACCTGGTATACTAGCCGTAACTTGAGTGATGGGCATATAACACTTTGTAACACTATAGATTCATGGGCCGAATACTACGACCTCGGAAGACCTCGTGATCTTTTAGCACTGAAAAAAAAGGAGAAAAATAGCAAAAAGCTCATCATGAATAGTTAGAGTTGAAGTCTGAACTTTTATTCCTACGAAACATTCCGACCTAACCGTTCTACCTATCAGACGTACACTCTTATTTCTGCCGAGTCAAAATTTCAACTCTGAATCCGAGTCAAAAAAAAAATTCACTCCGATCCGTGTGAATTTAACACTAACCCGTGTATTTCTGATTCAAACCCGAATTATCGTTTTGGTTATCGGACACCTGCGCAGAGTCACATCAGAAATACCCAGCGCGGTGTACAGTCATGACAATTTATACGCGCTCTCTTATTGGACAAAATGTGATGTCATGACTTGTGTCCTATGTGACGTAGTACGCCCGCGGAAAAAAAAAGCGTCATTTCTCGACGATCCGCCGCGGCCGCGAGATGTCTTGCAACTTTTTGTCTTCAAGATGGACAATTTTGTGTGCACTTTTCTAGAGGAATGCGGAATGGAGGAATACATATAAATCATCGGTGAGTACCCACCTCATTCATAACACTCATTAATAATTGCCTGAAACATGGTCTAAACAGTCAGTTTTATTTAGGGCAAAATGAACTTTCGACACGGACACATTGACTGGTAATGGCGTAACCGTATAGGTGGCCGTACATTAGCTCGTACCTTTTGTACGTAGCCCTGGGCTATAATAGCTTATGATTATACGTTAGAACCAATCTACAATAGATGTGAACCACCTAGCTACACCTCCACAGTACATGCATAAAATACACATACGATCTTGATTACTAATTCGAGCTATACCGTACGGCCGCCTACGGCTACGCCATAATTACCAGTCAATGTGTCCGTGTCGAAAGTGGCATTTTGCCCTAAATAAAACTGACTGTTTAGACCATGTTTCAGGCAATTATTTATATGAGTGTTGTGAATGAGGTGTGTACTCACCGATGAAAACTCCTATGTATTCCTCCATTCCGCATTCCTATAGAAAAGTGCACACCAAATCCGAGTCATCACTACACCAAAATGGGTTACTTACAATGCGGGAAACGACACCGTATCAGAGTGAAATTGTGATCTTTTGATTCGGAAATTCGGGTGTCATTTTGCTGGAATAGATTGCACCTAACTGACCCCATTTCCGAGTCAAATTTGACACTTTCCGAGTTAATTTGACGCCACAGAAATGACTCGGAAAGTCACTCGGAATCCGTGTGAAATCATTTGACTCGGAAGGAGTTGACTCCCAGCTGGCGCCATTTCCGAGTCACATTTCACACTTTCCGAGTTATTTTTGACGCCGCAGAAATAAGAGTGTATAACACAATGTACGGCAGTACACTCCAACTCCAATCTCTACACAAAGACACACAGTTTTAGGGCCTATTATATCTGATGGAGATACCCCTGATTTAAAAGAAGAAGAAGATGATGATGATGATGATGAAGAAGAAGTAAAGACAAATTCATTAGAACAAGGAATCTCTCCTACACACACAACCTAAATTGGTAGGCAGGACTAATAAGAAGCTAGTCCAGATGGTGTCACCCTGGACTAGTGTTATTCTAGTAATGCTAGCTTGACTTGCTTATTGGACTACCGTGAAGTTAGTAATGACTACTGGACTTGGTAAGCCAAGGCAAGTAATGACTTCTGGACTTGCATAATGCTAGTCATGATGTTAGTTAACACTGCTGGACTAGGGAAATCAAGCTAGTAATGAGCATAAAACTACTCATCATGTTAGTAGTGATTGCTGGACTAGTTAGGCAAAAGATAGTCAGAGAGTGCTGGACTAGCACAAAGCTAGTCATGTCTGTTGAACTAAGTTACTAGCTTTGGATTTCCATGCTAGTCATGACTGCTGGACTAGCATGAGACTTGTAATGGATGCTGGACTATGCTGAGTAAGGCTAGTCATTGCTGCTTGACTAGAAAACGACTAGCTTTAAACTAGTGTAGATGGTGTCAAGTTACACTAACATAGAGCTAGTACAAACAGCTAGACTAGCTTATTGCTGGTCTGGCCCTTTTGACTAGCTTTCACCGAACCTAGTGCAGCATGCGTGACAAGCGAAAGCTAGTCAAGGTCTCGGAGATGAATCTGAAATGAAATTACATGTATGCAGATAATGTAACTGTGACGAAAATACATTAAAACAAAAGCAATAATATCAGGTTAAAAATCTCAAATTTTATTCATCCAACGAATGCAGCAAATTAATGTAGGCATCATGAATATCACAAATGAATCTTACATAATTGAAAAGAAATTGAATTGCAGCATTGAATAAACATATGAATATACAGGGTTACATAAAAACACTCAATGCACAATGGGAAGCATGAAATAAATCAAGAGTCGAGCTCTACAACTGCATATCTCCTTATATACAACATTATATAAAATTGAACCCGTAAATGGCCATGTGTTGTGAACTTGCAACCCAAAAGGGTGGACCAAAAAAAAAAAATTATGTTATGATTCATTGTTATATGAGCTCATTAAGCACATGAAATTGTGACACGGCAAGTGATAGAATAAAAAAAAACGATGAAGGTGCGGGGGAGGTGAGGGGGAGAGGGGAGAGAAACGGTACACATAAAGTCTATGGGAGCGATTTTTTTAATTATGTGAATAACTTTGCTATACTAGGAACTAGGCAGTTCATTTTGGTTTTTTCTTACAGCTAGGACAGGTATAATAATCCAACTCCAAATGCATTATAAATTTCTCACTGATAATTATCTCAAATCAAGTCACAAAAGGTTTAATCATATGACCAAGTCAACTTAACACTATGAGAGCAAATTTATTATAATTCATAATTTTGGTATAATATGGGCTACAAACTTGATTTGAGTCTTTCTCATCCTTCTCATTATTTCAGCTTCATAACGCATGTTTTATTGTACAGTGTATTAAGAACTATAAATTATATGTGGCTATACAACTCGAAATCTGTGCAAGGCAAAGTCTGAAACTAAAGCAGAAATTCATTCCCAAGGATTGTGTACTAAATGTACAGTACATGTATTTTGGAATTTAATTCGAGAAATCTGACTCTGGTTGCTTTCTTACAAATGATTATAACATAGGCATATAGTAATAACTCATTGAGATAATGTGTGTGGTTCCTATACAATTTCGTTATTACAGAGTATATTTCATAAACTTTCACACACAAACACATTACTGTCCATAAGAATAAGATGTAATGAGGCTTGCAGTGATGTAACATCCAATACAAATGTAGGTACATGTAATGTATTAATCTGATCTAAAAATACAACAAACGGAACAAATTCTCTAAAAATTTCAGATTTTGACTTTCTTTTTATATCATGCCATTTTGTACAGAAAGGATGCATTTCTGAAGGTGGTATCAAGGTATGAAATCAGACTAGTACAAGACCGATGTTAGTACACAAAACAGTCTGTCCAAAGGGGTTTTCCGAGGTATTGTCATGAACAACATTTCATGAATATTCTTTATCTTTAAGGTATCTACTTAAAACGTATCTTGACTGTAATGCTTTCGGGTCTGGAGAGCAAGATTTTTTTTTCCTCTCTTGGGGGCCCTATCCTCTGCCCCCCCCCCCCCCCCCCCCCCCCCCCCCCCGAGCTCCAAGGAGGTTATCATAGGTATTGAGGCATTGTCATGAACGTATATTCTTCACCTATAAAGATATCCACATACACCATATCTTGCCTATAATGCTTTTGGATCTGGAGCACAAAAGTTTCTCCAATCTTCCCTTGCCCCCCCCCCCCCCCCCCCCCTCGACCACATGCTCAACATGAACAACCTTGGGACCCTACCCACTAAGGATGATCCCAACCAAGTTTGACTGAAATCTGGACTCCGGTTTGAAGAAGATGGACATGTGTTTTTTCCCCTTGGCCCCCACCACCAAAACTTGGGTCTTTCCATGAACAAACTATATTCTTTATAGGTAAATGTATAGATCTACAAATAACATATTAACTGCATTGTTTTGGGGTCTGGAGAAGAAGATTTTTAAAGATTACCCCCTTTTTCCCCTTGGGGCTGTCCCCCTGTGCCACATGCTCCACATGAACAACTTTTGGTCCCTACCCCCTAAGAATGATCCCCACCAAGTTTGGTTGATATCCGCCCACCAGTTCTTGAGAAGAAGATGAAAATGTAAAAGTCTATGCACGACGCATGACGAACAAAAAGCGATCGATCGCAATAGCTCACTCAAGCCTTTGGCTCAGTTGAGTTTAAAATAGACACAATGAACATTACCCACTTCACTAGCAGTTGTTAAGACCACATTTTGAAAACAGTACATGGATCGACCAGTCTCTGTCCTAAAAATAGATCAATTTTTTTTTTTCACCAGAAAGCCAGTTTCTGACTAAAGGCAGTTTATTGTGTTACTGATATTTGATCATCTAATATTCAAATTAAATATCAACTAGCACTAATTGACAAAATTTGAAACAGTTAACCAAAATAAACTAACAATTATACCTCAAATGACCTTGTTTTTTTACTTTTGAGGCTTTGACCCTGTCATGTGACTTCAAAGTGTGTCATAAGGGGAAAGTTACCATAATGCACCTATTATCCAAGTTTGGTTACGATTGAAGTTCAAACTAGATATATCGCTACGGCTACTGATATGCCTCCGCCATAATGCATGGTTCTCCTAATAGGTCGATAGTACAATGTCTTGACAATGTGTGATGACAGTTTCACACAACTGGCAAAATATTAAAATGACAGGTTTGACACAAATGTGCTGAATGTTCACTTTCCTAGAACTAGGTTCAATTGGATGAATGATTAAAATGTCAGAGTGCAGGTATTTGGGGAACTGATGATTTTTACTTGACTTTTGACCCTTTTATAAGTTTATGCATTGAGTAATTTTCAAGGTATTGAGAAAAAGTATAATTTCAGTATCAAATAGGAAAATAGCATTATCTAAACCTGGCCTTTGACCTTTGACCTCACAGTTCCAAAGAGAATCACTGTTAGGTTGAACATGCATAAATATGTAAGTTTCATGATGATACCTTGAGTTACTTTCGAGATATGGAGGAAAAAATGTAATTTAGCACTTTCACTTGACCTTTTACCTTTTGACCTTTGGGCAAGAAACTTCCCCAAAAATATATATAGGGTAATACATGCCATACATCAAGTTTAAAATATATTTTGAGGAGTTGACCTTGACCTTTGACCCCCTGACCTTTGACCCATGACCCCCAACTTCCCTAGATATTCACTGCCCATCGGTACAAGCATATATACTAAGTTCCATGAAGATACCTTGAACCATTTGTGAGATATGGAGAAAAACATGAAATTTCAATTTTTTTTTTCAAAAAATAACCTGTGACCTTTGACCTTTGACCCTGTGACCCTAAAATCCACACAAAGTATTATCCCCCAAGGATATACCCTCATACCAAGTTTGATGTAAAACCACCACACGGTTCTTGAGATATCAACAAAAACAAAACGGGACGGACGGACGTACGGACGTACAGACGGACGGACGGACGGACGGACGGACGGACGGACGGTACGGACGACCCGAAAACATAATGCCTCCGGCCACTTCGTTGCGGAGGCATAAAAAGTTACTGAAAACTGTAACAGATGGACACATGGAAGGAAGCATGGATGAACATACAGAATTTGGATCGTTTTGTGTCATCACAATATTTGGTGAATACTGCCAGTTGTTTGGGAAAATAAAATCTTCCCTATAATAAGGTTGTTTTCAGGGCAGCTTGAAGTTTCAAAACAAACTCTTTTCATCGACGAGCCCTGTTCTACTTTTAGTGTTGAAGTGCTGCAGTACGTCCTGGTAACAGCTTCATGTTCAACTACAGATGAGCCTGATGAGGCTGACTCTTCAACAAGAATGTAAGTTCCAACTTCAGAGGAGCATTTAATGTATCTCAAAAGAGGAAAAAGCAAGGATATGTACGTAGGCCTATACACCGATGGTAGCTGTCTCTTCTCGTTGGGCTTCTAATCTAACGTTGGAATTGTGTTCAGTCAGGGGCTTGGTGGGAGCTGCAACTACTCTCTCTCTGCCTGAGTTGATGAG